>NC_060122.1:592931640-593558783 GCF_021461395.2 Schistocerca americana | reverse complement strand
GTTCCGTGCTCCCTAAGACACCGATCAATTGCTTCGAACGTCTTCCTGTCGGGACACCTTCGTTCTGGAAATCTGTCTCGATACAAACGTACCGCGCCACGGCTATTGCCCCGTGGTAATCCATACATCAAATGGGCATCTGCCAACTCCGCATTTGTAAACATTGCACTGACTGCAAAACCACGTTCGTGATGAACACTAACCTGTTGATGCTACGTACTGATGTGCTTGATGCTAGTACTGTAGAGCAATGAGTCGCATGTCAACACAAGCACCGAAGTCAACATTACCTTCCTTCAACTGGGCCAACTGGCGGTGAATCGAGGAAGTACAGTACATACTGACGAAACTAAAACGAGCTCTAACATGGAAATTAAGCGTTTCCGGACACATGTCCACATAACATCTTTTCTTTATTTGTGGGTGAGGAATGTTTCCTGAAAGTTTGGCCGTACCTTTTTGTAACACCCTGTATATGCAGTGTTGCCATAAACGAAGTCTCATTTTCAGTCTAAGAAATTTCCTCATTGACACTGTACAGTGTTTTCTGTTTGGAATGGACCATTCTTTCACCTCTTAGCATACGCCGCCCTCCACGTATACGCAACGTCCTTGAGTGCTGGCCTGTTGTAAATCTCTTAGGTGTTCTACAGCTGCAGCGCTTGGTTCCGAGTTCCCTGTACGCTAGCGTTATTCAACTTGCGACCCGTCTGGTGCTGTGCTTGGCGAGGTCGTTGTCTGCCTATCCAGACTGCTCGTTATTCACTTAGGCCGCCCCCCGCGCTGTCAACCAGGCACTCCTCTTAGCCACGTGGTCGGACGGACTACACATCTCCCCACACCGGCGCGTTTCTCACAAGACAGCACGGATCAGCTATCTTCGTGACTGAGACACCTGTTATGGTTTAGAAAGTCTAAAACTGGTAGCTATAAAAGCTCGAGAGATTTAACCCGAAGACCATAAATTGGACGTGTTACTGCCGCCTGCCAAATTTTAAAACTTTCTAGGTCCAGTCTGGCACTGTGGGCCTCAGAATGAAGCGGTACTCCAAAAGAAACACTACGAGTAAGAAACAGGAAAAATATTTGCATTCGCATGATGCATACATAAAATGCAGATGATGTAGCAATCTTTTAATGATAAAAGAACTCACTCCCATCTTAGATGCATTTTCACCTATAACAGATGCTTCATTTCAGTAGTTCCCGTCGTCTATACCTCCACTAAGTGAAAACTACTTCAGGTCTATTCACAGGACTTCAAAGGACCATCCTTGTTACCTGAAGTTTCTGACGCTTAGAGAAAATGTTTAAATAACGGCGCGCGGATTAACTATTCTGACGACGTTTGTAGAGTTCTCTGGGTTTCACCCGAATGGCATTTCGGTGGGTATCACTCTCTCGTATTCCGGCATAGTGACAAGACACCATGCGTGTCAGATATGTATGTATGATGTATTATAAATGCCGCATCAGCATTTGGCCGGAAGATAATGATAGTAATATCGCTTGCAACATTGTACATTTATCAAGATATCATCTAGAAGAAACCCAAATTGATATTAGTTCATTTTTATGGGAATGGCAATGAGATAACGTTCAGAGATTACATTTTGTTCTTAAAAGAAAATCAAGTATTTTTTACGTACATGCTGACAACTAACTTGTTTGTGGGATACTCGAAGTCATACATCTACATGAAATTAAAAACAAATGGTTCAAATGGCTCTGAGCACTATGGGACTTAACTTCTAAGGTCATCAGTCCTCTAGAACTTAGAACTACTTAAATCTAACTAACTTAAGGACATCACACACATCCATGTCCGAGGCAGGATTCGAACAGGTGACCGTAGTGATCGCGCGTTCCACACTGTAGCGCCTAGAACCACTCAGCCAGCCCGGCTGGCAAATTCAATACAAAAAGTATGTCGCGCTGCTGATTGAAGCTGAATAGTCGGCAATGAGAAGTGGCTATTTTGGTCAGCAAGGTGACGCATGACAAAATTGCAGCATCGACTTCTTTATAGCATGAAGATGCATTCCAGTACAAAACGAAACCACCTGCAACAACTGCCATACCTGTTAAAGGCAGACGCTACGCTGACGTTGTATGTACTCACCCTAATCACTCACAGTATGAGGACAAGAGGTTTAGCCGGAGTTTCATGGTGACAGTAGCCCGGCTACGATTTAACTAAGAGAACTACCGCCATCCACTTAACCGATATTGTTGGAAGCCTACCCTAGAAAAATTTAAGATCTTGACGAATGTATATTTTGTCACAAGGACCTAATGTGCGCGTGAGCAGGGCCTAACGTCGGGTAGACCGGTTGCCTGGTGGAAGTCTTTTGAGTTGACTCCACCTTGGTGATTTGCGTGTCGATGAGGATGAAACGATGGTGAACGTAGCACAACCGCCAGTCCCCGAGAAGAGAAATTCTCCGACCCGGGCAGAAATCGAAGCCGAGCCTCTCGCTTGCCATTCTGCCGCTCTGATCACTCAGCCATGGAGAGGATACAGTGGGGCTACTATTGGAAGTTGTTTGACTGGCTTGGAGCCTCCCACGAGTGTCAAGATCTTGCTTGCAGCGAAGGACATTGTTGTGTACAGATATTATACGAGGTTTTCTTTTTATGGATAGAGACGTATAGACGTATTTGTAACGGAGTCTTGCGTATTATGTATTTCTCTTAGAGCTATGTGGGCATGCTGAAAAGTAGTACTTCCGAATTATTTATGTGAAAATTCTTACAGCTTTTTAAATAAAGCAAACGCTAATAGCATTCTACATCTTTATTCTTCACGTCTACATATTTACAGCTCTCTGGCCCTAGATGGCTCCGAACTGTAGTGTGTAACATGGCGACGTGTAACGTAACTACACACCTGGAAATTGAAATAAGAACACCGTGAATTCATTGTCCCAGGAAGGGGAAACTTTATTGACACATTCCTGGGGTCAGATACATCACATGATCACACTGACAGAACCACAGGCACATAGACACAGGCAACAGAGCATGCACAATGTCGGCACTAGTACAGTGTATATCCACCTTTCGCAGCAATGCAGGCTGCTATTCTCCCATGGAGACGATCGTAGAGATGCTGGATGTAGTCCTGTGGAACGGCTTGCCATGCCATTTCCACCTGGCGCCTCAGTTGGACCAGCGTTCGTGCTGGACGTGCAGACCGCGTGAGACGACGCTTCATCCAGCCCCAAACATGCTCAATGGGGGACAGATCCGGAGATCTTGCTGGCCAGGGTAGTTGACTTACACCTTCTAGAGCACGTTGGGTGGCACGGGATACACGCGGACGTGCATTGTCCTGTTGGAACAGCAAGTTCCCTTGCCGGTCTAGGAATGGTAGAACGATGGGTTCGATGACGGTTTGGATGTACCGTGCACTATTCAGTGTCCCCTCGACGATCACCAGTGGTGTACGGCCAGTGTAGGAGATCGCTCCCCACACCATGATGCCGGGTGTTGGCCCTGTGTGCCTCGGTCGTATGCAGTCCTGATTGTGGCGCTCACCTGCACGGCGCCAAACACGCATACGACCATCATTGGCACCAAGGCAGAAGCGACTCTCATCGCTGAAGACGACACGTCTCCATTCGTCTCTCCATTCACGCCTGTCGCGACACCACTGGAGGCGGGCTGCACGATGTTGGGGCGTGAGCGGAAGACGGCCTAACGGTGTGCGGGACCGTAGCCCAGCTTCATGGAGACGGTTGCGAATGGTCCTCGCCGATACCCCAGGAGCAACAGTGTCCCTAATTTGCTGGGAAGTGGCGGTGCGGTCCCCTACGGCACTGCGTAGGATCCTACGGTCTTGGCGTGCATCCGTGCGTCGCTGCGGTCCGGTCCCAGGTCGACGGGCACGTGCACCTTCCGCCGACCACTGGCGACAACATCGATGTACTGTGGAGACCTCACGCCCCACGTGTTGAGCAATTCGGCGGTACGTCCACCCGGTCTCCCTGACGGCGGCGGTGCACAAATGCTGCGCAGCTAGCGCCATTCGACGGCCAACACCGCGGTTCCTGGTGTGTCCGCTGTGCCGTGCGTGTGATCATTGCTTGTACAGCCCTCTCGCAGTGTCCGGAGCAAGTATGGTGGGTCTGACACACCGGTGTCAATGTGTTCTTTTTTCCATTTCCAGGAGTGTATCTCAGGGCGTGAGAGAAGAGCAAGAAAAAGGCGAAATGCGTCTGGGATAAATAAATTAAGTGGCAGCAGGAAAAGGCGGTTTTATTTACAAAACAAGTATTTCTATGCTTGCTGCGGAGGATAGCTACGCAAACAAGCCTGTTAATTTCATAATATCTATTTTATCTGTGTTTGTGTTAGGTGGCTGAATGGATTGTGTGCGAATACCTAATCGAAATAAACGCTAACACCAGTGGCACAACAGAAAGTTTAAAGTACAGCGCAAAAATTTTGTGGATGACTTCGATCTCTCTCTCCCAACTTCGTGACCGTTTCCCTGGCGTACAGTCGAGCGAGAGATGTGATCAGTGTTGATTACCTGTTCAGTGTAAACCAAAATGGACTTCACAACTTTGGATTGATGTTTTATGACAAACAGTCTAAAGTTTGACATAAAAGTGTCAAGTATCATTTTGGTTCGATGCGACTACCATCTGTGATTCGGCAAATATCCCACAGTTAATCAATTTCTTCTCACACTCGTTGCAGGAAATCTAGCGTAATTTGTGCAAAGGCAGTGTAGATTCAGTTTTTGGTGGGGGAGGAACATACTGTCGGTCTTTAATGAAAACCCTAAGAAAGAAATCCAGTGGGTAAAGCGTGGGTTGTACGATTGGCACTTCACGGCCATTTCACCAATCTGGGAAGCGATTATCGAGGAAACCTCGAATTTGTGCCAAGAGTAAATTGTAGGCCTGCTTGAAGTTCTGTAGCGTATTCGGTGCGAAATTTACGCCTAACAGTTGTTACGGAATTCATTTCATGAAACCCAAACGCACAGCGAGCACGCTCCGCACCAGTGGAAGTAGCCTTTTAACTATGCACTATGCACTACGGTGGTGCTCATCGTGTCGGAATGCGGGAAATGATGCACTACGTGAATCAAACTTAAGGTTGTTTGCTACAAAAGGATACATCTACCGATTCTGTAAGTTATCTCAATAAAATTCTGTGCCATTCCAAAGTTGTAACATCCTTTTTGACTAACCCTGTACACTTAACATTTGTACCGTCAGCCAGATGCCATTTCAGTTCGGCCAACAAATGGTCTAAAATAAGGAAGGACGAAGAGTACACTAACTTATTGTAAGAAGTATAATCAGTCTATGTGAATTTTCAGTACTTTAGATAATCTATATCTCACAGATAGAATTAGCAGACAATATTTCACGACAGCAATGCGATCCTGCTTTGTTCAGAACATCACTCCACCAAAGACGTACCTCTCACAGTTACAGGAGGGGGAAAAAAACTAGCTATTGTGTGTTTCTGATCGACTAGTACCTATGAATAACAATTGTCTAATATGCACCGCAGTTGTGTTTCGGGAAGCGACCACGCAGAAGACCCTTGTGGATGTCTTGCAGATGCAGACAGAGTATGCTGAATTCTGCTTGCGGCCCCTTACGGCTAGTTAACGGGACAGATGTTAACAGCCGTCCAGAGGTCGGGAAGAGTGGTGTTGGCGTAAAGGTCAGAGGGTAATTAAGGACGCGATGTAGCGGGTAGTAGAGAAGTGAACGAGCGGCTGGCGCAACCTCACTCTGCGGCTGGTGGAGACAGCGGGTCGACAGCCGACCTTGCGGCGTGGGAGTGCTGTTCACACCTCACACGGCGCCGCCGCCCCACCTCTGCACACGGCGTTGACCTCGACCTCTGCTGGCGCTCGTGGCTTAAGCTATCGTTGCGGCTCATGTCATACGCTTTCTCTGTCTCTCTTCGACGTAAGTCTCCACAAACTTGTTTCGGGTAATGTTCCCGTTGAGGTGGAAGATGGCTTCCGCATGGGGAAAAGTTAGTTTCATTCGAAGCTTACTGGACAGTGACATCAAAATGACGTGTGTGTGTGTGTGTGTGTGTGTGTGTGTGTGTATGTGTATTGAACCGGGGACCTAGAAACGACGGAGAGGCTTCGTCCCTCCGTAGTGGTCCACAACCCCACAACAGGCCACAGCAGTCCACCCACCCCACCGCCGCTCCACACACCGAGCCCAGGGTTATTGTGCGGTTCAGCCCCCAACCCCAATGGACCCCCCCCCCCCCCCTCTCCCGGGAAGACGAGTGTATCTCAGATGTGTGAGTGGTGGTAGAGTAATTATGGTGTACACGTACGTGGAGACAATGTTTGCGCTGCAATCGTCGACATAGTGTAACTGAGGCGGAATAAGGGGAACCAGTCCGCATTCGCCGAGGGAGCTGGAAAACCGCCTTGAAAACCATCCACAGGCTGGCCGACACACCAGAGCTCCACACAAATCCGCCTGGCGGTTTCGCAGTGCGTTAGACCGCGTGGCTAGCCGAGCGGGAAAAATGACAAGTACTTTTGCAGCAAATTTTTCCGCTCCTCCTGTGTTTCGTGGTTGCATCGAGTTTTACGGAAGTAACATGTATGAAGGGGAGGAGCAAAGACTGTTGCGAGAGGAGAGGGGGGGTACTTTGGAAGCTGACTCGGCAGAGACGACGTTTCCCCTCTGACGATAAACACACTGTGATCGCATTGATACAACGATAGCACTCAGGGAACGTTGTTGTACGGGAGAAGCAAGTGCCATTTGACATATCGGCAGTAAAAGCCTTCATGAGTTTCTAAGATGAAAGACAACTGTCGGAAGTTGTATCACTTCACGTGTTTCATTTGCGTTCATAAAGTCTTCATGTCTCTGAAGCGACCCCACCTAGCAACAAAAACCAACGTCATATTATGACCCCCGTTGTCTCATGCACCTTCTGTGCCACAAACTTTTCAGGACCTATCGTATTTTCGGAGTTATTCTTGGTGGAAATAGTTAGTGACTGACTCTGTATAAAAGTTTTCCAGTTACTTTTGTAGAATATTTTTTGCCCTCCATATGGGAGTAACGAGATGCAGTGTTACTACACGTATCCTAGAAACAAAGCGTATAGTATCCAGAACCGCGTGTAATTGCTTTGGCAGAAAAAAAAACAAGACAATTTGTTCAAAGTATACATTTCCATCTGGTTAAGAACAAAAGTGTCACACAACTCTTGTGCTTTATATACACTAGTTAAATAAAAGAGTTGTCACTTTTTCGGAACCCTATAACTGTCTCCATTGCAAAGCTCGAAATTTGGCGCAAAGGTGACTACAAACTGTAATGGTACAACAGCGTGGGGCTCTGCGACTTCACCCTCGGGATCGGCGGCGTTTCAAACAGCATGGTGTCGAAACATGCCGAAAAAGGTTACAGCTCAGAAGTTCATATGAGGTGTAAGGTGAGTTACCGATGTCACATTGGCACTAAATTTCACTACAATTCTGTCCAGCGCTATCGTGGATGTGTCACGCAATTCGAAGGTCGTCCCTTCTCCTCTTATCCACATTTCACCCCTTCCTTTGACGCCTCCTAACGGAAGTCGGAAACGTGACATCCAGCGTTGGAATCACACAGTTTTCTTATGGGTGACCGACGAAAACACTTCAGGCACACCGCAACTCAGAATCGACACGAAGACCCCTCGGGACGTATCATAAAGGGTGACAATGAAATAACACCTTGCCCTTGAGGCGCTGATTCTCATACATTTCACGGTCGAGAACGACAGTTCGCAGTGCGACGAGCAGCAGGACAACGCTCAACACTGCTGATGCACGCAGACGTTCCAAACGTCGTGGGGCTGCAACCCCATTGAACCTGTTGTTACCCTTTTGCTGTGCAGTGCGATCGCAATTTTTTTGCTCTAGTATACAGGGTGGAACCACAAGGGACCGTTCAAAATCATTCGAACGTGATCCGGATGCTTTTTCAGCCTTCCTGTTCATGCTCTCCTGTGGCGTGATCTGAGAAAGAAGCAACATTGACATGTGCGTGAATAAAACAACGTCGATTCGCCAGATTACGAACGGTTACAAGTGCTTCGCTTAGCCTTGACCTGCGTCAGTCAAGCTTGTTTCACTTTTATGAGCTACGTTGGGAGTATTAATGATTTTGATAACTCATTCAATTTGTATATCCCCAACACTGCTGGGTTATGTCAGCTAGGTTAAATCACCCTTTTAATTGCTTAACATTTTTATACATAATCGCAAGCCTGAAAGTTCTCCGAACATGCATATAAATATCTCCATCACAGAAAGTAGGACCTGTCACATACTTAAGTGAATGTAGACTACTGAAATGAACTTATTTTGTATACAGATGATACATGAAAGGGTGTCAAACAGCCGCTTTCCTCTTCACGCTTCCACTAAGCTTTGAGTTGCTTAAGGCGAAAATTGCAGGAATCCGGCAGCAAGTACACCATTTCGTTTTTGGCTGAAATGTATTTCATGTCGTCTATTTTGAAAACAAACGCAGTCTCGCACGAATTAAAACACTCCGTCATACGCTGTGCCGTGGTCTCCAGAGAAATTTGTGGACATAACGTAAAAAATTAATTTAATCAAATGCTGCTCTCGACATTTTTGCATCTTCGACCTCCTACAACACCACTTTCGTGACGTTAGACTGTCAGCGTGGTACGAATGGAAGCTACTGCGACTAAGAATGGGTTCGATTACATTTATAATGGTTCAAATGGCTCTGAGCACTATGGGACTTAACTTCTAAGGTCATCAGTCCCCTAGAACTTAGAACTACTTAAATCTAATTAACCTAAGGACATCACAGACATCCATGCCCGAGGCAGGATTCGAACCTGCGGCCGTAGCGGTCGCGCTGTTCCAAACTGTAGCGCCTAGAACCGCACGGCCACTCCGGCCGGCCGCCGACGAGTGCTAACGGGTTACGTTGTTCACAGCGGATAGCTTAGATATACATTCGTTTTCGTATTTGTAGCTCTCTCGACATTCTACAAAAGAAAATATCTCTCACTTCGAATAATGTAATGTCCACACCAAGAATTATAAAAGTACGCACTTTTATGTCAACAGTACTATTTAGGAGTGAGAAGGTTGCCATGGAGATACTGAAAAAGAGTCTTTCATTCTGATTGCTGTCAGGCGAACAGCAAGCACCGGTATAGAATCGTTCAGTATTGTCTTTCAGCGGTGATTACATGATATGATGTTCTCCGGTTGTACAAGTGCTTTACTTTCTGTGTAGTGTAAGCTAATAAAACACTAATATATGAAAAAAAATTATGTATGAAGTCACAGTCAAAGATAACGATGAAATATTAATTAAATTTATTAAACTTTGATTTTTTGCATAAAATTAAATAGGCCTGTAATTGCAACACACTGAGCATCACGCAAATAGTCGATAATTGCGTCTCGTTCGCTCGGTCGCCTACGCCGGAGAGAGTGAAGTCAGAGGCAAAAAATCTGCGCATCAAGTTAAAATATTAGAAGATCGAAAGTAAAGCAGCGTTAAGTTAACCTGTATATACCTAAGTTTTTTCTGGAGGAAAGAAAATTTTTCTTTATGTGGTAGTGCTCTTAGGTGATTTTTTAATGATTTTAGATGCAAGATTTATACAAAAGTATATATCCATTTTCAAAAGATTCTTTGTACGCTTGGATTCATTTTATGGACTAAAATAACTAATTACGAAGTATTTTCTATTTTAAGAAACAGAAAATTGATCATTCAATAAGTACCATGCAAAATAACAATAACAATATTCAATTATACAGTGGAATACAGCGAACCAACCACATCCGTGTATTTGGGTGGTCACGAGCTGCTGCACACTGCTACATTGACTTGTTCACATTTTCATAGCGATGCCCAACAGTCGGCAGCATTTGCGCATGATTAAAAGGCTGAACGTGCACAAATGTATATGTCAGGCTTCCACTGGGGAAAAATACCCCGGTGGGAGCCAAGACACAGTAAAAAATAATGTACACAATTGTAGGCAGAGGGTCTGAAAGGGTTAAATTGTATCTCTCGCCTTTGAACTTCAAAGATACCTTTCTGAGTGAAAAATAAATTTATATTTCGTAAAAATAATAGCGAGTTGGGTAACAACGTCACATCTATTATAATGGGAGGCGAGCGTAAGTTTGTAAGATACCTTCCTTGTAGGTGGTGAAAGAATGGCGTCTGAGTTACCAACCAGAAAAACGTTACTGGCTGCAAGTAGAGTTGAATTCACTTTAACAGAAAGCAGAGAGCAGCGTTTCATGGAACATCTGATTAACGAAGGACAACAGCACGCTATACTTCCTTCTCACGTGAACCTGATTCATTCTTCACGAGTCAATAGTGAGCATACGTCACCCCGGTTGACACAAAAGACCACAACTGAGGCCCGTGCTCGTAACGAGCTGTCTTCGAAAGAAATACCCTGTGTTAATTGGACGAATTCTCGGAAACCTGTGAGTGCGTAGTGACGTGTTCAAGGTCTGAGTTAACCTCTTAGGACGCTTTTCGCAGCTATCGCTTGAGGCAGAAAACTTCGTTGTGAAAATAACAGTCGGAAGTCTGCGTTACAGGAAGTGATTTTCTCTCATTTAAGTTTCCAGCTTTCATTCTTCGTCGCTCTAGCAGCCCCCTATTTATAGCTTTGGCAGAGTCTGCAAACATTACGATAACCGAAGTATAGATGGTTCGCCTTCGTAGTCAAGATCGTCAATTCGCGCTTGTGCAGTGGTGATAGTCTAGGAGAAACCACGTTTGATTCTTGGTGTCACTAGAAACTTTTATAACCATTTTTTTACGAAGAGATGGTGTAAAGCTCCTTATCACCAGATTGTACTCCAGTGCTCTGGGATACAAGTCAAACCTCTCGACTGGGAGTCAAGTAGAGGAGGCTCGTGACACTAGGTAAGGTGATACGTCCGCTAAATGTGAACGTGGAGATCGGCCGCCTCCTTGTTATTGTGCTAGAAGAGAAGAATATTTGCCGGCATCGGGTCGGATTCAGACTATCAGAAAAAAAACACAACACTACACACGCATTTATCAGTTTTCCGCACAAACCAGAATTCACAGCATTTGGGAGGAAGGAAAAGGCAAATTGCCTTCACTGGAAGGTATCTCGGGACAGAAATGTGGGATTCTTGCTTTCAACTCTACGGTTATTACGAAATTAACTTCATAGGCTTTCGCGGCCAGAGCCGCTTCTTGTTTTGACACCGCATCTTGTTGTAAAATGATGTGTCATATTACAGATACAATGTGCGGGAACATAATAACTTTAACAGACTGGTATACCACCTACAGCGTAAAAATATTGCTTCATATTTCTGAAAATGAAAAAAGAACTTGGCAAATAATGCTTTCTAATGCACTACAATAAACAGTCTTGATGAGTCTAGTTAAGTCTCACATATATTAATTAGATCACGTTGCTTACATACCATGCAGTTTACACGCATGACCACCAGACAGAATAGAATAAATAGCTCCTAGCACTGCCGAGGTCTTCGACATCTAGACTGGTACGTCACGTACGCTGCCACAGAGGACACATTCGCTTGCCTACAACAAGCCAAAGCATATCTAACATGTTGGTTGCCCACTTATTAACAGTTGGTGTTGGCAAGAAGGCTGTTGCTTATAGGTGTGACTCTTTCCGTGATTTACCTATACTATTTGAGTATTTTCTGGAGAAATTTCATACTACTCGTTATGGATCGCAGAGCTTAGTCCTTCAGGGATTACGTTGAGGAAACTGTCACCACAGCTGTGCCTCGAAATTCGGCGATAGTTACTCGATTATGAACGAACGAAGGAAAGGAAGTTTAGGGCTCAACGTGCAGTCGAGGACGAGATAGATAGAGGCCGGCCACAAGCTCGGACAGCGGAAGGCAGCGAAGGAAATTTGTCTTGCACCTTCCAAGTAACCATCCCTGCATTCGCCTAACCGATTTAGGGAAATCACGGAAAACTTAAATCTGGATGACAGAACAGGGGTTTGAACCGCCGACCTCTCGCAAATGAATCCAATGTACTACTGCACCACCTCCCTGGGATCTTGATTATGTTCAAGTCGGGTGAGTCATGAGTAAAGATTTGGTGAACAGTCGTCATAAAACTGGATTCCTTATTCGGGACCCAAAGACGTACCTTGTCACCTAAAATTTTCTCAGCACGTTTGGCTTATGTGCATCACTTAAGAATAGTAATTGGCCAACGCTACAGCATGAAAATGTTACCCTCCATATTCGACGGAAGGAAATAGGTAAGCTAACAAAATAAGCTTGTTTGATGTAGATTCTGCTTAATCCAAACTTGTTCTTGGAAATAACTACTTGCGAATCTCACACCAGATTGTAATAAGAGAAACAGAATTTCTAACGTCACGTTGCGGCAATCCAACACACGGCGATCTCGAACGGTGCCTGTCGCTGTGGCCTTTTAAACAATCCACGATGATATCTTCGCTCTGGCACTCTCTGGAAATGTCGACCTCACTGACAGTGTTGATGCAACTATTACAAGCACCAGTGCTCCAATAATCTGTGCCATTATAGGTCAGAGAGAACTCTCACTTAACTTACATAGCGTCTAGCTACCTACCCGCATGAGTATACACGGTTCGACAGCTAATTCAGGCCACCCGAAATATATTCAGAACGAGTAAATATATCCAAATTTTGTGCAGGTTATAGCAGAAGTGCCGAATTTTCTGACGTTCGCATATCATTTTTATCGGTTATAGATTCCGAATTACGACACTGACTTCGGAACTACATATTTTTTTCTGCGGCACTGGAAACAGCTTTCTAAGTAAACATCAGCGCTATAACGTGTGGAACTTCACAAATTCATTGTATCCATTGTAAACGATTAATGCAATTGTGATTTGAGTTGGCGGTTTATGTGGTTATAATGTGCAACCAGTCGCTCTTATTGTTCCATTAACTGTAGGCTCATCATCAGATGGAGGTGTTAAAGGAATGTTATATCTCGGTCTGAGTTTAGCTACACTCATCTTGCCGTATAACACAGGAATGTGGGGTCACAGGTTCAGAAGAAATTCGACATGCAGTATTGTCTGTCTGTAATCTCTTTAAAGCATGTGTCAGTGTCCGCTGTCACCATTTTGAGTAAATGATATGACAGTATAATAATGCTATAATTACTAAAGGCACGAACTGCACCGGAGCTACGTGCTTGCTTTTATTTGCCGCAATTGGACAACCGCCTACGGAACTACTACTCCTGGTGGTGAGACAATGGTATGCGGCACTTTTGCCTCGTTGCTGCCTGGTCAGTTTCCACGCACATTTTATTTCGTTGAAGTCCTTCTTAAAGGTTCTTTTCAAAGGCACAGAGGAAAGTATATAGTTACATCCAATAAACAAGTTAGCTTCATAAATCGTTAATTAGGTACAAATGTTAAAAATAACTTTTCTACTCGGAAAATTTGTCTCATTGTCTGCTACAACTTAGTGAATGCTGTACCTCAATGTATTTACTCGTTCTTTACTCGACCTTTCTTAGCTGGCTGACGCTGTATAATGCTCTGCCCACTCTTCTACAGACTATTGTTCAATGCAATAACGTACAACTGCCGCAGTTCCTGAATTAACAGTGTCAGCATACCACCAAGGGACTGTTTTACTGACTATAGAGGTTTCCATTATGTTGACAGGAATCTGCAAACGTGATGCGCTGGCTAACGCTCGCCCCAGGGCCTTGTGGGCAACGTACACTCACATGGTCGCGCGAAGAAGACGCTATCAGACGCCGTACAGCTGTTTTTCGCGGCGCTCCAGCACCTCAGGTAACGCGAAGTGCAGATTAGCGATGGTGCGCCCTGTTTCGCGAGGGAAACAGATCGGAACGCCTTGGCGTGAGGCAGACTTGCGCCCAGAAACAAAGAAACCCCCAGCTCTGCCTCTTTGCTTTGTTGCTCACGAGGTACATCTAGTGGAGAGCTATTGTGATGTGTGTAGGATGAAGGTGTGAAAGTTGGGGGAAGAGGAATGGGGGAGTTTAAAGTCTTGCTGACAAATGGGCCTTCACAGATGGAGCATTCGCTCAGCTGGGTGTGGAAGATAAAAGTAGTCTTGCGGACGGAATGACCCCGGCATTCAGCCGAAGTGACTTAATGAAACCTGGAAAATCCAGACATGTTAGAGGCATGCAGACGATAATTTGAGAGTGAGTCGATTATCCAAACCACAGTACCACTAAGCACAGTGGTATGGCTTCACGTAGCACTTATACTGGTCTAAAGTCCAGACATGATCAGTTAAAGTGCAAATCCTGTATCATTTCTGTGACACTCTCTCCCATATTTCGTCATAATACAAAACGTACTGCCTTTATTTGAACTTTTTCAATGTACTCCGTCAGTCCTATCTGGTAAGGATCCCACACCGCGCAGCAGTATTCTAAAACAGGACGGACAAGCATAGCGTAGGCAGTCTCCTTAGCAGATCTGTTACATTTTCTAAGTGTCCTGCCAATAAAACGCAGTCTTTGGTTAGCCTTCCCCACAACATTTTCTATGTTTTCCTTCCAATTTAAGTTGTTCGTAAATGTAATACCAAGGTATTTAGTTGAATTTACGGCTTTTAGATTAGACTGATTTATCGTGTAACAGAAGTTTAACGAGTTCCTTTTAGCACTTATGTGGATGAACTCACACTTTTCGTTATTTAGGGTCAACTGCCACTTTTCGCACCATTCCGATATTTCTTCTAAATCGTTTTGCAGTTTGTTTTGATCTTCTGATGACTTTATTAGTCGATAAAGGACAGCGTCATCTGCAAACAACCGAAGACGGTTGCTCAGATTGTCTCCCAAATCGTCAAATAGATAAGGAACACATAGCGCCCATAACACTACCTTGGGGAACGCCAGAAATCACTTCTGTTTTACTCGATGACTTTCCGCCTATTACTACGAACTGTGGCCTCTCTGACAGGAAATCACGAATCCAGTCACATAACTGAGATGCTATTCCAAAAGTACGCAATTTCACGACAAGCCGCTTGTTTGGTACAGTGTCGAAAGCCTTCGGGAAATCCAGAAATACGGAATCAATTTGAAATCCCTTGTTAATAGCACTCAACACTTCGTGCAAGTAAATAGCTAGTTGTGTTTCACAAGAACGATGTTTTCTAAATCCGTGTTGACTGTGTGTCAATAGACCGTTTTCTTTGGGGTAATTCATAATGTTCGAACACAAAATATGTTCCAAAATCCTACTGCATATCGACGTTAATTATATGGGCCAGTAATTTAGTGGATTACTCCTATTACCTTTCTTGAATATTGGTGTAACCTGTGCAACTTTTCAGTCTTTGGGTACGGATCTTTCGTCGAGCGAACGGTTGTATATTATTGTTAAGTATGGAGGAAATGTATCATCATGCTCCGAAATGAAGCTAATTGGTGTACAGTCTGTACCAGAAGACTTGCTTTTATGAATTGATTTAAGTTGCTTCACTACTCCGAGGATATTTATTTCTACGTTACTCATGTTGGCAGCTGTTCTCGATTCGAATTCTGGAATATTTACTTCGCCTTCTTCCAGGATCGGTTGTCAGTCTTGTCTGGCTAGCTCGGTCAGTAAGAGCTTTGCCCTTGAAAGGCGTTATGGGTTCACGTTCCAACCTGGTATACAGTTCTATCCTGCTCCGAAGTTTCGCTGCGCGACACATTTTCACCGTCACGAGACGTTTGCGGTCTTTGGCTCTGAGCCCTGGCGCTCCCTCTGTGGCAAAATCGAGGAGGCAGGCCGGAGCGGCTGGCAGTGCGTCTGGTGTGCTGGTGTGGGCCTCCGATCTGGAAGGATGGCTGGAGGAGTAGCAGTCTGACTGCTGAAACAAGCCAGTGAGTAACAGCTCCGAGTGCATTTTAACCGTATAGGGAGAGGGGTGGCGTAGTGATGATACTGTTTGCGATGTTTCCTGCAGCGCGTCGTTTGCTCTCATGGAATTGTACGTGACGTGCTGCGCTGAGGGTGTAGAAAACCCAGAGTCTCACTGAAAACATTCGTGCATTTATTTGAGAATAGTTGAATTTCCAGAAGGGAATATGTTGTAGACAGCTGCACTCCACTCAATCACAAGTGGAATGCCAGCGGTACGTTCTGGTTGTTCTATAGCTATGGCTTCTTAATTGTAAATTGTGTTTCTGGTGTGTCCCATCTTCACAGCTCTCGGACTTGTATGTGGCTTAGAACGGAGCTCTCAAACGGCGCCACTCCGGGTTGGTTATAAGTTATGCTTTGGGCTTAGTTGTGCATTGGAATTGGTTGTCACTGTGGGTCCCATTTCTAAGGTATTGTTTCTTGGCAAGAGTTAAACCTGGTGTTTTTTTGTGTTAAACTTACTGAGAAGTTTGGGTTACAGGTGTGGGCAAGAAGTGTTAGTATAACTCTTATAAGCCTTTATTTTAAGGAAGTGTTTTGAAAACTTGCTGTTATTTAAATATATATTATATGTCCGCCTCATTAACTGAGTGGTCTGCGCATCTGACTGCTATACAGCGGGTCCAGAATCGATTCCCGGCGGGGCCGGAGATTTTCTCCGCACAAGGACTGGGTTGTTGTGCTGTCATCATAATTTTATCTTCATCTATAAGCAAGTCGCCCAATATGGCGTCAACTGAAAAGACTTGCAACGCCCCTGCCGAACTTCCCCAGGTGTGGACTCCCAGTTATCAGTACCATACGATCATTCCTTTTTTTAACGTTATATGTGGCTGTCTGACGGTTTTAAAAGTTATGTAGTGTTGTGGAATGTGTTACGGAAGTATTATGTATCTTAAATATATGATTAGAAGAAATTTAATTGACCCATGCCTGAGACCATCGTAGTTACGGGGATTATGATCTTCTGTCTTGGCCAAATTCTTACGTCATCTGTTTTGCAAATGAGCACAGTGTCCATGTATGCGAGGTGTGGCTAGAAAAAAACCAGACTAGTACTGGTGAAATAATAAAACGAATGCAATAAGGCTGAAAGTCGCGTGGCCTGTCACGTGACTCTCGCTCCGCCTACTGCTCGAGTTTCATCTGCCTCCTGCACTCAGTCTGCCCGTGGCGTCTGTTTTAAGTAGTTGACGTTTTGTCTGTGCGTCGGAAAATGTTGATTGTACAGAAAGAACAGCGTGTTAACATCAAATTTTGTTTCAAACTAGGAAAATCTGCAAGTGAAACGTTTGTAATGTTACAACAAGTGTACGGCGATGATTGTTTATCGCGAACACAAGTGTTTGAGTGGTTTAAACGATTTAAAGATGGCCGCGAAGACACCAGTGATGACACCCGCACTGGCAGACCATTGTAAGCAAAAACTGATGCAAACATTGAAAAAATCGGTAAACTTGTTCGACAAGATCGCCGTTTAACAATCAGAGCAGTGTCTGAGTTAACAGGAGTTGACAAGGAAAGTGTTAGGCAGATTCTTCATGAAAGTTTCAACATGAACAAAGTGTGTTCAAAAATGGTTCCAAAGTGTCTCACAATTGAACAGAAGGAACGCCGAAGAATGATTTGTTCTGACATCCTGGAAAACATTGAAAGTGATCCCACCTTCTTACAAAATGTTATTACTTGCGATGAATCGTGGTTTTTTACTTACGATCCCGAAACTAAACGCCAATCGATGCATTGGAAAACTCCTGGTTCTCCACGACAAAAAAAAGCACGAATGTCAAAATCGAAATTCAAGGCAATGATGATTGTTTTTATTGACATCAAAAGGATTGTGCACATTGATTGGGTACCAGAGGGACAAACAGTGAATCAGCATTACTACATTAGCGTCCTGGCTACCCTACGTGAGCGAGTACGGAGAAAACGGAGCGATTTGTGGAGGAAAAAGTCATGGATCCTTCACCAAGACAATGCCCCAGCTCACAGTGCGATGTCAGTGAAGACGTTTTTGGCAAAACACAACATTCCCATCTTAGGTCATCCACCCTACTCACCTGATTTGGCCCCCTGTGACTTTTTTCTTTTCTCTAAAGTCAAGTCAGCTTTGAAAGGAACTAGATTTGAGACTGTTGAAGCAGTAAAAGAAAAAGCGACGGAAGTAATGTATGGACTTGCCGAAAATGATCTGCAGCATTGCTATGAACAGTGGAAAATTCGTATGGAGCGGTGTAGAGACCGGGGAGGAGAGTACATTGAAGGAGACAACATGAAATTGTAAATAATTGTAAATAAATGTTTTTTCCAGCATCAGTCCGGTTTTTTTCTAGCCGCACCTCGTATATAGTTTAAGTGAGTGGTCAAATTTAGGACCACAGGTAAATGGCAACCTGTATGATGGGCAGGAGTGTTCATACCATGGAGTGAAGGCAGTTACTCATTGTATTTAGTACCTCGCGGGATTAGCCGAGCGGTCTGAGGAGCTGCAGTCATGGACTGTGTGGCTGGTTCCGGCGGAGGTTCGAGTCCTTCCTTGGGCATTAATGTGTGTGTTTGACCTTAGGATAATTTAGGTTAAGTAGTGTGTAAGCTTAGGGACTGATGACCTTAGCAGTTAAGTGCCATAAGATTTCACATACATTTGCATTTTTTTTTTTTTTACGAGTATTTAGTGTAACTCGTCGAGTCAGTCTACATATTTTTATATGAGTATTTGTTGTGACATGAAGTTATTTAACGTTTATTCTGAGAATTTGTAATATTTAGCTAATAAATGTCAAGTAGTCATTCTGGTCTTTATTTATTCGGTTATTACTCTCACTACCAACCAGTATAAAACTTTTTTAGAAAACATTTGTAGCTATTGCCCGTCTGCATTTTATACTTTCTTTACTTCGGCGACCGTCAGCCATTTTGCTTCTAGGCCTACTACTTTCAGCAGACACTTATTTACAGAGCTGGAAATCTTCACTGTAGCCTCACAATATAAATATTCATTTATGAACATTGTTATTAACAATCCGAACGAATTCAAAAGTAATAGCAGTGTACATGGCTACAACGCTAGGAGAAAAGATGATCTTCACTACTCAAGGTGAAATCTAACTTTGGCTCAGAAGGGGGTAAATTATGCTGCCACAAAAGTCTTTGGTCACTTACCTAGTAGCATCAAAAGCCTAACAGATAGCCATATAGCATTTAAAAGGAAATTAAAAGAATTTCTTAATGGCAACTCCTCCTACTCATCAGATGAATTTTTGGATATAGTAAGTGGGTAATTTCCCAACCCCCACAAAAAAAAAAAAAAAAAAAAAAAAAAAATATTGAGTGTCGTGTAATATTTTGTCTAATGTAATATCTTGTATAGACACCTTTTATTAACCTGACACGTTCCACATCATTACGAAGTGTCGTATTCATGATCTATGGAACACGTACTAATCTAATGTAATCTCTAATCTAATCAGTGTCTCTTTTCTTATCTAATTTCCACGACATTATCCCATTTGATTTGATCGAACTCCTCGACCCGTCTCAAAAGTAAAACATAGGCACACAGCTGAGAAATGCAGGCGGTACTGACTTGGCGTAGGCCTTCTCGAGCAGGCCGGGCCAGAACTGGTCGGAGTGCTGCGCCTGCAGGAAGGCGAGGCGGCCGTGCACGGTGGGCAGGCGGTCGTCGACGAGCACCTCCAGCCACTCGCCGCACCACCACAGCCGGAAGCGGAACACGCCCGCGTACTGCTCGAACGTCTGGTCGGCCGGCACCACGCGGTAGAACAGGCCCTTGCTCAGGTAGAGCACGCCCAGGCACGACACCAGCCACCGGTCCCCTGCAACACAGCGCGGCCCACACCATCAGCGTGTCGTCACCACTAGTAAGGGCGATAATACCGAAAGAGACCAGCAGTACAAAGGTCTTTTGTAGGAACCACCAGATTGAAGGATGACAGTTCCTCCAAATGGCGGCTGCTAGTGACTACATACTGCCCAAGGCAGTCATGGTAGTCGCCAATGGTTTTCCTTACCAAGCGTGCAGTGACGGTTTCCCCATTCTTTCTATTGTTTCAGAGCAATATGCATACATCTTAGCAGTCAGGACACTCTAGGGAGAACAAAACGCACATGAAAGGGTCGGCTTACCAAGCAACCAAACCACTGTCGTCTCGGCACTTTATGTGATTAGAAGAAAATACACTGGTTGACAATTAGTAAGAAATAGAGATCTTGTTGGACAGGAATAATCACAGGCGGTAATGGACAACATGAAACACAGTAAATACGAAACAGAGGTGAAGTGGCATATTTAAAACGGAAAATTATACAGATTTCACCACATGGGAAATCAGGATGAGACACAAATAACGTTCATGTATGACACAGGTCAGAATCCCAACATATTGTTGGACAGGAATAATCACAGGCGATGGTGGACAACATGAAACGCAGTAAATATGAAATAGAGGTGGAGTGGCATATTTAAAACGGAAAATTATACATATTTCACCACATCGGTAAGCAGGATGAGACATAAATAACGTTCATGTTTGACACAGGTCAGAATCCCAACATATTGTTGGACAGGAACAATCACAGGCGATGGTGGACAACATGAAACGCAGTAAATATGAAATAGAGGTGGAGTGGCATATTTAAAACGGAAAATTATACATATTTCACCACATCGGAAAGCAGGATGAGACATAAATAACGTTCATGTTTGACACAGGTCAGAATCCCAACATATTGTTGGACAGGAATAATCACAGGCGATGGTGGACAACATGAAACGCAGTAAATATGAAATAGAGGTGGAGTGGCATATTTAAAACGGAAAATTATACATATTTCACCATATCGGAAAGCAGGATGAGACATAAATAACGTTCATGTTTGACACAGGTCAGAATCCCAACATATTGTTGGGCAGGAACAATCACAGGCGATGGTGGACAACATGAAACGCAGTAAATATGAAATAGAGGTGGAGTGGCATATTTAAAACGGAAAATTATACATATTTCACCACATCGGAAAGCAGGATGAGACATAAATAACGTTCATGTTTGACACAGGTCAGAATCCCAACATATTGTTGGACAGGAATAATCACAGGCGATGGTGGACAACATGAAACGCAGTAAATATGAAATAGAGGTGGAGTGGCATATTTAAAACGGAAAATTATACATATTTCACCACATCGGAAAGCAGGATGAGACATAAATAACGTTCATGTTTGACACAGGTCACAATCCCAACATATTGTTGGACAGGAATAATCACAGGCGATGGTGGACAACATGAAACGCAGTAAATATGAAATAGAGGTGGAGTGGCATATTTAAAACGGAAAATTATACATATTTCACCACATCGGAAAGCAGGATGAGACATAAATAACGTTCATGTTTGACACAGGTCACAATCCCAACATATTGTTGGACAGGAATAATCACAGGCGATGGTGGACAACATGAAACGCAGTAAATATGAAATAGAGGTGGAGTGGCATATTTAAAACGGAAAATTATACATATTTCACCACATCGGAAAGCAGGATGAGACATAAATAACGTTCATGTTTGACACAGGTCAGAATCCCAACATAAGGCTCGATATCGGATAAGAAATACGCCCTCCTCGGGCACTAGAGCACATTTTACAGCTGTTATTCATGCTGGCTACCAAAGTGCACAGGAGTCCTTGCGGGATGTTGTCGCACTCCTCTCTCAAGCCGATTTGTAGTTCTTCCACGATTCGGGGAGCGGGTGTTCATTGAGGAGAACATCTACCAAGAGCATCCCAGGCATTCTCTATAGGATTTAGGTCTGGAGAGTACGCAGGCCATTCCATACGTTCAATATCTTCAATTTCCTGTGTCGGCGGGCACTGTCGTCCATAGGAAAAAGATCGGGATCTGCCACACCCCCAAACAGACGGACACGATCCAGGATAATCTCCTTGTAGTACTCCTGAGATGTAACTATACCTCACACAAACATACGAGGTGCGACAATAAAGTAATGAGACTGATTTTCTTTGCAAGACGTGGCAACCCTGCAGGCTTGCGTAGGCACAATAACTTTGACCTTGGTCTATAAGCTGCTTCTAGTCCAAGCGGCACATCGATGCAACTGTTTGTTCAGTCGTGAGTTGTGCTGTAGTAAGTTAACACGTGTTTGCGTCTCTCCTCACGGAAATGGAACCGTATAATATTACGCAATGGTATGCCATTTCTTTTTCAGTTAAATTGGGTGAAAACGCGACGACAACTTACGGTAAGCTTCAGAAGGCTTTTGGAGAGGAGGTTACGTCAAGAGCCAAGTTTTTCGTTGGCATAAAATGTTTAGTGAAGGCAGAACGAATGTTGAAGATGAAGACTGCAGTGGACGACCATCAACCTCACGGACGGATGTCAACTTGGCCAGAGTGCGTGAACTCGTACGATCTGATCGAAGATTATCCGTGAAAACGATTGCAGAAGAACTGAACGTCAATCGAGAAACGGTTCGTCTAATAATAACTGAAGATCTTGGTATGAGAAAGATTTGTGCAAAAATGGTCCCCAAAAATCGCACACCACAGCAACCAAGAAACACGGAAAAAATGTGGCAGCCGATCTGTTAGAGCAAACGGAAATCAATCCAGAATTGTTGATTATCACTGGTGATGAAAGTTGTTTTTTTTTTTTTTTTCAGTGCAATCCTGAGACAAAGCGCCAAAGTTCGCAATGGTGCTCATAGGGATCACCCAGACCAAAAAAAGCACGCATGTCAATGTGAAAAGTGAAATGCGTGCTTGTGTGCTTCTTTGATTCCAAGGGAATTGTTCATAAGGAGTGGGTGCCTCCTGGACAAACAGTTAACCAATATTACTGCAAAGAAATTTTAGAAAGACTTCGTAAAAGAGTTCTTTGTGTCTGTGTCTACATTGCTGATAATTGGATTCTGCATCACGATAATGCGCCATCCCATACTGCTCTGTCAGTACAGCAATTTTTAACCTCAAAATAAATTTTAGTACTACCACAGCCACCTTATTCACCAGATATCGCTCCGTGCGATTTTTTTCTATTTCCAAGAGTCGAAACGGTGGTCAAGAGACAACATTTTCAACGTTCTCAACACAAGATGTCCAAAAAGCTGTGACGAGGGTCTTGGAGGATATTGCAGAAGATGAGTTCCAGAAATGTTACCATCACTGGCAGAAGCGCTGGAAAAGTGTGTGCAATCAGAAGGGAACTACTTTGAAGGAGACAGCACTAAACTTGACTAAAACGTTAAGCAACATTTTTTTCACATCAGTCTCATATATTTATTGTCGCTCCTCGTATGCAGTGGTGTCTGGCCATTGTGCATGATGCATGCCTACACCATAATGCCTAGGCGAGGTGATAAAATTAAAACTCGTGACTACTCTTCGTTCATCAGGAATGCATGAACGTAGATATATTTCTTCATTAATGTAGCAATATGACATCGATTTGTAATTCCACTTGAAGTCTAATACCGGCGCGTTTAACTTTTACCTTACTTTCAGTTAAACTCAAGTTATTAGAATGTCAGGTTACGATACTGACAATTTCAGGTACAGGCTAGCAGACAGTTGCATGAAAGCGAGGAAGAGGGAATAGGATGTAACCCCTCGCTGATGCCGTAATCATTAGAGACGGAACACAGGATTCTGATTGAACTAGGACAAAAAAGGGAACCAGCAGTGCCATGTTTCAAAGGAACCATTCTGGCATTCGTCTTAATTTTTCTAACCATGAGCCGCATTATGTTCAGCTATGCAACGGACGTTAGCTAAGTATACAAAGATCGCCTATCGCCTTGTGATTGTTTGTTTCCGGCACCGCACCTACGAAAAACTCTTACAGACAAAAAATTTTGCTATTTCTTGGGGCCGGGCTGTTTTAACATTTCACAAAGGGATACGTTGGTCTCCGCTTGGTTGTTCAACAAACGTTCATTTTGTAAGAACGCATCCTAAGGTACATTTCTCAGAAACTTAGACCAAAAATCCTTCGAACCACGACAAACTTCCTAATGTTTCGCATGCGGGTTCTTCCATCCACAGAGGGGCGTGGTTTGAATAATCATTCATTAGGTTTTATGATAACTAATTTGACTTTCACGGTCTCTTCTGCAGTGACTAACAGCAAAAATACAACTGGATAAGGGGCAAAGACATGTTCCGTGTGGAATGTGTTTGAAGGCTCTCGCTGCGCTGCCTGACGGTAATTTAAGGAAACCACGACGGGAATATCGCCGTCGCTCTGCCGAATACTTGTGTCTTTGACATACTGCTCAGAGAAAATCGACGGCTAAAATTTTCAGATAGTGCCCTCAAGGGGTCTGGAAGCTACTTGAACAAAAGGCAGTAACGAGATGTCTGTAGGAATGAAAGTCGTTCTGGAAGCAAGTTCTCTTAGGAATGACGTTGGGATCAGGCGTGGGCACACTATTGTTCTAATCATATGCGGATAGTATCTCGTCGGTACTGATCGCTAAATATCATTTCCATCCCGACGACCTCCACCTAAAAATCGAAGCACCACATCTAAAGACATCAACACCGCCGTCGTGCAGATGAATGATTCTCTATCTTCAGTGGTAAGACAGGCGCAAAACCTAGGACTTAACTGCATGCGAAGAAATTTCAAGTAATTTTAATATTACATCAGAAATTAATTCTGAATTCCGCGAATGATTGCCACCTGTTCTTCTCTACGGCATTGCCATACCATGTCAGAAAACGGTGAAGAACTTGGGTGTAACTTGAGATGAGCACCTCAGTTGAGCCGAAAATACCGTCATCACGCTCAGGAAGACTTCTGCTTGGCTCTGTGCCCTGCAAAAGTTTCGCAACAGTTTTCAACAGAATGTGAAATATGAAGTTGTGCGATGACTCGTTCTGCCTAATCTCCACTAATACGATGTAATCCAGCACGGAACGAGTAACGAAAACTCTCGAGTCTAGACGATTAGGTCTAACCACTAATGCTTCTGTGGGTTGCATCTGCAATATCCGTCAGCACATCACATACCCGGTTAGGTTGTTTGTGGCCAGATAGGATAATCTGTAATATGAAGTACACTACCATACATTTCATCTCATCGTAACTGAAATACGTCTCACTTATCTAGTATCTTAGCTGTTCCCATCCAGGAAAAAAAAAAAAAAAAAAAAAAAACATTCGCAGACTCCGTGTCTGGTGGTGCTGTCAGCCTCTGCTGCACTCTGCACACGATTCCGTGCCCCGTTGCTTTTAAGAAGAGGCTGAAGCGCTCCTTCCTGTCAACGCCGTGACGATAGTCAATCAAAGTCTTTCGGCTTTTGTTTCTTAATCAATTACGCCAGTTTCTGTTTGGCTATCATCATTACTCGTGTTTCATCGCGTTCCTCTTATGGCCCATCTTCCACCCTCTCTCTCATGCCTACTGCCGCTATATCTCATAATTTACATCTTCCCGACTGTTATTTATCTTTATTTTTATGTGTCTCCTGAACGAACATAAACTGCGATTTTCTGCACCGTTTATGTCCTAATAATTTCCGAATGTTGGATTCTATATTAGTTGCAGCTTATAATATGGATTTCATAATAAATGTAATGCAAAGAGAAACATAGAATGGCTGGCTAGATGTAAGAAAGGGCTTGATGGTCAAATACATTAATAAAAATAAATATACAAATAAATAATTAAAAAACCAGCATCATTTATCGATTTCAAGAAAGCATTTGATTCGATAGACAGAGAAACAATAGATAAAATCATTAGAGAATTTGATGGTAAAGCAACATAAGCAAACATAATTCACGAAACTCTAACAAAGACAACTGAAGTTAAATTTACGGGAGAACTATACAAGCTATTTGGAAAAAAAAAATTGGTGTCAGACAAGGGGATGGTTTATCACTTTTACTGTTTAACTGCGTTCTAGAAAAGGTGATAAGGCCCTGGAATTTGAAGCTAAAAGTCACAAAATTGAACCAATAATTCTAGGAAGGAAAACAATTGGAATTACGGTCAACTGCCTAGGTTTAGCAGATGATTTTGCAGTACTTCCAGAAAATCTGACAGATGTAACTATTCAAATAAATCTTCCGGAAGAATTAACAAATAGAACTAGTATCAAAATTTCAGCCGAAAAAGAAATTTCACGACAAACATAAAAAGTGCACCAGAATTCATAAAAACACAAACAGGTAGAATAGAGTGAGTAAATAAATGTCTTGGAGAAGCTATACAACAAAAGGACTAGAAAAATTTGCAGTAGTCGTAAGAGTTAACAAAATGGAGACAGCGTATCGCTTGACAAAGAATATTTACAACAAGAATGTATATCTAGAAAAACAAAATTAAAACATTATACCACAGTGGTACGACAAGAATGTTCATATGGATGTGAATGCCTAACAATGAACTATAAATTGAATGACGGATAGTTATAAATATAATGGGTGCAATATAAACTACAGATGGCTGGAAAATGGGAAGTAACGAGGAGATCTACAAAAACATAGAGAATATATGAGAAGTAGTGGCTAGAAACATCAATAAAGAAAGAAGAGGAATTGAAGTTGTTATGTGATCTTAGTTAGCCAATACCAAAATAAAAAAAAAAAGAATGTTTAATCTATGTGTCACTTCGCTCACTCTATCTTGAAGGGTAAAAATACGAGAACCTTGGAAAGTTCCAACAAAATTCAGTTATTTAATGTAAATTGAATTGTGGCCCACGCTGATGTAACATATGAGACGCATTCGTCTTTGAGGTATTCCTGTCCATAAAGACAGTGGTTTATTGTTGTGAGTGGAAAATTGTTTTAACTACCGACAAGACCGCACTCGTAGCCAAAATCTCGCAAGAAACTATGAAAGACTCACAAAGACATGTAGTCTAAAGCAGGGGTATACGGACTTGCTAGTACCGCGGGTCGCAAAGCCCTCACTGCGACTATGTAATGGCCGCGATAGCAAAAATCTACACAATTAGTTCACATCATTTGTTTCACGAACATTTAATTTATTTAACGAATGTAATTAAAACAATTTAACCTGAAAAGAATAAAGTTCTTAAAGGGCCCGCTCTCTCTTTCCAGTGAGGAAATGAATGACGGTCAGAAAAAAAAACTGCTAGGACGAACGGTGAGGGGCCGACCACCATGAGATGGATGGCGGCCCGCGTGCGGCGGTCTGTGAATCGTTGGCTCAGAGCAATTCAAGGCTAATCGGATTTTTATTCTGTACCAACTTCGACATAAATATAACAATGTTTTATTAAGGAAGGCATAAAATTTCTTTACATAAGTAGCTTTAGTTTATTAAGCAAATTTTTATTGAGTAGAAGCTCATAGAATGAAATTGTTTAAATCAATGAGGTTCATAGAGCGCATCTGACGGCGTGCTTTCGAAGGGTCCAAATTCGTTTCCATACCCTTGAAAGTACGGCTCTAAGAAAAGAGCCGTTTCGTGATTTGTCTGATTCTCAGTTATACGCTCATCGCTACTACACGAAGCAACAACATTATTGCAAGAAAGATCTTCCATTGTGGGAAAAACACATAATAGTGCCCGTTCCTCATTCCCTGACTCTCAAGATTTATGACAATCGCTTAATTAGCTTTTGCATTCCGCGTTCGACATAACATAGGGCGCTAAATACGCATTTAACCTTAGTGCTGCAGTAAAGCATAATTAAAGTCTTCCACATATTCATTAGCCTATAACCTCTCGACGAGATATCAGTAAAGGAATTACAATGAATCTGCTGAGCTGTAAAATACATGTAATAATTCTACATTAAGAAATTTTGACTGTTAGATAAAAATTGAAGTCACATTTCCGTTGCACTTGCTACAAGGCAACAAAAAAGTTTGGTTTACGTCTACTCAAAACGAAGGCGTACTTTGGATGGTGAGGAAAGTGGAGGAACATTTTTTCCATAAGTTTCACTGAAGCCACTAACGTTATCCCTCTAATTTTTCCTATACGTTGAAAGCTGCATTAGCCGATTGACCATACACCTGTTTTGATAATCTTCTTTCTATGAGTTCGTGTCATCCATTCCTCTTTTCTGGATCTTCTGCTTATTTTAGTTACATCAAGTCTTCTCGAAAACGATACGAGAGGCAGCCGGTTTCCCCCCATCCTTGTTACAAGTTCTGTTTAATGTAGCTTTCTCATCTTTCATCAATTCGACAATATTCTCGTGTTTTTGCAGCGACCATAATATACCACCTTTATTGAGCTCCCTCTTCATGCACAGCACACTCACATGGAGAACAAAAAGGTTTCCAAGTACTACCAAGTTCCTTCTTCCACAACGCTGTAACGATGCCTCATAGTCATGGACTCGAATTATCAACAGGATTACTGCAGATCATGACTAAGTAAAGGAGGTTGCTGTGAATAATAGTTCAATTCCCGAGAAGTGGGAAGTCACTACCGATGAGAGCGATTACCAGAAGAAATTACCAACTCTTGGATGAATGACCTCGGAAGATGCTTTTTTCTTGATAGGTAGGACGCAGAGTGTTCTGGGATGGAGTGCCATCGACAAATGTAGAACTAACTTAAGGCGTGCGCCACAGAAGTGTGTTAGAACCCTTGTTGACCTTGTAGACGATAGTAGTAGCAGTCTCAGACTGACTGCTTCGGGATTTCCAGGCAACTTTCTGATGCACTTGCGTTGTCGGGTATACTGCAGGTTATTGTCGTCGTCTTTGGCGGTTGTTTCGGTGACGTGACTCGTCTCATGCGATGCTATGTGAGAGTGACTTCGCTTTACACTTTTCATTTCTTCCTCTTATGAAGGAAGGCGGCTGTTCGAGAACGTGACTGATGATGCTCTCTGCAGCCATATTTATTCTGTTTTCATCTTTATGGAGGGAGGGCGGTGGGAGGATAGAATTTACAACTATAAATCTACTTTGAGGGGATTTCTGGAGATAATTTCGGTATTCACTTTGCAGCTTGGTCAATTTGTTCCCTCTGCTTCACCACTCCGTATGTGGTCCGATCCTGATCCTGCGGCATCGCCCTGCAGTGTCCGAGAGGCTTGACGTTCAGTATGCCATTTCCGATCGCTGGGCTCCGTCCTCGAGTGTTGTTTTCGCACCTCGCTGACTTGTCGCCTTCTGTTTGCGGTCCGTTTCCGTTTGGGTCGTCCTGCGACGACGTTCTAGCCTGTCCGTTCTGCCTGGCAGTGTGCTTGAGATTTCCGTGCTGATGATGAGTTCTGCATTCGTTTTGTTTTTAAGATATCCAACGAAAGATTCCAAACTTTACTCAGCGCCGGCCGGTGTGGCCAAGCGGCTCTAGGCGCTTCAGTCTGGAACCGCGCGACCGATACGGTAGCAGGTTCGAATCCTGCTTCGGGAATGGATGTGTATGATGTCCTTAGATTAGTTACGTTTAAGTAGTTCTAAGTTCTAGGGGAACGGCCCTCTCAATTTGCTTGGCAGTGTATAAATTTCTGCCTGACATTGTGCGTAAATGTTCTATTTCTGACATCAAACTGTTTTCGTATGACAATGCACGTGCTCTGTGGACCAATGTCTTTAAGACTTCATTCTTCTGGCTGGGTGATGACAGCTCCTCGCCTGTGGATACACATCATTGTTGGCTGGTTGGCTGTACACACTGTGATCATAAAGACCGCTCGCTTTCTGTTTGACCAGCACATCTAGGAATGATAGGTGACCATTCTTTCCCAGTTCCATGGTGAACGTTGTGTTCGGATGACAATTTGGGTGTTGTAAAAAACTCACTGGACTCTACCTGCCATGACGTCAAGTCGCAAAGGTATCATCCACATAGGCCTACCTAATCAAGCATGTGAGATTGTTTCTTGATGTCTTCAACGCTTATTCATTGATTTTCTTAGACTTACCACATACGATGCACTTACCTATAATTAAGAACTATCTGAAAATAGCATCTGAATTGTTCAGTCAGATCTCAGTGATATTTTAAAATGGTGAAAACATTGGCAGCTGGATTTAAATGCACAGTAATGTAAAATTATACCCTTCACAAGACGAAAAACATAAATTTTATGGCTTACTACCAGTGGTTCACAATTAGAATTAGCAAACTCATAAAAATACGGAGGGTGGACAAAAATACGGAAACACCAGAGAGATGCACGCCAAAATATAAACACATATGTTAGCCAAGCCTGCACATTGCATTGTTGTGTTTGACAACAAACGGCACCTTGTAATGTCCTCAGTAGGTTGCAAGTGTAGCTCCGGTCAGAACAGTTGTGAGTGCATTGTGTCGGAGCTGAGTGCATTCGAACCTGGCCGTTGTTGATGCTCGTACGGTACGTGGTTTCGTAACCAAGGTAGCAGAAGTGTTTGGTGTTTTAAGAGACAGCGTATCGAAGATTTATAACGCATACAGGGAAACCGGAAAAATACGATCCGCTAAGTTACAAAGCCACAAAAGTATGTGTTGAGTGATCGTGACAGACGGCCATTGAAGAGAATTGTGATGAAAATAAGAGGACGCCAGCTGAAAGCTCACTGTAGAACTGAGTGTCACACTCGCGAACCCTGTCAGCACCAAAACAACCCGAATGGAGCTCCAGAAGCAGCGAATTGCAGAGAGAGCTGGAATTCAAAAACTACTCATCAGTGATACAAATGCCCGAAGCCATAAAGGCTGGACTATGAAGCTTCTGGTCAAGCATGCGCCTCAAGAGTGAAATGCGGCGGGAGTTCAGTGATGATATGGGCAGCCATATCGTTGTATTCCATGGTCGCCATGGTAACTTCGCAAGGTTGCATTACTGTCAAGGATTGTGTGTGCATTTTTGCTCATAAGACCCATCCCATGGTGCAATGTTTCTTCTCCAATGGTGATGATGTGCTTTAAGGTGACAGAGCTCCTGTTCATGCAGCTCGCATTGTCCTGCTTTTGTGAGCATACAGATGAATAGTCTCGTCTCCACTGGCCGCCACGGTCACCAGATCTCAATATTATTTACCACTGTGGTCTACTTTGGACAGAACGTTGCGTGACCGCTATCCACGTTCATGATAGTTACCACAATTTTGGAGGAAGAATGGTATAAGATTACTCCGAAAAACATGCAAGGTATGTACTTATCCACTTCGAGACGACTGGAAGCTGTTTTGAAATCCAGCGGTTTTCCTACACTCTATTAGGCGTCACAATGTTTTTGGTGTTTCCGTATTTGTATCCAACCCGTGTAACTAGGTGTAACAATTTGAGGGATATGAAATGAGCACATACGCAGAACCGTAGGTAAGGCAGGAAGCAGACCGGTTCATTGACAGGATACTGGGAAAATGCAATCAGTGTGCAAAGGAGATTGTTTATAAATCACTGGTGCGTCCCTTATTAGAATATTGTTCAAGTGCTTGTGACCCATACAAAGAGCACTAATAGGCGGTATTGAATGTATGCAAATAAGGGCGGCTCGAATGGTAACAGATTTGTTTGATTCACGGGATAGCGTTACGGAAATGCTGAGAACCACCAACAGACGCTCTTTAAGAAAGACACAAATCCCCCCACGAAAGCCTGCTTATGAAACTTGAGGAATCTGTATGAACTGAAGCAGCTGGATATATCCTTTATCCCCCAACGTACCGTTCCGAAAGGAACCACTCACAGGCATATTTAAGCAGTCATTCTTCGGGTGTTTCAAACGCGATTGGAGAGGGAAGAAATCATGACACTTGATACCTTGCTAAACACTCTATGCCATGTATTTTACAGTTGTTTGCAGCGTACGTGCGTAGATGCAGATTAAAAGATACTGGGGATGCGTTAACGAGGAGCGGGGCTCAAATTCCCGCGAGGCCATTTTGATGTAAGTCTACAATGGCTTCCCATAACTGTTGGATGGGTGTCTCGAGATTTCCTTCAAACGGCCGCATCCATCCACCATTGTCCTGCAAAAAATGGATCAAATGGCTCTGAGCACTATGGGACTTAACTTCTGAGGTCATCAGTCCCCTAGAACTTAGAACTACTTAAACCTAACTAACCTAAGGACATCACACACATCCATGCCCGAGGCAGGATTCGAACCTGCGACCGCAGCGGTCGCGTGGTTTCAGACTGTAGCGCCTAGAACCTCTCGGCCACCCCGGCCGGCTCTGTCCTGCAACTTGGGCATCGATGTCGCCGAGACGATAAACACTAGCCTCTCTGTGGGCAAGGTTAACCGGTTAAGTCTGAGCAAAATCGATAGCTTTCGCTGTTTCATAGCCCTTTTATGCCCCGTATTTCCGTTCAAAGAAAGTCCACCGGAATGTGGAACTTGTTCGATGCCACCAGACGCTTTCGCACGAGGGAAAGTGCGTCGGAATGTGGAAGGAGTTGGCCGGCTGGCTCACACTTTCTTATAAGTAAATACAAGACGGACGGTGGAAGTCGGGCCCATCTGAGGAGCGTGGCTGTGCGGGTTGGTGTTGGGCGCAGCCCATTGAGCGTGTGGCGGCGACTAACGGGCCACGAAGGCCAGGCGAGGCCGGAGCAGCCCCGCAGCCGCTCCTGTCGCCCGTCGGCCATTGTCGCGCTCTTTTTGCAGGCCGTGCACGCTCGAGGACACGCCCAGGCGGCGGACCAAAGCGGCCGCAAACACCGCTAAGCTAGCGGCCATGAACCTGCTCCTCCGCAGTGCCAAAGCCACTGTGGGGAAACTAAAGTGTAAACAAAGGACAAGTGCATTTTATCGTTAAGACCCATTACTGTGTGATTAAACGATTGCAGAACAGCCACTGGAAGCAGTTACTTCCATACAGTATATAGGAGTACGGGTACGGAGCGATTTGAAGTGAAGCGACCACATAATAGTAATTGGTGGTAAGGCAGATTTCAGCTTGAGATTCATTGGAAGAATACTCAGCAAATGCAATCCTCACAGAAATGGAGTTTTTGCTCGTCAGTCTGGTTTCCGTGTCGGTTAGAATTGATAAAAGTAAAAGAGAAGGTCCAAAGAAGAGCAGCACGTTTCGTTACACGATCATTTAGTAAGCGCGAAAACGTCGAAGAGTTGATCAGCCAATTTCAGTCCAAGATACTGCAAGACAGGTTTCTGCATCAGGGCTTGGTCTTCTAATAAAATTCCGAGGGCGTACGTTTCTGGAAGAGACAATCAATATATTGCTTCCTCCTGCGCATATCTCGCGAAAAAGAAACGTGAAGATGAAATCAGAGAGATACGCGCCAACACAGAGGCTTATCAGTAATTGTTCTCCCCGTGAATCATTCGCGACTGGATCAGGAAAAAGCGGGGGTACACAAAATACCCTCCACAGCATACCGTAAGGTGTCTTGTGGAGCATACACGGTGTTTTTTATTAACGTTTAAAAACACCCATAGCGACGTAGGTGACACTGAGACAAGCAATTTAATATAAGGCACACGGGTCGCAAATGTCAGGAAATACCCCAAAAGTGAATAACAAATGTTGAGCATGGGGCGTCACATCCAAAATACGGAGGATTTTTTCGAGCGCAGCGTGAAGGGATGACTGAGCGATGCAGTACTTGCATTCAAGCAAACGGTGCAAACTTCGAACTCTTTCTGTAATTATGATTTATTGTAAATATAGTAGTTACAAAATTATTGTCCTCGCTGTAACCAAGCAAAAGCTCATCTTGGGTTTCTTTCCTTTTCTCCCTTCGTTTTCTGTTTACAGACTTTATGTAGCAAAGAAAACGTAGGTCATTTGTTGGTAATGACGCAATTTGGAAGCCTATACTCATTTACTTGTGACGTAGTACCGTAGATTTTGTTGTACTGTACTTTGCAATAAACCAGTGGAGACCGCGAGACCAGTAAATAAATTAATACTTCAGTATAAACACATGATTGTTCTACGCAATAAAAAAAAATACTTCCTGTTACACGCATTACTCGAACCCCGAGCTCAACGTGCAAGAGTCGCCCACGTGGGCTCGGAGTCACACAGGCGTGAATACTGTACTTGGTTTGGGATGATCATTTAAAACATACCGATAGGTTCAATCGCTGCACGTCAGCGAGGTACGTCATTTACAGACGACAGATGTTCAACATTTGTTATCCACTTTTGGCGTATTTGCCGACATTTGTGATCCCGTATATCTTATATTAATTTACTTCTCAGCGTAATCTGCGTAGCTTCGGAATTTTCAAACATTAATAAGACTCGCGCTGTATATGTAGACGTAATAAAATCATCTTCCCTGTAAATTCAGCCAGTCAGTTCCACTTGGCAACGAAATAAATTTACACATAAGACAGTAAATTAGTCATCTCCAGGAGAGATTACGCTAATACCACGTAACTGAATTCCTATCCTTAGTCTTTCCTTTTTTCTGGTCTTCTCCTGCTCCTTTCGCAGGTCGCCATGTTAATATGAATTTGGCAAGGTTAGTAGTAGAGAGTGGCCGGGTGCCCTTTCTATCGAGTCCTCCCTCCCCCCCCCCCCCCCTCACCCTTTCTGGGATGGAGTTAGTGTACTCCATCTGTTTGTGTCTAGAGATAGCCCATGTGAAAGCTGTTTGCGAATCGTATAAATGAGACGGGAGATGGATACCAGCCCGATGTTCACCTAGTCGTATACGGTAAACCCCTTAAAAAGCACTTCCAGGCTGACCGGCACGGCAACTCTCGTCATTAATCCACCGGGCAAATTCCAATCCGGGATGGCTTGTTTATCCGAATCCTGGAAATAAGACTAGGGTTAGCGCCCCGTCGACATCAGGTTCATCAGAGACGGTTCAAAATCTCGGAATGTTGCAAGGATAGAGAGGAGAATCGGCTGTGCCCTTTCAAGGCAACGATCCGGGCATTTAGCTGGACTTGTTTTAGGTAAATCACACAGTACCTACATCTGGTGGCTGGACGCTGATCTGAGGCGTCTTTCTTCCGAACACGAGCACTGCGTGCTAACCATTGCGCCACCTCGACCGGCGCCGTACCCCTGAAGGGGCGTGCTAATGCGCGCTGCTATCCGGGTCAGCTTCCGTGATTGACCCAATTCGGCGAGGTAGAGAGTTCACAAGTTTCTTCAAATAGGCCGTATCCAGCTGAGGCAGAGCTACCAAACTGAGAGGATGCTGGTTGCTACGTTTCATCCGTTGTTCCAAACAGTCCGAAACATTTTGTTCTGAGTGAAGGGTGATTTTGCGGGACAGTTGAGATGCAGTAGAATGCTTAAGTGTTTGTCGAACCACGAGTGTATTCGAAAACACAGCTACTGTCTTCTGCGTGTTCACAGCATACTCATAAAAATGTAGATAAATGGACAAGTTGGCCTTCGAAAACATTTATTTAAACATCCTGTCGATGTTTATTGCAACCCGAATGAATGTAGCCATGTCACGATACGAAAAACACCCCCAAAACTTCACAGAACCACCTTCAGCATAAACTCCACCGTCCACAAACCGGAGGTTGTACGCCTTATTGACTCGCTGGCGCACGCGTCGCCTTGCATCACTTGAAAAGAGGCAAAATTGAGATTTGTAGGACTACACTACGTGCCTCTCTATCTACTGTCCAGTTTATAGGTTGTTTGACCTTTTGAAGACGTGCAGCTTCGTGTATCGCTCTAAGCAATGACCTTTTGCAACATATCTGATTCCAAATGTCCATTATATGCAGTTCCCTTCGCAATGGAAACTGATTGAGATTAATCTAATTCACGGGCAGCAGCAATTCTTGTCGGGTTTCATATCGATTGTTACTGGCAAGATGTGACACTCATCTCCATTACCTGTTGGTTAAGATCTTTTTCACGGCCACTGTTCTCATGTCATCATACATGGCTACACTCGTGACTACTGCGTCTGATTCAAAATGTGATTCCTGCCGTAAAAGACCTGGATTTCGAGAGAAAGGTTTTACTCGCTTTCCGACAAAGTAACTTTTCGTTAGACAACACTGACCTGAGTGTTTTGTTTTTTATATTATCCGATACCTGTCTGATTATTTCAAAAAAGAAAGAAATATTTATATACTTACGGTAATAGTTATGTATGTCACGTTTCAAACCTTCTAGCTATCCTAAAAGCATCGCGTGATGTTATAACATCACACTATGAGGAAAACGAGACTGTTTTTTCATTGCGAGCTATTGCATCATGACACCACAATAGATGGAGGATCCTTAATTAATCAGAACACAGGTAGATATACGATTATATACTGGCTTCGAGAAGCCTTGTTAGACAATAAACATCTGTCCAAGAGCTATGGTATTGAAACTTCTCGGCCCCTCGGAGACTCAGAAAAACAGAGAGGAGCAAAAAATATCATCACCAGTGCACAACTAATTATCGATGTCTGCTGCAGAACTTACTAACATGCTGAGATATATCACGTTCAGATAATCAGTCTTATAGATTCGTAAGACTGGCACGTGCCTACCAGCAAAAGTCTCTTGTATTGTAGTGAGGAATAAGAGGGAGGAATACTCCAGAGTTTGTTGACACTTCTCAGAAAAAGTAAAAATTAAAAAAAAATCTCATATCGATACATCAAAGTGGGCCTCTGCACAAAAAATTTGTTGCCAGACTATTGTAGCCTACATTCAGTTGAGCATTCTATAGTCAAATATCACCACCCTCTTTAATTATTTTCTCTCCATACGTCTCTGCACTACCACCTCAACTATTCTTTGTCGCTTCAAAATATGAAAATATGTCCTATCAACCTAGCATTCTTTTACTGTAGTTATTCTGTAAACCACTTTTCTCGCCAATTTGATTGGGAACTTCCTGACTAGTTATCTGATATCCCCGTCTAATCCTCAGCACTAATTTTTATTATTTTATTTCAAAGTAGCGTGGGTGAGAGTGATGTGTCTTGGTACACTTCTCAGTCTTCCATCCCTAGCCAGTTCTGTAATGTTTTCTTCGTCCTTTTTAAATGATGGCATTAATTTTTATATGCTGCAATCTTTTTTCGAAATTATGACATTTACTCCGGGAAATTGATAACATTCTCCAAAGTACAACCTGGTCATACACTTAGGAATAAATATTGTGTTCAAATGTGAAAACATTGCAATCGATAACATTATCACATATTCCACGGTGAAAGACCACTATTTGTTTCCAGGTACAAGATATCGCACGACCGAAGAAGAACAGCTTATTGTCCACTTGTTATATAAATAGTTCTAAAAACATATAGCATTCTACTCACCATAAAATTTCGTATCTGAAGACTTAACAATATATGCCAAATAGGTTTAATGTATTATCCAGCATTTAAATGTGCAGAACGCGACATATTTACAAATGCTTCAGGAAAGACATCATGTCTAACAAGAACAAACCCTGAAGAAAATGGCGGAAACTTCTTATGGCACTCTCTAGTGCGTATTCCTTCGCGTGATTCTAAAATCAGTAGTACTGAACTAGCGACAAAAAAAAAAAAAAAAAATCGTGTGTTTCTAGGTAAACTATCCTCTAGGGTCAACACTCTCCTGTACTTCTGAAACGGCGTGTCTCTGTGGGAAATTTAGAATGTGTACGGATAATGACCTTAGCCTCCTCTGAAAACATAATAAATGGCTGCCTCTACGATTATCCTGAGAACCTCTGTTAGGCTTAGTTGAGTCCTACCATGCCACCATCCCTCTCAATTTTTTACTTTTTTGGAACTGTAAAATGAACGTATTTCTACAAGAAATGTTGTGTTGATTTAAACGCACTTCTAGATTTAAGATTATCAGTAAACGTTTACGGACCCTGTACATCAGCGAAAAGAACTCGTGGTATTGACGATAGTTGACAGCTGATACCGTCCGATAGTTCAGTGAAGTAGCAGTTGCCTGACAGTTGTTAAGAGAGAAATGCAATATGAGGACTGCCCCCTCCCCCCTCCCCCTCTGCCCCACCATCCCTCTGCTGTAGCAACATCGCTGGTACAAGCTGCGAGACTAAACTTTCACGTTGTGCAAGGTCAGGCGTCGTTATGATATTACGAAAACATCAATGAAACTGCAGCCTGCACAGCAGTAGCGAAGAAAGAAGTACCGCAACTTTCATGTCAAAACAGCAGTAGCCGCCTAACACCGGCCATCTCGAGAGGAGCTCTACAAAAAAATGTCTCTGAGCACTACGGGACTTAACTGCTGAGGTTGGTAGGGGTAGAACTTAGAACTACTTAAACCTAACTAGCCTAAGGACATCACACACACCCATGCCCGAGGCAGGATTCGAACCTGCGACCGTAGCGGTCGCGCGGTTGCAGGCTGCAGCGCCTAGAACCGCTCGGCCACACTGGCCGGCGAGGAGCTCTACAGTGGTGGTAACAGTGAACTCTTACAGTGAACAGATTTCCAGTCTTGGTCCCCTCATCCTGATCTAGGATTCAGCAATTTCCTTTAATCCTTTTAGTCGAGTACTAGGGTCTTTCTTGTAGTCAGTGTACGACGCTGTTGTCGAAATGTTGATCAGAGAAAGCGCATTAGTAACGGAATACCTCAACAACCCGTAAATAATTGTGTGTCCGATACCTAGTGGATGATTGACTTTAATGATTCTGTGGAAAGTTCTTAATAAGAAAACCTGGATGTTTGTTTGTACTATTAATTTCCTGGAGACTACGTATTTCTGTATAGATGAGCTATTTGGAATACTAGCGGGCATTCAAAGTGTGGTAAGAAGAAAACAGACAGAACAGAGACATTATCTTAAAACTTGAATTTCATTGGTAAGTGAAGTGATTACGGCTTCACGTCAGCGGATACTAGCGGATGCTCGTAGCTCAATTGAAGGAAGAAATCGGCTGTGATACTGACGAATAAACCATCCACACAGTTATAGGAAGAACGAAATGCAGGGTTTACAGACAGTAATTTGTAATCTAGAAGTAAAAAACTGACGGTGACCGAAGCAGAGATGATATAAAATGTAGACTGGCAATGGAAAGAAAAATGTTTCTTAAGAAGAGAAATTCGTTAACATAGAACATAGATTTAAGTGTTAGGAAGTCTTTTGTGAAAGTATTTGTATGGTGTGTAGGCACATACGGAAGTGAAACATGAACAATAAACAGACAAGAAGAAAATAGAAGCTTTTGAATTGCGGTGTTATAGAAGAATGGTTGCGATTAGATGCGTAGATCACGTAATTATACTGAATAGAATTGGAGAGAAACTAGGGATAGGCTGACAGAACACATTCTGAGACATCAAGGGATCACCAGTTTAGTACTGGAGTGAAAGGGGGGGGGGTAAAAATCATAGAGGAAGACCATGAGACGAATGCAGTGATCAAGTTCAGAAGGATGTAGGTTGCAGTAGTTATTCAAAATAGTGGTTCTCACAGGATAGTCTTCAGTCTGCAGACCACAACAATAACAGTCCTCCCCAAAGCGAACACAGTGCAGTGCTTTAACCAATGTCATCATTCAGTCTCATGAGCCCTTAGAGAGTGGGGAAACCTGCTGAGTTAAAAGTCTCTTAGAACGGTAGCCAATCGACTGGCAATCACTGTCACGGAATCGGCGTTGCTCATCAAATGGACTGCCGTCAGTGGTGACCACCGAAGAGCTGAACGAATGACGATTAAACTGGAAGTTTGTTTTCTGACATGGTTTTCTTTGAAGTCCACAGTAGCGATGAATTTCTTAACCTGTTCAAGTTTGCTTTGTCTCTGCAGTATTGCACAGTTTCGACCTTGGCCATTTTCGAGTATTGTTGGTTGGTTGTTTGGTTATCCAAGTTCTGCGATTACGCATATTGCCGTATTGCACATGGAGCACGAGACGTAGCCCATTACTTTTGAGTGCAAACGTGATACGTGTGACAACTAGCACCACTGGGATGGCAGCGCGTGGCTATGTTAAAATCAAACAATGGTATAACAGAAAGTCACACTGTAAGCGCAGGCTAGACAGAACTGTTCATTAGTATGTCGGCAGTCTCTCAATCAACTTCCGTTTCGGTGCGAGTATGTCATTCGACTCTTTGATCCAGAGTCCTTATCCATGCTACTGACACAATTCCGCCGCAAGACACACCATAACGTGGCTCGCGCGGTATAGATGTAGATGGCAGACCATTGGCGGTGTCATACACCGTCAGCTATTGCTGTTCCCTGTGACTAAGTGTCTTATTCTCTTTCTGAACTCAACGTCTCACTCGTGATGTAGGGATGCTGATTTTGTTATTCAGGCTAGCACATGGAAAGTTGTGGTACACAAAATGAAAACCTAACATCATCGCCACGCTCCTGAACTCAACTGACAGACTGGGTGTGTTGTGTAACGTTGTGAAATAACGTGTGTAGTGTGTTGCAATGACTGGTAGTGAACAACGAATTAACAGTGTATCAATGGCCTTTTACATTATTAAAGAATTTCTTTGCAAAACACTATTGTACGTTAGTGATAAACTGAAAAATCTAGCATTATTTTACACAACTGGCTTGTATTAGGGAGGGTGGAGACTCTAATCTTCATCCAGCCATCCTGTTTTATAGGTTTTCCGTGATTTCACTAAATTATTTCAGGCAAATGTCGAGATATCGGACACGAAAACTGATAACGGCCGGGAGAGCGGTGTGCTGACCACATGCCCCAACGTATCCGCATGAGGTGACACCTTAGGGCTGAGGATGACACGGCGGCTGGTCGGTACCGTTGGGCCTTCACGGCCTGCTCGGTCGGTGTTTGTTTTGTTTGTAAATGCCAGCATGGTTCCTACTTTAACACCGCGGCCGCCAGCCTTGTCAAATTAGACCTGTAAGCATGTAAATGTCTGTATATATGAGTTTTGTTATTTTTCGTTGTTCTTAGTTGTAATACCTCGAAATGTCCAGTATCTCGTGAAAGTGATTGATCCACGACGAATGAATGAAACCAATACTACTATTACTAATATGTGACGGGAGCTGAGGTACACGTGTGGGGCTGTGGCTTCTGTTCCGCATAGCGAGAAGGCCGTTTTGGATGGCGCGTCCTCCCACCGTTGTTACTGACGGAGATATCTGTGGCACCGTGGCCTGCCCATCCACTGTTACATTCAACGATAGTCCGACCCTGTGTTCAACACGTTGCTGCCCGTGGGAGACGACTCAGACGGCGGCCATTTTGATATGCCCTTGACACTGTGATACTTGAAAAGCCCAGTGCCTACGCGATCTCTGACATCTGCTGTCCCGCGTGGCAAGTACCGGCGATCCGGCTGAGATCAAATGCGCTGATAGCGTGCGTCTGGCACACCCACGCCCGGCTGTGACTGTCGGTGGAGGTCTGACGATGACCCAGCGACGTGACACGTCTAACTGGTACTTTCACCGTGGCGGCAGGAGCGCTCTATCTCTGAACGCAGCGGCTATCTCTGATCCTGCTGCTCAAGATGTAACATGTCATTCGCTGCTCGTTCTTTGGCTATTGTGGACGCCACAGCCGGTTTCCAGTATACGGAGAAAGGAGGCTTTACTTAGCCTGGAGATGATGAGCCTGTCTTTTCGTACTCTATACTGCTAAATTTTCAGTTTTAGATTGCCTACCTAACAATTTACAGGGGCAGAAAAGATTTGATGTTCGATGTTTCATACAATTACTCATCGAATTTAAAAATTGAAGTATTTCCATAACGTGGTCATTAAGAGATACGAGGGTTGTCCAGAGAGTAAGTTCCGATCGGTCGCGAAATGGAAACCACAGTGAAAACCAGAAAGGTTTTATTTGCAACAGTAGGTACACCTTCCACCTATTTCTCTACATAGTCGCCGCTCCAACTTCGAGTTTTGTCGTAGTGTTGTATCAACTTTCCAATAACCTCGTCATCGAAAGCAGCCGCCTCTACTTTCGGCCAGTTATCTGCACTGCATTTCAGCTCGTTGTCTGTGGAAAATTTTTGTCTTCATAGCAGCGGTTCTTGTGAGCAGAGATGAGACTCAGGGGGAGCCAACTGCGGACTGTAAACACTTCTCATCGGAAACGCTGCAGAGCGTCTTCATTGCCCCTGAGGTGTGCGACCGAGAATTGGCATGAAGCAGGCTCTGAGCACTAGGGGACTTAACATCTATGGTCATCAGTCCCCTCGAACTTAAAACTACTTAAACCTAACTAACCTAAGGACAGCACACAACACCCAGTCATCACGAGGCAGAGAAAATCCCTGACCCCGCCGGGAATCGAACCCGGGAACCCGGGCGCGGGAAGCGAGAACGCTACCGCACGACCACGAGCTGCGGAAATGAAGAAGAAACTGCACGACAGTTGTGTTAAGTGGACTGCGTGACACAGGCGAAATCTCTAACCAGGCCCTCATACTTGGCGGGAGACGCTGTTCCCTATGCATCTTTGCGTGCTCACTGTTCACTCAAAACGGAAAAGAGCGACGCTACACGATCGACGAGCATACTAGAGACACTGCCCAACACATCTGTGCAAAGCTTTACCGGATTTTCCCAGTGGTTTCCATTTCGCGACAGATCGGAACTTACTTTCTGGACAACCCTCTTACAGTCTTACGTTACAGGGTTCAACACTACATGTAAACTATTAAAGTTACAGACTGTCTAGAGACAGCGTAACTCACGGCGTGAAAATTACCTACACTATATTCATCCTGCATTGGGGCGTGAAAGCACTTAGAAACGTTCCACAAACTTTGCGTATAATCAGAAACCTTTTCGAAGCTTTTTCTCGCTGACACTCCTCAAAAAATAATGAAAGAAAGTAAAACTTTAGTAGCAGGAAAGACGCTTTAATTTATTACCTCTTTACTATTGCTTCTATTCGCAATACATTTTGCAGATACTGTCCACGTACACCACAGAATATATCTGAATAATTATATCACTGCACGACACGTAGTTCGGCAGATATGACGTTTTCTACGTGGGCCTTTGACTCCGTATAAAGAACAAAATTTTTCGACCTGTAAAAAGCGATTGGCAATGGAAAATGGCGCAAGATGACAGAGTTTCTGAGAAAAATAGGAATAAGCTGTAGGGAACAACGGGTAATATGCAGTATGCACAAGACCCAAGACGAAACAATAAGACTGGAAGATTAAGAACGAAGTGTTCGGATTAAAAAACTGTAAGCCAGGGATGCAGTCTTTCGCTCCCACTTTCGGTCTATGTGCAGAAGAAGTAATGGCGGAAATAAAAGAGATTTCAAGGGTAGGATTAAAATTCATGGTGAAAGAATATCAATGATAAGATTCCCTGATTGTAGTCAGTGAAGGTGAAGAAGAATCACAGGATGTGCTGAATCGAATGAACAGTCAGTCCAATGAGCAGAGAATGTGGATAGACAGTAAACCGAAGAAAGACAAAAGTAATGAGAAGCAGCAGAAATCAGAACAGCGACAAAATTATCAAAACTGGTGATCACGAAGTAGACAAAGTTAAAGAATTGTGCTACCTTGGAAGCAAAATAGCGCCTGACGGACGAAGCAATGGGTACATAAAAATCCAACTAAAACAGGCAAAGAGGGCGTTCCTGCCAAAAAAGGGCTACTGTTATAAACGTGGCCCTTAATTTGAGGAAGAAATTTTTGAGAATGTACGTTTGGTCCAAAGCATTGTTAATAGTGAAAAATGGATGTGGGAAAACTGGAACAGAAGAGAATCGAAGCATTTGAGATGTACTGCTACAGAAGAATGATGAAGATCGGATGGACTGATAAGGGAGGAATGAGGATGCGAAGAAAGGAATGTAAGGAAAACACTAATAAGAAGAACGGACAGGGGACAGGACATGTGTTAAGATATCGGGGAATAACTTCTATGGTATGAGAGGGAGTTGTAGAGGGTAAAAACTGCAGAGGAAGACAGATTGCAATAAAAACAGAAAATAATTGAGAACGTAGGCTGCAAGTGCTACACTGAGGAGTGTAATCTGTGATGGGCCGCATCATCCCAGTCTGAAGGCCGAGGTTCTTTCTGAGTTTCGACCGGGCCTACTGTGATGGCCTAAGGAGAGTGATGTTTCCTGTTTTGAAAAATAAAATTCTTAAGAGGCCTGACAGGAATCAGGCTTTGTAGAGGAAGGCATGAGGTTAAGTGCATCCTTCTTCTCGGATTACTTGGATGAAACAATTTCGTGGACTTCTGTTAGAGCTCGCGAAATCGTGATTCCATCGGTAAGACTCGTGAGCATAGGAAGCGGGTCATGGGCTCGGTGAAGCGGAGCTGATGTTTTGCGAGAGTTCAGTCTATTAAGTCTGGAGTGAGTGACCGTCTCTGACCAATAAAGTTTGTCTGCCAGTATGGAAAAGCTTTACAGAGTTTGCCAGTGCATTCTGGGGCGCGAGCGCGGAATTCTGCTTAAACTGCCGGTTTGCTTGACGAGTGCGACAGTTTAGCTGGCCTGCACATGCTCTATAGGAGAGGTCGCGTAGCACAGTAGGTAATTGGATGGAGGCGGTGTTTAATGCGGGAGTCAGACTAGGCAAGACCTAACTGAATGAAATAAAATCCAATTCCCATAGAAAGAAGAAATGTGGTGTTTTTATGTGTCTTTCTCTTTTTGACTTTGAACTGTTACACTATTTTGTTGTTGGAAGATATTGGCAGGAGTTACTACTGACCAGCTGGAGGCCGCGTATTGACTGTTTGCGGATTACATTTCGCAATCTTCAAACGCGGCTGCTCTTGCGCAGCTTTTGTTTCATATTACGCGCAACCGCGCACCACACGCCAGTCACTTGTTTCGTCAGAAAATCACAGTCGTTAGCAAATTCCCATGGTGGTATAAGAAGTGTAAAGACTTGATAAGGAAAGATGATGCTGTAAACCTACCTTGTACTTCGCCTTGAAGCCGGCGCCGCCATACTAGATAACCAAAATTACAAGCAGACTATTATTTACGATTGCTTATTGTTCTTAATACTGTTGCATGCGTGTAGAAAATGTTACAGTGTTAGGAAGAAAAATTCAGACGTTTTTCTTGTCTTAAATGCACATTTGATCCTGTAACACATTGCATATGGCCTCGATAAACTAACTATTTTGTTATACGTTTCAAATAACCAAGAAGAGAAGTATGTGATCTAAAAAAGCTGCTTCTGTAATCCAGAATTTTCCGTAGTACGGACTGACTAAACAGATGTTCGGTCTATGTCCTCTTCGCGAAAAGGCTGAGAACATACACTGGCAGAGAAAATTTCAACATTAAGAAATAATTAAGGTAGAGTAATGAAATTTTGCGAATACATTTTTATAGGTAACATATTTCAGTGATTAACATTGCAAGATCGCAGGTTAATGTAAGCGAGAAATAATCACTGCAAATGTTAAATGCTGGTACATTAATAACCGGTGAAACTGCCAGAATGTTGAAGGCAGGCATGCACATGCGCATGGATTGTTGCACAGGTGCCGGATGTCAGTTCGTGGGATGGAGTTCCATGTCTGTTGCACTTAGTCGGTCAATACAGGAACGGTTAATTCTGTTTTTGGATGAAGCTAGAGTTGTCGTCCGCTGATGTCCCATATGTCTTCGACTCGAGACAGATTTGGTGATGGAACAGGTGAAGATAACACGTCGACGCTCTGTAGAGTATGTTGGGTTGCAAAAGCGGTATGTGGACGAGCGTTATCCTGTCGGAGAACACCCTCTGGAATGGCAGCACAACAGGTCGAATCACAAGACTGACGTTCAGTTTTGCTTTCAGGGTGCGTAGGAGAACCACGAGAGTGCTCCTGCTGTCATACGAAATCACACCCCAGGCCATAGCTCCAGGAGTCAGTCCAGTGTGTTTAGCACGCACACAGGTTGGTTGTCTTCTTTCAGCCAACATACGGTCATCACTAGCACAGAGACAGAACCAGCTTTCACCAGAAAACACAACAGACCTTCACTCTGCCCTCTCAGTTGACACCACCAGATAGTGACAAAAAATGAAAACACCTACAGCCGTCCTTATGATTTTATTTTATTTTGTCGCTACCAATTTCAACGCTTCATTGCGTCATCTTCAGGCTCTTTTTTATGCGGTACAGGTTGATATGATCCCCGTGCATAACCCATCAGTAGCCAGCATTAATGGATACGCAGATAATGTGTCAGCACTCCAACCATCAACTGCCAAGAAAATAAAATAAAATCATAAGGACGGCTGTAGGTTCTTTTCTTTTTTGTCACGATAGTAAACGGCCGTCGTCCCAGAGACCTCCTGCTAAAAGGACGGACACACAGAAACCACCAAATAGTGGTGGTTTAGGGTCAGTGGAATGCACACTAGAGGGCGTCTGGCTCGGAGTTGCCCTTGAAGTAACTGATTTGTAGCTGTTCTTTACCTCACTGTGGTGCCAACTGCTGCTCATATTGCTGCTGCAGATACAGTACAACGCGACAGAACCAGAAGCCGAACATGACGGCCTTCGCTCTCGGTAATGCCACGTGGCCGTCCAAAGCCTGGTCTTCTTGAGACCACCGCCGTCACAATAACGTGCAGAGGCTACATTCCTGCCAAGTCTTTCTGTAATATTGTAGAAGGAACATCCAGCTTCTTGTAGCCCTATTACAGGACCTCGTTCAAACTCAGCGAGGTACTGATAATGGCGTCTGTGTCAAAGGCATTCTCGATTAACATCAACTCACAGGTCCAAATTCAAAGATAACTAACGCCCACGACCGTTACAGTTTGTATTTAAAGCAAAAGTGATTTGTATCCTCATAGTGATGCTACTAGCGCTACTCTTATGCGACTCGAGCGAAATTTGTGTAGACATCATTGTTCAGATTGTGACGGTACGTCACATGAATATTGACGTTTTTATAGGTTGTAAGCAGTGAACAATACTGTGAAGTGTTAAGGGTGAGCTAAAAATTATTTGTAAACACTTAACGTATTTTATGAACATAATTAGTATAAAAGATACAGTAAATGTTCTTGAAAAAAAAAGGTTGATATGTAGCGATAATTTAAAAGTAGCGTCTTTATTTAAAACATGTCTATGAAAATAAAAAAGGATCGCTAAGAGACGCGATTGTACGGCCGAGGGGGACGGACGTACTTTATGGTACACACACTGTTTTGTTTCGCGATACGGAAGGCAGCCATTGAGCGGCTACACATATTTTATGTAAGTTATTCTGTATTCTGCTAAAATAAACTAATTATTGCTATCGCAAAATAAATTTCTTTGTAATAGTTGTCACCTCAAATGGTCGCAGCGGGTAATTATTTTTAATAAGCATATTTTTTCAGTAATTTGCGCTGCCGGATGATCTTCCGATGCAGCCTCTCGTCGGCATTTACGTGCCGAAGTACTAATTTATTTTTCAAAGTGTTAACAGTAACCGCAAATACGAGAGGTTTCGTTGTAAGAACCTTTCTCAATTGCAACAGATAATTAATTTAACGTTAAAGTTCATTTTTTAAATTATACAAATTCCATGTGTTCAGTAAGTTTTATCTTGGCCGCTCCACGGCAACAATCGAAATTCTCTCGAGTCTTGATTTGCAATCAATAAATAGAAATTAACAAAATTACATTCAACTCAGTTAACGGCAACTATATTTTAGTCATCACGTTCAAAATCTAAAGTTGGTACATGAATAACAGCGGCCCTTCAAGAACCCGTTTCATATTTACGTATGCACGTAAGTAAAAGTGATAAGAAAAGATAATATCCCTAAGAGAAAGAATCATGCTCTAACAACAAAAAATCACCTGATAAATTAAAAATAACACGATGTAGAAACACGCCTACCTACTTTCGTTTACGTCGCACAGTTCCTTTTTGGCACTACGATTTTTTTCCGTCCGTGTATTTTGCTATGTTTGTTCGGTTTCCGATGTTTCCTTCTTATTGTGTTCACGCAAAAATCTCTTCGAGTTGGACTGGCAGGAAATCAAAAGTCAATCAGTAGAAGTAAAGCCACTACAGAAAAAGTAGACAGGGCAATCATAATTCATAGTTATACAGAAGATAACATCGCTTGAAAGAGTCCACTTACACTTTAGACTATAATCAGAACAATTGCGGCAAGTGACAAGGCGGACGGCAGCTTCAAGTCTGTGGCGTCATGACGGTTCCCGTTATTAATACTGCAGTGAACATACGTCTGCTATCGATGTGTGTCTTCGCGAAGCACCATGTGGCGTGTGTTGGTTCGCTCGCGAAGAATTGACCTGTGATATCCAAGCAGGTAGCTGGCCGCCAAAATGTCACTTACGGGACAGCGCTGACAACAGAGCTCAGTCTGGTTCCTGGTTCTTCATCCAGTGGATGTAATACAGACGCTTATCTTGTGTGTGCTTGTTGTATCACAGGATTTGGTGAGATCGTATCTCGCTTAGTGCATTCGCGTTTCCTTTAAGTTGACGGAATTTACATGTGCTGTGCGTATGCTATTTTCGATGCAAAATCGAAGTAACCTCCCATGTCGCGTTTTTATTCGTATTACTGAAGGATCATTCGATTTCAATCAGAACGCGCAGAAGTCAGTATCTGGTTTTTTTTCATGAGTACATAGATACCAGTGACGTATAATCTCTCTCTGCCTTACTAATAAAATCACGATATTCAGCTTTGTAATGTTATTTTGAAGGTGTTTCGTGTGACGATGTAAAGTTACAATGTTGAACACGTTAGATTCGATGTATGGTACTCGCCCATGAGGAATAATTCATGCTGTAGGATCCTCCTTCATAAATATGCTTCTTCAGACTCATGGCGTTTGCGAGTTCATTGCCTCACCAACTTGCTTTGTTTACGATTCCACGCGTCTCTCACCTGCTCATTCGTACAATTAGAGTTGCAAATGGAAAAGTCTCTCATTCACTTACGTTATGTTATTGTCATGGACAACAGGATCTAAGTATGCAACGCTTTTGCCACTGTCTTCCTTAGAATTTTCACAGCAGAATGGGTAAGGCGACGTGTTGCAGAGACCTGCAGTGGCAGAAATGGCGTTGCCGGAATTCACTTTCACCATTACGCCAGCTCGTGTTCCAGTAGATCTTTTTATGCACAATACGTTACAAATGGCAAGCGCATTTGTCCTGAAGAAGTCGAGTCTAGAAGGCACGGTTTAAAACACGATGAGAGTTTATAGTCAGTCTTTAAATCCAAATACGTCTGAATCACTTCAGGATAATGACTAGTTGCGTTTGTGAGACTTATGCCGCATTCGAAATATCATTGATCCTGTCCGATTGCGTTTCCAAGGGTTCAGATTTAATAACTCTGGGATAAATTTCAGGACATTCCATGTTCAGAAATGTTTGTTAACGTATACGTTTAAATTTCCAATGGGTGGCAGGCTTTCGATATAGTAGTGGAAACTGCGACTCTTTCCGAAAGTGGTCAGATTACTACAGGGCCTTTATTAGAGGTATAAGAGTAGTGACAATTTTAACTGTGTCTAACGGTTAAGGCGGAGATTTAATAACGTTTGATGTTTTGAGGAATAATTAAGGGCAACCAATAAAAATTTCTAAAAATCTGCGGCGCAATACGTCGCTTAATTCGTATTGTTTTCTTTTTATTCCCAACAAAAAAAGTTTTTTAAAACAAAATTTTTGTCCCGAGAGCCGTATGTCATTGCAAGTGCGTGAATTTTCGCGAACCCAAGTAGAGCGTCACGGTACGCTACGGCATCGCCGAGCACGAGACGGGAAGAAGGAAGGAAGGGAAGTATTTACAGAATGTTTGCGACAGACATCTAGAGTTGATGGATCACGCCATGACAAACAATGCTTGTTGGAGACAAAATGTTCGTTGATGCTTGCCAGCGATATTTGGCGTGCTTTTGTACTGGTTATAACCCTGAGGGGCGACAGGTCACAGGCACTCTGCGGCATTCGTATGCAGTGTGTGTTGTCTGTCATACAGTCATCTGCTCTACCTGAGAAGCGGTATGCCGTGCAGAAATGCAGTTGCTGATTCGCTTCTAATACTCCCTTATCCAATTAGAGACACTCATTTCTTCAGTTTTAGTGTTGAAAATCGCACTGTCTTTACTGGGGAAGGTAGTATGCTGCACAGCTGGTTAGTCGGTCTGCTAACCAGGTGCGCAGCATAATGAGTGGGCACGAGAAAGTATTTCGCAAAATTCAAAATAATGACAAGTTTACATTTTTTTTGTAAAAATCTTGTAATTAATAGGCAGAAATACACAACGATTATGAGATCCTGACATTGTCCTCTGACTGTAACAGTACAAACTGCCCATCTCCAGAATTTATTCAGCATGTGATGCGTCTATAGTCATTTCATCTAAAAAATCAGTTCTGGTTCGACTACAGTAATGTAATGTCGGGAACTACGTTCTGTGGTATACACTAGAAGCTCGTACACTGTGACATCTTTTAATGCTGTATCGTAATAGCAAAATAATTTTTCTCGTTTATTCTTGCACGTACTTGAAGTCAATAAAGGTGTCTAAACACTAAATGAGAGCCACTCCAATGAATAGGTCGTGAAACTAGAATGTCAGCTGGTGTAATAGCACTAATTTGAAATTCTTGGACCAGGGTGGAAATTACACTTTTTTCCAGTTGAGCTGCCAAAGTTATTAACACAAGTGTGTGCGTTGGTACTCTATGGCGTTTTAGCTGGTTCGAATCCTCGTGTAAAAAAGAAGTGAAATAAAATAAAATAGACTATGAGGGGTGGTATATGACTGGAATCAGTACAGCCATAAAATACGTAAGAGTAGACGTCCGGAGCGTCTACAATGGAATGACCACATAAAACAAGTTTTAGGAGAAGCAGTTGCCGGGCTGGGAAATACTGGGATCTTAAGCAAATGTAATATGTCGACAGAAGAATTGTCTTACAAATTAGTCCCTCCATCCATTCTTCGGTATAGCTTCTCAGCCTCGGTCCAGCTACGACTAATAGAAAGAGAAAAAATCCAACTTAGAGCGGTTCGTTTAGTAAGCACGAGAGTTTTACAGACATGCTCAACAAATCCCAGGTGCAGACACCACAAGAGAGGCAATGTTCAAAATGGAAAGGTATTGTTACTCGTAAAATACCGAGAGCGTACTTACCAAGAAGAGTTTGGCAACATATACATTCTGCCATATACGAGGTGTGACAATAATGTAATGAGACTGATTTTCTTTGCAAGATGTGGCGACCCTGCAGGCTTGCGTAGGCACAATATCTTTGACGTTTGTCTATGATCTGCTTCTAGTCCAAGCAGCACATCGATGCAACAGCTCAGTCGTGAGTTGCGCTGTAATAAGTTAAAGCGTGTTCGTGTCTCTCGTCACGGAAATGGAACCGCATAATAATGCGCAACGGTATGCCATTTCTTTTTGGGTTAAATTGGGTGAAAACGCGATGTCAACTTACGGTAAGTGTCAGAAGGCTTTTGGAGAGGAGGTTATGTCAAGAGCTCAAGTTTCTCGTTGACATAAAATGTTTAGTGAGGGCAAAACGAATGTTGAAGATAAAGGCCGCAGTAGACGACCATCAACCTCACGGACAGATGTCAACTTGACCAGGGTGCGTGAACTCGTACGATCTGATCGAAGATTATCCGTGAAAATTATTGCAGAAGAACTGAACATCAATCGAGAAACTATTCGTCTAATAATAACTGAAGATCTTGGTATGATAATGCGCCATCCCATACTGTTCTGTCAGTACAGCAATTTTTAACCTCAAAACAAATTTCAATACTACCACAGCCACCTTATTCACCAGATATCGCTGCGAGCGACTTTTTTCTATTTCCAAGAGTCAAAACGGCGGTCAAGGGACACCATTTTCAAACAACACAAGATGTCCAAAAAGCTGTGACAAGGGTCTTGAAGGATATTTTATAAGATGAGTTTCAGAAATGTTACTATCAATGGCAGAAGCACTGGGAAAAGTGTGTGCAATCAGAAGGGAACTACTTTGAAGGAGACAACACTAAACTTGACTAAAACGGTACGCAACATTTTTTTTCACATCAGTCTCATTACTTTATTTTCGCACCTCGTATACCTCCTAAAATTACCGCGATGAGAAAAGTCAGGGAAATTAGAGCTCGTAGAGAAGCTAATGGACAGTTGTCCTTCGAAAAGCCCCGTTCACGAGTGGAACATGGAAGAAGCAAAACGATGCTGGTACGAGATGTACCTTCTGCAACATACCGAAAGATGGGTTGGGGAGGAAAGATATAGAAGCAGATATTACTGTTGGAAGCCTTTTCATATCTTTGATATCGACAGCCAAATGTTATAAGAACCCACGCCTCATGGGCCGTCCTGTCCCTGATGAGTAGCATAGTTTTCGGTGCAGCTTAAGATAGCATCCTCTAATCTTATAAATCTTATACATAATGTGCCATTTGTGGTGTCACCGACAGACACCACACTTACTAGGTGGTAGCCTTTAAATCGGCCGCGGTCCGTTAGTATCCGTCGGACCCATGTGTCGCCACTATCAGTGATTGCAGACCGAGCGCCGCCACACGGCAGGTATAGAGAGACTTCCTAGCACTCGCCCCAGTTGTACAACCGACTTTGCTAGCGATGGTTCACTGACAAAATACGCTCTCATTTGCCGAGACGATAGTTAGCATAGCCTTCAGCTACGTCATTTGCTACGACCTAGCAAGGCGCCATTACCAGTTACTATTGATACTGTGAATCATGCACCGTCAAGAGCGACGTTCACCATTAATGGATTAAAGTTAAGTATTCCACCAGCTACGTCCGTTTTTTCTAAATTCTAATTTCCTTGTCCTGTTCCAGACCTCACGCCAGCCTGCGTGAGCTAAAACGCGTGCCTTTCGGCTTCCTCTAGTAACACGGTGTAGGCTCTCCTGCCAACCACAACACCATTACTTCATGGAAACCTCGTGTAATTTGTTTCTATTGTTTCTATATGTATCCGCGGTAGATCTGGTGTCCAGAGAAATAAGGCACCGTATACGAACATGCCAAGGCTTGGTGCGAATGTGAGTAAATAAGCAGAACCCAGACAGGACAAATAGGACGGCACGTGAATATAGGATTACGTCGAGCAATGAAGACAGCGGTATGAGTCATAATGCCGCCAGACTGCGACCTTTTGGGCCGCCACAGAGTTTTGCTGCCGCACAGTAGGCGTACAGCGCATTAATTCCCTCAATTAGCGGCGAGGCCAGTGGCCGGGCAGGCGCGTGTGGCGGCTCGAGTTACGAACTGCTCGTCTGGCAGAGCAACTGGGCCAACGCCATCAGCCGCCCCCGCGGGCATCCCCCGCTGCACGCGCTCTCAAGTAGGCCGGCTTTCGAGGCGTCCCTGGGCCGGACGCAACTTGCGCTTTATGTTTCGTATTAGGAATACACGTCAATGTTGCAGCTGTGGTTTTACAGCAACGTTGGGCACCTACTGCAATCCAAACTCCGAGCGTTTTTGCCTGAAGAAGTGTCGTCTGCAAATGTTCTTTCCTGCGTGGTCTCTGCAATTTGAGGGGCGTTCGATAAGCAATTCAACACTTTCCTGTTGGTCAGTTTAGGATGATAAAATACGGAATTTATTGTGGGACACAGCGGAATATTCCCTCTTCATCCCCTATAGTTCCATTAAGTTTGATAGCTGGCGGTGCTATATGTAGCCTTCGAACTGGCATCTGTAACGAAGGCGTTCCAAACAGAGCGCTGTCATTGAGTTTCTTCTGAGGAAAACCAGAGCATTTCAGATACTCGTAGGCACTTGCTGAATATCTACGGTGACGTATCGGTGAACAAAAGCACGGGGAGTCGTTTTGCGCGGCGTCTCTCATCACCGCAACAAAGTCGTGCAAATCTGTACGATCTTCCGATTACACAGCTGTGACTCCTGCAATGTTGGAACGTACGGACACTCATTCCAGGTAATCGTCAGAGCACAATCAAATACCTCGCTGCAAAATTGGACGTCTCTGTTGGTGACAGACTCGTCCACCAGTTAAGGTAATCAAAGGCGTGTTCCCGCTGGGTCCCTCGCCGCAAAACAGAATACCATAAAGAGCAACGAAGGAACATCTGTGCGGAATTGCTTGCGCGTTACGAGGGTGATCGTGGCAATTTTTCTGTCTAATATCGTCACAGGTGATGAAACGTGGGTTCGTCACTTCGAACCGGGAGTAAAACGGCAATCCATGGCGTGGCGCCACACCGCCTCCCCTACGAAGGAAAAGTTGAACGCCGCACCCCAGCCGGCGAAGTCCTGGCGACGGTCTTCTAGGAATCTGAAGGCGTTACTCTGTTTGATGTCCTCCCTCATGGTGCAACGGTCAACTCTGACGTGCACTGTGCTACCCTCAGGAAATTGAAGAAATTACGTCAGCGTTTTAGTCGCCACAAACATGCAAACGAACTTCTCCTTTTCCATGACGATGTAAAGTGTTTCACTCAAGTCTGCGCACCCGAGAGGAGCTCACATAACGTCATTAAACTGTTCCTCCACATTCATCCTACAGGCGGATCTCCCACTTTCCGACTTATATCTGTCTGACGCAATGAGGGATGTACTCGGCGGGAAGCACTGCGGGGATAATGGGGAGGCTGTTGCTGCAGCAAGATGTTGACTCCGATATCGACCAATAGAGTAGTGTCACGTAGACATACATGCTCTCCCAAAATATGACGTAAGGCCGTCGCATTGAACGGAGATTATGTTGAAAAATACGGTTTTGTAGCCAAAAGAGCGGGAAGTAACATAATGTACTGGAATTCTAAATAAAACCAACCTGCTTTCCGAAAAAAGTATTGCATTACTTATTGGACGCCCGTAATAGATTTCAGGTCTCCATACTCATACTTTCTGAGGTATTCTACTTCCATCTTTTGCTAGGTGTTTTACCCTTCATCTATTCGTTATTGTGGTTTCGCAACACCACCTGCAATACATCATTCCCATTCTTTCATTTTCTTGCCGCGCCGTTAGAGGCCTCATGTCACGGATTGCGCGGCCCCTCCCGCCGGAGATTCGAATCCTCCTTCGGGCATGTGTGTGTGTGTGTGTGTGTGTGTGTGTGTGTGTGTGTGTGTGTTGTTCTTAGCATAAGTTAGTTTAAGTAGTGTGTAAGTCTAGTTTGGTCCCTTAGGAATTCACACACATATTTCATTTTCTTTCCTTATGATTTTAATTTGACAGTGTCCACACTTCTGCCGCATATGACAGTGCTTCTCAACAAAAGTGATTGTTACTTCAGAGATAATGTTACTACTTAATTATGACATTAGCTTACTTAACTTTATTCTGAAATTATTGATCATCGTATCCATTCGCTGTCAGTGGCTCCTCAGCTTTTTAAGTCATTGATTTGCACTTCAATGAACACATACAGAGTTCTCTCAACGTACATATTGAACACTGTAGGAGAGATCCATTAAGTTCTCAGTCCCCTGTCAACTCTCCCGACAAACTCGTACCAATTACAAATTAAAAATACACACCAAAAGTTATAAAAACTGCAAAGTCGAAACCACTAAATATGACTGCAATCAAAGCAAATGTCCCGTATTTTAGAACTGTGCGTGAATTCCATGAGGTGTGAAGTTCCCAGTTTTTCAGTCAGAGGCTCTAGATGTGGCAGTTGAATTGCTGTCCAGCAGTATGGATTTAGATCTTCTGTATTTTCCCTAAATCGGTTAATAAAAATCCTAGGATAATTCCCTTCAAAACGAAGCGCCTGATTTCCTTTCCCATCCTTCTCCAATCCCAGCATGCCAAGAGTTTGTGGACGCTTCGCGCGACGCTATGGCATCTCCGAGGAGGATAGGGAAGGAACCTTTCAGCCTGTAGCTAAGTAGCTCTCAGGATATGCAGGCAATGCCACTTGTGCGCAGTATGTCAGCGGTGGCCAAGAATTTTGGCTTCCGAGCCTAGCTCTGGCAACAGTACCATAGCACCCAGCCTGGCTGCACGCTTCTCCTACCGCCAAGGCATGCTGTCTGAGTATGAGGTGCGGGAGCGGGAGGGGAGGGGAGGAAGGGAGAAACCGCGAACAGGCTATATTTAAATGGTAATCCAGTCGCACTGCTTACTACCGGGTTTTTTATTTTATATTTCTCAACAGCACAGATAAAAACAAAACATTTTTTTTGTATTTTTGATTATTTTTTGCGCGCTGAAGACAAAGTATAATTTTTATCTGGTACAAACTGTCGGCATACGGACAAGCGCAGACAATTTCACTGATTTTCGCACTCAGGTTCCGATATAATCGTGTCTTATTTTGTTTCATAATCGAAAAAAGATCTTTCACACACATATTACGATAGAAATAGTGTAGCACTTTCGTACCCTCGTTACGGAGACAGGGAAATCTTACTTGAAAAAAGCAATGTAGACGTTCTGGACAGTTTAAACGTAAAATGATTTGTCTTTTTAAACAGGAATTACATTCCAGATCAATCACTTATATCTACATATGCACAGGGGCGCTTAAACTGAAACGGTTCGAGGTCTCGAAAACAGCTCCAAAACAAATGTAAGACTGGAAGCGTCCTCAAAACGTTTAAAAAACTATCCTTGTAGCTCTTTCAAGGTAACAGTGAATTCTTCAACCTCATGTTTTCTTCAACGCTAGTGAGCTTAGAGAGCTGGATTGTGTATGGAAAAACGAGTCCCTTCTACACTGCTATTTCGTTTTCAAACGCATCCCTATCAAATCAGAAATAAGTAATTTCTCGCCTTGCAGTGTCTTACTGTGGGCAGTACGCAGTGAAGCCCAATTAAAATTCAAGGGCTGTTATTTATACCGGATGCTCTAAGTTCCATTTCTGCACTCCTTTTTCTTTTATAATTTCAAGAACATTGGTTTTTAAACGGAAAAATCGTTCCAGGAAAGCTCTTCGACGTAACGAAAGTACTTTGCAGTACTACATAAATTCTCTATACTCTACGTTCAGTTCCATTGAAAACTGTTGCAGCTGACAGTGGAATAATGCATGCAACTTCAGAAATTGTACTACGCATACCACCGATTTCTTCACGTGCTCCAAGCCTGCAAATTTTCGCACGAAGTGCTTCCTTATGTACAGAACAGTGAATACTGTCTGTTAATCATAGGTTTTTGCCCTTTCATTGTCAACTAAATTTTTAAATTCTTTTTGGTTGGTATTATACCGCGGTTTCGTAGCAAATTTGCATTACCGGTCGATTATGCGACGGCATAATAGATATTATTCTCATTCCTGTCTTCTATCGTCCCCATTCAGTTTTAAGGGCTTGTGACGATAGATCGCAAGAGTGCCTCTTTTTGTGCAAAGATCCATTGGACCTGTGAATGTCCTTCATCCTATGAACAAATAACGAAAAGTAAATCACGCTGACACCTCGATTCTAACGAACTGAAGAGAGTTGTGTCGTCCTGTGAATGCCACACCGCAATACTAAATGAAATGTCGCACTGTACCGAGTACTTCCGAGAAGGACCGAACTAAACCGAGACAGGCCGAGTCACAGCCCGCACGTGGCCCGCACATCATCTACATCTACGTCATTACTCTTATATTCACAACAAAGTGCCTGGTAGAGGGTTCAATGAATCACTGTTCCACTCTCGAACGGGGCGCGGGAAAAACGAGTACTTAAATTTTTCTGTGCGAGCCCTGATTTCTCTTATTTTATCGTGATGATCATTTCTAGCTGTGTAGGTGGGTGCCAATAGAAGGTTTTCGCAATCGGAGGAGAAAACTGGTGATAGAAATTTCATGAGAAGATCCCATCGCAACGAAAACCGCCATTGTTGTAATGATTGCCACCCCAATTCATGTACCATGTCTGTGGCACTATCTCCCCTATTTCGCGATAATACAAAACGAGCTGACAATCTTTGAACTTTCTCAATGTCAGCCGTCAGTCCCACCTGATACGGATCCCACACCGCACAGCAATACTCCAGAATAGTGCGGACAAGCGTAGTGTAAGAAGTCTCTTTAGTGGACCTGTTGCACCTTCTAAGTGTTCTGCCAATGAATCGCAGGCTTTGGTTTGCTCTATCTACAACATTACCTATGTGATCGTTCCAATTTAAGTTATTTGTAATTGTAATCCCAAAGTATTTAGTTGAATTTACAGCCTTCAGATTTGCGTGACTTATCGCGTAATCGAAATTTAGCGGATTTCTTTTAGTACTCATGTGAATAACTTTACACTTTTCTTCATGCAGAGTCAATTGCCACTTTTCGCACCATACAGATATCTTATCTAAATCATTTTGCAATTCGTTTTGGTCATCTGATGAGTTTACAGGACAGTAAATTACAGCATCATCTGCAAACAATCTAAGACGGGTACTCAGATTGTCTCCTAAGTCGTTAATATAGATCAGGTACAATAGAGGACCTATAACACTTCCTTGGGGAATGCCGGATATTACTTTTGTTTTACTCGCTGACTTTCCGTCTATTACTACGAACTGTGATCTTTCTGACAGGAAATCATGAATCCAGTCGCACAACTGAGGCGATATTCCATAGCCACGTAGTTTGGTTAGAAGACGCTTGTGAGCAACGATTTCGAGAGCCTTCTGGAAATCTAAAAATATTGAATCAATTTGACATCCCCTGTTGATAGCAGTCATTACTTCATTCGTATAAAGAGCTGATGTTTCACAAGAAAGATATTTTCTGAATCCGTGCTGACTATGTGTCAATAAATCGTTTTCTTCGAGGTGATTCGCAATGTTCGAACACAGTATACGTTCCAAAACCTTACTGCAAAACGACGTTAGTGATACGGGCCTGTAATTCAGCGGATTACTCCTACTTCCCTTTTTGGGTATTGGTGTGACTTAAGCAATTTTCCAGTCTTTAGGTACGGATCATTCTGTGAGCGAGCGATTGTATATAACTGCTAAACATTGAAATATTGTATCAGCATACTCTGAAAGGAACCTGACTGGTATACAGTCTGGACCGGAGGCCTTGCGTTTACCAAGTGATTTTAGTTGCTTTGCTGCACCGAGGATATCTACTCCTATGTTTTTCATCTTGGCAGTTGTTCTTGATTGGAATTCAGGAGTTTCGAAAACCCGTTTAATAACTCTGCTGTAGTGGCACTGTCATCTGGCTTGTAAGCGATTCGGTAGATCGTGGAATGCCCTCCAGTACATGAAATACCCGGGTGCTGTTCCAAAAGTAAATCATCATTCGTCATACCTCGATATTTATTGACAATACAAGGTCTTATGCACACATTTTGCGTATAAATCGTTAACAATTAGTGATAACATAGAGAGCAATGGAAACAAAGTAACATTTTTTGAGACATCAAGTATCGCAACCCAGAACTGATGCCGGCCGGGGTGGCCGAGCGGTTCTAGGCGCTACAGTCTGGAACCGCGTGACCGCTACGGTCGCAGGTTCGAATCCTGCCTCGGGCAAGGATGTGTGTGATGTCCTTAGGTTAGTTAGGTTTAAGTAGTTCTAAGTTCTAGGGGACTGATGACCTCAGAATTTAAGTCCGATAGTGCTCAGAGCCATTTTTGAACCAGATCTGATACAAGATAAACAAAGGAAAGTGTTGGGAAAATGAGCATCAGGTACTTTATGTTCATTGTTACAGACAACATACGAAAACGCACTGAGAAATGACGCTACTTCGAGTCAGTGAAACCGTCAGGAAAAAAGTTTAAGCTGATCTCTGACAAGCAGCGCAGTGCGTCGGAAGAGCCTAGTATATACGCTGGTGTGCAAAACTTGAGGACGAAAGTAACTTTCGCACAATGTGTCACTGCCAAGTAACATAGATCGGCAAAGATTCGACCATGCATAGAACGAATTGTCACAGTTTAGTACAGAACATAGCTGTAAGAAATACGCAATCAGAAAAACAGAAATGACATAGCTGCCAGCCGCGGTGGCCGAGCGGTTCTGGGTGCTTCAGTCCGGAACCACGCGACTGATACGGTCGCAGGTTCGAATCCTACCTCGGGCATGGATTGTGGGATGTCCTTAGGTTAGTTAGGTTTAAGTAGTTCTAAGTTCTAGGCGACTGATGGCCTCAGATGTTAAGTCCCATAGTGCTCAGAGCCATTTGAACCATTTGACATAGCTGCTGGTAAACTGCTCACAAACCTTGCGGGATGTGAGGTCGTGGTCCAAGAAACTCTTCTGTTCCTGACTTTTCGTCCAGGACTGCACTGGACATCCTCAGAGGCGCTCCTCCGCTGAGTCTTGACGAAACGACAGGAACAGAAGAGTTTCTTGGACCACGACCTCCCATCCCGAAAGGTCTACTAGCAGCTATGTCATCCGGTCGTGGAAGCCTTTAGTCTATGAACAGAAATGACACTTTTATTCAAAGAGAATACTTACACCGCGGTTAATGATGGACATCTGGACGTTACAAAAGGTGGGACATGATTGTTAGTATGGTGTGGTCGCCACGGACGGCAATGTATGCTCTGCAAAGTGCTCCCATATTGGTTGCAAGGTTGGTAAGGAGTTGTTGTGGTAGGGCGTTCCACCCGTCCACCAACACGGTTGAAAACTGCTCCATGGCCGTTGGTGCATGTGGACCTGCTGAGATAGGTTCCTCTGACGCTTCTCACACGTGCTCGATGGGTTTTAAGTCAGGGGAACGGGCGGGCCAGTCCATTCCCCGAATGTCCTCTTGTTCCAGGAGGTCCTCCACTTGAGCTGTTCAATGCGGTCGCATATGCCATCCATAATAACGAAGTCAAAACCGAATGCACCTATGCAAAGACGCACACGAGGGAGGAGTACAGTGTCACAATAACCTTCACCGGTGAGTGTACAGTGCTCAAAGATTTGAAGATCAGTACGCCCATGCAGCACTATGCCTCTCCGTATCATAACACCTGGACCACCGAACAACGTTCGACAGTGCTGCGCGTAGCCTCATATAGCGAGAGGTGCCAACACGTTATGCACATAGGACCATTATCGAACATGATTGTTTTGGTGATCCAGGTGTTACGTTGTGAGTAGGCAGAAGCACTGGCGTGCTGACCTCCAGATCTTTGAACACGCTACACTTACCGGTTAACGTTATCGTGGCTCTCCACTCCTTCCCCAGGATCGTCTCTTCAGCGGTGCATTCGCCCCAGACTTCGTTTTTATGGATAACAACGATCGACCGCATCGATCACTGCCGGTGGAGGAGCTCTGGGAACAACAGGATATTCGGCGAATGGACTGGCCTGCCCCTTCCACACACTTATATTCCATCGACCACGTGTGGGACACGTTGGGAAGAGGTTACTGCGGGATGTCCACATGCACCAACAACCGCCTACTAGTTGTCAACCGAGCTGGAGGAGCAATGGAACGCCCTACAACAAGAACTCTTTCCATCATTGTGGACAGCACGGGTGCACGTCGTAGAGCATCCACTGACGTCCGTTTGTAGTGTCCACCACAAATCATTGTGACTTCGGTGTAATTGTTTTCTTTGAATAAAAGTGTCATTTATGTTTGTGCCACTGCATATTTCTTTCAGTTATTTTCTGTACTTTAGAGCAGCAGTGACGTAGCACGTGAAATTTACTTTCGTCTTGAAGGTTTTCGCACCAGTGTGTGTATATACTGTCGACTGTCCTCTACTAGTTTGAAGCGGCCCACCACGAATTTCTCTCCTGTGCCAACCTCTTCACCTCAGAGTAGCATTTACACCCAACGATCTGAATTTTGTTGTTTGCATTCCAGTCTCTGTTCTCCCCTACAGTTTTTGCCCTCTACTGTAGTACCATATAATTATTTCCTGATGTCTTACTACCAGAGTGAGTCAAATGAAAACCGTAAATTTGTAATACAGGGTGATTCAAAAAGAATACCACAACTTTAAAAATGTGTATTTAATGAAAGAAACATAATATAACCTTCTGTTATACATCATTAAAAAGAGTATTTAAAAAGTTTTTTTTCACTCAAAAACAAGTTCAGAGATGTTCAATATGGCCCCCTCCAGACACTCGAGCAATATCAACCCGATACTCCAACTCGTTCCACACTCTCTGTAGCATATCAGGCGTAACAGTTTGGATAGCTGCTGTTATTTCTCGTTTCAAATCATCAATGGTGGCTGGGAGAGGTGGCCGAAACACCATATCCTTAACATACCCCCATAAGAAAAAATCGCAGGGGGTAAGATCAGGGCTTCTTGGAGGCCAGTGATGAAGTGCTCTGTCATGGGCTGCCTGGCGGCCGATCCATGGCCTCGGGTAGTTGACGTTCGACCCATTCTCTGTAAACTGTTTATACCAACGTTTAATACACCACCTATCAGGAGGTTTAACACCATACTTCGTTCGAAATGCACGCTGAACAACTGTCGTCGATTCACTTCTGCCGTACTCAATAACACAAAAAGCATTCTGTTGAGCGTTCGCCATCTTAGCATCAACTGACACTGACGCCTAGTCAACAGCGCCTCAAGCGAACAAATGTACAACTAAATGAAACTTTATAGCTCCCTTAATTCGCCGACAGACAGTGCTTAGCTCTGCCTTTTGTCGTTGCAGAGTTTTAAATTCCTAAAGTTGTGGTATTCTTTTTGAATCACCCTGTATAATTTGTAATAATAATTTCGCGCCGTTATCCTGTAAGTTGGTAAGCGTGCTACAAACAGCGTGCAGAATGGCCTGTAGGTGGTAGCATAGCGCAGATGCACAAATACCGTCGCAGTATCAGTATAAAGATGGCCCCCTGACATGCGACTTGCACCAGGAAAGAACAGCGTTCGTTATTCGGTTTTTGTGTAGTGAAGGTGTAAAATCTATTGAAATTCATCGATGAATGAAGGTTCAGTACGGTGCTGCATGTTCATCACAGCAGCAAGTCTACGAATGGAGCAGGAAGTTCGCAAATGGTGTGACTTATGTGGAAGATGCTCCTCGTCCAGGTCAGGCACAACGAGTTGTGATTCCACAGATCATTGCAGCAGTTGAAGCCATAGTGAAGGAAAACCGCCGAGTCACACTGAATGACATTGCAACATGTTTACAGATTAGTCATGGGTCAGCATAACACATTGTGCATGATGTGCTCCAGTTCCACAAAGTGTCTGCAAGATGGGTGCCACGGCAGCTGACTCCTGAAATGAGAGAACGACGTGTTTATGCTTGTGAAGAACTTCTTCGGCGCTTTGAACGAGAAGGTGATGGCATCCTTGCAAGAAACGTACTGGGGACGAAACCTGGGCTCACTTCCACCAGCTTGCATTTTGAGTGTCTTCCTCATCCACCATACTCACCAGACCTTGCCCCAAGTGATTTTCATGTGTTTGGACCACTCAAAGACGCAGTGGGAGGAAAGAAGTTCGCTCTAATGAAGAGGTACGTCACGCGGTGCATGAGTGGTTGCGCGGACTTCCAAAAGAAGTTTTTTCTAAAGGAATTTATGCACTTTTTAAGCGCTGGAGGGCTTGCATTGAGCATGGGGGTGATTATGTTGAAAAGTGATACAGCTTTGTACCACTTCTGCACAGTAAATAATATTTTAAAAAATATTTAAGATTTTCATTTTATTCACCTTCGTACATGGCCTACCATCCTGAGCATCCTTCGTGTCAGTGCTTTTCACATATATCTTTCCTCGCCGATTCTGCGGAGGGCCTTCTCTTTTCTTATCTTATTACTCCACCTAACTTTCACTGTCCTTTTACAGCACATCTCAAATGTTTCGCTTTTCTTATTTTTCTGTTTCCTGTTGTTCAAATGTGTGTGAAATCTTATGGGACTTAACTGCTAAGGTCATCAGTCCCTAAGCTTACACACTACTTAACCTAAATTATCCTAAGGACAAACACACAGACCCATGCCCGAGGGAGGACTCAAACCTCTGCCGGGACCAGCCGCACAGTCCATGACTGCAGCGCCTAAGACCACTCGGCTAATTCCGCGCGGCTCTGTTTCCTGAATGTTAACGATTCACTTCCATACAGTGGTGTTCTCCACACGTACATTCTCAGGAATTCCTTCCTCAAATTAGGCGAATGTTAGATAGTAGTAGACTTCCTGTGGTCATGAATGGCCTCTTTGCTTCTGCCACACCACCTTTGATGTCCTTCTTGCTTCGTCCGTCATACGTTATGTTGCTTCAAAGGTGGCACAATTTCATCACTTCGTTAAATGTGTCACTTATCTCATTTCTGCTACCTCTCATTACACCAGCTTGAACAATCGTTTCTTCGCATTTCCTCCAATGGTTTCAGAAATATCGAAGGAATGTTATCTATGCCTTCTGTTTTAATTGATCACAAGTCGTCCAAAAGCTTTACGATTCTTGTTCTTTCCAGTTTGAGCGAGCGGCGAGGATCACTCCGGTGACAAAACAGGACGTACCACTAGATGAGAATGTTATCTTTCCCAGCGCAAATACTCTTTAGTATGATGCTATTTAACTGTATAGGAAGCTGTGGATCTCTTGTCGACTGTGAGACTAGGTTCCTGAGAACATCTGAAGATGCAACGGTGCTAGATGACGGTTATCCGTCTTTTTCAAACGTGTGGTATTATTGTAACTACATGTCTTTCACGGAGAGCAATTTGCTTTAATTGGATACTGATACACATCTTACAGAGCAATACAAGCTGAAGGTCGAGCTGTATTCCAACACGGTACTAACTTCGCTCTGTTTCCAATCTAGAAAATGAACGCCAGCTCTTCGCATAGGTATTACCTCACAGAAGCCACCTCGACTGCACTTTCTTACTAAAGCGCAGAAAAACTGTAGCAGAATTTATTAGACAACTGGAATGCAAGGCCATCGTGGCCTTTTGTCGCAAACTGAAAGTAGGACAGCACTGACGACTTATATTTCAAAGGCTTTCTGGACTCCTCTGACATGCCATTAGTTATTCCTCTCTGGTCAGAACAGTTAGAATTTGGCAATATGATGCACCGTTTGAAGAAAAGAATTCAGTTCAAATTCTTATCCTACACAGGACGAAACACATTCAGATAGGGTTGCACACACTGATGTAGGTATGTCAGATTCTTGCCCGTATGACTCGAGACTGCCGAGCATGATGCAATCTACAATTACACGAAAATTCTTTGCTTATCCAAGAAGCAACACAATATTTCGCGTCCATTAAAATCTCCCTTTACAGTATCTCTTGTCTAAAATGGTATTACAAAAGTTCCATCAAAAACGTTTGGTGCAATTACATTACTGTACACCAGAAAACTGACCAATAGAGGCGAATGGCGTTCCAGACTCTTACAGCCTTAAGTTTTCTGCAGATACCTTAGTCATACGCAAGGAAATTATTTCGACGGTTTCCGCTGTTTGCCTTTTACTTTGTTCGCTTCGCTACTTGACCCCAATTAAGGAACACGCTGGCCAACTATTTTTAGACATTATCTCAAGGAAGGCCAGTAAAGTACTGTTTACATTTACGTCTTGCCGCAAGCCAGTAAAATACTGTTTACATTCACGTCTTGCCGCAAGTGACTAGAGATTTAGCAACGGACGCGGCTCGAGTACTTTGGTGCCACATAAATTTCTATTAAAATTGACACTACGGTTTTAAAACGCATTGTATAAAATAGGACTTCTTGATGTCTAACAGGAGGTAGATTCTATGCCCTATTAATTCGCAAGAAGAACTCTGATTCGTGGAAATTTCTACCAACAACATCGCAAACGGGAAATGTTGGTTGCAGATTGAAGTTAGTTGGTAGAGGCCAATGTATGCGGCAACTGATCAGATGAAAATTCAATAGGTCACTTTTTGACTGAACGTGTAATGCATGTGTGTGTGTCAATCAGTTATGAGAACAAGAGAAGAATCAGAGTGAGAGGAAAGATCAAATGGGACTCCTTTAGGTGTTAGCTAAAGAGTGAAGCGCAGTGCTTGTTTACAGGAGCTTAGGAAACAGAGAAGTTATAGGTGCAATAGAGGTAAACTGTAAATTTCACCTTGTCTTACGAAATTGATATTGTTCTCTGGTTCTCTTTCAGAGCGATAATGGTTTTAGCAGGTGATACACAGTTTCTTAACAAGATAATCGAGCGCAGATGCAGACAACAGATATAAAGCGCATTAACGAAAGCACGAAATAACGAATTAGTTACGTATGTAATATGATTTACTATTCCAACGGGCATATTTAATATAATTTGTCCATTTTTTATTTACCTTGAGATAACGCAATCAGTACGTTAAACTCCATGATTAAGTTCTCACGTTCCGCTTAGTAGTTAACGCAAACTAACGCAGTCTACTAAATAACATATTTGCTATTCGGAATCAATGTTCACTTTCATCCAGATTGTGACTAAGCATTCTTGTTCAGGAACTGAAGTTCTTTGGTTTGGTGTAAAGACATGTTATCTAATACGTTCATTCTCTTTTGATCTGTAGTCAACGCAGAAAGTCAGTAACAGATGCGGTTTAATTGAAACCACGTCATGTTTTAAATTTCCTTCTTCAGGGCTCCATTTCTGTAGTTAGCTTTAACTTAACAAATGCGTACATCATCTTTCGTTATACAGAATTAACCGTAGAGATACTTGAATCCCAAGAAAATTTTAGTGTTCTTCGCAATGAAATCCCAAGAAAATTTTAGTCTCCTTCACACTCAATCTTCCTGAGTATTTATAAATCTGTGGACGAAACTCGTATCACAGTTTAATTGAATGTTACGTCTTCATTGACTCCGATGTTTCGTAGCAACAACAAATGTAGAATTTTCCTTAGAGCCCTAGTTTTGATTGGACTCTTCCTTTAACTTTCTGGTGTTCTTAAACCAGTGGAGTATTTAGGAACTAGATTAATATCGAGCTTGTACCCAAGATCCATGAAACAAACTGACCTTGCATTTTTTTAAGAAAATCATTATTTCTGCTCTGTCAAAGGAAACACCTGACGATAACAACGAGCCCCGATACAACCAGTTCAACATCTCACAGATCTGAACCGTTCACTAGGAAGAGTGTCTGGTATGATGAACGATTATCAAAACAAATTTCATGTAGATTGTATCACATGAGATTCAACTCTGTCATTAGCTACAGTAATGCGAAGAAGAAATGTGATATAACGTTCACATAAAGAATTACAGCGAAGGCGACTGACTCCAACATCAAGGTATTGCAGATGGCATTGTCTTGTTATCTGGAGGCAAGGGAGACAGGAAAGAACTATGAAATGGAATCAACAACTTCTTCAAATACAAAAAGATAGGAAGAATAAAATAAAACAGTAGAACAACAACACTGTGACAGATTGAACAGGTATGCTGACAGACGGAACAGTACCAAGCCGCAAGCTTTACCGAACTGCACCTTGAATGCATCTGAACCTTTATCTTTCTCACTCATTTGTCTGTACTTGGCGACTTCCTTTGGTGAAAAGAGTATCGAGAAAGTAGTTTACGGTAACAATACAAGCTATGAAAGTCATGAGTGTAGAGAAACACCTTTCTGAGCATTTTATTTACTAACGAGAATACAGGCCATGGTTTGGGAAGAAACTTGTACATCATTCCAGATGATGTCACTTAAATCGCCAACCATGCCACGAAGTTTTGCGTAACAGGAAACCTCCTCTTTAAAGTTCTCGGGAAAACATCAGATTTCTGTCTCCTACAGTCTAGTTCTACAAAATTGGATTTGTTTTATTTCTGCATGCATCTCCTTAAAACCTGTACAGCTGATTTATCGCATTATGAAAAAGGTTTAGCATTGTAAAAGAATTCACATGAAACTTAAGATCACGACATTATTATTCGCGCATTTTTGCATCATTAAAATGTTTCAGTAAATTTTAATGTGACAGCCACCGGTATGTTGTCGGCTAGCCAGCTTGATCCTGGAACCAAGGTGGGAAAGTCGCCACAGGAGATTATCCAAGTGCTGCTGTCTCACCACATTGGATGGATGAGCATACAGGAAACATCTTGATCAGATACAGGGACCCAGACATTTTCTCAATTATAGACAGACAAACTGAGCTAACGTCAGAACAAATCAATGTGTGTGTGTGTGTGTGTGTGTGTGTGTGTGTGTGTGTGTGTGTGTGTGTGTGCATACAAGTATGACAAAGAGAGCCGGTCGTTGTGGCCGAGCGGTTCTAGGCGCTTCTGTCTGGAACCGCGCGACCGCTACGGTCGCAGGTTCGAATCCTGCCTCGGACATGAATGTGTGTGATGTCCTTAGGTTAGTTCGGTTTCAGTAGTTCTAAGTTCTAGGGGACTGATGACCTCAGATGTTAAGTCTCATAGTGCTCAGAGCCATTTGAGCCATTTTGTGACAAAGACGGGAGAATGGGTAGTGGAGGGAAGGAGGGAGATGCCTTGAGAGCCTGAGTTGCCATGAAACAACTAAATTGCTAAATGATTCGACTGATGAGATGAAGGATCAGAGCTCGACAATCACTTGTATTCACACCCACAAAATACTTTGCAAATTGGTAGTGATCCTCCTAGCGTGTGAGACTTCACTGTCAAGCCTGATGTCGCGCCGCCCAGACATTCTATTTGCCGAGTCCTGCGCATAGAAAGGGACATTATCATCAGATTGATGACCGATAAGTAGCAACATCCACTGCAGTACGCCTGCTACAGTCTGCCTGCCAAAGTTCCTTTTTACTCTGCCAGGAGAGTAGTAAAGCAGCTTAGAGGTCTAAAGATGATCTAAGTACAACAGATTGAAACCGATCACCAGTATACATAAAATATTTATGCGATCAAGATCGTTTTTAGCAAATTTTATTTTTAAATTTATTATTTATTTCGACAGGTGAACGCTCACCACCTTCAAAGCGCAAATGAAACTGGAGTTTGCTGAGCATGCCAAATTAAGCCGTCATGAGTTGGGGCTTCGCCAGGAAGGAACCAGAAGACAAAACAAAACACAAGTCTGGAATCCTGCTCTCTCCCTGGTCAAAAGGCAGAGGAAGACACTCACATGTTGTTAACCAATATTTCAGTATCGATAACGGCTGATCATCTTTGGATGTGTGGTGGCTCTAAAGTCGAGGCGCCGTGAGTACATCCCTGACAGCTCGCACCAGATAGAACTGTGGAGCGCTAACGGCTGCAGGTGAAAACAGCAACCGTCTAAAGAGCCGTGACAACACTAAGAGGTTGCGTTAGAGACGTTTACAAAATCGCGATACGTTGTTGCTTGAGGTAGAGCTCCTATATAATAGGCTGAATCGTCCGCCATGTTTTCCTCAACTCTGAAGATTCGGCAGTGTTTACCTTGTCGGTGGTTAACCTAATCACGTAACTTTTTACAAAATTTCTTATAATATTGCGTGTATGAAGTGTACCGAACAGTAATTAATGTGTGTAGAGATACTTAGATTGTCCTTCATAAATAACAGAAACGCTGAAATGTAGTATTACACGCCTACAGAAATGTAGGCACGGAACTTGCGTGGTAGTAATGAATTAAGAACTCGGTACCAACGTCTTCTAATACGGGTGTTATGTAATAACAACTCGTGGCTATTTTTTAGTTTTTGTCTGTACATTGGCACTTGCAAAAGTCGTATTAACTTTTTAATCATAAGTAGGTGCTTTAAGAAATGTGGAAGTGTTGCTGTACAAAGAGGGGAATTGTACCATGCATGAACTCAAGCGCACAAGTATGTTCATTGGGCAACTATGCAAAACTAACATTTTATGTCATTTTTGTTCATTACTTTAATTTAATTCTTGCCCAAAAAGGAGGTCTGAGTAATAACCTCCCCCGCCTCACCAACTGTAAATTTTGTGTATCTGAAATTCGTGCTTTTATTAAATGTCTTTATCATTAACTCAAAAGAAAGAAAGTTTGTTGCTTGTTCAGCTGTAATCAAAATTTTATTCTTTGAATGTTACGATACTTGTGCATGTTCCCTCACAGTGACCAACGCGGTATAAAAATGTCACTTATCATTCCTCCTACTGTACCTATGTAAGAAATGAGGTTGTAAGTAGGCTGTTTAAGTTTTTATATTGGTAACGCCACGTAGCGCTCTGTATGTGCTGTGTGCAGTCTGTGGCTGGTTTGCATTGTTGTTGGAATATCTGCCATTATAGTGTTGGGCAGCTGGATGTTAACAGCGCGTAGCGTTGCGCAGTTGGAGGTGAGCCGCCAGCAGTGGTGGATGTGGGGAGAGAGATGGCGGAGTTTTGAAATTTGTAAGACTGGATGTCATGAACTGCTATTTATATTATGACTTTTGATGATATTAAGGTAAATACATTGTTTGTTCTCTATTAAAGTCTTTCATTTGCTAACTATCCCTATCAGTAGTTAGTGCCTTCAGTAGTTTGAATCTTTTATTTAGCTGGCAGTAGTGGCGCTCGCTGTATTGCAGTAGTTCGAGTGACCAAGATTTTTGTGATGTAAGCGATTTTTGAAACGTATAGGTTAATGTTAGTCAGGGCCATTTTTTTGTAGGGATTTTTGAAAGTCAGACTGCGTTGCGCTAAAAATATTGTGTGTCAGTTTAAGCACAGTCGTATATAATTTTTCTAAGGGGACGTTTCATAAGGTTAAGTATTATTCAGTTTGTGTTTGAATGTTTGTGACAATGACGTATATATAATCACAATATATATTCCTTGCCACTCTGCCAACTGTGAAAATATCGCAGGAATCGAAAAATTTTGAGACTAACTGCTTCAGTATAGTTTTTGAGTGGGGAAGAACCACATTTGTATACAACTGGTTTCACGTTTACAACTACTTTTATTAACATATACTTGCAATACATAATTGAGAGCCAGGGAACGGTTCCGAGTTGTCTTTTTGGCAATTTATGACTCGTATTTTTCTTCGTACAGGATCACATGGACATGTAAACATGCGAAAACCATTTTTGCAGCGGTTAGTGCAGTTTACAGCTGAGCACCATCTATATCCACGACGAATTCCTCAATACATTTAATTAGAAATCTCCACTCGCATCGTGAATCATACGTAAACAAGTATGAATGTCCTATACTTTGGGGAAAACAGTTCAGCTCCCGTTATGGGAGCCTTAGCTTGTGGTAGGCCCGCGAAGCCGCCACGTCCAGCTAGCCGCAACTGTCGGGGATCATCTTACACCGACTCTACTATAGTTATATGAATGCGTGGTGCCTGTTATTTTGAACAACAATGCGTGATGTCTGTTCTTTCGGACATGTCTGAAAGAACAGATACCACGCATTCATGTAATTGATTCGCCTCGATGACCAACGAATCCACCTTCTAAAGTGCGGATGCACAAACACGTTCGACCTCCTGCGGGAATCTCTGTGTAGCGACTATGGAGAACAAGGACAGAGACTGCAGACAGGTGGCGTTAGACGGGTGTGCGGGTCTGCCGAGTGGCGCGCCGAGATAATCCGTGCAGTGGCGATGAACACTGTGTCCGGGTGACGCAGTGGTTGACGCAACTGCCTACTAACAAGGGAACCTCCCAATCGCAGCCCCTTCAGATTTAGTTATAAGTTGGCACAGTGGATAGGCCTTGAAAAACTGAACACAGATCAATCGAGAAAACAGGCAGAAGTTGTGTGGAACTATGAAAAAAATAAGCAAAATATACAAACTGAGTACTCCATGCTCAAGATAGGCCACATCAAGGTGAGTGTGAGCTCAGGAGCGCCGTGGTCCCGTGGTTAGCGTGAGCAGCTGCGGAACGGGAGGTCCTTGGTTCAAGTCTTCCCTCGACTGAAAAGTTTACTTTCTTTATTTTCGCGAAGTTATGATCTGTCCGTTCGTTCATTGACGTCTCTGTTCACTGTAATAAGTACAGTGTCTGTGTTTTGCGGCCGCACCGCAAAACCGTGCGGTTAGTAGAGGAAAGGACGTGCCTCTCCAATGGGAACCGAAAACATTTGATCGCAAGGTCATAGGTCAACCGATTCCTCCACAGGAAAACACGTCTGATATATTCTATACCACACTGGTGACGGCATATGCGTCACATGACAGGAATATGTTGTCGACCCACAACTTGTACACTTGGCGAATGGGTAAAAAGATTCTTCTACCTTGCCCGATTTAGATTTTCTTGTGGATGTGATAATCACTCCCAAAAAAGTGATGAAAACATAAGAGTTTGTCACATAAACTGCAACAAATGAATGCAACAGTTTCACAGTCGCGCAGTCTTCCCTGTGCTGTCAAAACGTATGTTTTTAACGTTTTCAAATTTTAATGTGTGTAGACCGTCAAATCCTGCATATGTCCAAGCAAATCTGAACATGTCCTGGAATTTTGGAGAGCGAAGTTGATTATGTGTGAATGCCTGAACTTTGATAATTGTCTGAAAATAAAAAATTAAACTTTTCAGTCGAGGGAAGACTTGAACCAAGGACCTCCCGTTCCGCAGCTGCTCACACTAACCACAAGACCATGGCGCTCCTGAGCTCACACCAACCTTTATGTTGCATATCTCGACTACTCAGTTTGTCTATTTTGCTTATTTTTTTCGTAGTTCCACACAACTTCTTCCTGTTTTCTCGATTGATCTGTGTTCAGTTTTTCAAGGCCTATCCACTGTGCCAACTTATAACTAAATCTGAGGGGGGTGCGACGGGGAGGTTCCCTTGTAAGCAAGAGCTCCCGGGTTCGAATCACGGTCCGGTACACATTTTCTCTCGTCGCCGCTGATACCGCGTATGTTCCGATGCATCTGATATTAGTAATCCCTTCCGTTTCCTTTCTTTTCTCCAAATGTTCAAAATGTTTGTGAAATCTTATGGGACTTAACTGCTAAGGTCATCAGTCCCTAAGCTTACACACTATTTATCCTAAATTATCATAAGGACAAACACACACACCCATGCCCGAGGGAGGACTCGAACCTCCGCCGGGACCAGCCGCACAGCCCATGACTGCAGCGACCTAGACCGCTCGGCTAATCCCGCGCGGCTTCGTTTCTCCCCCTCCACCTTCAATTTCCTTATGGACTATAGCTGTTTTGTTGGGGTGTGGTCTTACTACATTCCCCGTCTTTTGCTTCCTGGCTGGCGTAGCTCTCTGCCCACCAAGTGTTTACGTCATCATGCACAGCTATCTCCTAGTGAACGCCTCGAAAATAATAGGGTGTTGACCTGTCGAAATATCGGCTGTTGTCGATGACGTTACACAGCTACATTCCCTAAGTTATGCGAACATACAGTCTTACAACTGGAATCCTCTACCTGCTTCGTTCCTGTTACTGCCGATACATGGCGGCACTGCCCCCGCCAGCGAGGTGGCCGGCCCGCAGCCCGGCTGACCCGGTCGCTGGTTGTGAGTCAGCTGGATGGCCGCCAAGCGCGCGCAGCCAGGAATGCGTGCGCCTCGCCGCTGTCGACCCCGTGCTTCTGACGACGACGCCGCGCCGGTGACCCGGAACACTTGTCACGAGCTTTCCACCGTGTCACGAGCGAGCGGCGTTTCCAATCGTACTGACACAGTGCTTCTCAGTGAAAAAACAGAATGACTGAAGCCAATGCGTTCCGCACATTCCTGCCCTACTACCCTACCACGATTTTATTGCACTCGACCTCCCGTTGTAGTTACCGGAAACAAACGGTGACGTTATAGCAAACAAGAACAGTGGCGATTTAGGAAATCGCGTCGCACTATCAATGCTTTCAAGTCCATTGTACAGTTACTTTCGAGTGATTCAGTGTGTCCTCGTGAGATATCGTCAGCAGTGCAGTGTCGTGTTATGCTTAATCACTCATATACCCGAGAGTGAAAAAACTGACCAGGCGAGAGTGGGACTCACGCACTAAGAGTTCCGTACAAACATAATTAAGCGTATAAACAGTTCATCCATTCCGGGAATCAAGAGTCTCTAGCGTTTTTTCCTGTTATCGACACTGCAACTGGTAAAATATCGGTACCAGGATTTCCAAGATCTGCGAGAATGTTTTTATTTCAATGATATATATGGAAAAAAGTCATGCACGAACCTGACAGGGTAGCTGAGAGCGCTAATGCGCTGCTTCCTGGACTTGGGTAGACCGCCGGCCCCGGATCGAGTCCGCCTGGCGGATTAACGACGACGGCCGGTATGCAGGCCAGCCTGGATGTGGTTTTCAGGCGGTTTTCCACATCCCACTAGGTGAATACCGGGCTGGTCCCCACGTTCCGCCTCAATTACAGGGATCTCAGACATTTTAACACGTTCGCACTATTTCGAGGCTTACACTAGACTGGGACGGCTGGGGTATACTACTTATGTCCTGGGGGTTTGGAGTGGCGGCAGGAAGGGCATCCAGCCACCCTCTGCAACTAACACTGCCAAATCCGTAATAACAAGGCCGACCCCGCGTTGGCGCGACACCAGGCCCAAAGAAAGAAAGAAAAAGTCATGCACGAGGCAGTGACCATTATTATTGTAACTTGGAACACCAATTGCTCCTGGATATATAATGACGGGTAAATTCCGAAACGTGTCATATGAGCAATAATGTCATTCCTTGGATGATGTTTACGCACTCAGCCTGAATGCAGAACTATTTACTGTTTTAATTTCAAGTTTGATGTAGGATAACAAATGTCAAGACATAGGATACAAATAACAAAACAAATATTTTTTTCGTCTTATATAATTACAAATTAACAGTTTTCGGATTTTTTCCTTTAGTTGCAACCTTGCTGCTTACCGGATTTCATGATTCTAGGCCAACGGAAAGTAACCTATAGGTTTAGGTTTCATGAGGTTGCATGTATTAAAATATTTGACATAAATAATGGCCGTATGTTTTGACTGCGTCGACTTACAAGCCTCAATGGTTTACACCACCAAGAGACGCTGGACCTCCGTATGTGACCTAAATTTGAACTCGATGTATCTACCCGTTCCTGAGAAAAAAAAGTTCTTAACAGTCTGACACACAGACGGACAAAAAGTGATTTTGATTCCGTTTTCACCGGTTGAGGTATGGAACACTAAACACAAGGAAGATGTCGCGACAGCGCACACATAAAGGTGAAAAAGAACTTATATTAAAAGATGAACAATTTTATAAGGAAAAAAAAGCAGAATCAGATGATGATACCTCTACAGAAAGCGGTCTTACGAGTGGAAAGACGATAGGTACGTCAGAAAGAACAGTAAAATACATTTTAAGAGACTTTACGAAAGTGTAAGAAACTGGGGAAAAAGTAACAACCCTTACAAAACTAAGTCGTTCTAGAAAACTATTTTTTCTAAATGACTTAGATCAAGCACTTATTGGAAGAAATTTTTTAATGTAATGTAAGTAAAAAAAGAAATCCCAGTGTTGAGAAAGCTGCTTATATTTTCAGTTTTCAGGATGGAAGGGAAATATTTAGTACAGTTTTGAAAGAAAAGGGATTTGATGCAAAAATAAGAGAACTATCTTACAGGAACGGTTCGACATTTTAGCGAAGTGTGCAGAATACCTGAGAAAAGGTTCAAAATAAACCAGTGGTATTCACTGACCAAAGGTGTGTGTATACACATTGTTGTTGTTGTTGTGGTCTTCAGTCCTGAGACTGGTTTGATGCAGCTCTCCATGCTACTCTATCCTGTGCAAGCTTCTTTATCTCCTAGTACCTACTGTAACCTACATCCTTCTGAATCTGCTTAGTGTATTCATCTCTTGGTCTCCCTCTACGATTTTTACCCTCCACGCTGCCCTCCAATACTAAACTGGTGATCCCTTGATGCCTCAGAACATGTCCTACCAACCGATTCCTTCTTCTGGTCAAGTTGTGCCACAAACTTCTCTTCTCGCCAATCCTATTCAATACCTCCTCATTAGTCATGTGATCTACCCATCTAATCTTCAGCATTCTTCTGTAGCACCACATTTCGAAAGCTTCTATTCTCTTCTTGTCCAGACTATTTATCGTCCATGTTTCACTTCCATACAAGGCCACACTACATACAAATACTTTCAGGAACGACTTCCTGACACTTAAATCGATACTCGATGTTAACAAATTTCTCTTCTTCAGAAATGCTTTCCTTGCCATTGCCAGTCTACATTTTATATCCTCTCTACTTCGACCATCATCAGTTATTTTGCTCCCCAAATAGCAAAACTCCTTTACTACTTTAAGTGTCTCATTTCTTAATCTAATTCCCTCAGCATCACCCGACTTAATTCGACTACATTCCATTATCCTTGTTTTGCTTTTGTTGATGTTCATCTTATATCCTCCTTTCAAGACGCTATCCATTCCATTCAACTGCTCTTCCAAGTCCTTTGCTGTCTCTGACAGGATTACAATGTCATCGGCGAACCTCAAAGTTTTTATTTCTTCTCCATGGATTTTAATACCTACTCCGAATTTTTCATTTGTTTCCTTTACTGCTTCCTCAATATACAGATTGAATAACATCGGGGAGAGGCTACAACCCTGTCTTACTCCATTCCCAACAACTGCTTCCCTTTCATGTCCCTCGACTCTTATAACTGCCATCTGGTTTCTGTACAAATTATAAATAGCCTTTCGCTCCCTGTATTTTACCCCTGCCATCTTTAGAGTTTGAAAGAGAGTATTCCAGTCAACATTGCCAAAAGCTTTCTCTAAGTCTACAAATGCTAGAAACGTAGGTTTGCCTTTCCTTAATCTTTCTTCTAAGATAAGTCGTAAGGTCAGTATTGTCTCACGTGTTCCAGTATTTCTACGGAATCCAAACTGATCTTCCCTGAGGTCGGCTTCTACTAGTTTTTCCATTCGTCTGTAAAGAATTCGTATTAGTATTTTGCAGCTATGGCTTATTAAACTGATAGTTTGGTAATTTTCACATCTGTCAACACCTGCTTTCTTTGGGATTGGAATTATTATATTCTTCTTGAAGTCTGAGGGTATTTCGCCTGTTTCATACATCTTGCTCACCAGATGGTAGAGTTTTGTCAGGACTGGCTCTCCCAAGGCCGTCAGTAGTTCCAATGGAATGTTGTCTACTCCTGGGGCCTTGTTTCGACTCAGGTCTGTCAGTGCTCTGTCAAACTCTTCACGCAGTATCGTATCTCCCATTTCATCTTCATCTACATCCTCTTCCATTTCCATAATATTGTCCTTAAGTACATCGCTCTTGTATATACTCCTTCCATCTTTCTGCTTTCCCTTCTTTGCTTAGAACTGGGTTTCCATCTGAGCTCTTGATATTCATACAAGTGGTTCTCTTATCTCCAAAGGTTTCTTTAATTTTCCTGTAGGCAGTATCTATCTTACCCCTAGTGAGATAAGCCTCTACATCCTTACATTTGTCCTCTAGCCATCCCTGCTTAGCCATTTTGCACTTCCTGTCGATCTCATTTTTGAGACGTTTGTATTCCTTTTTGCCTGCTTCATTTACTGCATTTTTATATTTTCTCCTTTCATCAATTAAATTCAATATTTCTTCTGTTACCCAAGGATTTCTTCTAGCCCTCGTCTTTTTACCTACTTGATCCTCTGCTGCCTTCACTACTTCATCCCTCAAAGCTACCCATTCTTCTTCTACTGTATTTCTTTCCCCCATTCCTGTCAATTGTTCCCTTATGCTCTCCCTGAAACTCTGTACAACCTCTGGTTCTTTCAGTTTATCCAGGTCCCATCTCCTTAAATTCCCACCTTTTTGCAGTTTCTTCAGTTTTAATCTACAGGTCATAACCAATAGATTGTGGTCAGAGTCCACTTCTGCTCCTGGAAATGTCTTACAATTTAAAACCTGGTTCCTAAATCTCTGTCTTACCATTATATAATCTATCTGATACCTTTTAGTATCTCCAGGGATCTTCCATGTATACAACCTTCTTTCATGATTCTTAAACCACGTGTTAGCTATGATTAAGTTGTGCTCTGTGCAAAATTCTACCAGGTGGCTTCCTCTTTCATTTCTTAGCCCCAATCCATATTCACCTACTACGTTTCCTTCTCTCCCTTTTCCTACTACCGAATTCCAGTCACCCATGACTATTAAATTTTCGTCACCCTTCACTAGCTGAATAATTTCTTTTATTTCATCATACATTTCTTCAATTTCTTCGTCATCTGCAGAGCTAGTTGGCATATAAACTTGTACTACTGTAGCAGGTGTGGGCTTCGTATCTATCTTGGCCACGATAATGCGTTCACTATGCTGTTTGTAATAGCTTACCCGCATTCCTATTTTCCTATTCATTATTAAACCTACTCCTGCATTACCCCTATTTGATTTTGTGTTTATAACCCTGTAGGCACCTGACCAGAAGTCTCGTTCCTCCTGCCACCGAACTTCACTAATTCCTACTATATCTAACTTTAACCTATCCATTTCCCTTTTTAAATTTTCTAACCTACCTGCCCGATTAAGTGATCTGACATTCCACGCTCCGATCCGTAGAACGCCAGTTTTCTTTCTCCTGATAACGACATTCTCTTGAGTAGTCCCCGCCCGGAGATCCGAATGGGGGACTATTTTACCTCCGGAATATTTTACCCAAGAGGACGCCATCATCATTTAATCATACAGTAAAGCTGCATGCCCTCGGTAAAAATTACAGCCGTAGTTTCCCATTGCTTTCAGCCGTTCGCAGTACCAGCACAGCAAGGCCGTTTTGGTTATTGTTACAAGGCCAGATCAGTCAATCATCCAGACTGTTGCCCTTGCAACTACTGTAAAGGCTGCTGCCCCTCTTCAGGAACCACACGTTTGTATGGCCTCTCAACAGATACCCCTCCGTTGTGGTTGCACCTACGGTACAGCTATCTGTATCGCTGAGGCACACAAGCCTCCCCACCAACGGCAAGGTCCATGGTTCATGGGGGGAGGTGTATACACATTGTTGTTGTTGTTGTGGTCTTCAGTCCTGAGACTGGTTTGATGCAGCTCTCCACGCTACTCTATCCTGTGCAAGCTTTTTCATCTCCCAGTACCTACTGCAACCTACATCCTTCTGAATCTGCTTAGTGTATTCATCTCTTGGTCTCCCTCTACGATTTTTTACCCTCCACGCTGCCCTCCAATACTAAATTGGTGATCCCTTGATGCCTCAGAACATGTCCTACCAACCGATCCCTTCTTCTGGTCAAGTTGTGCCACAAACTTCTCTTCTCCCCAATCCTATTCAATACTTCCTCATTAGTTATGTGATCTACCCATCTAATCTTCAGCATTCTTCTGTAGCACCACATTTCGAAAGCTTCTATTCTCTTCTTGTCCAAACTATTTATCGTCCATGTTTCACTTCCATACATGGCTACACTCCATACGAATACTTTCAGAAATGACTTCCTGACACTTAAATCAATACTGGATGTTAACAAATTTCTCTTCTTCAGAAACGCTTTCCTTGCCATTGCCAGTCTACATTTTATATCCTCTCTACTTCGACCATCATCAGTTATTTTGCTCCCCAAATAGCAAAACTCCTTTACTACTTTAAGTGCCTCATTTCCTAATCTAATTCCCTCAGCATCACCTGACTTAATTAGACTACATTCCATTACCCTTGTTTTGCTTTTGTTGATGTTCATCTTATATCTTCCTTTCAAGACACTGTCCATTCCATTCAACTGCTCTTCCAAGTCCTTTGCTGTCTCTGACAGAATTACAATGTCATCGGCGAACCTCAAAGTTTTTATTTCTTCTCCATGAATTTTAATACCTACTCCTAATTTTTCTTTTGTTTCCTTTACTGCTTGCTCAATATACAGATTGAACAACATCGGGGAGAGGCTACAACCCTGTCTTACTCCCTTCCCAACCACTGCTTCCCTTTCATGTCCCTCGACTCTTATAACTGCCATCTGGTTTCTGTACAAATTGTAAATAGCCTTTCGCTCCCTGTATTTTACCCCTGCCACCTTTAGAATTTGAAAGAGAGTATTCCAGTCAACATTGTCAAAAGCTTTCTCTAAGTCTACAAATGCTAGAAACGTAGGTTTGCCTTTCCTTAATCTTTCTTCTAAGATAAGTCGTAAGGTCAGTATTGCCTCACGTGTTCCAGTGTTTCTACGGAATCCAAACTGATCTTCCCCGAGGTTGGCTTCTACTAGTTTTTCCATTCGTCTGTAAAGAATTCGTGTTAGTATTTTGCAGCTGTGACTTATTAAGCTGATAGTTCGGTAATTTTCACATCTGTCAACACCTGCTTTCTTTGGGATTGGAATTATTATATTCTTCTTGAAGTCTGAGGGTATTTCGCCTGTTTCATACATCTTGCTCACCAGATGGTAGAGTTTTGTCAGGACTGGCTCTCCCACGGCCGTCAGTAGTTCCAATGGAATATTGTCTACTCCGGGGGCCTTGTTTCGACTCAGGTCTTTCAGTGCTCTGTCAAACTCTTCACGCAGTATCATATCTCCCATTTCATCTTCATCTACATCCTCTTCCATTTCCATAATATTGTCCTCAAGTACATCGCCCTTGTATAGACCCTCTATATACTCCTTCCACCTTTCTGCTTTCCCTTCTTTGCTTAGAACTGGGTTTCCATCTGAGCTCTTGATATTCATACAAGTCGTTCTCTTATCTCCAAAGGTCTCTTTAATTTTCCTGTAGGCGGTATCTATCTTACCCCTAGTGAGAAAGGCCTCTACATCCTTACATTTGTCCTCTAGCCATCCCTGCTTAGCCATTTTGCATTTCCTGTCGATCTCATTTTTGAGACGTTTGTATTCCTTTTTGCCTGTTTCACTTAGTGCATTTTTATATTTTCTCCTTTCATCAATTAAATTCAGTATTTCTTCTGTTACCCAAGGATTTCTACTAGCCCTCGTCTTTTTACCTACTTGATCCTCTGCTGCCTTCACTACTTCATCCCTCAAAGCTACCCATTCTTCTTCTACTGTATTTATTTCCCCCATTCCTGTCAATTGCTCCCTTATGCTATCCCTGAATCTCTGTACAACCTCTGGTTCTTTTAGTTTATCCAGGTCCCATCTCCTTAAATTCCCACCTTTTTGCAGTTTCTTCAGTTTTAATCTACAGGTCATAACCAATAGATTGTGGTCAGAGTCCACATCTGCCCCTGGAAATGTCTTACAATTTAAAACCTGGTTCCTAAATCTCTGTCTTACCATTATATAATCTATCTGATACCTTTTAGTATCTCCAGGGTTCTTCCATGTATACAACCTTCTTTTATGATTCTTGAACCAAGTGTTAGTTATGATTATGTTGTGCTCTGTGCAAAATTCTACAAGGCGGCTTCCTCTTTCATTTCTGTCCCCCAATCCATATTCACCTACTATGTTTCCTTCTCTCCCTTTTCCTACACTCGAATTCCAGTCACCCATGACTATTAAATTTTCGTCTCCCTTCACAATCTGAACAATTTCTTTTATTTCATCATACATTTCTTCAATTTCTTCGTCATCTGCAGAGCTAGTTGGCATATAAACTTGTACTACTGTAGTAGGTGTGGGCTTCGTATCTATCTTGGCCACAATAATGCGTTCACTATGCTGTTTGTAGTAGCTTACCCGCATTCCTATTTTCCTATTCATTATTAAACCTACTCCTGCATTACCCCTATTTGATTTTGTGTTTATAACCCTGTAGTCACCTGACCAGAAGTCTTGTTCCGCCTGCCACCGAACTTCACTAATTCCCACTATATCTAACTTCAACCTATCCATTTCCCTTTTTAAATTTTCTAACCTACCTGCCCGATTAAGGGATCTGACATTCCACGCTCCGATCCGTAGAACGCCAGTTTTCTTTCTCCTGATAACGACATCCTCTTGAGTAGTCCCCGCCCGGAGATCCGAATGGGGGACTATTTTACCTCCGGAATATTTTACCCAAGAGGACGCCATCATCATGTAATCATACAGTAAAGCTGCATGCCCTCGGGAAAAATTACGGCTGTAGTTTCCCCTTGCTTTCAGCCGTTCGCAGTACCAGCACAGCAAGGCCGTTTTGGCTAGTGTTACAAGGCCAGATCAGTCAATCATCCAGACTGTTGCCCTTGCAACTACTGAAAAGGCTGCTGCCCCTCTTCAGGAACCACACGTTTGTCTGGCCTCTCAACAGATACCCCTCCGTTGTGGTTGCACCTACGGTACGGCTATCTGTATCGCTGAGGCACGCAAGCCTCCCCACCAACGGCAAGGTCCATGGTTCATGGGGGGGGTATACACATTACACCGCGGAAAAATGCTGTCAGCATGAAGAAGTTCCGTGTGTGACGACTATTAGCAACGCAGGCTAGAGAGCTATTATTGTCTACCCTGGAGGAGCAATGGGTTCCATAGAGGGGTCGGAGTTGGTTTACGACTCGAAATCTAAATCCTAAGATTGTCACGATGATGTGAATGTGGATAATTATCGCAGTGGTTAAAAGAGAAATTGATTCCTAACATCCCTGCTGGTAGTATTATTGTCTTGACAACGCATAGCGTCATGCTTTCAGACAAGTGAAGCCCTTGCTACTGCAACTCGATAAAACGGCATAACTGAGCACGTCATTCATAACAAATTCATTTTTGTACAGAGCTTAACGAGATATGAACTTTTGCAAATTGTGCGTTGTAAGCCAAAGCCTCTCTTTAAAACAGATGCAGTTTTAATGCGTTTCTTACAGTAATTTAACTATGTTAAAACAAATAGCGAAAGATTCTTTATCTAAGATTACGCAATATGTTTGGTTAATAGCTTGCGAATACTGAAAAGGAATAGAAAATGAATATTTGCGCATAGATGGGATAGTGGAAGAAGCAATAGAGAATATAATAATTAGTGTTGGTCTGGAGAATGAAGATGAATATGAAGCAGACGATGACGACAGTGATATGAAAATTGACACTGTGGATGAAATTGGAACGGAGTCCAGTGAAACAGATACAGAAATGAAGAATTTGCCGTCTAACACTCGTGGGAGGGACCACGTACTTCATAACTGTAATCATCAAGATTGGTGCAGTTTCCACTGTATAACTGTAGTTGTCCCGTCCTTTTTGCCCGTCGCAATTCCGATTACACACTGATTCACGATAAGCCGACCGAAGTGTCCTCACTCTCAAGTGCAATAGTATTGTGGTCGATTAATACTGTAAGCAAGAATTTCGCAATTTTGTGATGACTTGTGTGGTCTCAAGTATATATTAAACCACTTACTCACATGAAAGGAAGTGTTGTTTTTTCTTTCTTATCAATATTGTCTTGTACAATATACGAGGGGCGTCCAATAAGTAAGCTTCCCTATTTCATAAAAAAACCATTTACATAATTTATCATGGTGAAATAATTTTATTGACGCTGTACAATGCTTCTGTTAGTTTTCTACATGATCGCCATGCTTTTCCAAGCATGTTTGGTAGCGTGACACATGTGTTTCCAAACCAGTGTTATACCAGGTCGAGTCTTATATTCGTAACCAGCTGTTCACTGCTGATCTGACTACATCATCAGTGAAGTGCTTATTTCCAAGATGACCTTGTGAGGGGGGAAGTGTGAAAATCACTTGGGGCAAGATCTAGTGAATGTGGAGAATGCGGGAACACTTCCCAGTTGAATCTTCCAAGCTCAGCCAGGGTCATTCGAACTGAACGAGGCCGAGCGTTGTCATGAGGGATGGGAACTTCGCGAGGCGAAAGAACAGGACTTTAGTTTTTGATAGCAGCTCCCAGGTTCCCGAAGGCGTTACAGTACCTCTCTACATTCATAGTGATGATGGGGGGGGGGGCAGGTCGTGAACGCGGAACATCCTCTGACAGTCGAAAAATATGGTTGCCAAACTTTCCCTGCAAATGTGTGACCTTTAATTTTTTTGGGAGGGGGGTGGGAGGGGGCACTTTCACCAGGTTTCTTTCACACCATACTCTGCAGTTTTGTGTAAGGATCGAATGACAGACCCAGATCTCATCCACATTTGAATGCTCATACAGTCTTCCCCACGGACAGAGATTAGTTGCCGATGTATATCGACAGTGGATAGTTGTTTTGCTGCGAAAAGACGAACAACAGAGCGCAGCTCGCAGGCGGACACATTTTTGCTGCTTTAACTCCATGCTACCAGGCAGCATACTGGCAAGATACTGCGGTATGGACATTCCATCCTTCCTTACGTCCTCACATGCTCCTTTTTCCATCAGAGCGCTGGTCACGCACCGTGCTCCTGGTCAGTGGGACTGGACCAATTAGTCAGCTGCCAGCTCCCTTCTATTCAGTGGCAGAGAGTTTCTCCTGACATCATTGGAAAACTGCCACATCCAGGGACGAATGATTCGCTCGTAAGACGTTTGGCAAGTACTAATACTCAACAGCCAACTATATGGTCCAATGAGAAATCGCTAGCTATATTTCTTTACTAATTAAGTGAAAGTGTTTCGGTAAAATGTTCCACTTGCGTTGTTAAGAGAAAATACATTACACTATCCATCTCCCTTTTGGCTTGAAGTTATCCGTTCTAGTATCGTACTGATACTTCCGTCTTTGGGTATCTTTTACACTCAACTTCCTCAGTAAATGACTGTGCTTATTCTTTGGCTGTTCCTAAGTTGTTCGCGTCTACATCTTCCAGTACCAAAGTGTCTCGGCAGCTACAATTCGAATATATTTCTTCGTTCATCCTTTTTAGTGACTCAATTTTATATATTATCTGTCTAAATAACAGATACTCTCACTTCGTTTTTCTACGATTTTCTTACGATCCAGTACATGGCTGTAATTCAAACGGCGTATCAGAAACTAATTTCTCAATTCTATGCCACTAACTGATACCAAGAAATCTCGCTTGATGATGAAAAGGAGTGGACCTCTGCAGACGAAGGTGGTTAAGTCCTCCCTGATACGGCCACTTCCTTTTTACTTACACTTAAAATAACTGAATTTTCCCTCTCGTTCTACTGTGCCTTCTCTAAATGCTGTATTTGGTATGTCTTGCTGTTTTGCCTTTGCTGTATTATCCACCGTACAAACTGTTTGCAGTGTTATGTGTACATTTCAGAAATCATTCATTCATTTGAGACTTTTTTGCGTTCTGCCATAAAGTCTATATCTATATCACTGACATCGGTTCTTCGTAGGCTTCTATTCTCAATTCAATTCTTTCAAATCCTTTATTGCTCCTTTCAGTTACAGAATCAGTCAGCATTGATTAAGATATCGACCACGTATTCAAGAGAACTATGGTTCAGATCTCGCTAAGCCAACGATTGTTTGGTTACCCGTCACTTATTTGAATTTTATCAGAATGGTTTCGTAGATAAAGCCAACGTAAAATGGCTCTGAGCACTATGGGACTTAACATTTGAGGTCACAGTCCCCTAGAACTTAGAACTACTTAAACCTAACTAACCTAAGGACATCACACACATCCATGCCCGAGGCAACATTCGTACCTGCGACCGTAGCGGTCACGCGGTTCCAGACTGAAGCGCCTAGAACCGCTCGACCACAGCGGCCGGCAAAGCCAACGTCAATTCCGTCCTTATTGTCGCTGCTGAGCTGTGCTTTGTGTCGAACGACAACTACGACAACAGCTTGTAAGCCTTTCCCTTCTTTCGACTTTAAACAACGGTGTGTGACATCTGTCAACACAAGTTAGCAGTTTTAATGCCTATTTTATGGCCTATGTCTCTTTGTCATGTATTTTCCTTGTACTGTATCCCGCTACATGCATTGTTTTCAACTCAGCGGCTTCTCCAGTACCAGAGTACATCTTTACTTTATGTTTGTAGCAGAGGGTATTTCGTGTTACACTATCCATTTCCCCTTACTACCCACCCTCCCCCATTTTCGCGAATATTGGAAGAATGACTCTCGTAAAGTCTCCATGTGATCTCAAATTATTCTAATTATACTTTTATAGTAATGAAATAATATGTTGCCCGACTCGATCTGTAATGTAGTCTGTTGGAATTTAAACAGTAAATCTAGCCACGATACAAACCCTTCTCGTGTAAGATTTGCCACAGGAATGTGATAAGCGTCTCCTTGACACATTCGTTCCCGTGACGGAACGCGCCGCTCTTCTTCGAATCGCCTCTGTCTCATCTGTTACGGCTGCCTAGTGAAGATCTTAGACTGATAAGCAATACTAAATAATTGGGTCACCAAGGACTGTGTAAGCTAAGTCATATGTGAATTACATTTTCCCTGCAATCTCAAAATTAATATCAGTGTGGTACCAGCTCTTCCTACAATCATGGGGTCGTCCTACTTTACATCGTTTCAGATGTACACTCCTCGATATTTTACGGTTGTTACCTAAATGAATGATCGTCAATAGTGTAAACGAGCAATGGCGGTTCTTATGATCTATTTATGCTTCATAGGTCAAATTTATTTACATTTAAGGTGAAATTCCAATACCACCGCAAAGCAACAATCTCCTGCAAGTCTTCCGCAATTTCGTTACGGTTTTCTGGCGTTACATGTTTCCTATACGGAAGAGTATCATTCGCAAATTGACTGTGACCTTATCTACCAGATGCTCCCGAGCTAGGTGGCGCAGTGGTTAGCACGCCGGACTCGCATTCGGGAGGTCTACGGTTCAAACCCGCTTCCGGCCAGCCTGATTTTGATTTTCCGCGATTTCCATAAATCGCTTCAGGCGAATGCCGGGATGATTCCTTTGAAGGGGTACGGCCAATTTCCTTCAACATCCTTCCCTAATCCGATGGGATCGATGATATCGCTGTTTGGTCCCCTCTCCGAATCAACCAACCAACCAGCAGGTCATTTACACATGTAAACAGTAACGACCCACGAACAGTTGCGAAATTAATTCACCATATGGCAATTTTGTCCTACTAAATCGACTTGGAGTTGTTTGTGATAGGTAGTCTTGAACACAATCACGAAGGCGGTCCGATGATCCGGAAGCTCATATTTTGTTCACTAGGTGAGAGAGTGAGTTATCAATTACTTTCCTTATGAATTTTTCTATGACCATTAACGAACTACTACTATTGCTGGTACTACATTCCCGTTCTTAGTAAGAGACACACCGTCCCTCTATCTCATTTTCATCGTTGTGCTGGGTGGAGGGCCGGGGCGTTTCGTTCGCTTTGCGTTTAGTGTGGACGTATCACTCGGTCGGTATGTTGGTGTCGGGTTACGTGAAATACACAATACTGCTTCGACACAATTGCTCGACATTGTTGGAGGATCGCCACTGGTTACTGTTGGCAGCTAGCAACTACTGGTGACAGGCAAAGGATCTTCATTGCGATTTCTTCTTCCCTGCTGTTTTATAGTGTTTAAACCTTGGAGCTATTCTTGTTACTTCTTTTTCTATTAATTCTTCACATTTGCTTTACCTTCCTGCTGATCGAGTTTCTTTGGTGTTCTCCGTGCTAATTAGCAGGTCCCGCCATGTTCTTGAGGCTCGGATACGTATTTTGTGTCCAAGCACCAGAGTGTTCGTGTTTTTTGAGGCCTGGGTTTTTCTGTAGAACGAACGTGCAGTCTTGCGGAAGCTTTTACGCAGGCGTTGAAAGCCAGCAATTTGGTGTTTGATGTCTGACGGGAGATCAGGATAGCATGCAACGCTATCCTTAGTTCCATATTTTGCAGAGACTGGAGCCACCTGACATGCATTGCAGTGGCGTTCCCAACGCAGCGTACTCAAGCGTATGGCATAGGATCGCCTTATACAATGTCATGCAGAGATGTGGTGGCAGTCTTGGCTTCTCTCTCGGGTTCCTCGGCTGATCTTTCTTTTCGGATTTTTCTGGCAGTTACTCTTTCTAAATTTGCTGGTTATGAGGGATCGTGAGGATCTGGGACTCAGGATGTATCAATAACCAACACACATGGACCGATACCTGAAGAAACTGTCAAATCACCGCCCAGGCCAGAAAATACCGATGATTAATGCGCTCATAACGCGCACAAGGCAAATATGTGGGCCGCAGGACCTCAAACTCGAGATGAAACTCCTGAAAGCGTGCTGAGGAGCAATGTGTACTCTACCAGATGCCTAAGAAGTGTCACGAAATCTGACACTTGGCGAAATGACACATCGGAAGAAGAAATATCGGATACAGCCTTTCTACCATAGATTCCTAGGGTGACTGATAGAATCGGCCATATATTGCACAAACACATCATAAAAACTATTTATAAACCGACAGATAAGATGAAAGAGTGTCTGACGGCAGCAAAGCACAAAAGAGATCAACTTTCAAAGTCAGGAATATACCGCATACCACTTGGGAAAGTCTATGTTGCAATGACTGGATGGTCAATCGACGCCAGGATCAGCGAACATAAGCGACATTGCAGGTTGAGACAGGTGGCGAAACCGGCCGTGGTGGGCAATGCGCTGATGAGACCGACCACATAATAAAATTCGCCGACGTGGAAGTTCTTCCTCTGGAGAAGAGCTATCACACCCGCTAGTTCAGGGAACACATAGAAATCCGCAAGCATGACAATAGCTTAAACGAAACAGAGGAAAGCTTTAAGATGAACGGATCCTGGATTCCAGTGCTGCAGCGAACGGCCATTGCAGGTAGCAAGAGGCGAACGACAGCGGCGCGCCAGGTACACAAAATCTGCGGTCTGGAACTCGACAGCAGTCCGTTAGCAGTAATGGAGAGTGAAGTTTTGACAACGCCATCCATTCCTACTGGCGAAACGTCAGAGAAAGCGTAAAACGTCGGTAGAAGAACCTGAGACAGAGGCCAAAAGGCAATTCGTCGAAAAGTGGTCATGAAAGTGTTAACAATTTTGTGGAGGCAGTGTCGAGTTTGGAATCAGAGCCAAGTACTAGGCAGTCAGTCTTCTAATCGCCTTTCTGCTGATGTCGACTATGTGCTAACGCCATGTTAAACGATTGTCCAGCCCAATTCCAAGGTGATGTACTGTATCGCCCGATAGACTGCGCTGCCAGTGATGTTGATCTTCTGAATGTCTGCTGGAAATCGTCGGGTGTGATGATGACGGACTAGGTTTTGGCCACTGATTGGCCACCTGACGGTCAAAATGTTGAGGCCATTGTAAAGATTTTGTGGTCGGCGCTGGAGAATGTGTGGATCAGTGCATGCTGGTGGTTATGATGGACTGAGTTTTGGCTGCCCTACAGTTGGCTCTGGACAATGCGTGGATACACGCATGCCGATACCAAGACTGCGACGGTGTTCTTATGGATACCTCGTTCGAAAGTCGTGCGTGCGCGACAGATTTGCATCCACATGGATAACAGCGTGTCCAGAGATTAGTACTGGAAACAGAGCTGTGGTCTTCTGAGGGTGCGTTAGGTCACCGGTACTGCTAAAGAGCACCTCTGTGGCCGGGCCCTAACCGAAACTCATAGGATCACCCACTTTGCTGCACCACAAGTGCCACCAGAGTTTTTTTTGTCATCACTAATAGTAACAAGTGCAGTGTTTCGGGCTGTACGTAGTAGAAATCCTCAGTTCCAACTAATCAGGTTGTCCAGGGTGCGAATGTGTATTGGCCCCTTTATCATATAGTCTTACAACGAAGAAAATGAGCATAAAATCACTAATTACCTAGCACAATGAAGGAAGACTGCAGCTCTGTTCCCATTAGGGGGCTCTGAATACGGTGCGCTACCATCATCCGATTGCAAGCAACTTGTTCCTGCATGTGATACTCTCAGACTTTCGGAGAAGGCCTAAATAAGGCGCAGTATGGATGCTGGCAGTTAGTACGTCGTATCAGTAACCAGCAGAAACCACATAATGATGTCTAACAGATGCACCCAAGAAATATTGTGAGAAATGAAAAACCGGAACCTGTGGCAGACCCTAGCCATACACCGAATATCCGCCAGAAAAGCTAGAAGAGTCATTTGACAGTGCCACTCTGGTCCGTTAACGTACACATTGCGTCGTCCCGCCGGCCGTTGTAGCCGAGCGGTTCTAGGCGCTTCAGTCCGGAACCGCGCGACTGCTACGGTCGAAGGTTCGAATCCTGCCTCGAGCAAGGATGTGTGTGATATCCTTAGGTTAGTTAGGTTTAAGTACATTACTGGCCATTAAAATTGCTACACCACGAAGATGATGTGCTACAGACGCGAAATTTAACCGACAGGAAGAAGAAGCTGTGATATGCAAATGATTAGCTTTTCAGAGCATTCACCCAAAGTTGGCGCCGGTGGCGACACCTACAACGTGCTGACATGAGAAAAGTTTCCAACTGATTTCTCATACACAAACAGCAGTTGACCGGCGTTGCCTGGTGAAACGTTGTTGTGATGCCTCGTGTAAGGAGGAGAAATGCGTACCGTCACGTTTCCGACTTTGATAAAGGTCGGATTGTAGCCTATCGCGATTACGGTTTATCGTATCGCGACATTGCTGCTCGCGTTTGTCGGGATCGAATGACTGTTAGCAGAATATGGAATCGGTGGGTTCAGGAGGATAATACGGAACGCCGTGCTGGATCCCAACGGCCTCGTATCACTAGCAGTCGAGATGACAGGCATCTTATTCACATGGCTGTAACGGATCGTGTAGCCACGTCTCGGTCCCTGAGTCAACAGATGGGGACGTTTACAAGACAACAACCATCTGCACGAACAGTTCGACGACGTTTGCAGCAGCATGGACTGTCAGCTCGGAGACCATGGCTGCGATTACCTTTGACGCTGCATCACAGACAGGAGCGCCTGCGATGGTCTACTCAACGACGAACCTGGGGGGGGGGGGGGGGGGGCACGAATGGCAAAACGTCATTTTTTTCGGATGAATCCAGGTTCTGATTACAGCATCGTGATGGTCGCATCCGTGTTTGGCGACATGGCGGTGAACGCACATTGGAAGCGTGTATTCGTCATCGCCATACTGGCGTATCACCCGGCATGATGGTATAGGATGCCACTGGTTACACGTCTCGGTCACCTCTTGTTCGCATTGACGGCGCTTTGAACAGTGGACGTTACATTTCAGATGTGTTACTACCTGTGGCTCTACCCTTTATTCAATCCCTGCGAAACCCTACATTACAGCAGGATAATGCACGCCCGCATGTTGCAGGTCCTGTACGGGTCTTTCTGGATACAGAAAATGTTCAACTGCTGCCCTGGCCAGCACATTGTCCAGATCTCTCACCAATTGGTGAATGGTGGCCGAGCAACTGGCTCTTCACAACACTCCAGCCACCACTATTGATGAACTGTGGTATCGTGTTGAAGCTGCATGGGCAGCTGTACCTGTACACGCCATCCAAGCTCTGTTTGACACAGTGCCCAGGCGTATGAAGGCCGTTATTACGGCCAGAGGTGGTTGTTCTGGGTACTGATTTCTCAGGATCTATGCACCCAAATTGCGTGAAAATGTAATCACATGTCAGTTCTAGTATAATATATTTGTCCAATGAATACCCGTTTATCATCTGCATTTCTTCATGGTGTAGCAGTTTTAATGGCCAGTAGTGTAGTTCTAAGTTCTAGGGGACTGATGACCTCTGATGTTAAGTCCCATAGTGCTCCCATTTGAACCATTTTTTGCGTCGTCCCTTAAATGGTAGATCTCCCTGCAACCAGCTGGGTCACTGTTCCGTCCAGAGGGAGGTCGAGGTGTATCCACCTCCATCAGGACCGTGCCTCGGCCTTCGTGTTTATGACAGCTGAATTACTTTTTCTTCTCTCTCGGCCCGCACATCGCATAGTGCTCCCGGCAAGCCGTACTCCAGATGGCAGGACACGAGTGGGCCTGCGAGGCGCGGCCGCAGGAATGTGGGGCAGGTGCTCGCTGATCGCAGATTCAGGGCGGAGCGGCTGCTGGACGCGCGCCCGCCTAACTGTTCGCGACGCTCCGGGCTGCGAATGCGGGCGGCCCGGCCGCGTGCGTGCGAGCGCTCTGGCGTCCCGGCCGCCCCACCTGTACGATTGGCGCTGTGCGCTACCCCAGAGCCCGGGGCGCTTCCGGAACTGTGCAGGTAGCCTCAGTAATCGGCGACCTTCACTCTCTTATTGACGGTACGCAGCCCGAAGACTGGTCAATGCAATTCCTCCACACTGTTGTGTCCTGCGCAAGCCTGTTCACCTCTGCGAAGCTACTACACGGTACAGTGACGGTAATGTGACCACCGCGTGTATTCGAGCTCAAAGTGCAATAACCACTCACAGACGAAGCATTTCCGAAACGGCTAACTTCGTAAAATTTGCTGTGCCGCCGTGGCTGAATACATGGTGAAATGATGCTATCCAAAATCGGCGCCGTGGTAACTGTGGTGCAGCACAAGCCGTAAATGATAGCGGTGCCGGCCTGAGTGGCCGAGTGGTTCTAGGCGCTACAGTCTGGAACCACGCGACCGCTACGGTCGCACGTTCGAATTCTGCCTCGGCCATGGATGTCTGTGATGTCCTTAGGCTAGTTAGGTTTAAGTAGTTCTAAGTTCTAGGGAACTAATGGCCTCAGAAATTAAGTCCCATAGTGCTCAGAGCCATTTGAACCATTTTGACAGCGGTGAACGTCGGCAGCAGTCCGGCCGTTGTATCCGAGCGGTTCTACGCGCTTCAGTCCGGAACCGCGCGACTGCTACGGTCGCAGGTTCGAATCCTGCCTCGGGCATGGATGTGTGTGATGTCCTTAGGTTAGTTAGATTTAACTAGTTCTAAGTTCTAGGGAACTGATGACCTCAGAAGTTAGGTCCCATAGTGCTCAGAGCCATTTGAGCCATTTGGACGGCAGCAGAGAAGTGCACGGGCGAACAGACCTACCAACAGTGTCTGTTCAACGAATGTTCAGAGAAAGTTGTTGCTTTTGGGCATCTACATCAGGGCCCTGGTGCGTGCAACGTTGGTGACTGCTATTCATCGGCGTCAAAGGCTGGAATTTGCACGCCAGTTTTGCAACTGGACGTCCACTGAGTGACTATAGGCAGTCTTTTCAGATGAACAACGTTTTGTGCTCCAATGGCGTGAAACGTCTGAAAGCAAACACCCTGCAAAAATCGTCTGCGTCTGAGTGTCTTCACGGGAGGAGGGAGGGTTATGGTCTGGAGAATATTTCCATGGCATTCTCTGGGCGATCACATCTTTTCAAAATGGTTGAAATGGCTCTGAGCACTATGGGACTTAACATCTGAGGTCATCAATCCCCTAAAACACAGAACTACTTAAACCTAACTAACCTAAGGACATCACACACATACATGTCCGAGGCAGGATTCGAACCTGCGACCGTAGCAGTCGCGCGGTTCCGGACTGAAGCGCCTAGAACCGCTCGGCCACCGCGGCCGGCGATCACGTCTTTTTCGAAGGCACAATGGATCAACACAACTGCACAACCTATTCATTGGGTCCTTGTCGGCCCCTATAAGCAGCTTGTTTTCCCTTGGCACGATGACGTGTACCTGCAGGATAATGCAACGTGTCACGCAGCTCGCAGTGCACGTACGTGGTTCGAAGAGGTCCAGAATGCGTTTACCGTGCTACCCTGGCCTCCATACTCACCGAACCGAGAATCTGTGGGACCACCTCGATGGGGCTGATCGCACCACGGATCCTCATCTGAAAAACCTAGCCCAGCTGGTGACTCACTGAGCTCGGCATGGCTACACATACCTGTCGGTACGTTCCAGAACCTTACCGGCTCTCTTCCTGCACGTTTCGCTGCGGTCCGCGCCGCGAAAGGTGCTTCTACAAGTTTCTGACAGGTGGTCACATTAATGTGACTGGACAATGTATAAAGTACAGTCATTTGAAACTTCTTACGTGTTCAAGTCTTGCTCTCACTGTATACTTTTACAACCCCTCGCCTTCCCCCCTTCCCACACTCACACTCCCCTCCATTAACAAACTGATGATTCCTTGATGCCCGTGATTTCTACGAACAAAACACTTCTTTAGTCAAGTGTGAAACGTTCCTTATATCCGACATCCAAGCTTCCGTGGCATCGCGCAACACCACACTCGCAGTCGCGGTAGGATTCCACGTTGGCTTACTCTTGGGGCGAAGCAAATCACGCGGTCTTCTGTCCACAAATTGAATAGGAAACATGTAACTGGTGGACATGGATTAGTTTCCTACACTGCTACACGTGTTAAATCAGTCTAAATAAGAGTCGGCACCCTCTATTTGACCCGTCAGACAGGGCTAAACTTCACATCTCAATAGTCAATAATTACAAGCCCTGCAACTACTTCCAGGAAAGATTCCGCTAACAGTTCAACATACTGCTTGCAAATGTTTACTAGAGACTCCCACCGATATTTGCCAGAACGTATAAGGAATACAGTCCCAAGTCAATTAGGAAAAGGTACTCAAAGGTCACATTTGCATGCAAACAACTGAAATTTACTGGCCAAAAACACCTCCAGCTAGCTAATGTCTACACGCTCTGTTAAGAGCCTTCCTTTTTTTTTTTACCGAACACGTCACAAACCGTGAAATGTCACAATATGAGCCGTTCCACTGGCTCTGTTGAGCTGCCTTCAGCCATTCTACACTTATTTGCACTTCTATTGGTCGTAACATCTGTGCTTCCAATTCTGGGAAGAAGGATGAGCAGCAGGGTGTGTCTTTACGCCTATAATAAGCTAACACTGTCATTGCTCAATGTATGCTTTACATTTCATACATTTATAGGTACACTAAGTGTAAATATAATCCTGTATTTCCTTTTTACATTTGTGTATTACTTTTCCGTGTCGTATTTCTGAGTTTCCCTTTGTCATTCCTCGTCTCGTCTTCTAAAGAGAGGTTGTGAATGTCTGTGTGTGGTGTTTTCATGTACTTTGGTTCTTGGGCAGGGATTCTTTGAGTGGTAGTGGCAGTTTAGCCATCTTTCATGTAGAGACGAAGTAGCTTCAGCTGGGTCAAAGAGACATTAATCCGAATATGAGAGACATTAGCATATACATGCCCAGAGAGTCGACAAAGACCCCGCCACAACCCTACTCACTGGTCAGGTCAGAAGATGTGCGCTTTGTCAAAATAAAACTAACGAAATGTCCCGCAAATGTTTCATAAATTTGCCTGAAAAATGCTTTGCAGAGTTTCATGCATAATGATATTATGTTTTATGTTGCTTAACTACCTAATGTGATTACTTTATAGTTCGTAACTTATAATAATGAAGACTGATTATAAAATTCCTATTAATAAACACTGATTAGCATAAAATAAGTTTTATTTTGGTTATACCTGTTCCAAAGGAGTGTATGACGTTATATGACCATGGTGTGATAGTTGACCCACTGAAAAGAGAAAACCCTTTTAGGACTCAAAACCACAAATTACTGTTACAGCTGTTGTCTGTGGTCACTAATAAATGACATGCGTGAAATTCATCAAACGCGTGTTACAAATAGTTCTGGACATTTATGGGTAAGCGGGACTGGTCAGCATCTATTCTATGCCTTGGTACAGGTAGCCGCAACGTATTTTCTCTGCTCCCTTCCGCTACTACCGGGCTGTCTCCGTCCGGTAGCGCGGAAAAGCATTGTCCGCCGGGTCGTCGGAAGGCGAGGTGTGAGGTTGTTGCTCCGGTCATTTCTTATTATGTAACTTTACGTAGTAAGAATATGCAAGGATTTGGATGAGGCTGATACGTTTCTCAAAGTGTAAATCACACTGGAGCATCTATTTCAGTTAGGGAATACGATAATGCTTACTAATATTTCAGTTACTTAACGCGATTGCTTGTCGTAACGCCACTTGGCGATGGGAGAGTACTTAGTCCAACCTATGCCTTGTTACAGTTAATGTGAGTGTTTTTGTGAACGAACGGGGTGTAAACTAGCTCGCGTCCGTGGTAGAATAGTACACCTGCATCCCGGATAACGCTAAATGAGCTAGAACGAATCGGCAGACAGACCAAATATTGGATTCCCTGGCTATAAACATGCAGATCAAGAAGCCTTAAAAAAATGAAGCTCCTCAGGACCAACTGATTCAAAGAGCTGGCCCTTCAGTCCGAGTATGTCATTTAAAGGCATTAGCCGAGCAAAAAACGGGTACCTTTCTAAACTCCTTGTAGATAATGATATTGATATAGTTGTAAACCAGGAAACACACGCTCCAACTATGGAACACCTGGATAAAAGTGGTAATAGCCATGGCTACGATCTTAAGGGTGTTACATATCACAGTGTGTACAGTGTAGCCACCCATTTAAGAATCAATATCGAGCATGCTCGCCCTATTTCAACAGATACAGAAAATGAGATCCATTATGTCTCGGTACAGATGGAGGTGACCATTATAAATAATATTTACAGGCCACTAAATGTGCAGTGGTCGCTAGATATTCCACCGATTACTGCCTACCCATCGATTTATGCGGAGATTTTAATTATCACCGTGGTCATTGGAACTATGCACGTGTCAATGAATGTGGTATTGCGCTCAACGAATGGGCTGAAAACGAAAATCTCTACCTGGTTTATGGTGCCAAGGATTTGGGAACTTTCAGATCGGCCGCTTGGCGAAGACACTACAACCCGGATCTCTGCTTTGCGTCCGGTGACTGCAGAGGACACCCAGTGTCTATATCCAGAGAAGTCATACCTAATTTTTCACGCAGCCAACACAGGCAGGTAATCCTTGAAAAGGGGCCCTCTGTCCCAATTGCGAGATCTGTATCGCGACCCAGATTGAGTTTTCTCAGGGCTGACTGGCGGAGTTTTGCAGACCACTTAGATAAATGTATCTGTTTTATTCTCCCAGAACCTAAAAATTACCCTTGATTTGTTAGGGCTCTTCTTACAGCGGCTAAGAAGTTTATTCCTCGTGGATACAGAAAGGAATATATACCAGGGTGGAATGAACATAGCGAACAACTTTATGAAGAATATAGCGAAACTGGCGAGAGCGATATCGCAACGACCCCTTCTCAAATCTTGAAGCTGCTAGGACAGTATGATGGTGGGATACGGTAGCAAATGTAAACTTCAAACATTCAAGTAGAAAGGCATGGAGCCTTCTACATTAAGCTTGGTGGAGCCTCCAATAAACCCGGTCAGAAGCCTGTCATTTCAAGTAATCAAATCGCTAACCTTACAGTTGAAACATCTAGATCATCCAGTGACAAACAATAAACTGCTAATATAAAACTAGAACTCACCTTTCTTAAAGCTCGAAGGCCAGACGAATCCAATTTCTGTTCGCCATTTACAATGAATTGGATGAGGCCTTGAAACAAACTAAACATGGTAAAGCAGCTAGTGTGCATAATATACACCCGGAATTTCTAATAAACATGGGTAATGGTGGAACAAATGGGTGGTCCGCTATTTCTAGATAATGGAACACTGCTCAAAGAGCTAAAGAGAACAAAAGTTGTGTAATTTTGAAACCAGGTAAACCAGCCTCGAAGTTTCAGACCAATTTTCCTTTTGAGTTGTACTTATAAGCTCTTGGAGAGGCTCATTTATGAGTGTGACAGAACTAGCGGCTTCGTGCTGGAACATATCCCAGCTGAGCGAGCACGTTTCAGGTTACAGAGAAGTTGCAGCGAGCTGGTACTGGTCGTAACAACTTTCACAGAAGATGGTTCCCAAGAAAACCTGAAGACATCTGTCGCGTTTATAGACTTAACCGCGGCATATGACACAGTTTGGAGAGAAGGGATGGTATAAAAATTGCTAAAAGCAATCCGAAGCCGAAAAACTGTAACTCTCATCAACAGATATTTCCGGGTTTACTTGGGAGGAAATGTGAGCAAGGACAGGAAATTAAGTAATGGTCTAACACAGAGCGGCGTCTTAGCCTCTCCTATTATTCAATATATACATACATACATATATATATATATATATATATATATATATATATATATATATATATATATATATATATATATCCGGTCTCCGCAATACCAGGTCAACAAAATTCTGCTACGCGGACTATGCCGCTCTTCCTGGTAGAACCAAAGACCTCGGACAAGCGGAGACAGTTCTCACAAAGTATCTAGCTGTTATGAACTCCTATTTTAGAAAGAGGCGTCTTAAACCCAATACAAGTAAAACTGAATTATGAACATTCCATCTGAACAACAAACAAGCTAACACGGAGCTCTGAATGAAACTTAAGGAAATACCCTTTATCATAGCAAGTACGCTGTGTAGGTTGGTGTTACCCTTGACCGCACCCTTCCATATAAAAAACATCTTGAAAATACCGTTGCCAAGATAAAAACTCGTAACAGTATTATTCAAAAATTGTGTGGCATAACGTGGGGAGCTTCCGGCAGATACCTTGCACACATCATCCATTGCGCTGGCCCTCTCAGCAGCCGAGTATTGTTCCCCAGTGTGGCTAAACAGCTGCCACACTAACCTGATCGACGCCCAGTTGAACCACACTATGCTGTTAATAACTGGAACAACCCGACCGACACCCATTTATTGACTTCCTCTGCCGAGCAACATTTATCAACACGCAATCCGTAGAAGCGAGGCATTACTTGGGGAATACTGCAAGCTACAGGAGGATCTAGAATTACCTATGCAGGAAGACATACCCAGTCTACGGCGAAATAGACTCCGTTCAAGAAACCCATCCTTACGGCAAACAGATCAGCTAGATGCTAGTGATATCGAAGTGACAGACCTATGGGATCACGGCTGTAAACTTGTTGAAAATTGTGAAGAGCGTGAGTGGTTCCGAAAGTATAACTGTGATACTTCTGACGCAGAACTCGGCAGGAAACTATGGGTCAAATTTTAAAGAGCTAGCAGAGGGCATGACAGATGTACAGACTCGCTTTACAAATGGGTTGCTACAGAGTCTTTGGTCTGTGACTGTGGAGCTCCGAACCAGACAATCAAGTACATTAGACATGAATGCCCCTCGCATTCCTGTCAGAAGGATTAGGGGCGACCTCAGAAAGCTGTCGATCTAGCACTTATATGGAAAAGGAACTTAGATATTGACATTTAGTTAGTTTTGTATGTAGTTTCGTCTTTCTATATTCTCGTTACATACATATACTAATGTCATATACCTGTATTTTTATACTGTATGTGAGCCATATGAATAAATAAATAATCAAATATGTGTGGACGCGTTGCGTATGTGTGTGTGTGCCGTGTTAGAGTTATTTTTCCATAAAGAAACTTACGCTCTGCAGCGGATGTGCACTGATACGAAATTCCCTGACAGGTTAAAACTGTGTGCGGGAGCGAGTCACGAACTCGGGACCTTTGCCTTACGCGAACAACCGCTCTACAGTTTTTTAACCTCTTTTTGTTCGTTGCATTTGTGAGTGTCGGACATTAAATGACACCCGTTGAAGTTCATCGTAGATCCGTTCACGCAGTTTTTTATTGCGGAGGGTAGCAAACCCTCTGACCGGTGAGTTATGGTGTCGGTCGGGAAACTATGGGTGACGATTGGGCTACGACACACGATCCATTTTTAGAGCTTTAGTTCCGCCAGTACTGAGTCTCCTACCTTCCAAACTACACAACGTCTCCTGCGAAACTTGTAAGACCAGCACTTCTGGGAGAAAGGATATTGTGGAGACGTGGCTTAGTTACAGCCTAGGGGATGTTTCCAGAATGAGATTTTTCAATCTGCAGCGGAATATGCTCTGATATGAGACTTCCTGGAAGATTAAAGCTGTGTGCCGGAGCGAGACTCGAAATCGGGACCTTTTCCATGTTTGAATTTTAAATACATGTCGCGAGTTTGGTGTTTTTTGTGTTGGTTAGCTAAACTAGGCCACGTATCTATCCGCCGCATGGAGAGCCTTCAACTCAACGTCATTATTCATTCAAGCGTGATGTTCAACTTCGATTTCGAGTAGTATGAAAACTTGATTCCATTTCATGTATTTCCATATTTTTTCATAGCCCAGAGATGGATAGTTTCTACACGAACTACGAACTACGCGGATGATCACCAAAGACAACATTTCTCTGACCTATCTTGTTTTAATCTGGTGTATACATTTAGCCTTACGTCTTCTTTTTTCTGTGTGTGTATTGTGGGATGAATGCGTGTGCGTAGATGAGACGACTCCCTCCAAACACCAAACTGAGGTTATTCCCACGTGTTAAGAAATAGTTACTGAAACAGTTACCAGACTCGGATCTTAAAGTAATTTGTGCAACACATCCATGTTTTAGTTTGCCTCCCTCAGAGTCATCTAATTTAATTAATGTGGTTTTTCGATATTTCATATGTTAATTCGACAGTTTTATTTTGAATCTAATTTGATAACAAACAGGCAGATAACATTCTAGCGATTCTGTGCAACACTGTTTGATTTATCCAGTAATCAGTTCATAAACTTAATTACTTCGTAAAACGAGCAACAGGCTCACTTTCAATCTAACCATTCGAAAGAGATGTGTAACTGAAGCACGAGTAAGTATCATTCATCGCCGGCCGCTGTGGCGTTTCAGTCCCGAACTGCGCTACTGCTACGGTCGCAGGTTCGAATCCTGTCTCGGGCATGGATGTGTATGATGTCCTTGGGTTAGTTAGGTTTAAGTAGTTCTAAGTCTATGGGACTGATGACCTCAGATTTTAAGTCGCATAGTGCTTTGAGCCATTTTGAACCATATCATTCATCCACAGCACTCGCAGAGAACAACAATTAATGTGCCTAAGCGGAATACGACGCCCGCGCAGATGAACGCACGGAAAAGCAACTCAGTTGCTCCAGAAGAATCACTAAGTCCGGGCTTCAGAAATGAACATCCGCTCCAGATGATTCACGACTTGCCACCTCGACCACATGAGGGCTCCCGACCGACTCCCATAGATCTCGAGAGCTCCAGACTGCTGCATGACACTATTTTACCTTGACATGCTCCAGCCAATCAGAGTCAGGAGCAGAATGCAGTCATTCTCATCGGACATTTCCTGCTCCTACTACAGCGCTTCTGCAACATGATTCCGACAGGCATGACTTTAAGAACTTATCCAGCAACGGACTGGGAACCACCGGCCGTTATGTGAAAAAAAACTCATACCCAGAGTGATACTAGATGGTTCCAACCGCCACCATTTAGAAGAATTAGGGGAAGTGCAGTCCACAATCTTGAGCTGAACAAACACCCCCTTACCCCTGCCTGTTGAAACTGGCCCTGGCGACTACAAAACGAAACAGGACTAGCACACACGAGTGGCCAGGAAATGACACGTTACGATTTGTGCTATAAACGTATTTTCTTCCCCGTTCGATTGAGTGCCTCCTCAGTTATCCGATCTACGCATATAACTTTCGGTATTGTTTCGTAGCACCACATTTCAAAAGCTTCTGTTCTCTTTACGTCTGAACTGTTTACCGTATACGCTTCACTTTCGAGCAAGTGTTCACCCCAGACAAATATCTTACGAAAAGACTTCCTAACTCTGATGTGTCGACAGAAGTGCCGACACAGTGTGGTTTGAGGAGACCGAAATGCACGCTATAAGCTCACGCAGGATGGCGTGAGGTCTGAAACAGGATACGTAATGAATGCTATAAAGAAAAGTACGTAGCTTCTGGAATACTTAACTTTAATCCATCATTTGTATACATCGTTCTTGATGAGACATGCTTCATACGATAACTATCAATTGCTATGGCGCCTTGCTAGGTCGTAGCCATTGACTTAGCTGAAGGCTATTCTAACTATCTGCTCGGCCATGGAGCGAGGCTTCGTCAGTGTAGTCGCTAGCAAAGTCGTCCGTACAACTGGGGCGAGTGCTAGTAAGTCTCTCGAGACCTGCCGTGTGGTGGCGCTCGGTCTGCGATCACTGACAGTGGCGACACGCGGGTCCGACATGTACTAATGGACCGCGGCCGATTTAAGCTACCACCTAGCAAGTGTGGTGTCTGGCGGTGACACCACAAACTCAAATTGACATACGATGTTAGCAAATGTCTCTTTTCCAGAAAAGCATTTCTTGATGTTGACAGTCTCCAATTTATGTCCTCTCTGCTTCCACCATTTAAATACATTACTGCCCAAAAATCAAAACTGGTCTATTACTTTCTCATTTTCAAATTAATTCTCTCAGCATCACCTGATTTAACTTAAGTACCCTCACCTTTTGCTATTCATGTTTCCGTTTTGTTGATGTTCATCAGATGCTATAGCGCGGAAATGCTGAAACAAACATGTCTGAAAAGGTCGCGTGCAGAATCGCGGGTTGTGGGGGCGTGGGGTTGGTACTCGGTTCGTATTTGAGCTAGGAACATGGGGAAACGAGATTTTGGTTTAGCCTGGACCAGTGCCCATTTTTATAGCAATTCCAATATATGTCTTACTGTAGCTATGTTACAGTATATTAAGCCCAGGTAGATTGTATGAATTGATTAATTCCTCCTATAAAGAATTTTAATTGGGTTGAAATTAATGCTTAGCTAATGGCACCATTTTTATGTGCACCGTTCGGATTTTACGTGCAAAAACATTCACCCTTAAATATCTGGACTGGAGCGAGACTGATGGCTCAAATTTGGCCCACCGGTGTATTGGACCTTCGTCTGAGATATAATTTTTAACCGTTTTAAAAATCTAGCTTCACTGGGATTTTACGTGCAAAAAAGACGTTCTTTATGAGTCTTTTTACGCGCGCCGTTTCTATATTCCAGACTTGGCCGAAACGGTTCAAATTTTGTAAGAAGGTAAATAACACATGTTATTCATTGTGAAAGGTTTACCCGTTGCCACGATAGAAGCAACGTGGTTCGAAAGACAATAAAATACCTACACTGGATCAGTTGTCGCCCGAGTCAACAAAAACCTATATCGGTTGCCAAGCTGGGAAGCTATGGCGATCTAATAACAAAATTATGGTAGAATTAAAGTTGGGAAACACAATGAAAAATGCTCCTATCATAACACAGGAAAAGGTGAATATGTCCTGGGCACAGTTAGAGATGTAAAAGAAGGTATCCAGCTTTTCGACTTATCTGGCAGCTCCAAAGGCATATTCGCTCTTTTTTGCGAGTTAACCCTACTTCCACAGCGCAGTAAGCTCTCTTAACTGCAAGTGTTAGCACACCTGCATATTGAAATTTATAGGCAGAAGATTCGCCAGCCAAAGTAAACAATTTATACACTGAAGATCCAAAGAAACTGGTACACCTGACTAATATCGCGTAGCCCCCCCCCCTCCCCCCACCCTCTCTCTCGCAGCACGCAGAAGTGCCGCAATACGACCTGGCATGCACTCGACTAATGTCTGGAGTAGTGCTCGAGGAAATTGACACCATGAATCCTGCAGGACTTTCCATAATCAGTAAGAGTAGGCGGCGGTGGAATCTCTTCGAACAGCACGTTGCAAGGCATCCCGGATATGCTCAATAATGTTCATATCTGGGGAGTAGGTGGCCAGAGGAAGCGTTTAAACTCAGAAGAGTATGCCTGGAGCCACTCTGTAGCAGTCCTGGTCGGGTGCGGTGTGGCATTGTCCTACTAGGTTGCCCAAGTCCGTCGGAATGCACAATAGACATGAATGGACGCAGGTGATCAGACTTTATGCTTATGTACGTGTCACCTGTCAGAGTCGTATCTAGACGTATCAGGAGTCCCATATCACTCCAACTTCACACTCCCCACACCATTACAGAGCCTCCACCAGCCTGAACAGTCTGCTGCTGACATGCAGGGTCCATGGATTCATTAGGTTGTCTCCATACCCGTACACGTCCATTCGCTCAATACAATTTGAAACAGGACTCGTCTGAACAAACAACATGTTTCCAGTCATCAACAGTCCATTGTCGGTGTTGGCGGACCCAGGTGAGGCGTAAAGCGTTGTGTCGTGCAGTCATCAAGGGGACACGAATGGGCCTTCGGCTCCGAAAGCCCATATCGATGTTTCCTTGAACTGTTCGCACGCTGACAGTTGTTGATGGCCCAGTATTGAAATCTGCAGCAATTTGCGGAAGGGTTGCACTTCTGTCACGTTGAACGATTCTCTTCAGTCGTCATTGGTCCAGTTCCTGCAGGATGTTTTTCCGGGCGCAGCGATGTCGGAGATTTGATGTTTTACTGGATTCCTGATATTCACGGTACATTCGTGAAATGGTCGTACGGAAAAATCCGCACTTCATCGCTACCTCGGGGATTCTGTGTCCCATCGCTCGTGCACCGACTATAACACCACGTTCAAACTCACTTAAATCTTGATAATCTGCCATTGTAGCAGCAGTAACGCGATCTAACAACTGCATCAGAGATTTGCGTTATATAGGCGTATTCCGCCTATTTACAGATCTCTGTATTTGTATACCCAGGCTTATATCATTTCTTTGGCGCTTCAGTGTAATGTCATATGGCTGAAGACAATTCATGTCATAACTAAAAAAGTTTTCTGGGAGCTAATGTTTCTGTGAGTGGGTGGATTATATTACATCATGCGGGTACTAACACTAACAAGTAGAAAAGTGCGAATATATCAAGATGTTTCGATTTAAATGTCTTTTAAGCTGCAAGATAAGTTAAAAAGGTATGTCCCTTCTTTTACATCTCTAATTCTACCTAGGACATATTTATCTTATTTTTATGTTTCACTTCTATGAAATGCTACGCTCCAGACAAATACCTTACTGAAAGAATTTCCAACACAAATTGACATACGATGTTAGCGAACGTCTTTTTTTCCAGAAACGCATTTCTTGCTGTTACCAGTCTCCAGTTTATGTCATCTCTACTTTTGGCATTTAGTTACTTTACTGCACAAATAGCAAAACTCATCTAATACTTCCTCATTTTCAAATTAATTCCTTCAGTGGCAACTGATTTAGTTGGACTACATTTCGCTCTCCTTGTTTGCCTTTCGTTGATATTCATCACATGACTTATTTTCAAGACATTATTTTTTACGCAACGGGGGAGGAAAGGCACAGGTTGACTAATAGAAGGACATATTGATAAGACACGTCGAGGAGCAGTTGATCTGGTAATTGGGGAAAGTGTAGGGAGTAAAAACTGAAGAGAGAGAGACCAGGACTTGACTACAGTGAACAGGTTCACGGGGATGTAGGTTGCACTAATTATTCAAAACTGAACAGATTCGTACAGGTTAGACAAGCGTGGAGAACTGCATCAAACCAGTCTTCGGACTGAAAACAGCAAAAAAAGAAAAAAAAGAAATACTGCAACTACAGTTATTTACTTATTCACACGTTTATTTCATCTGGCAACACAGGGCACAAGACGACCTCGTAGATCTAATTACGTAGGTTTAAAACAAAACTTTATGTTCTGGCTCATAGACTGCGCATGCATTAAGGGGAGACGTTCATGACAAACACACACTATTAAAAGATGCACCAAACCCACAAATTTGTAGATACGGCAGTGAAATTTTGTACCAGGATTTACATGAAATGCGCACACTTTCCGTTATGTTCCCGGATTATATATCCCCTCCCTCATGAACCATGGACCCTGCCGTTGGTGGGGAGGCTTGCGTGCCTCAGCGATACAGATAGCTGTACCGTAGGTGCAACCACAACGGAGGGGTATCTGTTGAGAGGCCAGACAAACGTGTGGTTCCTGAAGAGGGGCAGAAGCCTTTTCAGTAGCTGCAAGGGCAACAGTCTGGATGATTGATTGATCTGGCCTTGTAACACTAACCAAAACGGCCTTGCTGTGCTGGTACTGCGAACGGCTGAAAGCAAGGGGAAACTACGGCCGTAATTTTTACCGAGGGCATGCAGCTTCACTGTATGGTTAAATGATTATGGCGTCCTCTTGGGTAAAATATTCCGGAGGTAAAATAGTCCCCCATTCGGATCTCCGGGTAGGGACTACTCAGGAGGACGTCGTTATCAGGAGAAAGAAAACTGGCATTCTACGGATCGGAGCGTGGAACGTCAGATCCCTTAATCGGGCAGGTAGGTTAGAAAATTTAAAAAGGGAAATGGATAGGTTAAAGTTAGATATCGTGGGAATTATTGAAGTTCGGTGGAAGGAGGAACAAGACTTCTGGTCAGGTGACTACAGGGTTATAAACACAAAATCAAATATGGGTAATGCAGGAGTAGGTTTAATAATGAATAGGAAAATAGGAATGCAGGTAAGCTACTACAAACGGCATAGTGAACGCATTATTGTGGCCAAGATAGACACGAAGCCCACGCCTACTACAGAAGTACAAGTTTATATGCCAACTAGCTCTGCAGATGACGAAGAAATTGAATAAATGTATGACGAAATAAAAGAAATTATTCAGATAGTGAAGGGAGACGAAAATTTAATAGTCATGGATGACTGGAATTCGGTAGTAGGAAAAGGGAGAGAAGGAAACGTAGTAGGTGAATATGGATTGGGGCTAAGAAATGAATGAGGAAACCGCCTGGTAGAATTTTGCACAGAGCACAACTTTTCATAGCTAACACTTGGTTCGAGAATCATGAAAGAAGGTTGTATACATGGAAGAAGCCTGGAGATACTGACAGGTTTCAGATAAATTATATAATGGTAAGACAGAGATTTAGGAGCCAGGTTTTAAATTGTAAGACATTTCCAGGGGCAGATGTGGATTCTGACCACAATCTATTGGTTATGACCTGTAGATTTAAACTGAAGAAACTGCAAAAAGGTGGGAATTTAAGGAGATGGGATCTGGGTAAACTGACTAAACCAGAGGTTGTACAGAGTTTCAGGAAGAGCATAAGGGAACAATTGACAGGAATGGGGGAAAGAAATACAGTAGAAGAGGAATGGGTAGTGAAGGCAGCAGAGGATCAAGTAGGTAAAAAGACGAGGGCTAGTAGAAATCCTTGGGTGACAGAAGAAATAGTGAATTTAATTGATGAAAGGAGAAAATATAAAAATGCACTAAATGAAGCATGCAAAAAGGAATACAAACGTCTCAAAAATGAGATCGACAGGAAGTGCAAAATGGCTAAGCAGGCATGGCTAGAGGACAAATGTAAGGATGTAGAGGGGTAAGATAGATACAGTCTACAGGAAAATTAAAGAGACCTTTGGAGAAAAGAGAACCACTTGTATGAATATCAAAAGCTCAGATGCAAACCCAGTTCTAAGCAAAGAAGGGAAAGCAGAAAGGTGAAAAGAGTATATAGAGGGTCTATACAAGGGCGATGTACTTGAGGACAGTATTATGGAAATGGAAGAGGATGTAGATGAAGATGAAATGGGAGATATAATATTGCGTGAAGAGTTTGACAGAGCACTGAAAGACCTGAGTATTCCAATCCCAAAGAAAGCAGGTGTTGACAAATGTGAAAATTACCGAAGTATCAGTTCAATAAGTCACGGCTGCAAAATACTAACGCGGATTCTTTACAGACGAATGGAAAAACTAGTAGAAGCCGACATCGGGGAAGATCAGTTTGGATTCCGTAGAAATGTTGGAACACGTGAGGCAATACTGACCCTACGACTTAACTTAGAAGCTAGATTAAAGTAAGGCAAACCTACATTTCTAGCGTTTGTAAACTTAGAGAAAGCTATTGACAATGTTGACTGGAATACGCTCTTTCAAATTCTGAAGGTGGCAGGGGTAAAATACAGGGAGCGAAAGGCTATTTATAATTTGTACAGAAACCAGATGACAGTTATAAGAGTCGAGGGGCATGAAAGGGCAGCAGTGGTTGGGAACGGACTGAAACAGGTTTGTAGTCCCTCCTCGATGTTATTCAATCTGTATATTGAGCAAGCAGTGAAGGAAACAAAAGAAAAATTCGGAGTAGGTATTAAAATCCATGGAGAAGAAATAAAAACTTTGAGGTTCGCCGATGACATTGTAATTCTGTCAGAGACAGCAAAGGACTTGGAAGAGCATTTGAATGTAATGGATAGTGTCTTGAAAGGAGGATATAAGATGAACATCAACAAAAGCAAAACGAGGATAATGGAATGTAGTCGAATTAAGTCGGGTGATGCTGAGGGAATTAGATTAGGTAATGAGACACTTAAAGTAGTAACGGAGTTTTGCTATTTGGGGAGCAAAATAACTGATGATGGTCGAAGTAGAGGGATATAAAATGTAGACTGGCAATGGCAAGGAAAGCGTTTCTCAAGAAGAGAAATTTGTTAACATCGAGTATAGATTTAAGTGTTAGGAAGTCACTTCTGAAAGTATTTGTATGGAGTGTAGCCATGTATGGAAGTGAAACATGGACGATAAATAGTTTGGACAAGAAGAGAATAGAAGCTTTTGAAATGTGGTGCTACTGAAGAATGCTGAAGATTAGATGGGTAGATCACATAACTAATGAGGAAGTATTGAATAGGATTGGGGAGAAGAGAAGTTTGTGGAACAGCTTGACTAGAAGAAGGGATCGGTTGGTAGGACCTGTGTTGAGGCATCAAGGATCACCAATTTAGTATTGGAGGGCAGCGTGGAGGGTAAAAATCGTAGAAGGAGACCAAGAGATGCATACACTAAGCGAATTCAGAAGGATGTAGGTTGCAGTAGGCACTGGGAGATAAAGAAGCTTGCACAGGATAGAGTAGCATCGAGAGGTGCATCAAACCAGTCTCAGGATTGAAGACCACAACAACAACAGCATTTTATGGAAATTAAGTATTTTAATTTAAAAAAATAATATATGTACCTTTTTCTGAGATAGTATTCAACAAATCTCTACATAATTTTCTCTGTTTAACCTCTTTGCATATAGTGATCTTCTCTCATGAGATTTTCCTGAATATTTCGAATAGGAGAATTTTAATATTTTTTAATTATTCGTATAATTCTGTAAGTATAATACAAAATTCACTCAAAATTCCATGCGCTCTGCCCCATATCTTACCTTGCACACATAACTTCAAAATTTACTCTGGATACAACATTTACTGGATTTATATAATAAGTGTACAAAATTACATAATTCTAGCCTTCATAAATTCTGAGAAAAAGGTGCATTAACTTCAAAGAACATAATTTTCAGGAAATGCAATTTAAAGTTCAACTTAACCCTTTTTTCTTCTGTTCAGAAGCCCCCAGATTTGTATTCAGAGTGTTCTTTCCCTCCAAGCCTTCTCTTCTGGTTACTTATTATTCGCCTTCATTCCTTGACCAGGTATTCAATTGACTTTTCAGCTACAAAGGGGCACTGTAAATCTTTTTTTCCCAAGATGACTTGAGTGAAATTTGCTATCTTAAACGCCATCTCTAATACTTTCTTCCTCCATATCTTATAATAATTAGATACAAAACTGCATCGTAAGTTGCAGTTCCGGCAACTGTAGCAGATGAAAATTTGGTTTTAGGGTATTAGGGTATAGTTTCAATGTGAATGAATTTAGAGGTTCATCTGAATTCTGGGTTTTGCCATGAACAAACTTTTTTAGAATTCCTGGATTCACAGCCTTCTAGATGCACCCAGTGCAAGTTTGCTTGAAAGTAATACACGGAATCATTGTTCACGAGCTAGTACTGAAGTGTCGCTTCAAAAAGTGAGCATGGCAGTGAGGTCGCATCACACATCCAATTATTTTCCAGGCACTTCGGATTTGATTTCATCATTGAAACTTTGGGAGCTTATTGTCCTTGAGTTCTACTGATATATAAAAAATAAATTAAAAACTGACATTTTCGGCCAATTTCATGAACGTCCTCCCTTAACGCAGTTTTTATTTATTGTGTTCGTATATGTTGCACGATTAGCTAAGAACAGTGCCAGCCAGCGGAATTGCTTTGTTTGTACATTTTGTTCAAAAAATGGTTCAAATGGCCCTGAGCACTACGGGACATAACATCTGAGGTCATCAGTCCCCTAGAACTTAGAACTACTTAAACCTAACTAACCTAAGGGCATCACACACATCCATGCCCGAGGCAGGATTCGAACCTGCGACCGTAGCGGTCGCGCGTTTCCAGACGGAAGCGCCTAGAACCGCTCGGCCACAACTATAGTTTGTTGTTGTTGTTGTTGTTGTGGTCTTCAGTCCTGAGACTGGTTTGATGCAGCTCTCCATGCTACTCTATCCTGTGCAAGCTTTTTCATCTCCCAGTACCTACTGCAACCTACATCCTTCTGAATCTGCTTAGTGTATTCATCTCTTGGTCTCCCTCTACGATTTTTACCCTCCACGCTGCCCTCCAATACTAAATTGGTGATCCCTTGATGCCTCAGAACATGTCCTACCAACCGATCCCTTCTTCTGGTCAAGTTGTGCCACAAACTTCTCTTCTCCCCAGTCCTATTCAATACTTCCTCATTAGTTATGTGATCTACCCATCTAATCTTTAGCATTCTTCTGTAGCACCACATTTCGAAAGCTTCTATTCTCTTCTTATCCAAACTATTTATCGTCCATGTTTCACTTCCATACATGGCTACACTCCATACGAATACTTTCAGAAATGACTTCCTGACACTTAAATCAATACTGGATGTTAACAAATTTCTCTTCTTCAGAAACGCTTTCCTTGCCATTGCCAGCCTACATTTTATATCCTCTCTACTTCGACCATCATCAGTTATTTTGCTCCCCAAATAGCAAAACTCCTTTACTACTTTAAGTGCCTCATTTCCTAATCTAATTCCCTCAGCATCACCCGACTTAATTAGACTACATTCCATTATCCTTGTTTTGCTTTTGTTGATGTTCATCTTATATCCTCCTTTCAAGACACTGTCCATTCCATTCAACTGCTCTTCCAAGTCCTTTGCTGTCTCTGACAGAATTACAATATCATCAGCGAACCTCAAAGTTTTTATTTCTTCTCAATGAATTTTAATACCTACTCCGAATTTTTCTTTTGTTTCCTTTACTGCTTGCTCAATATACAGATTGAACAACATCGGGGAGAGGCTACAACCCTGTCTTACTCCCTTCCCAACCACTGCTTCCCTTTCATGCCCCTCGACTCCTATAACTGCCATCTGGTTTCTGTACAAATTGTAAATAGCCTTTCGCTCCCTGTATTTTACCCCTGCCACCTTTAGAATTTGAAAGAGAGTATTCCAGTCAACATTGTCAAAAGCTTTCTCTAAGTCTACAAATGCTAGAAACGTAGGTTTGCCTTTCCTTAATCTTTCTTCTAAGATAAGTCGTAAGGTCAGTATTGCCTCACGTGTTCCAGTGTTTCTACGGAATCCAAACTGATCTTCCCCGAGGTCAGCTTCTACTAGTTTTTCCATTCGTCTGTAAAGAATTCGTGTTAGTATTTTGCAGCTGTGACTTATTAAACTGATAGTTCGGTAATTTTCACATCTGTCAACACCTGCTTTCTTTGGGATTGGAATTATTATATTCTTCTTGAAGTCTGAGGGTATTTCGCCTGTTTCATACATCTTGCTCACCAGATGGTAGAGTTTTGTCAGGACTGGCTCTCCCACGGCCGTCAGTAGTTCCAATGGAATATTGTCTACTCCGGGGGCCTTGTTTCGACTCAGGTCTTTCATTGCTCTGTCAAACTCTTCACGCAGTATCATATCTCCCATTTCATCTTCATCTACATCCTCTTCCATTTCCATAGTATTGTCCTCAAGTACATCGCCCTTGTATAGACCCTCTATATACTCCTTCCACCTTTCTGCTTTCCCTTCTTTGCTCAGAACTGGGTTTCCATCTGAGCTCTTGATATTCATACAAGTCGTTCTCTTATCTCCAAAGGTCTCTTTAATTTTCCTGTAGACAGTATCTATCTTACCCCTAGTGAGATAAGCCTCTGCATCCTTACATTTGTCCTCTAGCCATCGCTGCTTAGCCATTTTGCACTTCCTGTCGATCTCATTTTTGAGACGTTTGTATTCCTTTTTGCCTGTTTCACTTACTACATTTTTATATTTTCTCCTTTCATCAATTAAATTCAATATTCCTTCTGTTACCCAAGGATTTCTACTAGCCCTCGTCTTTTTACCTACTTGATCCTCTGCTGCTGTCACTACTTCATCCCTCAAAGCTACCCATTCTTCTTCTACTGTATTTAATTCCCCCATTCCTGTCAATTGCTCCCTTATGCTCTCCCTGAATCTCTGTACAACCTCTGGTTCTTTTAGTTTATCCAGGTCCCATCTCCTTAAATTCCCACCTTTTTGCAGTTTCTTCAGTTTTAATCTACAGGTCATAACCAATAGATTGTGGTCAGAGTCCACATCTGCCCCTGGAAATGTCTTACAATTTAAAACCTGGTTCCTAAATCTCTGTCTTACCATTATATAATCTATCTGATACCTTTTAGTATCTCCAGGGTTCTTCCATGTATACAACCTTCTTTCATGATTCTTAAACCAAGTGTTAGCTATGATTATGTTGTGCTCTGTGCAAAATTCTACCAGGCGGCTTCCTCTTTCATTTCTGTCCCCCAATCCATATTCACCTACTATGTTTCCTTCTCTCCCTTTTCCTACACTCGAATTCCAGTCACCCATGACTATTAAATTTTCGTCTCCCTTCACAATCTGAATAATTTCTTTTATTTCATCATACATTTCTTCAATTTCTTCGTCATCTGCAGAGCTAGTTGGCATATAAACTTGTACTACTGTAGTAGGTGTGGGCTTCGTATCTATCTTGGCCACAATAATGCGTTCACTATGCTGTTTGTAGTAGCTTACCCGCATTCCTATTTTCCTATTCATTATTAAACCTACTCCTGCATTACCCCTATTTGATTTTGTGTTTATAACCCTGTAGTCACCTGACCAGAAGTCTTGTTCCTCCTGCCACCGAACTTCACTAATTCCCACTATATCTAACTTCAACCTATCCATTTCCCTTTTTAAATTTTCTAACCTACCTGCCCGATTAAGGGATCTGACATTCCACGCTCCGATCCGTAGAACGCCAGTTTTCTTTCTCCTGATAACGACATCCTCTTGAGTAGTCCCCGCCCGGAGATCCGAATGGGGGACTATTTTACCTCCGGATTATTTTACCCAAGAGGACGCCATCATCATGTAATCATACAGTAAAGCTGCATGCCCTCGGGAAAAATTACGGCTGTAGTTTCCCCTTGCTTTCAGCCGTTCGCAGTACCAGCACAGCAAGGCCGTTTTGGTTATTGTTACAAGGCCAGATCAGTCAATCATCCAGACTGTTGCCCTTGCAACTACTGAAAAGGCTGCTGCCCCTCTTCAGGAACCACACGTTTGTCTGGCCTCTCAACAGATACCCCTCCGTTGTGGTTGCACCTACGGTACGGCTATCTGTATCGCTGAGGCACGCAAGCCTCCCCACCAACGGCAAGGTCCATGGTTCATGGGGGGGGTATAGTTTGTTAAGTAGTGGTATTCTATAGCTGCATCTATACTCTATAAGGCACATTAAGCTGTGTGGCGGATTGTTCTTCCAGTGCTATTAGAATGTCTTCCCTTTTCTGTTCAACTAGCGAACGATGTGCAGTAATTACTGTTGTTGGTGAACCTCCGTTCGTCCTCGAATCTCTTGATTTTCCTTTCATGATAATTTCAGGTGGTGTATGTGGGTATAAATGATATGTAGCCTGACTTATTTGGAAAGAACATTCTCGGAATTCAAATTACAAACATCTCTGAGATGTAAAACGCCCCTCTTGTAGCGTCTGCCGTTGCGTTGGCGTCTCCGTGGCACACTAGCGCTTACCGAACGAAAACTGTGACGAATCTCGCTGTTCTTCTTTATTAATCATACTTGGCAATCGTAGGAGACAGGCTAACAGTACTCAAGCTATTTCAAAAAAATGGTTGAAATGGCTCTGAGCACTATGGGACTTAACATCTGAGGTCACCAGTACCCTAGAACTTAGAGCTACTTTAACCTAACTAATCTAAGGATATCACACACATCCATGCCCGAGACAGGATTCGAACCTGTGACCGTAGCGGTCGCGCGTTTCCAGACTGACGCGCCTAGAACCGCTCGGCCACACTGGCCGACGAAAGCTATTTCTGTTGCGGATGAACTATCCCAGTCTTTCATTAGCTTTCCAGATAATTTTAGATCGCTTCTGACACATACTCATAGATACTCTACAGTTGTTACTTTCTCATTGATTGGTTGCCAGTCGTCTGGTTGAACAATAAGGGATCTTTCACCTACTTATGCATATAGTTTAAGTAGTGTGTAAGTCTAGCGACCGGTGAATGAATTCACACATATCTGAAGGTTTTTTTTCTGTTCAATTTAATAAACTGGTATACTGTGCTATAATAAAAACTACGCATTTTTGACGGTTCGTTGCCAAAGCGAATTCAAAGATCGTTAAGGTTTGTAAGAGGACTACTCCTTTATGCTCAGCAATTGAGAAATCTTTCATTGTTTTGAAATTTTGAGATGATATAGCTTTAAAAAACATTAATGAAAACATCAAGAAAGTATAAAATATTGGAAGACCGAGGATCAGAGGATCACAAGAAAGATTATGTACACTTTTTTTTATATAAGTATTAGAAAGATGTGTCCCCTATAGCAACTGCATTTGTTGAATGCTGAGTTTGCTTTAACTCGAGAAAGAAGTTTTTTCAATAATGTTCGTAGTGTTTTTAATAAGTTAATTTCATGCGAGTATTCGTTAGCAATAATCAGACGAGGATCGATCACTCCGCGCCAGAAACTAAACGGCAATCGCAGCACTGGGCCGAAGTCTTACCCCAATACCAGGAAAGGCGGAAAGCTTGTGGTCAATGTTTTCTGGGATGCAAAAGGGGTGCTTCCCTGCAAAACGTAAACCAGTAACTCTTGAGTACTATGAATGTTCTTGAAAAGGCGACGAAAAACAACCTTCTGTCCATCAAGACTTCGCACCTGGAAAGAGAAATTGTCAGAATACGCATCCCGTTCACCGAACTTCCACCGTTTCCCACATCTAAAAATACTGGCCGGAATACAGAATGAAGGGCTTACAGCAGCCGTTGATGGATATTATGCCGACCTCCAGCGGTGGAAGTTACCCTCTGGAAAATCGTGAAGAAATTCCTTGACCTAAAGAGAGACTAAGCCGACGAAAGTGTAGTTTTGATTCCGGCAAAAATATACACCTGTCGCTGCCACGCTGAGAAATTTTCACCGTTCTCTTGTAGTTCGCCGCAGGGAAGGACGCTCGGTAGAAAAGAGGGCGCTCCGTAGAAATAAACTTTCACTACCATCAATTTTGTCCTTGCCCTCCTGGATATCTGTTGAGAAATGACCTAACTACTTCTGAACGATAAATAGAAACCACTGAAGTTTTATGGCATTTATTTTTCATTTTCTTCGGTTTTAATTTAACAAAATCTTTACCAATTGGTTGTGTTTGTCGTTGAATATTGTAGCATCCCGGTAAACAACTTTCGAAAAAGCCGGAAGGCGTTAGAAAACACTCTGAGTAAAAGTTATTTTAAACTTTACAGCTATAACAATCAGATGACCAAGGCAGTGAATTACGTGTAAATAAAGTGTTACCGGTGACAATATTAGATTGCAGGTTAAAGTGTCTCCCAGATTATTATTATTCCGTCTCCTGACATTTAAAAGGCCAGAAACTCAGTGGTGTTATATTCCATAGGCTGATCGGTGCTAAGTGAATGTACTGCAGCAAGAGATTTGCTCGGCTGTTTTACGCGTGTGTGAAGGATATGCTGGTCCTCCACGGTCTTGCTGATCTGACCATTGTTTGACATTCCACAACCGCAAGGGACTACCATGCACTTCCTGTGTTACTCGAACCAAGATCGGCCTTCACAGACCGTAAAAGTGTCGTAATCTTAGATGCTCTGGCATGCAGTTCGAGCTATTTGGATAATGTCATTGAGGAAGCAAGTGTGATTAAATTAGCAAGTGACCTTATAAATAGAGAGAGAGGTTTTTGCTTAAATTCTGCTTGGAATCCTGCTCTCTCCCTGGTCAAACAACAGAGGGAAAGAATTAATTCCACCTCATCCGTCGGTAATCTTTATTCACGGTCGACAACTTCTGACGTTGGTCATTTTTGGTTGTGTGGTGGCGCTAGTGTTAGCGGTGTGTGTGTGTGTGTGTGTGTGTGTGTGTGTGTGTGTGTGTGTTTTGTCTTCGGGCATGTGTCCCGCACATCGAGATATTAACTTTCCTTGCACAACGCCCTCGTTGCTTTTCTGCTTTAAAAATGACAGACTGTGCAACTGCAGAATTATCGGCGGTTGTCGAAGATGTCAGACGGCAGCATTCATGTAAGTTGTTGGAACATTTTATACGCTGGGGGAAACCCAAATTTCACATTCTTTTCTTTCCAATTGGCGACTGACGAAAGTTATGAACCGTGTTGGACGTTGATTGCACACGGCTGTTTGATCACCACGACACTGAGCACTTACTTGTTTTTTGTAGCTAGGGGCAGGCAGGAGCAGACTATCTGGTGTGATGGGAAACGACAAAATAGCCACACCACTTTTCCGATCACATCCAACCCAATGGCCATTATTGACACTGGCACGGACAATCAAGCGAATATCTTGATGTAAATAAAAAGAATTATGTGGTTATGTAGTGAAGCCGCTGCGTCGCCAAAGATCAGAAAATTTATGAATGTGGCAGTAAAAAATTTAATTCCAAAAGTATTCTGTCCTAAAGAGAAGTCCAGCAGCATTGCCTACTGGTCGAAAGTGTCAGAAAAAGGTCAACAATATCTGTCGCGGAAGAAGTAAGTTTCTTGCAAATCTCGAGGAGCATGATCTCGATACGAACATTTTCTTGGGATATAGCGTCATGGAACGAAGTTTACCAATCCACGTACTATAAACTCTCTCTTTTGGCAGTTGCTTTTAGAGTACTACGATGGAGGTCTGAAAAGTTCTCGGCCCGATAGTGGAAACGAAAATTTATGTTTTCAATAGCCTTTTATACTTTTCTTTAACTTCGTCTAACATTAATCTATTTCATCTAGCGTTTGTCCAGTGCTGTCCACAGTTTCTGCTGTCGTCTTTATTCTGGCGTGTAGTGGAGAACCATATTTTATCCACTGATACATATTGACGCAGAACGTCACTGTTATTTTGACGAAAACGCGACAAACACTGCTCAGAAATTATTTTCTTGCTAATTGGTTTCTTATCTGCCATGAACAAACATTATGCTTTACAATGTGCAATTCTTCGCGCAAAGTGTAGCTGACACATGCTTCTGGAGCCCCTAAAATCTTAGCAATTCCGGATACCTTCTACCTCGTTCTTCCAAGACCATATCGCGCACAATTTTTCGATTACTTCTGTTGGGGTTGCACTTTTGGGACGTCCGTCACCTGCACCATCTTGAAAGCTTCAGCGGTCTCTTTTAAACTTGGCAGCCCATTTTTTCACGGTGGAAATTGAAGAAGAGCAATTACCACACATGTTTATGAATCTCAAATGAATTTCGGATGGCGTAAAACCATTTTTTTTTTCAAATCCTCGTCATCCTACGGTACTGATTATCTCCATTCCCGAGAACTGACGCACCGTGCCTATTCAGGCAGCTGCCTCCAGCCAACTATTGGACGGAATGTCCTGCTATTTCACGCGGCGCCATTTGAAAGTTATAGCCTACCAACCTTACTAGAATAAAGTATGCCTCTAGTGCTGAGGGTCTGTGAGCGGGGGTGACATCTTTTCAGACCACCGACGTAAATGAGGAGTCGCTTCGGAATGAGTGCACATACCACTGCCTACCTAATTCCATAGAACGTGCATTTCTCACGTTGTCATCATAAAAGATGATTTATGTTCAATTAGTTATAGCTCTGTCTTTTCAGGAACTAGTTTTAAATAGACGTATTTTTCGTCTTGCATCATGGCCTTCTACACGAAAGAACGGAATCCACAGTACAGCAGACGCTGACTAATTCTTAACCGTAAGATCTTCGTGGCACTTCCGTGAGTATGATGTACTTGCCATCCGGTGTTCACACCTAATTTCGCGGTCCACTGCCAGTTCGTCGACTCTTCCAGTTCGCTATTTCTTCTCCTCTGATTGCTGTGGAATTAAAAGCTTCGTGTCGGCTGGAATTCTGCGATATAGTACACGACATCCACGAAGGAAGAACATCTCTGTGAACTATTTATATTTGATGACGAAATAGAGTTTCAAATACTCAAATGTACCCCTGAAATTCAGCTTAACTATAATAGTTATAGATGTACTACCTAAAGAGACATCTGAAAATTTGTACAGGTCTGGCTGGGACTCGCGAAAAGTCCCGGTGCAGCACAAATTTTCATATGTCGCTTTAGGTTGTATATCTATGCCTATTACAGTTAAGCTGAATTTCAGGTATAAATATCAAACCCTGGTATAATTGCATTAATTATAATTGGCATGGTCGACCCAAGGTCTTTCATGCAACGTCGAGATAGAGTTAACACACTAACTTAGGTACCAGATTACGATGTTGCAAGAAGAATAACTTGACGGTGTCCCATGCCGAGAAACTGAAACATGATACGTTTTGCAAGCTACACCGAAATATTTTAGGAAGGAATGAAAATAATTTCCACGTCTTGTCTTTCGGAAACCCAACTGATCAAGCTTTCGACACAGCACACAAGCGCAAATTATTAACAGAGGTACGTGCATACGGAAAAGGCTCCCAGATATGTGACTGGCTCGGTAACACAAGCCAGTATGTTGTCCGACGAGCGTACATCGGAGGGAGGGGTAACATGAGGAGCGCCCCATGGAAGTGTGATAGGACCGTTGCTATTATCTATACACATAAACGATCTGACAGACAGGTTAGACAGCAATCTGCGGTTGTTTGCTGATGTCGCTGTGGTGTATAGGAGGGTGTCGAAGACAACTGACAGTAGATTGATACAAAATGACGTAGACAAAATTTCTAGTTGGTGTGGTGAATGGCAGCTGGCTCTTAATATATAAAAATGTAAGTTTATGCGGATGAGGAGGAAAAACAAACCTGTAATCTTCGGATACAGCATTATTAATGTCCTGCTTGCACAGTCACGTCGTTGAAACACCTGGCCGTAACACCGCGAAACGATATGAAATGAAACGAACATGTGAGGATTGTGGTGGGGGAGACGAATGGTCGACTTCGGTTTATTGGGAGAATTTTAGAAAAGTGTCGTTCATCTTGTAAAGGAGACAGCATAGAGGACGCTAGTGTGACCTATTCTTGAGTACTGTTCGAGTGTTTGGGATCCGCACCAGGTCGGATTGAAAGAAGACATCGAGGCAATTCAGAGGCTGTTGCTAGATTTGTTACCGGTAAGTTGCAGGTATTACGGATATGCTTCTGGGGCTCAAGTGGGAATCCCTGGAGGCAAGAAATCATTCATTTCGAAGAACACTTCTGAGAAGGTTTAGGGAACCGGCGTTTGAAGCTGACTGCAGAAGGATCCTACTGCAGTTGTAGTACAGGTTATCCTCCGCCACCCACCGTACGGTGTCTTGCCGTGTGTGTGTGTGTTTGCGTGTAAGTGTGTGTGCGCGTGTGTGTGTGTGTGTGTGTGTGTGTGTGTGTGTGTGTGTGTGTGTGTGTGTATGTATATGTACTGAACCGAGGACCCAAAAACGACGGAGAGGCTCCGTCCCCGCCGTAGCCCTCAGTGGTTCACAACAGGCTACAGCAGTCCACTCCCCCCCCCCCCCCCCCATCACCGCCACCGCCACCCTCCCCCCCCCCCCCCCCCGTCCCAGGGAACGTCTCATACCAGGCAAGTGTAACCCCAAATGTTTGCGTGGCAGAGTAATTACGGTGCACGCTTACGTGGGGACAGGTCTTGCCGTGTATGTACAGTATTACAGTATGTAGATGTAGATTACCTTTGAGTCCGACGTGACATTAAATTCGCTCTCTTCTTTCTTTGTTCCCCTCTCCCGCCCCCCTCCCCCAAACTACCACTACCACCGTTGTCATCGTAGTCATAGTGTACAGCTGATTAACTCTTCGTGGCTGCTGCGATTCACACTTATGTAAAATGTTTTAACATGCATCATGGTCTTCTTTGACTGTTAAAAGTCATAGAACCCGCTACTGCAACATTTAATTTTATTAATAAATAGCTTTTCCAGTAAAAGGTGTCCTTGGTGTCCTTTAAGAAATATAGTGTACAACGTTTTGTCGTCAGTGCAGAAGAATCGGGCCATTGCGCACTGAAAAGACAGGAACTTTCATAAATTCTTTTGAATCTTTTCATACAACGTCAAGAAGCGTCGACGTTGACAAAAATGGACTAGTCTCTTATCGCAGAGTTATTTCTGCGGGAAACCTTGGGGCTCAACCGGTTGTGCGCTACGATAGCTATGCTAAATAGTTGACTGCCAGAATATTCGAGCGAGGTGGTATGGAGAGAAAAGTACATGCTATCCAGATTTTAGTTTCGCGTAATTTCCCTTAATCGCAACGGGTAATAAATGGATTCTGACTTCGACAAATTTACTGCTATTCCTTCATTCAGATTTGTAGTAACTAAATAAAACGTCGCTGCAAAAAAATTCTACCGACAGAATTTTCTAAATCTATTCATAAAGATACCTATAGCAGCCCACACAGTTTGAATACTAAACCACCATTATTCTGACATATCTAGCGCCCCAATTTCTCCCCCCCCCCCTCCCCCCACTAATACCCCCTCCTGCTTTCCTATTACCCGTTCTCTTCCTCTGATTCACTCTTACCTAAAGCCTTATTCGTATTTCCTGAACAAGCTACGACGTTGTAGGATATTATTACCAGCATAGTTAAGCTCTGTTGTTATGTTATTTTGATTAATGCGACAAAAATTTTTCAGCAACCAAACAGTTGTACTGTGGAAATAAAAAAAAAGAATATGTACATTTAATACACTACTTCAAATTCTGAAGGAATCAAGGATAAAATATCTGTAATTTGTACAAAGAAGTTCTTAGGGTTAGTAGGAGGAAACAACAAAGAATAAAAAGAAGACATTATGGAAAAGTCAGGAAGTTCAAGGAGAAAAAACAAAGAGTAATCTTTTCCGATGACGTCATAATTCTGTCTCATGGCAAAGGACTTGAAAGATCTGTTTAACGAAATTGGCAATGCCCTAAGAATGAGGTTATAAAACGAAAATCCCTAAAAGCAAACAGTTTAATTATTAAATAAGAAATTGAGACACTAAAAGCAATACATTAATTTTTCTGTTTGGGCGCAAAAATAGATGATGACGGCAGCAGTAAAGATGAAATAAATGCAGACAGGCAATTAAAAAATCCTAAAAAGGTAGTATATCAACACCAAATATAAATTTGTGTATTGATAAGTCTTTTCAAAACGTATTTGTCTGGTGTGTAGGAATATATAAACGATAAACAGCGCAGACAAGAGAAATACAATATTTTAAGGTGTAGTATTACAGCAGAATACTGAAGGGCAGATCGGCTAACTAATACAAAGTTTATGAATATGCGAAAAAATAAATTTATGGCTCAATTTGCGTAAAAGAACAGATTGGTTGATAGTCTGCAGATTCAGAAGTTGCCTGAATTCGGGAATTTTCCATAAGCATTAGAGATGCGAAATTTGCGGTACCCTCGTCTATAAATGAGCAAACGTGTCTACAACTAATTGTATTATAGCTTCTACGCCGTAATCTAGAGTTACTTTGGCCCTTTGTGGGTAACTTTGGCCCACTGGGGGGAAAAAGTTTTAAATTTTTCCTCCAACTAAAATTACATCACTAGCGTGGACTAAAAAAGCAGTATGCATGTACAGTGTGCCAAGAGCGATCCAGGATATTGTGAGTTCCACGACGTAATACTGTATTGGCAACACTGATCTCAATATTGATCATAAATATTTTATAAGCTATTACACACTGATAACTTCTGCCTGGACAGTTCACGTCAGTTAAGCTAGAAATACGGGTATGGTGAGTCTAATTTTATATTCTGTCAGTATTAGGTGAGAAGGTAGGAAACTGATATTTGCAAGAAGTTCAATTTCGATAATATATTTAAAATATATTCAGTAAAATTGTGCACATTTTTGGAAAGTATGTGGCTACTTTAGCCCGGGCCAAGGTAACCAAAACATGAAGATGAAGTGATGACTCTGAAACTTCACTGATATCTAGTACTACAAAATGTTGAAAGATAAGTTAGCATTTGGGCAATACGCTACAGTTTTATACGCAAACAATAATATTCTGGAATTGAGTCCGTGGTGAGTGACGAGGCTGCTAACTGAACTGTATGGGTAGAGACAAATCCTACCGCAAATGGCTAGAAGAAAACGATAAACTATTTTATGGTTCAAATGGCTCTGAGCACTATGGGACTTAACATCTGAGGTCATCAGTGCCCTAGAACTTAGAACTACTTAAACCTAACTAACCTAAGGACATCACACACATCCATGCCTGAGGCAGGATTCGAACCTGCGACCGTAGCAGTTGCGCAGTTCCAAACTGAAGCGCCTAGAACCGCTCGGCCACAAACTATTTTATCTTTGGGAGGATCTGGTAAGAATTACAGTCCAACACGACTAACAAAAGGTGGCTATATTCAAGTATCAGAGCTTAAGTAATCTATTTAATAAGAATCAATCCTACTGTACATTATCTTTAACATATGATATAGTCTCTTTGCAAACAGTTAACATAGTGTGATATGTACCTTGAAAACTAGTCATTTGATGAAATATATATACTCGTATATTTACTGTATAACTTTCTGAATTGAGTTCAATATTCCATGTCCTTATATGCAACATCTAGCGTTTTATTTGTTCCTCATACTCCTGAATGTCTACCCTAGATATGCTCAGTGAGTTTACTTTTCTCTACATCATATTACCACTTTTTCACGAAGAAATGACTGAGTGGGTGAAATGAAATGAACGTATGGTATCTTTGGCCGGGAGGCCCCAAGTCGGGGAAGTTAGGCCGCCAAATGGAAGTCTTATTTCATTCGACGCCACATTGGGCAACTTGCTCGCCGGAGATGACAGGATGATGAGGACAACACAACACCCAGTCCCCGAACGGAGAAAATCTCCAACGCAGACGGGAATCGAACCAATTTCCTCTCTGCCACTATTCTTTGTTTTTTTTTCACATAGAAAAGGACAGTCAAATTCCAGAAAGACGTCATTTATGTGTATATGATATGCTGTATTAGTTCAAATATTTATTTTGTATTTTATTATTTGTTTGAGGTACTTCTTGGGCACCGTGCGACGAACGGAGCTTGTCAGGCAGGTGCTGTAAGGAGCCAATAACACCGCGCGGAATGCCAAGGAGGATCTCAGAGTTCTACACAACAAGAGTCGTCAATCAAGACCCAGGAGATCAAAGTCAACAACGAATTATACTGAAAACTCTTGTAAGGTCTTTAGTTTTCAGTTTCAGCCTGATACTCGCTCAAGAGAAATGTTTGTACTTACGTCAGTAGTAAAGTCAATTCTGAGCTGCAAATTCTTTAGGAGAGAACAATAAGTAGAACCTTAATCAATCACGATTTGAAAGAAAACCTACACCAATAATTTGTTGCGCCACCCTTTCAATGGGACACATCGTGAGACATTAAGGAGTAGTTAAATATGGTAATGGAGGGAAATCGGGAGGGGGTTATGTTGGAGAGAGGGTTGGGTAAGAATTATAGAGGGAGATCAAGCTTTAATACTGAAAGCAGACGCAAGAGGGCGACAGTTGCAGTAGTTGTGCACAGGATAGTCTAACGTGGAAAGCTTCATCAAACCAGTCTTTAGGCTGTAGACAGCAGTACACACAATGTTCCAACATAAGTATTCTACATTTTCAAAAACTGCATCAGCAACGTACACGTAACAACAACTGGTCTGGAAGTGTGTGCCAAAGTTTACTAACATTTCGTCTGTCCTCTTTCGTGTAGTGTCTTTGTTCCTCAAACATGTAATAGGGTTGTTCAAAAAAGTATCCGACTTTTATTTGAAAAAAAAAACCAATCCTAAGTCAGATACAATTGATTGACTCTAGTCAACTCCAAAGTAGTTCCAAGTAGTCCCCTTTAGCTTTTACAAACCTCTCTCAACGCTGGTGCCACTGCTGGAAATTCTCTTTTGATATGGTGCGCAGTTGTTCCGTCGAATTCTACACAATGTCTCCCCTGTTTTGAAATCTGGCCCCTTTCAGCGTCGTTTTCGGTCTAGGGAAAAGCCAGAAGTCACTCGTTACTACGTCACGGAAATAAATAGACTGAAACCATAGCCGTGTTGTGTTTGGCGAAAAAGCTCTTGAGGAATTAAGAACGATGAGCGGGTGCATTATCGTGGTGAAGCTGCCAACTGCCTGCTGCCCACAAGTCCGGCCGTTTGCGTCTCACTGCTCCAAGAAGAAGACGCAGAATCTCTTGGTAGCAGTTCTTATTGGCATTAGTACCTTCTGGGCCGTAGTCGTGATGGACAAAGCCGCAGATGTCAAAAAAGACGTTCAGCATAACTTTCACGATGCTGCGGACCTGCGTCACTTTTTTGGGTCTCGAGGAAGGCGGATGTTCGCACTGCGATGGCTAGAACTTTCTTTCTGGATCGTACACATTAACCCAGGACTCAATGTGTTAAGAAACTTGGAATTACTGTTCACAGTTGCATGGGGGCTTAATTATTTATGATTGAAATATTTTTAGTAGCTGTATGTCCGATTACGCTATTTCGTAAACGGTTGGCCCTGACTAGTATTGTTACGCTATCTGACTGCAAAGAACAACAACAAAGAATGAAATGAAAATTTTCGTTAACACAATTAATTAATTAAGTCCCCAGCAACTATGAAACCTACGAAACCAAAGCACAAGTATAACTGTTCTGTATGTGGAAGTATGACTCAACGCACATCTGGCACGGTTCTTCTTCAACAAGACAAGAATTTTTAAATACCAATTTTACTGACGTGATAAAAGAAAATTACAAATACTATAATTGCGTAAGGAAAGCAGAATTAAACTCTAATACAAGAACACAAGCCAGATGCTTTGTTGACTGAACCTGTAATGACGCATTATTCAGGACATTGAAATAATGAGAAAAAAAAGAAAAGTAGTTTGTTACCTTAATTTATATTGATGAAAAGCACTCTAAACATTACAATCTCTCCACACCGACTCGCTAATACCACATCTCAACCAGAACTCTCCAATATCACATCTCAGCAAGCACTGCCTACTAGCACATCTCAACAAACACTCTACTACGAGCTCTCCCCAAGAACTGACTGACATGAGTCCTCGACAGGCACTGACTACTACGAGCTCTCGACAAGCACTGACTTCTACGAGTTCTCGACAAGCACTGTGTAGGCGGCTTAATAATATTCTTTGGCGCAATCTCTGGCGCAGTGGCTCAGTGTAGCCACCTTTCACAGTATCCAGCATGTCCTGTGCGATCTCGGAAGGAAGTTGCTTTTGCATGGTAGCAGCTTCGGAACAAATTTTGCTGAGGTCCAAATGCTCAGTTAAAATGGAATGAATGGATCCAGAACTAATTTTAACCTCGTCTGCAGGTCATCTGATCGTGATTCCTCTAGCCTGCATCACCCTTGCGTGATGAGTATCAAACTCATTTGCGGATATTGAAGGTTTACCTGAACAAACTTCACTCTGCACTGGTGAGCGGCCGTCTCTGAAGCGGTTGCATCACTCCTTTATCTGCGTGGTACCCACTGCTTTGTCCTCAAACACTTGTTGATCTTGCGGCTTGTTTCAACTTGAGAATCGCGAAGCTTAAAACAAAATTTGACTCAATAACGTTGTTCCACCTTTTCAGTCATTTTACCCACAACACAAAATTCGACGACTACCTCTTATACGTGTTCACTTGTCAACTGCTAGCCAGCGATTGTTTGTTCCCGCAGTTGTGCTACAAAATCAAGCATGCGCACTACGGATGCCTACAAACAGCAACAGCGAGCTTGCACACCTCGATAACATCGTTGATTCCAACAATAAAAAAAAGGTAGGATACTTTCTGAACAGCCCTCTTACGTAAACGATACACTGTACATCGTTTCGATTACATGTCTAACCTTAAGTTAGAGGAACAAAGACTTTCTCTCATGCAAGTACATCAATGCTGTATCCTTTTAAGCACTGAGCAACGTATTCCTCCTCCGCAATATGACAGTACAATGAATTGCTTCGCTGATTTACCGTAGCAGCATGCAAAAGTGTCACTCCAGGATGCTCTGCATTTTGTAAAATTGCTAAAAAGCTGAAATAAATTGTATAACGGGCAGCGAGCGTCAAACTGGTTTGTCAAAATAAAATCATCATTAATTAGTGACTAACTGCTGTCTTTACTCCATTATCTACGGCTGTAGAGAACTCACGAGGAGATCCGCGCGAGAGATGAGGCGTAGTGTTAAGAATTATACAACTCCCAGAGGGATGCTATAGTTACGGAGTGAGAGCCACTACCAAGTACAACTACAGGTACTTGTCGAACGAATCTGGAAACTCGCTGTTATTGTGCACTGAAGAGGCAAAAAAGCTGGTGCATCTGCCTACTATCGTGTAGGACTCCCTTGAGCACGCAAAAGTGCCGCAACGCGACATGGCGTGGATTCGACTACTGTCTGAAGCAGTGTTGGAGGGAATCGACACAATGAATTCTGCAGGGCTTCCCATAAAAAAGGGGGTGGACATCTCTTCTGAACACCACCTTGCAAGGTATCCCAGATATGCTCAATAATGCCCATGTCTGTGGAGTTTGGTGGACAGAGGAAATGTTTAAACTGAGAAGAGTGTTCCTAGAGCCACTCTGTAGTAGTCCTGGACGGGTGGGGTGTGGCATTGTCCTACTGGGTTGCCCACGTCCGTCGGATTGAACAATAGACATGACTGGATGCACGTGATCAGACATGATGCTTATGTATGTGTCACCTATCAGAGTCGTATCTAAACGTATCAGTGGTCCCATATCACTCCAACTTCACATGCCCCACACCATTACAGAGTCTCCTCCAGCCTGAGGAGGGTCCATGGATTCATTAGGTTGTCTCCATACCCGTACACGTCCGTTCGCTCAATACTATTTGAAAGGGGACTCGTCCGAACAAACATGTTTCCAGTCACCAACGGTCCATTGCCGATGTTAGCGGACCCAGGCGAGGCGTAAAGCTTTGTGTCGTGGAATAATGAAGGGTACACGAGGAGAGCTTCTGCTCCGAAAGCCCATATCGATGATGTTTCGTTGAATGGTTCGCACACTGACAGTTGCTGATGGCCCAGCACTGAAATCTCCAGTAATTTCTGGATGGGTTGCACTTCTGTCACATTGAACGATTCTCTTCAGTTGTCGTCGGTCCCGTTCTTGATGCTTTATCGGATCCTTGATATTCACGGTACACACGAGAAATGGCCGTACGGGGAAATCACCACTTCATCGCTACCTCGGAGATGCTGTGTCCCATAGCTCGTGCGCCGACTATAACACCACGTTCAAACTCAGATATATCTTGATAATCTGCCATTGTAGCAGTAGTAACCGATCTAACAATTGCGCCAGACACTTTTAGTGTTATGTAGGCGTTTGCGACCGCAGCGCCGCATTCTGCCTGTTTACATAACTCTGTATTTGAATTCGCAAGCCTATGCAATTTTCTTTGGCGTTTTAGTGTATACACAACAACAGAGCTTATGAGAGATTGTCCGAAAAACATCGTGATCTCGCATGGATTACTTTGAAACAAGGACCGCGAACCCAGCTTAAAACCAAAAGAGAACAGTATAAACTTTAAAAACAAATTCCCACGCAACTACCTTAAGATAATTCAGTGAATATAGAATGGCGCACATCTAAACAGTCTTGCACATCTAAGCAATCTTAATCTCCACCCATCCTCACTTAAAAAGTTACTTCCCTTCCTAGCACACATTCATTGTGAACAACAACGACAAGAATAGGAATTCTATCACTCTCTCCGCCCTAATCTCCGTTCTAATACCAACAGCGACCTGCAGGGCATGATAAGAATATAAATGTGGCGTGGTTTACTCTTTCTATAAGTGGCGAATATTCGAGCTGCTTCTCACACTGCTGGCACTCTCGCACATAAAGCCTTAGATTAACACTCGATCATAAGCATTTGTCATACTGAGAGCAAGTGGCAGAACAAACACTCTACAGAGAGCGTTAGTACTAACCGACAGGGAGATCATTACTAATCGAACCTCATATTCAGATTGTAGACTAACAACCAGATCGCTGTAGTCTCGTTGAAATAGTATTTATTTGATTGACTCGCAGTGCTTTTGGAACCACAGAAAACCACAATAGGAATGAAGTAAATGTCTTGGAATGAAATAAATGGATCAGTGAGGACGATATTAATAAAGATGCAGTGGCGTGAAATGATATGACTGTAAATTGTTCAGATATGCTGAATCTACAATGTAATGAATACGGAGTAACTCCCTCCAGAGAAGGATCGGAATCGATTTTCTGCATAACCTTAACCACGGTCTGAGGTTACCTGAGTATGTCTCGAGGCATGACAGAGTTGTGGCAGGTCACGGCACTCCAGGGACCCCGATCCCTCCTGTGCTGCTATCAGCGCATAGTCCGTGAGAGAATCTCTAGTTTAGTGTTCGGAAATAATAGGCGGAAAAGTCAGAGACAATAAAAGATCAGGTCAGGACTGTACGCTTCCCAGACTGCTCATGCTAAGCAAGCAATCAGACTTCGAGTCCTCATTCGGAATAAACATTCGACTGCCATTACATATTCATGCAACAAAAATAAGTAGACTGAATATTCCACTACGACAGTCCCATGTCAAGCGTTTGCACACCGTGTCACTTAGTGACATGTTACCTGTGAATATTATGGCATGTCGCACGTCACAGCAACATATATGTGACTATCTCTAACTAAACGATGTGAATACTGATTGTGGCAGTTGCTAAGCTGTAACGGAATAACGCCTTTGTTGTATGACCATCGTTCCACTACACTGGAGAAGAACGATGAAAAATTGTTTTTAATTATATCAAGTGTGTGTATTTGTCACTTTAAGGAACATTGTAACTATGTGTGAAGCCGTAATGGCACCAACAGTAATCAAGAATGTTTTATGATCAGGAGATGGCTAGACTGTTAACTGAAATCAATCAATATAAAGATTTCATATGCGATCTTGACCTCACGGGTTATCAGACCCCAACATAAATAAAAACAGATCGCGTATCTCCCGGTTCACAATCTGAATAAACTTGATAAACAAGTGTAACGTACTGCGAGTGCAACGATAGAAAGACTCTTTACTGTATGATTACAAAACAGCAGAAACATCATTGGAAGCAGATACTTCCATAAAATATCTAGGAGTATGCGTACGGAGCGATTTGAAGTGGAACCAACGCATAAACTTAACCACGAGTAAGGCAGATGCCAGACTGCGATTCATGCGAAGAATCCTCAAGAAACGTAATCCATCAACAAAGTAAGTGGGTTGCAAAACACTCGTTCGACGAGTACTTGAATACTGCTCGTCAGTGTGGGATCCGTACCAGATAGGATTCATAGAGGAAATAGAGGAGATCCAAAGAAGAGCAGCACGTTTCGTTACAGGTTCATGTAGTAACCGCGAAAGTGTCACGGGGTTCTCAGTGAACTCCAGTGGCAAACGCTGCACGAGAGGCGTTCTGCTTCACGTTGTGGTCTACTGATAAACTTCGGAAAGCATACATTCGTAGAAGAGCCAACCAATATATTGCAGTCCCCTTCCTGTATCTCGCGGAAAGACCACGAAGGTGAAATTAGAGAGGTTCGAGCACACACAGAGCCTTATCAAGTCTTTCTTCCTGCCAACCATAAGCGACTGGAACAGGAAACGGGGGAAGTGACACTGATCTACAAAATACCCTCTGCCACACACCGTAAGGTAATAGATGTGGATGTAGATGTAGAAGTCATGTCCTGAGCGCTGGTGCTGAATGCTCCGGGTGACTGGTGCCTCTCCGACAGAAGGTCCTCGGAGGACCCGCGGTCAGAAGGGAGTCAGCGACCGCCCTGCTCCCACAGCGGCCGAGGGTCGAAGACCCCGCGGTCACGCTCCGGCCGCCAGCCGCCTCCTCTGCCCTCGGGCGCAAGCAGAGTCGCTAAAGCGCATTCCGCTCTTTGTCCAGCATGAGCGAAACGAAAACGGCGCCGAGCCTTTCATAATACATCAGCAGTAAATACCTTCGCGCCAACGAGCTTAGTCGCACGTTAAACGGTCTACTCCAGCTTCGAGTCCCGTCCTAGTTCACTCCAATTCACACAGTCCTCTTCTGTCAAGTGTCGAGCGAAACCCAAAGTAAAGTAAGACTTCATATTTTATACACGTTCCAAGTTTTTTCAGTAGACACGGTCAACTCTCAGAGATTTGACTCGCAAGACGATCATCACACCTGTTAATCACTAATTTTGATGAACACTGGGTATGTCCTGAGTACCTGACTAGCTGCTTTCATGTGGCCGCCCCCAGTTTCCGACAAATTCGACGTGTCATGTTTCATGTGTACCTCCTACACTCGTAACGTTCGTCACATTCGGACCAAGCGAGCGTAGCGCAGTGGTTAAGATTCATGGCTACCACCATGGCGGTACGTATTTGTCATCCCTGTGATATATTTTTACAGGCACATTAACATTTTCACAAATAAAATCCAAAATGCTACCAGCTTGCTAAGAACTAATAAAAACTGCTTCGAGGGAAGGGTCTCTAAAAATACGTTCTTTATTTCTGCATCAGTTTAGAGCGCCTGCTTTCACAGGAGTGATGACAAGTGGTTCACATCGAAGTTGATCGAAGAAAGAACAATCTTCTTGAATTGAAACAAACTGTCTTTTCTAGTATCGCTTCTGAAAAATCCGTGAACCTGCAAGGGTGTACCTTAAATGTGCGTGGTGATCTACGAATTTCTGTTTCGGTTGCATCTACGACAAAAACCATCCGGAATTCTGTTCTAGCACAGAAACCGATGCAAGCGATAGCGAGGAGGACGATTCTGTAATCTACGAAGGCATGCACAAAAGTAATGCCTCCGAATCTATTATGTCAAAAACTTAAAGCATTTTGAATAAAACTAGCGTTACCAACATTCTACATCTTTATTCTCCACGTCTGCATCTTTGCTGGCCTTATCCGCTAAAGGACTCTATAAATTGTAGCGTGTAACATGGCGGTATATAACGTAACCACGTCGGTGCGTGAGAAAGAACGTGCAGTAATCGAGTTTCGAATTCGGAGAATTCGTCCAACATATAGCATTCTGTCCTTCAGCATGACAGAGCGCTGTGACATCTCAAGAATCCGATGCCTTGGGTCTATTGTCATCGATCGTCCTCCATTCAGTCCCGACTTGGCCCCATCCGATTTTCAGCTGTTTCCAAAAATTAAAGATCTTTTCATGCTTTAAGATTTTCTTCATGGACTTTGCCTTGATAGTGATGAAGTTTATATTAAGTGTTCACAACTTAAAATGGTTCAAACGGCTCTGAGCACTATGGGACTTAACATCTGAGGTCATCAGTCCCCTAGAACTTAGAACTACTTAAACCTAACTAACCTAAGGACATCACGCACATCCATGCCCGAGGCAGGATTCGAACCTGTGACCGTAGTGGTCGCGCGGTTCCAGACTGAAGCGCCTTAGAACGACCATCCAAAGACATATGAACTTTATTCAGTTTATGTAACTCTGGTCTATTCATGGAGGTATAATATGGGGAGATGGCGCTAAAGACACGCTGTACGTTAGATTGAAGCCGGCACCGCCATGTTAGTTTGTCCGAACCATTAGCAGACGATTGCTTCTTGTTCTTAATTTATGTCTTGTGCACGCAATAGTTGTTTTAAATGGTAAATGTTACAGTGCTTTTGAGAATAATGCAGCATCAGGATGACTGCTTTAGATGATCTTCTTTTGTGAAGCGCCTATTTGATGCAGACGCATTTCGCCTCGTTAATGCAACTTTCGCTCTGTTATACGTTTCGAATAACCAAGAAGGAAAGTATGTGATACGAAAAGACTTATTTCCTAACTTGAATTTTTCTTAATACAGAACGATGAAACTGATGTTCTGTCTACGTCCTCTTCTCGGAAATGCTGAGAACATATAGTGTTTCCCATGTCTGGAAGATTTCCAATATTTCCTTCTCACAGCGTTCAGCCAGAGCGCTCTTCGACTTGTATCGACAGGAAATCTAAAGCCAATTTACATTAATAATACTACTACAGTTAAAGTAACGGGCACTACTAAAATTCATGTACATATAAAAAAGAAAATATCGCCAGAACGAGTCCACTTACGAATGAAATATGATTCCTTTTCACCTTAGACTGCTATCAGAACTACTTGTACTTCTGTAAATGATGCAAGCTGGCATTTTGTATCAAAACATTTCCACCAAAAGCCAATGTTTCGCCTTACTAACATGGTGGACGTCGGCATCAAGTTTGTGACGTTATGACAACTTCCCTAATTATACCTCCATGGGCCTATTGCCTATAACACTTCTGGATTCAGCCATAGAGTACGCTACTTAAGCTGACAACGTACAATGTTCACCTTTGGCATCCATAACACTTGTAAATATCGATGATGATGATGTTTGGTTTGTGGGGCGCCGAACTGCGCGGTTATCAGCGCCCGTACAAATTCCCAACCTTTGCTCAGTCCAATCTCGCCACTTTCGTGAATGATGATGAAATGATGAGAACAACACATACACCCAGTTATCTGGAGGCAGGTGAAAATCCCTGACCCCGCCGGGAATCGAACCCGACAACCTGTGCCCAGGAAGCGAAATAGCGACCGGGATACCACGAACTGCAGACTGTAAATTTCGACAGTGTGGCTTTAGATAATGATTCCTGCACATGTAATTAGTATTTCTTTGACTATTTTATGGCACAATTACTGTATATCAGACATGTTTGTTCTATTTCTGCCAGATAATTTGTGAATATATTCTCATTTATGTGCTGTGATAACTGCATTGTATAACCAACTTTCACATACTTCGACGATGACTTCGTATACAGAATACATCTATGCCGACTGAAAATTTCTGCCGGACTGGGACTCGATCCCGGATTGCCTGCTTATCGCGAGCCTTACCATTTGACTACCCGAGACGTAAGCCCGACACAAATTACAAATATGTAGTCAACCGCGTGTCCATAACCTCTACTCGCACATCCGTCATGTACATTTCCGTACAGGTGAGACATTTTACTTGAAAGTCACTTGCCCGATGTCCGCGGATAAATACAATATTGTAGTGCCTGTGTTATTATAAGTTACGATGCTAAGTTTCTTTGGACAAGCATGTCCAGAGAAACTTTCCATCGTAACTCATACACTACTGGCCATTAAAATTGCTACACCACGAAGATGATGTGCTACAAACGCGAAATTTAACCGACAGGAAGGAGAAGCTGTGATATGCAAATGATTAGCTTTTAGGAGCATTCACACAAAGTTGGCGCCGGTGGTGACACCTACAACGTGCTGACATGAGGAAAGTTTCCAACCGATTTCTCATACACAAACAGGAGTTGACCGGCGTTGCCTGGTGAAATGTTGTTGTGATGCCTCGTGTAAGGAGGAGAAATGCGTACCATCACGTTTCCGACTTTGATAAAGGTCGGATTGTAGCCTAACGCGATTGCGGTTTATCGTATAGCGACATTGCTGCTCGCGTTAGTCGAGATCCAATGACTGTTAGCAGAATATGGAATCGGCGGGTTCAGGAGGGTAATACGGAACACCGTGCTGGATCCCAACGGCCTCGTATCACTAGCAGGCATCTTACCTGCATGGCTGTAACAGATCGTGCATCCACGTCTCGATTCCTGAGTCAGCAGATGGGGACGTTTGCAAGACAACAACCATCTGCACGAACAGTTCGACAACGTTTGCAGCAGCATGGACTATCAGCTCGGAGACCATGGCTGCGGTTACCCTTGACGCTGGCTGCATCATAGACAGGAGCGCCTGCGATGGTGTACTCAACGACGAACCTGGGTACACGAATGGTAAAACGTCATTTTTTCGAATGAATCCAGGTTCTGTTTACAGCATCATGATGGTCGCATCCGTGTTTGGCGACGTCGCGGTGAACGCACATTGGAAGTGTGACTTGGCAAGACAGCCAAGCCACTAGGAGAGGAAGCCGAAAGGCACGCGTTTAAGCTCACGCAGGCTGGCGTGAGGTCTGGAACAGTTAAAGGATTTGAGTCTAGCAAATAAAGTACGTAGCTGCTGGAATACTTAACTTTAACCCATAATTGGTGAACATCGGTCTGACGGTACATGCATCACAAGATAAATAGCAAATGATAATGGCGCCTTGCTAGGTCGTAACAAATGACGTAGCTGAAGGCTATGCTAACTATCGTCTCGGCAAATGAGAGCGTAATTTGTCAGTGAACCATCGCTAGCAAAGTCGGCTGTACAACTGGGGCGAGTGCTAGGAAGTCTCTCTAGACCTGCCGTGTGGCGGCGCTCGGTCTGCAATCACTGACAGTGGCGACACGCGGGTCCGACATATACCAACGGACCGCGGCCGATTTAAAGGCTACCACCTAGCAAGTGTGGTGTCTGGCGGTGACACCACAGGAAGCGTGTATTCGTCATCGCCACACTGGCGTATCACCCGGCGTGATGGTATCGGTGCCATTGGTTACACGTCTCGGTCACCTCTTGTTCGCATTGACGGCACTTTGAATAGTGGACGTTACATTTCAGATGTGCTACGACCCGTGGCTCTACCCTTCATTCGATCATTGCGAAAACCTATATTTCAGCCGGATAATGCACGACCCCATGTTGCACGTCCTGTACGGGCCTTTCTGCATACAGAAAATGTTCGACTGCTGCCCTGGCCAGCACATTCTCCAGATCTCTCACCAACTGAAAACGTCTGGTCAATGGTAGACGAGCAACTGGCTCGTCACAATACGCCAGTCACTACTCTTGATGAACTGTCGTATCGTGTTGAAGGTGCATGGGCAGCTGTACTTGTACACGCAATCCAAGCTCTGTTTGACTCAATGCCCAGGCGCATCAAGACCGTTATTAGGCCAAGGTGGTTGATCTGGGTACTGATTTCTCGGGATCTATGCACCCAAATTGCGTGAAAATGTAATCAAATGTCAGTTCTAGTATAATATATTTGTCCAATGAATACCCGTTTATCACCTGCATTTCTTCTTGGTGTAGCAATTTTAATGGCCAGTAGTGCAAGAACACGGGCACTACGAAGTTTCATTGGACATGCATGTCCGAAAAAAGTTTGCATCGTAAATAAAAAAATTAAATTTAGTTACTGGTTACGTTGTGTTCTTATTTATATTTTTATCAGAAACGCAAATAGCCTTTCAAACTGGTTACGTGAAGAATATGTAAAGTAGACGACACGAAAGCTCCTGAAACAAAGTAACTAGAATCATAACGTTTTGACGGTACTGAATATAGTAGTCAGCAAGATTTCGTTTCATCCACTCTATGGTCGCTCAATAGAGTGTAGCTTACTAGCTGCACGATAGTCAGCAATTCTTTCACGTTCCTGACTAGCTTTAAGAAATGGACGCACATCGGACTTTCTATTTACCAGCCATTCATGGTTTTATTATGGTCTTGAGTTTCGAACGCATATACGTATGCCTACAGTGAGATATGTGTACCTACAGTACATCGTCATGGTAGCATCTAGTACACATAATGAAAATTTAAGGCTGACAAAGACAACCGCGGTCTCTGAGGCGTATATTCCCGTGTACTGCCATCAGTTGCTAATGAAAGCACGAAGAAGTGTTTTGAGTCGTAGAGAGTGCTAACGCTTCTATCAGATACACTCAACGTATTATGGAGATCTTGGGCATAGCGTGCTTTCCCACAGCAAGTTTCTAGCAACCTACAACCGTTGAGGGCTCAACATTCACATCGGCTTCGTCTGCTGTTTGCGTGATAGCTCGTGCTGCACTTCAGGTCAGATGTCGGTAGCCCTGTCGCAATAGCTATCCTTCCGTTGTGGCAGAACTTGCTCTCACAGAGTCGAGATAAATGTTTGTCCAACCCTATAGATTTTATTACAGCTAGTGCACAGAAACTGTTACTCGAATCATGCCGTTTAATAGTTTAGTTCAGCTCCTGCCAATTAAGATTTTATTTTCAAATATACGTTGGTCTGAACACTGCCGCACTTCATTGCCACTCGTGTACATCTCATACGGTACAATGTATATTTTCTAGCGAAATTCGTAACATAGAAAACTTGCTCAAGAAATTCGATAGTATCGTACTTATTATGATGTATGTCGAAGCGTAAATAAAACACATAAAGTGCGCCTAGTGATGTGAGAGTGCAGAAATTGACACAACTTGAAAATTTTTCCTTAAAAAGGGACAACAAAAAATTAAAATTTAAATATTTAATACTCCGAGTACCAGTAGGTACGAATCTAATTTAACTTTGCCACCAATAAAATGTTTCGGACTGCAGAAAAAAGTGCTACAAGACGTTTAGAACTTACTACAGGACGGAGTTTATAATTGTATACTGTATTATTCCTCTCTGAAGACTATAAATACGTTTCGTTACGAACCTCAATGAGCAAAAATATCTAGAAATTTCTACATCACATTTTTGCTTCTCTAATTGGGATTGCGGGTCTAGCAGTTTACAAGCAGTGGTGTACTTTAACATAGTCGGTTCTACTTAGCGGCATTGTTGGCAAATAAACACATAGCAACTCTACTAGTTTAAAATGGAAATAGTTGGTCTGTTACGCTTTCCCAAAACAGACCCATCGGCACTTTTATTTCTGTTGAACTTCTTCCTTGCAGTAAAACGTACTCTACACTGTCGGTCAAAGATTCTTCGAGCAGTGTACATGTTTTAAAAGATAATCAACGTGTCTCCCTGTTTATTAGGAGTGTGGTGGCGTTTGGAAATCTCGAGACATTAAATTATATCTGCCCATTCACATGTGTTAAGAGTTTGGTAGATATTGTGAGTGAACATCGAGAGAGAGAGAGACGGCTGACTGGGTTTCATCAGCATATGCAGCAGTTTCAGAATACCATGGTTTCGCAAGTCAGTATATCTTAATTCTGACCGAGTAGCAAGATAACGACGGGGGTAAGAAAAACAAATACAAATCACAGCTTCCACATTCAACAATGTGCCTGTACGGCCAATGACCCAGTCAATTACAAATAATGGAAGAATTGTCACCGGAAGCAATATATTATCTGGTCTGTAGTCAGATATTACTGAACATTCTTTTTATTTTCAAGCCATATAGAGTTCCAGCATCTTTTCGTGTTTGAAGGGAAATGTGTTCAAGTTCAGAATAAATAATTCACTAAGCAGCGAGGCATGCGTAGAAAGTGATACGGCACAATGGGCGAGATAAAGTTGTTCCGAGAGACTTTCTGTTCCGTATGGCGCAATTAATACAAAGAGAGAAAGATTTGCGGTCTAACACGTAATTTTAGTAATTTTTGAGGATATTTCTCGTGGAGAAAAGCAACGGTCTGGCCAAAATATTTTAAAAACGGATTAAAAACAGTTTTGACCGCTGTAAAATATTGATTTACAATGGATACGATTTCGGTCAGAATGTGGCCATCTTGAGGCTATATATATATATATATATATATATATATATATATATATATATATATATATATATATATATATACACTCCTGGAAATTGAAATAAGAACACCGTGAATTCATTGTCCCAGGAAGGGGAAACTTTATTGACACATTCCTGGGGTCAGATACATCACATGATCACACTGACAGAACCACAGGCACATAGACACAGGCAACAGAGCATGCACAATGTCGGCACTAGTACAGTGTATATCCACCTTTCGCAGCAATGCAGGCTGCTATTCTCCCATGGAGACGATCGTAGAGATGCTGGATGTAGTCCTGTGGAACGGCTTGCCATGCCATTTCCACCTGGCGCCTCAGTTGGACCAGCGTTCGTGCTGGACGTGCAGACCACGTGAGACGACGCTTTATCCAGTCCCAAACATGCTCAATGGGGGACAGATCCGGAGATCTTGCTGGCCAGGGTAGTTGACTTACACCTTCTAGAGCACGTTGGGTGGCACGGGATACATGCGGACGTGCATTGTCCTGATGGAACAACAAGTTCCCTTGCCGGTCTAGGAATGGTAGAACGATGGGTTCGATGACGGTTTGGATGTACCGTGCACTATTCAGTGTCCCCTCGACGATCACCAGTGGTGTACGGCCAGTGTAGGAGATCGCTCCCCACACCATGATGCCGGGTGTTGGCCCTGTGTGCCTCGGTCGTATGCAGTCCAGATTGTGGCGCTCACCTGCACGGCGCCAAACACGCATACGACCATCATTGGCACCAAGGCAGAAGCGACTCTCATCGCTGAAGACGACACGTCTCCATTCGTCCCTCCATTCACGCCTGTCGCGACACCACTGGAGGCGGGCTGCACGATGTTGGGGCGTGAGCGGAAGACGGCCTAACGGTGTGCGGGACCGTAGCCCAGCTTCATGGAGACGGTTGCGAATGGTCCTCGCCGATACCCCAGGAGCAACAGTGTCCCTAATTTGCTGGGAAGTGGCGGTGCGGTCCCCTACGGCACTGCGTAGGATCCTACGGTCTTGGCGTGCATCCGTGCGTCGCTGCGGTCCGGTCCCAGGTCGACGGGCACGTGCACCTTCCGCCGACCACTGGCGACAACATCGATGTACTGTGGAGACCTCACGCCCCACGTGTTGAGCAATTCGGCGGTACGTCCACCCGGCCTCCCGCATGCCCACTATACGCCCTCGCTCAAAGTCCGTCAACTGCACATACGGTTCACGTCCACGCTGTCGCGGCATGCTACCAGTGTTAAAGACTGCGATGGAGCTCCGTATGCCACGGCAAACTGGCTGACACTGACGGCGGCGGTGCACAAATGCTGCGCAGCTAGCGCCATTCGACGGCCAACACCGCGGTTCCTGGTGTGTCCGCTGTGCCGTGCGTGTGATCATTGCTTGTACAGCCCTCTCGCAGTGTCCGGAGCAAGTATGGTGGGTCTGACACACCGGTGTCAATGTGTTCTTTTTTCCATTTCCAGGAGTGTATATATATATATACCAATGATGATATGCGATGGCGGTGAACGAACAGATGTTGTGACTCCACGAGCAGCTGATGTTCGTAGAGTCATAACAACTGCTCCGTTCACCGGCACCGCCTACCATCATGGCATAAATGGGCTGAAGATGATCACATTCTGACCGAACCCGGTAACCGTTGTGAACAAATATTGTATTGTTGTCAAGACTGTTTTTAATCCATTTTGAAAAGACAATTTTAAACCGAGACTTGCAGAGTGCTTCTTATGTAAAGTGCTGCAAGTTGCCATCGCTTGAGGAAGTATTGCGTCAGAGCTATTTAAACGAAATGAAATGAAGCGACCTGCTCGTATAGCGCAGTACGTCAGGGTATAGCTTACGTGATAAAAGGCGATGCATGCTCACAATGCCTCTCCCCCCCCTCCCCCCCATCACGTAAAAAAAAATGCTGGTTTCGCTCATCAGTAATTCTCTGTACTTATCTCTAGTTATACGACGAAAACCCAGCTGGCTTCCTAATTTCGTCTCTGACCCTCTATACGAAAACTTTTGAAATAGAATAATGAAACTTCACAGCAGAACCTTCGCACTATTCTCCACTGCGTGGGCTCCCACAGCAAATTCAAGTGAGGCAGTGTTAACACTTGAGTCTAGAGGTATACATCTCAGTTTGTTTCCAAAATATTTCTAATTGTACAAGAAGGATATTTTTCAGACAGGTAGCGAATCAAGTCGTAGAAACAACTGCCAAAACCAGAAATTCAATCACTACTTTTCGTAACGAAAATTAAATAAAACTAACAATCACTTAAACATTTTCCTACTTTCAATATACGAGTCTTTTTTTAATTTTCGTAAATGAAATATATTTTTAAAGACTCATGACTACGGATTCAGCGGAAGCAACTAAACGACATAAAAGCTGGAGGAGGTAGCATTTTGTGTAACAGATATACGTTCTCGTTTTCCTGCAATCAGATACTGGTTTCCACAGGCGCCCAGCGGACGCATGGTGACAAGTTACGTTTTAAGACTACAGAATCTGTCGTTGACAGGGTCACCTACTTATTTCACACTCTAGGACAAACTAAAATCTGACAAGGGACTTAGGCCGTGTCATCAAGAACCATCCAAAAATAGTATTAAAGACAGTGTACCAACACAATACACCTATTCTGAATGCTCATGATATACGTAAACGGTTATCAGTAAAGCAGAGTCTTACATAAATTAATTTTCATCTTTTTCTGTTTACCAACTGATCTCATTTGTGTGTCTAGGGGCTAGGCCATTCTTTCTTCTTCCCCACCCCCACCTCCACCCTCGCCACCCTGCTCCCTCAATGTTCCCCGTCACGAGAATGAACTGAGATTTTAATGAGGGGACAGAACGTTCGATTACGTACAGTCACAACCGCCAGTGCTGCATACATAGTAATAATTTATTCATTTCTACTTCATTTCTACTTTAAGTAAGCGCTGATGTATGAATAAGAGCGGGCAAGTATTTCAGTTGCGGACGTGACTTAGCTGCGAATGTCTGGCTTAATGAACAAATCACTGCCGATTCCTTCTCCATCACGTCCCCAAGTGATATACTTTCCCGCTCTTATTCATACATCTGAACTTACTTAAAGAAGAAAAGAATAAATTAGTACTATTAATGCAGCACTGGCGGTTGTGACCGTGCATGATCGAAGGTTCCGTCCCCTCCTCAGTTCATTCTCGTGACGGAGAACACTGAGGGAGCAGAGCGACGAGGGTGGAAGTGAGGAAAGGGAAGAAAAAAGAAAGGTCCAGTCCCTTGGAACACAAAATATTGCCGCACTACGAACACTACGTATTGTGAAGATTTTTTATCTTATACGCTGATGTCATCGTATGATTAGTGATTCGAATTTGGCGCGAACATTTTCATCTATATTCAAAGGACAGTTTGAAATATTGAGTGAGTCGTCTTTTTTTTAACGTAGTATTTCAAGTGCGTATCTCTTGGTGTGTATTCAGTGAATGAGAACTGTAGTTTGTGTCTGTGTTCTTAGGTATCAGTACTTTAAAAAGAAGGAATGGTTACATGTAATTTAAAAAGCAGGAAACCTGGTGTTGGCCCTTTAACCCCTCTCGAACGGCACCGACCTCTACGTCCTCACCCGACAGAGGTACCAATCGCCAGTACTGTGAAACACCCTGACCCCCCAAGATCTAGATGCATATGAAGACTATGGAGAGGTTCAAGATTTAACCATCACCACCCCACTTCGAGGTTTCGACTGGCTAACTTCCACTAGTTCGCACTCATTTCAGACGCTGATACCAGCAATGCACGATTGGGGATGGGAGGATGAACCTTCAGTTTGCATCATATGTAATTGAATTTCAATTATGTTACACAACATTTGAAATGATGAAGCTTTGGTGTGTTTCACGGCAGCATCTCTTCTTGCGTCGTGTTTGGTTTAGGACTCGAGCTTTCGAATATATTCCCCATCTTCTTCACCACTGGCAGAAGAGGAAGGTGGTGTAAGTTTTCAAAAGCTCGAGTTTTAATCCAGACATGACATGGCTTGAACAGTGAAAGAATTCTATACAGCTCACTAGCTGAGTACCCAGTGTAGCCCGGATATGTGTTTATTTCATTTCTATTAGTGAATCTCCTCCTTCCTCACCCGCCTCTCTGTCCATCTCCTTCTAACCCCCCCCCCTGTCTGTTTATCTTTTCCCCTTCTCTCTGTTCACCTCCTCCATCCTTCAGTGTCTGTTCATCTCCTCCTCCTCCTCTCTCTGTCTCTGTCCAACCACTCTTTCCTCTCATAGTCCGTCTCCTCCTCCTCTCTCTGTTCATTTCCTACTCTTTACTTTCTCTGTCCATCAACAGCTCCTCCTCCTTTTCCTCCTCCTCCTCCTCCTCCTCCTCCTCCTCCTCCTCCTGAGTCTGTCGACTTCTTCCTCACTCCATCTCTTTCTCCTTTTGTCTGTCAATTTCCTCCTGCCCATCTCTCTGTCCACTGCCCCTCCAACCTCTCTCTCACATGCCTCACCCCAATAAGAGGTTGCTGTTCTTACCCCTAGAGTATTTCTTTTCAGACAGTAAGTAATATGTGTCCCAAGTTTGGCTGAAATAATAAATTAAAAGGTCCTGCCTGATGCGGCAGTTTTATTGTATGAATAGCTAAAAGTAGTAAATGATATTTTTCCTTTCATCATACTAAGAGGGGAGGGGTGTGAAAAAGTATCTTAAAGATTTAAATTACATGGAAAATGTGTTGCAAGTCACTAAGTGCTCTCATTCTCAAATACTGGATAAATATAGTTCTACTTGTGCGTCAAGAGCTACGCTTGGAAACGTAGGTTGTTCTTACTCCCAGAGTCGTTTTTTTTTTTTTCAGACAATATACTTACTGTCTGGAAAGAATGACTGAGGGTAAGAACCCAAGTCTGGTTATGATCGATCCAGTGGTTTAGGAATAGATGTGGAACATTACATAGCTACATACATACATACACTTCTGTAATATGTACAGATATGATGATTCACACTGAATGTTGATGTTAGATGCGTTGACGTGACTGACGTTGTTCAAATGGTTCAAATGGCTCTGAGCACTATGGGACTTAACTTCTGAGGTCATAAGTTCCCTAGAACGTAGAACTACTTAAACCTAACTAACCTAAGGACATCACACACATCCATGCCCCTTTCAGTTTTATTTCTAGACCATGCCCTCGTAGACATATTACAGAATCAGGTATATCTTCTGAAGAAGGCTAAATTACTTGGGCTGAAACCTAGGTAAAAGTTGGTTTCATCACCGAAATCGAGGCTGATAGTGTCTTATTTATTAGATTATCACGATTGCTGACTGGGCTGCAATGTTGAAAGTACTAAAAGGTTTGCTCAAATCTTATCCTGGTATTTGTGTGGGTACCATGCGAGCGATCTTCCAAGGACTAGGAAATAGCCCAATGAGATACAGCTGTTAAATATCCACTTAAGCAGAACCAAGGGCTTTCGAGGTATATGCTTGAGGTGTTCGCTGGCGAATCCATCCGGGTCCTAGGGCGTAATGTCGGCCCATCTTTGGGGAGTAAGTAAGAGCGATGCGGACGGTTGAGCAGCTTCGTGGATTTCCCGTGCTCGACGTCAAATGCTATCTGCCTCTTCATCCCCTTTAAGGCGTCCATCTTGATTTGCGGTTCATAGGTTGAAGCGAAGAGGTCGGCCTTACGTAGTGAGTCATATGTTGGTCCTTTGGGCCCCTAGGCCGTGAGAGCCTTGGAGATCGGACAGTGCTCCATCCTTTGCGAGACTGGAGCACGAATTAAGCCATTTTGTCCACCCACATTCCGATCGGCGTTCCGAGGCACGATGGTGGAGTTGGAGTGACAGTCGCTTCACTTCTCTTCGGTCGTACTGATGTGAATAGCGTTTCCAACGACGCTTGGCCCTGTTCTGGAAGGTTTTTACGTCTTGTAAGGCGGTCAGTGGTGTGGTTTGGCCTCGAGTGTGAGGAGCTACGCTTGAACTTGGTGGGGAAGGCCAGGCTGCCGCTGGGGCCGGCGTCCGGAGTTGCTGGTGACCTCACGTGCTGGGCTGGGCTGCGCCGCTTCCTGCGGCCGCCCCAGGTACATTCCACGCGGACTGCGGTAATAGCGGCCGGCATGTGTTGCTTACGAGTTAGCAGAGATTGCGCCTGCGGGCGGCCGCGCAGGTCGCTGGGGCGTGGGGCTGGCTACAGCACACACACACTGGGTGTCGGATCGCTAACACTGCAGATACTTTCCAGTCGAAATGGTTTGTCAAACGGTAACACTCTACAGAAAATACTTTGAGCCCATCAAACGCTGTTTGTCAAGCATAAGAAGGATATGAGAGAAAATAAACAATCCAGGGAAAGGCTATAATTTGTATAATGTTGCAGAAACGTCGGAATGTGTAAAGCAAAAAGCGTGCTTTAGACCACTGTACGAGGGTGAGCTGAAAAGTAAGCCTCCGAATTTTTTTTTTGTGGAAAATGTTTAAATAAAACCAGCGTTACTAACATTCTACACCTTTATTCATCATGTCTACACATTTAGTTCTCAACATAGTCACCTTGGTGGCGACCACATTTCTCCCAATGAGAGACCAGTTTGCCACTGTAGAATGTTTGACGTTGTTAATGGAGCCTCAACCTGACCTCTGCCCTCACTGCTTTATCATTATCAAAGTGAATAACTCGAAGATTTCCTCTACGTTTTGGAAACAGATGAAAATAGGTTGGGGCCAGCTCGGGACTGTGTGGAGGATGATCGACGACAGTGACACCAAGGCGTCGGATTACTGCAGATGTCGCAGAGCTCGTGTGTGGTCTGGCATTGTCGTGCTGAAGGATTGGGTACTCCATGGGTGGACGAACTCCTTGAATTCGAAACCCGGTTGAACACGATGTTTCTGACGCACCGACGTAATTAAACCGTTGTATTACACGCTACTCTTCGGAGCCCTCTAGCGCCAGAGAGCCGCAAATATGTAGACGTGAAGAATAAAGATATAGAATGTTGCTAACGTTATTTTATTTAAAAAGCTTAAAGAGTTTTCATATAAAAAATCTAGAGGCATTATTTTTCAGCAAACCGTCGTAATTTTTACACGTAGTGTTGAAGAGTGAGACGAAGTTAGAATTGGTATTACACCGTCCACTACTACTTCTTCCTCACTTCCTATTTTATGCTATTTCCTGCTTGTTACTGTTTCCCTCTTCTGACGCGTCCGGATAAGCGAACGCGTTAACGCGCCGATTCTGCGATTTGGAGAGACACACAGGCCCAGGTTCGAAGCCGTCCGGCGGATTAACGACGAGGGACGGTGTACCTGTCTCTCTAGATGGGGTTCTTATGTGGTTTCCCACATCCGACCAGGTAAATATTGGGCTGGTTCCCAAATTCCACAAACATTTAGAAACCGATCTCACACTTGCTTTACTCTACACGCAGACAGATTGGGTGCAGTACGAGTTCCGTCCCGGAGGGAGGGTGTGGGTGTGGGTGTTGGAGGTGGGGGGGGGGGGGGGGAGGAGGAGGAAGAGGTTACGCCAGACGTGGCATCCGACCACCTCACTGTCACAAGGATTGCCTTAACCCATGTAACAATGCCGACCCCACAGTCGAACAGGGCATGGCAAGGATGAAGAAGAAGATGGTAATGAAGAAGAAGGAAAGGATCGTTTCTATCTCTTCCTCGTTCTTCCAGGGCTTCGTTTTCCTTTTGGTTTGTATTTCATTATTTTTACTGGTAATGCCTCAGGGTCATTCTTTGTAGATGTCCAGTCCACCTTTTTTTCTTAAATTTTCTTTTACCTTGCATATGTTTTGTTCATTTGCAACAACATCTCGGATTATGTCTGTTGCTTTACACCTCTTAGAAACTTTATCTTCGCATTTTAGATATGCATTTCTCGCTTCTTATTTACCGCCCCTGATCCAGTCCCTTATAAAACTTTAATCACGTAAGCCTGAGAGTTTTATTTTTCAGACATCTGCCTGGTGTTACACAAATATCACTAAGCTACACTCATTAAGAATATTTTCCAGCAAGCTGTAAGTGATAAATACAGTGTCTAGGCCCAGATGATATGCTCTTTAGGAAGAGCGTCCTCCAAGAGTAGAAGCTACAGCCATAATTCCCAGATGCTTTTATTCAAAGTTATAAAGGTCATTTTTCGTAAAAAAAGACAACAAGAAGGCAAAATAGCCTCACTAACACTTTGTCCGAAGTATGTATTACAGTTCGCAGAAAGGAATTAAATGTAAAATGGTTCAAATCGCTCTGAGCACTATGGGACTTAACATCTGAGGTCATCAGTCCCCTAGAACTACTTAAACCTAGCTAACCTAAAGACATCACACACATCCATGCCCGATGCAGGATTCGAACCTACGACCGTAGCGATCACGCGGTTCCAGACTGAAGCGCCTAGAAGTGCTCGGCCACTGCGGCCGGCGAATTAAATGTAGCCCTGCTCACTGTGTTATTGGTTTGAATCAGTTTATAAACACAAAATAAATCTTAAATAGCATGTTTATTGATTTTCACGATTTAAATGCGCGTCCATTATAATGTAGCATACTTTATTACACTGTTCTACTATGTTCTACAACTGTCACATTCAGATGCATTTTTTACATATTAGTTTCAGAACTACAGCTACACATATTTTCGAATTGTTGCCTATGCAAATTAGGAGCATATCAGTGTCGAATGATGCGGTATCAGAATTATTCAATAATCACACAACTGTACTTTTTAAAGAAATAAATGTCATTAATTACACAGCGAACACTCTGTACCAAACAAATTTCGTTATAACATAAGTGCTGATCACTGTTATAAAATAACGTTTGTCCAAAAGCTACAGAATAGGTGAAAAAAATCTGTGTTAGTAAAATACACTCCTGGAAATGGAAAAAAGAACACATTGACACCGGTGTGTCAGACCCACCATACTTGCTCCGGACACTGCGAGAGGGCTGTACAAGCAATGATCACACGCACGGCACAGCGGACACACCAGGAACCGCGGTGTTGGCCGTCGAATGGCGCTAGCTGCGCAGCATTTGTGCACCGCCGCCGTCAGTGTCAGCCAGTTTGCCGTGGCATACGGAGCTCCATCGCAGTCTTTAACACTGGTAGCATGCCGCGACAGCGTGGACGTGAACCGTATGTGCAGTTGACGGACTTTGAGCGAGGGCGTATAGTGGGCATGCGGGAGGCCGGGTGGACGTACCGCCGAATTGCTCAACACGTGGGGCGTGAGGTCTCCACAGTACATCGATGTTGTCGCCAGTGGTCGGCGGAAGGTGCACGTGCCCGTCGACCTGGGACCGGACCGCAGCGACGCACGGATGCACGCCAAGACCGTAGGATCCTACGCAGTGCCGTAGGGGACCGCACCGCCACTTCCCAGCAAATTAGGGACACTGTTGCTCCTGGGGTATCGGCGAGGACCATTCGCAACCGTCTCCATGAAGCTGGGCTACGGTCCCGCACACCGTTAGGCCGTCTTCCGCTCACGCCCCAACATCGTGCAGCCCGCCTCCAGTGGTGTCGCGACAGGCGTGAATGGAGGGACGAATGGAGACGTGTCGTCTTCAGCGATGAGAGTCGCTTCTGCCTTGGTGCCAATGATGGTCGTATGCGTGTTTGGCGCCGTGCAGGTGAGCGCCACAATCAGGACTGCATACGACCGAGGCACACAGGGCCAACACCCGGCATCATGGTGTGGGGAGCGATCTCCTACAGTGGCCGTACACCACTGGTGATCGTCGAGGGGACACTGAATAGTGCACGGTACATCCAAACCGTCATCGAACCCATCGTTCTACCATTCCTAGACCGGCAAGGGAACTTGCTGTTCCAACAGGACAATGCACGTCCGCATGTATCCCGTGCCACCCAATGTGCTCTAGAAGGTGTAAGTCAACTACCCTGGCCAGCAAGATCTCCGGATCTGTCCCCCATTGAGCATGTTTGGGACTGGATGAAGCGTCGTCTCACGCGGTCTGCACGTCCAGCACGAACGCTGGTCCAACTGAGGCGCCAGGTGGAAATGGCATGGCAAGCCGTTCCACAGGACTACATCCAGCATCTCTACGATCGTCTCCATGGGAGAATAGCAGCCTGCATTGCTGCGAAAGGTGGATATACACTGTACTAGTGCCGACATTGTGCTTGCTCTGTTGCCTGTGTCTATGTGCCTGTGGTTCTGTCAGTGTGATCATGTGATGTATCTGACCCCAGGAATGTGTCAATAAAGTTTCCCCTTCCTGGGACAATGAATTCACGGTGTTCTTATTTCAATTTCCAGGAGTGTATTGACATTATAATATCCAGAAGGAACTATCAGAAAAGATAGTAAATATGAGAGTAGGAGCATTAGTGAACTGTAAGTAAACATGATGCTGCAACTTGTATTATGTATAACATTAACTGCACTCTTCGTTAAATAGAGATCCATGCATAAAAACGTTGTCATAATTTGAAACTGATTTTTCTGAATTTCTTGTTCTCTCATACATGGAAAAAATTAAAATTAATTTAGCAGGCGAAAAAACCTAACTGCTCTCTGTTCATTTAAAACTAGAAAAGATATTCAACCTTTGCCTAACATTACCTAACGAGGCCAGCGTACATTGTGGAACACTCCATATGAAGAACGGTAGTACTTGGACGATGCTGGAAACACTAAGGAACATAAAATCTGTCCCTCGAAGCTAGCCCGGTTTAGTTTACAAAACACACAGTCACATGGTATATGCTGTGTTGCGTCAGTGTCACCCTTGAAGATGAGAGTGTGTGAGTATTACAACTTCAAAACAAGGAGTTACAGGTTACAGAATAAAATATATCTTCTGCGATTGAAATGCAAAAATGCCAGAAAGGTAGCACTGATGAAGGTACAAACGTGTTTCGGCTATGGAAGATCGATGGAATCCACAATGGCGTGTTGGCGAAAATAAGAGAAAACAAACATACAAATAAAAATTGAATAGGTACTGTAATCTTTCAAGCCACGGGGCCATGGATGAACTAATTTTCCGATCTTTGTTTCGGGCCATGCCCCCTTAATGCATCACACCCGAAGTATATTTGATCAATGAGTACAGTGTGTTTATCACTGTGCTGTCCACACTCTACTATATCCCAGGGTTTTATCCTCATTCTGGGGAAGACATGCAAACGAAAATACTGTATATCCAGTAACCAAGTATCTCAAATCAGATTAGTACAAGCAGGAAAGCACATCTTTTCAAGGAGATACACATCTAACATACGCGGAAACTGCACACGGAGCTACACATGGTGAGCTGAATGAACAATCCTTTGGGCGCCTTGGTAACGATTGTACAACAAAGTCGGGCCTTAGCGAACTCTTGCAGCAAGAACGCCGTTAGTAACAATGCACAGGTGTCACTCTGTCGGCAGATAAAGGCACGCGTGGCCACGAGCGTGCCCCTTAGCATGCTTCTCTCGACTGGAGAAAGCCACTGGGAAAAGCGGAGCACGTACCAGCGCAGAGCACAGGACACTGGGGACGGGACTAATGGGGGACTTACCGGACATGTGAGCAGCCGACCAGCCTCCCAGTCCAGTGATTTCACCCGACACACAGTCTGGAACGCTATCAACCTAAACAACGCGGAGAAATCCATGTGGTCCAATTTTTTTTCAGATTATCGTTTCTCCTCTATAATGGCGCCAATGGTTCCTGTAGCACTGAGCGACGAACTTTTGGTCTTGGAGCGTTTACTTAATCGTGTCTACAGATTCGACTCAGACACCTTATACCATGTTGTGGTCAGGCAAAAAGTTTCGAATAATCTGTTCGTGACTGCTTGTCTGTACTAATATACAAAAGGGAAACATTGTTAGAAAAATCTCGAAAATACACTGAAGCGCCAAAGAAACTGCTATAGGTATGCGTATTCAAATACAGAGACATGTAAACAGGCATAATACGGCGCTGCGATCGACAATACCTATATAAGACAACAAGTGTCTGACGCAGTTGTTAGATCTGCTACAGCTGCTACAATAATTGGTTATCAAGATTTAAGTGAATCTTAACGTGGTGTTATAGTCGGCGCACGAGCGCTGGGACACACCATCTCGAGGTAGCGATAAAGTGGGGATTTAATCCCGTACGATCATTTCTCGAGTGTATCGTGAATATCAGGAATCCGTGAAAAGATCAAATCTTCGACATCGCTGCGGCCGGAAAACGATCCTGCAAGAACGGGACCAACGACTACTGAAGAGAATCGTTCAACGTGACAGAAATGCGACCTTTTCGCAAATTGCTGCAGGTTTTAATGCTGGGCCGTCAACAAGTGTCAGCATGCGAACCATTCAACGAAACATCATCGATATGGGCTTTCGGAGCCGAAGACCCACTCGCGTACCCTTGATGACTGCACGACACAATGATTTACGCCTTGCTTGGGCCGTCGACACCGACATTGGACTGTTGGTGACTGGAAACATGTTGCCTGCAGGGACGAGTCTCGTTTCAAACTGTATCGAGCGGATGGACGTGTACGGGTAGGGAGACAACCTCATGAATCCATGGCCCCAGCATGGCAGCAGGGGACTGTTCAAGCTGGTGCAGGCTCTGTAATGGTGTGGTTCATGTGCAGTTGGAGTGATATGGGACTCCTGATACGTCTAGATACGACTCTGACGGGCGACACGTACGTAACCACTTTGTCTGATCACCTGCATCTATTCATGTCCATTGTGCATTCCGACGGACTTGAGCACTTCCAGCAGGACAATGTGATACCCCACATGTCCAGAATTTCTATAGAGTGACACCTGGAACACTCTTGTGAGTTTAAACACTTCCGCTGGCCTCGAAACTTCTCAGACATGAACATTATTGAGCATACCTTGGGTGCCTTGCAACGTGCTGTTCAGGATAGATCTACACTCCCTCATATTGTTACGGATTTATGGACAGTCGTGCAGGATTCATGAAATCAGTTCCCCTCAGCACTACTTCAGACATTCGTCGAGTCCTTGCCACGTCCTTTGCGGCACTTCTACATACTCTCGGGGGCCATGCATGATATTAGGCGGGTGTACCTTGATCGATTAATTTCAAATTTTGCATAGCACATTAACGAACATTAGAGGACCCCGAATTGCGTAACAAGGCGATGTGTAACTTAACTACGCTGGCGCGTAAGAAGCAGAATGCTGTAATAGACTTTAGAACGCGAAGAGTTCGTCCACACGTGGAGCACCCCTCATTCGACGTGACAATGCCAGACCACACACGAGCGCTGCGACATCTGCAACAATCAGAGGCCTCGCAAAACTCTTCCTGCTGTTCTACATTTTCATTGTTCATCACTTTCGTACTAGTCTGGGCTACTAATTGCCACAACGTTTACCATTTTATTATGCGATCTATTGTCAAAGTGCTCTTAATTTCAGCAGCAGAACTTTACGCACATACCTACAAAACTTGTTTTTCGAAATGTGGTCAGCAACGCCAGGTAGTCAGTTAACTCGCTAGTTAATAAAGTTATGGGATATAAACGGTCCTAAAGCATTACAGGCATACCTGTCGTTTCCATTAGGATGACAGTGACCAGTGAGATACGGTTGTCCTTCGCGGCTGTCCTAGACAGAAACGGCGCTAAAGAAGAAGCGGCCACGTCCCACGGTTTCTCCCCCTGCTCCTGCTGCTTGTGTTTAAGCCATAGTGGCACGTTCCAAAATCTCAGAGCCAGCCTTATTGATGTGTTTACGCGTCGGGTCTGCTGGAAACGAGCCAAAGAAATCCCCGACGCCTAGCAGCAGGCAGGCTGGAGGCGTGGATGTTGGCGCTGCCGAAGCGCAGGAACGTGAAGGTCGCGTTCGTGATGGGCACGTAAACACTGGAGACCACGGAAGTACGTGTATCACCTTCACACGTGGAGTACGCGCAGTTGAAGGAAAGGGCGATAGGACGTGGTTGGCTCTTAACGTGAGTGCTGTCCATACGCCGGTGATAAGTCCTAACGTATGTCGCATGTTCGGCGTTGTGGGGAACCAATATCGGGGAGACAAACTCCATCGCCGCTACGCTACTGCCCGTCCCTGGGACTTCAAGAGGAGGCGTGTCAGTTTCAGCCGATCTAGACGCGTGAAGAGTGTTCACTGTAACAAGTCCGAAAAAAAAAAACGTTGTGCCCTTCAGTGCTTCACACTTGTCTGTCGATAAGTATCTGTTGACATAGTTCACTACGAACTCAAACTGAAACCTTACAAAGTAGTGGTAGGGCGCTGAGTGACCAGTCAGTCCGGTCAACGAAGGAAAATTAGGAGACAAAATCCATGCAGTTGCACATTTCTGTACAGCTGTGGGAAGACATGAACAAAATACTAAAAATCCCAACCGCTGGGGTACGGAAACTTGTGGTAGAGGGTACGTTTAAACGTCGCCATTTTCTGTTTTTCTTGAACAACTCGTCCCGGAGGAGGTTCGAGTCCTCCCTCGGGCTTGGGTGTGTGTGTTTGTCCCTAGGATAATTTAGGTTAAGTAGTGTGTAAGCTTAAGGACTGATGACCTTAGCAGTTGAGTCCCACAAGATTTCACACACATTTGAACTTTTTTTTTTTAACAACTCGAAAACCGTGCCTTCCTTTTAACTAGATTAAATTTCCTAAAAAACAGGTCCTATTCCTTTTTGGTATATGACTAATAATCTCCGCTTTGCAAGGGATGGGAAAATCGCAGATTATTAAAAATAGTATTTTAATGGTATCAAATCAATGTTTATTGTTAAATAGGGTGGGTTAAGAACCAAATATTAAATGTGTGTACCACCTCAAAGTGCAGTAAAGCCGTATTAACGGATAGATTGTATTGTAGTAGGGGGGGGGGGGGGGGGCAGGTGGAGGATAAAAACATGAGGTAAGGTAAGTCGCCGAGTTATGGTCACGCACTTCCCTTCTTCTTACGTCTGTAAATGGAAGAGCGAGTAGGTGATTCCCAGTCTATCTACCCACTACGTCACAAGAAGCGGCTACAGGATGTTTCACAGAGATATACTAACCCTCTTCTGTGCGCCTTATGAATCACTGATGACGCAGTGCACAGACATGCCCAGAGGGTGTTCATTTTCCGCAAAGTCCGTTAATACTACATGGCATACAAATATGAGTTACTGGTGATATTAACACAAGAAACGCATATGAACCACAATCTACGTAAATTTTTGCACACCATTCTACACTGCTTAGAGGGCAAATTGATGCTTAGTCGTCCTTTACAGCGGCTGTGGCGTTGCTTTGGGAAAGGCGACATTCCCCACCATGAACGCTCCTCCATTTTCATTTTGCAGACAGACTATACCTCGGCAGCTTTTCCTGGTGGAGTTGTTTTCATTTCATTAAATGAGTACTATCTCAGCTGTTAACTGAGTTTTTATGTAAAATACGTTCCTACAAACAATGGCTTACAACTGTATAATTTGTAAGTGTGATGTTGTTAGTTATCTTTATAGTGTTGATGGGAAAGAGACTGGATTGGATAAATATCGCACCCTCCTACTGTCTATCACTGAAACATTTGTAAAGCTATGTAATCGTGTCATAGTCAAATGGTGACGAATTAATGAATGACGAGAAAGCTATTGCATTTCTCTCACAATTAATTGTGTTACTGGTAGTCTGCATAAATCTCTTCCATTCTAAGCTGCTGGCACTTCTTGAGTGGCCTACACTGAGTGGGGCCACTTACCACATATCCACAGTATCTCTCCCAAGGCGCGTATGAATATGTCTGATAGAATGGGACTCATAGTGTTCAAGTCTAGAATAGTAATCTGCTGTAATTTATTGCTTGCCTCATGTTGAAGTATCTGAAGTTCTGTAACACCCAGGTGACCTACTTCTACTGCACAGAAATACATTTTAAATCACTGGACCACTTCATATGTTGGGGTAGCTGAGACTGGGGAGGTGAATTTGTTATCTCTCATGCTGTGAAAAGTATGACAGCTGTGACGGTGAAGACAATGAAACTAACACTGTCGAATACATATTAACACCATGTTACACTTGGGAGATGTTCTTTAGTGTGGTAGACAGTTGACAGCTCCAGCTATTGAGCCGTTTTAACATAATAGCTCACTAACAACTGCGAACAAGCACACATGTGATAAAAAAAAAAACTCGTGACGTTATTTTGTCTACTCACATGATAGAACTGGACAGGAAATTCTGCGTATGTGTAATCTGTCTGTAAATGAAAAGTGAGCGGTAATCGTGGTGGGAGAAGTTACCTTTCCCGGGAGGACGCTGCTACAGCTGCCGCACAGAATGACTAAGAATCCGTCAGCTTCCCCTCTAGCAGAGTAGAACAGTGTGCAGATATTTGCGTGATTTCTGTCCATATGGGTTTCTTATTAGTATCTCATATCTGTACTCCATGCAGTGTCAACGCACTTTGTGAAAAAACACCGCCATGCGTGTCTATGCACTGTGTCGATAGTAATTAGTAAGGCGTGCAGCAGAGGGTCGCTTTAACATTGTGAAACGCCCTGTAGTTGCTTCTTGTGACATAGTGGGGCAGGCAGACTGGGAAATCACCTGCTCGCTCTTCCGTTTGCGGACCTGTGAAGGAGGGAAGCGCATCCACAATCCGGCGACCTACCTTCCCTTACGCTTTTACCCTCCACCTGACTTCCTCCACCCTGCTACACCCCTATAACGCAATAAATTTGTTTGTTAATACTGTTCTACTGCCCGTTTAATACTTGTTCTTAACTCACATCAGTTAATAAAAGAAATTAATTTTATACCATTAAAACACTGTCTTTTAATGATCTGCGATTTTTTCATTCCCTGCAACGCGGAAACTGTCATTCCGAGCAAAAATGAATTGGAGCTGTTTTGTAGGAGATTTAATGTAGTTTAATTTTGTACTGGGAAATATTTTCGCTAGGTTTTCGCCGCGGTTTTCGAGTTATTGAAGGAAAACTTGAAAAATATCCTATAATGGTCAGCCCTGCCCACCCATCTCCACGCTCACAATTGGTCGGGATTTTTAGAATTGCGTTCATGGCGCTCCCCTCGTACACTGTACAAGAATTTTTGATTACACGATTTTTTCCCCTATTCGACCTTTTTCGATTTTCGTTGGCTGGATAAATTAAGATACCGTTGTCTGACTTCAGTACTGCAATCTGCTATTGCATTCTATGCGTGTTGGTGAGGTTGATCCAGATATGGTCTTTTTTTCTGGTTTTGCATGGCTGCATGGTACGTGAACTCGCAGAACAGTATTCGTTAGACTTCTGAAAATTCTGATCAATTAACATCGATAAGCTCTATATGAGGTGAAAACAGTAGTCTGTAAAAATCTTGTACTATCTCAGAGGATCCGCATCCTATTAATGCCTACGAATAACTACTGGAAACGTACTGAGAATTCAAAACACGCTGTTATCAATAATTTGGTTTACGATCCAGTGTAGATAGTAAAATCATCACTATTCAGTGCACGGTCTTTAAAAAAAACATCTTTGGACAAATGAATGTGTGATTATCGGGCATAACTCCACACACCGCACGAGATCTTGGCGAATATTTAAATATAACTTCTTGAAACCGTTTTTGGCGTGGTTCAGATGTCCAAACCCATATTTTGAATGAAAACTATGTACGGTGGAACGTTCCATACGTGGAGGTGAAACGTGGGTCATCAACGACTGAAGTAAAGAATATACGGTTAGTCATGATGCTACAAGGCGTTTTGAGTTCTTCAGAAAAATAGGTAGGTGATTTAGGGAAATACATATATTAAACAATATGTACGAAAACCAACAAGAAACAATAACAATGGGAGGCCAACAAATGAGGGTTGGAGTTAAAGACGGTGCACGGCAGATAAGTAGTCTTTTTCCATTACTATTCAACCAGTATAAAAGAGGCAAAGGAGAAAATAGAAGTTCAGAAGTACGATTAAAATTCATAGTGAATGGACATCAATGCTAAGATATGTTGGTAACATTGTTGTCCGCTGTTGAAGTAAGGAAGACTTAGAGGACCTGTTGAATGGACTGAACAGTCCACTGAAGACTAAATATGGATTGAGAGTAAACAAAAGAAAGGCAAAATACAAGTAAAACATGGCGGTAGAAGCAAGGAGGACACAGGCATTAACACTTCCAGGGAGACCATCCTCGACGTGGGAAGGCTTATGGCACAAATGTGTGCCTTAATCTGACGCTGAGACAGTAAAATTGGAGCACAGCATTTTGTGGAAGAGAATCATGGACTGTAGGAAATTCGGAAAAGAAGAAAATCGACGGGTTTACTAAAAAATCATGGAAGAAATGAGGATCATCTCTGCCGACTCGGCAAGGAAAGGAATATAGGGAAAACACTGACTAGATGAAGGGACAGTATAATAGAATATTTCTACATAAGAAGTAATTTAAAGGAAAGTGGTACTATATAAATGCAATGTAATTGGGAAAATTCTCAAAAAGTAAGCCGATGCCTGTGTAAATGTATGAATTTCCTCTTCTCTTTTACATTATATCCACACAACTATGAACAAATGTACCCAACCTGTGAAAAGCTCGCCCAAGCCTGAGATGCTTCATGTTCTGCGCGGGAGATCTGTATAATGTTTGGCACCTGATTAAAATATTAATAATTTCTTTAGTTCACGAAGAGAATAAATGGAGCAACTGCCACAGTAATAGAGGGAGACGTGTACGACAAAAACTGAATGAGATGGAAGATAGGAATATATTCAACACATATGGACAAAATGTGATTTTCTACTCTGAGATGAAGAGGTTGCCACAACAGAGGAAATCACGAGTCGCATCAATTTAGTCAGAAGCTGATGACCTCCAACGGAAAAAAAACCTTAATCGTTCTCTTCTCGCGTGCACATGCCGCCAACTACACGGTATTGTATTCCTGATATTTCTAACAGTGGCACTGCATCCTTGGATAACCTCAGACACTATTGTCTTTCCAGAGTGAGTGTGTAATTTAAGTGATATTCACGTTTTCTAAGACCATTCCTATACGGTCAGCAATATTTTTAGTTCAGGTTCAAAAGACCTTTATTTTCAGACAAGTATAGTAGCTGTATGGGCTTGAGCATTATTATAGTAATTACTGTGCTTGTTGCTTAGAACTCTTCGTGATGTGATAAAAGCACCAAGACACACATGAAAATCTCGATGAAATTATTGAAATAATGATTCTTGGAAGCAACATGTGCGCACGATTTTTGTCACTAGCGCTCTTATGAAAAACTTCCAGGACGGCAGTCGTCAGAATGTCTGAAATATAGCTACTGATGAAACAAAATACATGTACAAGTGCAACAATGCTGTCTACTTCCTCTTGCAATCCATCACCCATTCACGCGCAACCACGCGTGATATCTTATAATGTCCTGTAAAATACAATATAACCGCTACGCTGAAATAGTAAATCTCGTACACGAGGTACCGCGATCAGTCACTTTGAAACAATACAAAAACTGCTTTACAGTTTAGGTACAATGTCAGATATACACATTTCAAGACATGTACGACATACAAGAAGTAGTCCTGAAGACTTAATTATCATCTCAATAAAATAAAATTGCGTAATTAATTTTCGTCTGTTTGCGATTACAGTCTGCAGTCCTAAAGTACATTAACATTCCAACACCCACAGTATCTTCGCATGCCATTAAACGAGAACAAACGAAAATGGTGCAGCGCTCTTCCAATTGGATGTGCAAATTTGTTTTGGAGCTCTAATGATATGTCACAGTACCGTGCGTATTTTCCAGCGTGTAGCAGTACTACAAACGTTTACTTGAGAAAAAACAAAAATTAATTACCTAACTTTATTTTTTTGAGATGATAATTAAAACGTTACGACTACTTCTAGTAGGTCTAAGAAAGGAAGGCAGATAGTCTATTGACAACCAGTTCTTTTTTTTCAGCTGACAAAGGATGTGAGTCGAAACACCCAATCTTAGCTACGGAGGCGGTGGAGGTGGTCCATCACCATTAAATTACATCGAGAAAGAGGTAAAGAAATAAGCACAAGTCAGCTGGTGAACTTACCCATTTTGCCGGGAACGATATCGAACTGCGCAGGTGCGTCGTGCACGAAAACGGGCCTGGGAGACAGCTCCTGTAACACCAACAACAGGCACCGTCAGTTAGTCACTACGCTGAGCCGCTTGCAACTGCTATTAAGAGTTCACTTCGTCTTTTTTGCGTGACAGAGATCTTTCAAGAGATATCGAGAGCGAAGTAAGTACAAGTGGGCACTGGCTCTCTTTTGCAGATAATAGGAGCGATGTCGCCAGTACAGAGTTGAAGGATAAGGCGTCCGGTCGTTTCTCGAGAGTTATTCGACAGACCTTTGGAAAACCTGAACCAAGTCTGTCCGAACGGAATGCTAAATCGCTTGTTCCCACATAGACAGTGCGTCACAGCTGTGTCCATCAGTCGGGAGATGAACCGCATGTCGGTTAAAATCCATATATTGGGACTGCGGCTAGTTGTTCACATAATTCACATCTTCTTCGCCGTCATCTTCTCACTGTGCACGTTATAGATAAAAAGAGGAGCCACCAGAGGCGTAATAATAATCACTTCTGCGATATCAGAAAACAAATTGTAGAGATACATTGGAATAGCCACCATTACGTTATTTTACACTATGGCTGTAAGCAACGTTAACAGTAGATTTTTTTTAAAGAAATCTACACAGTATGAAAGATCCCGACAGGTTAAAACGGAGTGCCAAACCGAAAGTCAAACCTGGGATCTTTGCGCCGTCCGTGGGCAAGCTATCTACCGACCGACTTACGATTTGCCCTAATAGCTTTACTTCCGCTAGCAGCTCATCTCTACCTCTAAAACTTAGCTGCAGAGTGAAAAGAGTGAAAATTCGTTCTGGAAACCGTCCCCTAGCCTGTACCAAAGCCATGTCCCCACAATATGCTTTCTTCCAGGACTGCCGGTCCCACAATGTATGCAGGTGAACTGCAACGTTTGGAAGGTAGCAGATGCGATATTGGCGGAAATAAGGCTGTCAGAGCGGGTCGTACTTTATACTTGGAGAGCTTGGTGGGTAGAGTGCTTGCCCACAAAGGTAAAGGCTCCAGAAACGAGTACCGGTTCACATGCTTTTAATCTACCATGAAGTTTTAAATCTGCAAACACATTGCCGCAGAGAGAAAAATCCATTCTGTCTACACAGCATGGTCGTCGGAGATACATATAAATGATCCAGCCCCATGAGGTTGTTCGTGGGAGATGCTGTTGTCTGTAGAGATGTGGCAGCGCTTGAAAATACGCATCTCAACCGAAGTTTGGAATATCATAGAGTTCACTACAATGACTTCTTATAGTACACCCATTGAGGTTTTTACAATACCTTATTAACAAAATTTTCGTTAGTCACCAAAAATCACTAGAAAACAAAGCAGGCTCTCTCCTTAAGTGCACATCTTGAAAAAAAAAAACAGTGAAAATCTTTGTTTCGGTATGACGATTATTAGTCTTTACTAGTAAGTATGTACTCCCAGCGTACGAATGAGTTCTTCCACTCTGCGAGGCATGCTCTGGATGAGACTATTAAGTTTATCTTGGTTTATGGGGTCCCACTCCTCAATGGCTGCTTCAGTGAGGTCCTGAAGATTTTCAAGTGCATTGGGACGCTGCTCAATGGCCACCTTCAACAGGTCCCTTGCATGCTCAGTTGCACTCGTATCTGGGGACTATGCTGGCCAGGGCATTCGGTTGATGTTGCATCTTTGAAGATACCGAGTCATTGCCAAGAGTACAGTGCAGTCTTACATTGTCATGGACTAGGATGAAGTGGTCACAGGATTCACGTCTGTAGGTCCTCACAATCGTTTGTAGGATCTCTTGGAGATATCGGGGAGCAGTAAAATGGGAATTACAAGATTCCATCGTCCCATCATTATTGCCGCCCAGAACATTACACTTCCATCTGCAAACTGAGGACATCCTGAACGTATCGGTGCTCCTGGTGTCGTTTTAGCGCTTTTCAAAACCCTAACACGTCAGTGTACGGTCGCAAACCAATCCTGGTCTCATCAGAAAACAAGACATTACTCCACACTGCAATGATCCAATGCTGATGTGCAAGAGCCCAGGTCCTTCGATTACGTCGGTTCCGTTGGTTCAGTGCAAAACTTCTCATTGGTCTTCTGGAACGAAGGCCAGTCTGATGCTGTCTTCTATGCATTATTTGGTCTCACATACGAATCCCTACTGCCCGAAAGATACCATTTCCATTATTTTTGGCAGCTGATGTTGGGCGCCTGTGAGCAGACAATTAGAGGAAACGATCCTGCGTTGGTGTTGTCACACGACGTCTATAGTCCACATTTGTCGTCTTTCTCCTCACCTTAGACACGCACCTTTGAGTGACATGTAATCGATCGGAAACGTCTTGTTGTGTTTGACCTTCTTAAAGTTAAGTCACTGTCCTGACTCTGTCAAAGTGTGCACGCTTCTATGTGGAATGTTACTGCGGTGCTGAACACAAACTGAATGACGCTCTTGTTGACACAGGACTGCTCGCTGTGTGCCGCTACGGCAGCGGTATGTTTACATGACTGGGAAACGGGCACAATTCACGCCAGTAGTAAAACCGTCCAATATGTGGGTTCTAACTGGATGCTGCTTGAAGTGCCTTGTCAGTGAGACCTGTAGTATCGTAGACTACATTTTAAGGTAGCATTCCGAACTTTTGTTGAGCAGTGTAGTTGCAAAATGTAGGAAGACTTGCAAAGTATCGATATTTGGTGTACGGTCTGGCAGTTGACACTAAAATAAACAAATGTTACGTTATGCGCATAAATAAGCGTTACGTAATGCGCATAAATAAGCGAAAATACTCGTTATTGTATGATCAGAAGATTGCCGAACAATCACTGGAAGCGTTTACATCCATTAAGTATCTAGAGTATGCGTACGGGGCGATTTAAAGCGTAACGACAACGCAAAACTGTTTTTGGAAAAGGCAGGATATCTTCATTGGACATAGCTCACCACGAAGGAGATAGCGTACAAAACCCTCATTCAAAAGATGCTTGAACATTGCTCGTCAGCCTAGAATCTTTGCCAAATAATATTGTTAGAGTAGACAGAGCAGCGAGTCTTTTCACGAGTTCGTTTAAAATCGCGATAGCGTCACAGAGAAGATCATCCAATTCCATTAGCAGAAGGTACAAGAGAAGTTCAAATGGCTCTGAGCACTATGGGACTCAACTGCTGAGGTCATTAGTCCCCTAGAACTTAGAACTAGTTAAACCTAACTAACCTAAGGACATCACACACATCCATGCCCGAGGCAGGATTCGAACCTGCGACCGTAGCGGTCTCACGGTTCCAGACTGCAGCGTCAGAACCGCGCGGCCACTTCGGCCGGCACAAGAGAAGTGTTATGCTTTACGGTGTGTTTCACTGTTAAAATTTAGAGAGTATGTCGATATTCTGCTTACTCGAGCATCTCCCGAAATTACCGGGTATGTAAAATTAGAGAGATTTGAACTCAAGTGGAGACTTACTACGAATAATCGTCTTTCTCGGACACCTGGCGGGCTGCGGAGAAGCGGGGGGGGGGGGGGGGGGGGGGGGGGGGGGGGGGGGGGAGGGCGGAGAATGACACTAGTCGTCCGTCACCACATGCCGTAATGTATGTAGGTTTAGAATCAGAAAAGTGATTAGCGTTCCGACTCTACCACGACGTTGAGGCCGAAATCGTTAGAGACGGAGCGCCAACTTCAATGCATGTACCGAGGTGGAAGTGACTTTGCCTGTTTCGGAAGCAATCCCCACATTCGAGTATGTCCGGTAAAGACGAAACTGAGTGATTAGCAAGTTAAAGAATGAGGAGGTATGGTAAGTAGTGTCGTAGCAGCTTAAATCACCATACGGCTTTTTCAACGACAGCATAACAAGACAGATTTGTTCGCTGAACCTTCATCTAAATGATATGGTCCTCCACCTACAATGCCATGAATGTGGATGAATGTTAAAATCTACCAGAATGAATGAAAATTATTACAAAATATAAATCTTGATTTGGCCCAGCAACATACATTACAACATTCAACTGTCCCCGTTGTAATGGTAATTCAGTTCATGTAAGAATATTCATTAAGTGAAGAGCTAAACTGGCGAAATAAGCGATGAAGCCATTCGTCAGTCGAACGAGAATAGAGACTGGAATTGATTGTGGAGCCTTGTGAAGTTACCCGTTACCTCTTGTTTGTACCGATTTTGAAAAATAGTGGAAATCCATGAGTAAGAATTGCAGGTTGTAGATTTGAGCGAAGGACTGCTGATAAATAGGAAATGCATTTCTGAATTAATGATAAATTATGAAAACCAGACTGGTAGATGTGGTACATCAGGAATCCCTGGAGGATTTCGAAAATATAAAATAATAAAACACTGCACCACTTAGGGCTTCTCGTGAATAACACGATGATTTTCAGGGATTTATTCCTGTTTCCGTACAGCTGTTTACATTGATATTTAAGCGTAACGAAAACACCCCTACGAATTACATCTCAGGGTTACTCTAACCAGGCGGCTGCCGCCTACAAGGCAATACGAGGAGCTATCTACGATGGCGAGACACGTGATCGGCATGTGGCTGTTCCCTTATCGCCATTCCCAGCAGGTGAATGCTGGTGATTTCGCTGCTTCTTCATTCAAGCAGCTCCTCATCTGACCTCACGAGGCTGAGTGGATCCCGTTCCACACCTCATTACCTCAGAAACAATCCAAGGAGGTATCGAGAATCGAAACCGGGAACTTCCACGCTTTCTTCTCTTTCTTCTTTCTTTCGATCTGTTTCTTCACTGTTTATTGTCAGTGGTTCTGTGCAGACGTCGCATGATGTCTTTCAAATTCCATCCACGAGAACTTCATTCAGCTTTTTTTTTTCAATTATAAAAGCTGGGGCCGGCCGGAGTGGCCGAGCGGTTCTAGGCGCTTCAGTCTGGAACCGCGCGACCGCTACGGTCGCAGGTTCGAATCCTGCCTCGGGCATGGATGTGTGTGATGTCCTTAGGTTAGTTGGGTTTAAGTAGTTCTAAATTCTAGGGGACTGATGACTTCAGATGTTAAGCCCCATAGTGCTCAGAGCCATTTGAACCATTTGAACAAAAGCTGTTTAGTCCCCTGACCGAACACGCTGATCTACTGTGCCAGCAGCCATTCAGCTATGAATGCTGTTAATGTGATATTTTAGTTGATAAAATACCAATGTAAATAGTTGCACTGAAAAATGGGAATAAGTTCCTGAAAAGCACCTGGCAATGCATGGAAAAAGTTGAGTGGTGCAGTGTTTTAGTATTTAAAACATTAATGTCATAGTTGCAAGCTTTCTAAAAAGATTATGATTGAACGTCCCGTCGACGCGTGTCTATTAGAGATACATCATGAACTTGAAATAAGTTTGGAAGAAAAGGAAGTTAGCCGTATCTTCTTCAAAGAGACTATTCCGGCATTTGTCTTAAGACATGTAAGGGAACCAATGAAGATCTAAATTTCGATTGGGATTTAAGAAGAGGCAAATCGTAAACCTAATAGGAGTTAACAGGGACAGAAAGCATTATTTTTTATCATCTTGCTGTGGTTTTGAGAAACAGAAAATAGGGATCGATGTACGGGTCACGTTCGATGGTCCAGAGTCAGTGGGATCGGTGATCAGCAATCGCTGGACCAGTTCTGAGCAAAGTGGCAGCCGAGAGGCAAGTCCAGAAAGGGAGGCGAAGACGAGGAAGGAACCAAAAATGTTGTAGATGGTTGATACCCCTCTACAGGAGTGTGGACGACAGGTGTCAGGAGTGGTACAGCTTTTGTCTTAAAGTTATCTACTAAATACGAACGTTCACGCATTGTGAAATTGTTCATTTCTTATGCCCAAAATGTATCTATATACGAGGGGCGTTTGAAAAGTCCGTGCAAAGTCCGAGAGATGGCACCACCGACGCGTATCGAGGTCATATGTAGTTAGTAGCATCTTTGAAAGAACGCACACCAAGTTTCAGCCATATTGATCTATTTCTTTGTGTATGCCATTCGTCTGAATCAAGGAAGTCTAGTGATTATCAAAAAATGGACGATAAAGAAGTTCGTATGGTGATTAAACATTACTTTATGAAAGGAAAAACATAAACATTACGGTGACTCTGCATATTCGATTAGAACAATTTATAAGTGGTTTCAAAATTTTCGTAGTGGCCATATTGGTACAAGTGATGCTGAACGTTCTGGACGCCCTGTGGAGGTTACGGCTCCAGAAATCGTTGATAAAATGTAAGATATGGTGATGGATGACAGAAGAGTTAAGGTTCGTGAGATTGCTAGTGCTGTGGGCGTCTCGAATGAACGGGTACATAATATTTTGCATAAAGATTTGGACATGAGAATGCCATTAGCAAGACGGGTTCCGCGATTGCTCACGCTTGACCAAAAACGGAATCGTGTGAAGTGTTGCAAGGATGGTTTTCAGCTGTTCAGGAAGAATCCGTAGGACTTTAAGCGTCGTTTCGTCACTGTGGATGAAATATGGATACATTACTATACTCCTGAGACCAAAGAACAATATATACAATGGGTTACCGAGGGAGAATCTACACCAAAAAAGGCTCGGCCGGAAAGGTTATGGCGACTGTCTTTTGGGATAATCCTCATCGACTATCTGGAAAAGGGTAAAACTATTACAGGTGAATATTATTCATCGTTATTGGACCGTTTAAAAACCGAGCTGCAAAAAAAACACCGGCGATTGGACCGCAAAAAAGTCCTGTTTCATCACGACAATGCACCAGTACACACCTCAGCAGTTGTGGTCGCAAAATTAATGGAAATAGGATTCCAACTCGTTTCACATCCCCCCTATTCTCCAGACTTGGCTCCCTCGGACTACTATTTGTTCCCCAATTTCAAGAAATGGCTGGTGGGACAAAGATTTTATTTAAACGAGGAGGTGATTGCAGCAACTAATAGCTGTTTTGCAGACTGGGAGAATTCCTATTATTTGGAAGGGGTCAACAAATTAGAACAGCGTTGGGCGAAGTGTATAAGTCTAAAAGGAAACTATGTCGAAAAATAGAAAAGGTTTACCCCAGACACGTAAGTAGTTTTTAGTTTTGCACGGACCTTTCAAACGCCCCTCGTAGTTTTCAGCTGTGTGTGTATTAATAGTGTAGATAAAGGACGGATCTATATAAATATTGTAGATATTGGTCTGTTGGCTGCCTCATAACACGTTAACGATTACAGGTGGTTATAAGTCTAATACTCTCATAATTTAATATTGTTGTAGTAGTTGTTGTTGTCTTCTCTCCGAAAACTGGTCTGATTCAGCTTTCCATGCTACTCTAACCTGTATGAGCATTTTCATTTCCGAATAGCTACTACAACCTGCATCCTTCTGGGTCTACTTACTGTACTCATCTGTTGGTCTCCCCCTACAATTTTTACCGCTCACACTTCCTTCAGTAGTAAATCGTTGATCCCTTGATGTCTCATAATATGTCCTATGAATCGACCCCTTCTTATAGTCAGATTGTGCAGTAAATTTCTGTTCTCCTCACTTATAATCAGCACCTCCTCATTTGTTATGTGATCTACCCACCTAATCATCAACACTCTTCCGTAGCACTATATTGGAGAAGCTTCTATTTCCTTGTTGTTTTTTTAATTCTTTATCGTCCACGTTTCCACTTCCATATATGGATAGATTCAGAAAAGACTTCGGCACACTTAACTCTTTAGCCGGCCGAAGTGGCCGAGCGGTTCTAGGCGCTTCAGTCTGGATCCGCGCGACCGCTACGGTCGCAGGTTCGAATCCTGCCTCGGGCATGGATGTTTGTGATGTCCTTACGTTAGTTAGGTTTAAGTAGTTCTAAGTTCTAGGGGACTGATGACCTCAGATATTAAGTCCCATAGTGCTCAGAGCCATTTGTACCATTTGAACTTAAATCTATATTCCATGTCAACAAATTTCTCTTCTTCAAAAACGCTGTTCTTGCCATTGAGAGTCTACTTTTTATATCCTCCCTACTTCGGCCATCATAAGTTATTTTGCTGCCCAAATAACAGAACTCATCTGCTACTTTAAGCGTCTCGTTTCCTAATCTAATTATCTTTCACCTCATACTTTACTAGAATGTATTAAATATTGCACGACAGTCGCTTGTTTCTGGATTCAGTCAAAAACCGGCAGAATATTCCATTACCTACTGTCGCAGTCCTCGTATGGGCACTTCACTGGTCCGTGTAGAAAGCACTTCACCCCTCCCCATTTATCAGTATCACAGTAGGCTACGTGATAAAGAAAGTGAAACTCTGCCGAACTGAAGCTCCTAGTTTTCGCCTAGGTATTGAAGTAGGACATTGAACTCACATTGCTGGTCATAATTCTTTTGAGAAAGACTTCAGTATGTGGAATGTTAAAGCTAAGGGTGGAACCATCTATTGTGTTTTGTGATTCTCAGAACAAAATTCTGGTAAGTAATGAGAAGTTTATTGTAGCCTTATTTTTCTTCGTTGACTGTCTACCAAGCACAGAATTTTTAAAAATTGTTGCGAAAGTTGAAATATTTTAAACTTCTGGCCTGGCGAATTATTTCATTCACTTTCTTCACAACTCGATCTCTTCGATCATCATCGTTGCACATTTTTGTTTTCATAAGAAACACGCTTCGATACTAAAGCGAAACTTCATCACATGCTGCTCATTCATAGACAAGAGTTCTTTAGTCTCATCTGCTGCGGGATTTTTATCAAAAAGAGAATTTCGTTACAATATGCCCTTCGTATGTTGCGGGCTTTTGTCAAAATTCTTGGTCGTGTAAGAAAAGATGAGTTATCCCTTTTCGATGCTTACCAGGTGCATCTGCCCCATATTTTTCGTGATTCACGAAATATATGGCGTTTCTTTTTTATGGCTTTCATTGTGGCCTAAAACCATTAGGCAGTGATTTACAGTTAACACCATATGGTTTCGGTACGGAATCCAGCAGAGGTACTGTAGTGAAATCGTCCTCGATAGTGCGAATCTACGCGAAACAGAACAGAATCCACCGTGGGCAGCATATGGCTGACACTTTACCTTAGCGAAAGGTAAGTGTGAGGTCCAGAGAACTGGAGGCTCCTTTGTGCGCTCGAAACCCGATGATAGAAACCGACACTGCCACCTGGATTCCTTCAGGAAGCCTTGCGTGGGCGAATGTGCGGTGTAGCTGTGGCGGTTTTTTGCTTCTACAGGTTGCAGTCTGGTGTCGCATGCTCCTCGATTGTGAGCACTGTGCCTGAACGAAGGGTAGCCTGCCACGTTCTCACTTAGCACAAAAGTAACTTGGCTGATAAATTTTAATAAATCACCTGTGACTCTTCACCTGGTATTGCTGAGACATTATATTCCGAAAGAAGCCGCACATTTTCCACCGAAGATGATATGAAGTGGTTTTTGTTAAAATTCTTGGTCGTGTAAGGAAAGATGATTTAGCTAAAATCTGTTACTTGCTTTCTGGCAACGTTTGAAACAAAGAAATACATTCTGTTTGGAAGCGTTCTGTCTTTGTTCGTCATAGGGATTAATCAATACGTACAATAAAGTAGTTGAGATCTTGGCGATGCCGAGCATCTCTTTATTACAATTCTGTTAGTCCATCACACTCTTCCCCCTCACTCCGTCCATCTGCTTCTCCCCTCTCTCATTCCATCTAGTCTTTCCCCTCTGTTCATCTGGTGGGTTGGGTTGTTTGGGGGCAAGAGACCAAACAGCGAGGTCATCAGTCTCATCGGATTAGGGAAGAACGGGGAAGGAATTCGGCCGTGCCCTTTCAAAGTAACCATCCTGGCATTTGCCTGGAGCGATTTAGGGAAATCACGGAAATCCTAAATCAGGATGGCCGGACGCGGAATTGAACCGTAGTCCTCCCGAATGCGAGTCCAGAGTGCTAGCCACTGCGCCACCTCGCTCGGTGTCCATGTGGTCCTTCCCTCTCGGTCCATCTGGTCTTCCTCTAAATTCATCTCCATCTCCCCTCTCTATTTCGACTTAATCCCTTCTAACTCCGTCTCCTACTCCTCCGCCTCTGTCCATCTCCTTACGTCCCTCTCTTTGCCCATCTCCTCCACCCTTCTCTCTCTATCCATCTCATCCTAAGCCTCTCTCTATCCACATTACCATCTCCACCCCAATAGGAGTTTTTTGGTTCTTTCCAGAGTAAGTAATATGTGAACAAAGTTTGGTTGAAATCTGTTCAGGGGCTGGTTTGAAATTAAATGTAAAGTTTGTTGCAAGTCTCTCATTCTCATAAATTGGATGAATAAAATCTGGGTATTCTCACGTTGTGGGCTAGGCTCCCTTTTCAGCCCCACCCCTACCCCTTTCATAGGTAGATGGTTCTTACCAACAAAGCGATTCTTTTCAAACAGTAAGTGGTATGTGTACAAAGTTTGGTTCATATCGCTCCAGTGGTCTACGAGAACAGGTGGTACATAAAAACATACACACATCAAAAAAAGTTTTGCATCACCCTGGTTCCCAGAACTCCTGAAGATAGACGATAACTGTGGATATTGTATCACAGACACAGTCCCTTTGACTATTCAGAAATGTCACTAAACCCGCTCAAAGATGTAAACAACCATGCATGAGCAGCGCGTATTAGACGGAGGTATTCCGACAGCCGATCAGCTGCAGTCACTCCACCAGAAAGGAAGTACACGGCTCCTGCTATCTGTAGTACAACCAAGCCTAGACGGTCAATACCGCTCTTCGATTGCGTCCGCATTGCTACTTTGTGCCAGGAAGGGCTCTCAACAAGGGAAGTGTCCAGGCGCCTCGAAGTGAACCAAAGCGACGTTGTTCGGACATGGAGGGGATACAGACAGAGACAGGAACTGTCGATGACATGGTTCGCTCAGGCCGTCCAAGGGCTACTACTGCAGTGGACGACCGCTACCTACGGATTATCGCTCGGAGGGACTCTGACAGCAACGCCACCATGTTGAATAACGCTTTTCGTATAGCCACAGGACTTCGTGTTACGACTCAAACTGTGCGCAATAGGCTGCATGATGCGCAACTCCACTCTCGACGTCCATGGCGATGCCCATCTTTGCAACCACGACACCACGCAGCGCGTACAGATAAGCCCAACAACACACCGAATGAACCGCTCAGGATTGGGCATCACGTTCTCTTCACCGGTGAGCGTCGCATATGCCTTCAACCAGACAATCGTCAGAGACGTGTTCGGAGGCAGCCCGGTCAGGCTGAACGCACTGTCCAGCGAGTGCAGCATCGTGGAGGTTCCCTGCTGTTTTGGGGTGGCATTTTGTGGGGCCGACGTACGCCACTGGTCGTCATGGAAGGCGCCTTAACGGCTGTACGATACGTGAATGCCATACTCCGACCGATAATGCAACCATATCGACAGTATATTGGCTAGGCATTCCTCTTCATGGACGACAATACGCGCTCCCATCGTGCACATGTTGTGAATGACTTCCTTCACGATAACGACATCGCTCGACTAGAATGGCCAGCGTGTTCTCCAGACATGAACCCTATCGAACATACCTGGGATAGATTGAAAAGGGCTGTCTATGGACTTCGTGACCCACCAACCACTCTGAGGGATCTACGCCGAACCGCCGTTGAGGAGTGGGACAATCCGGACCAACAGTGCCTTGATGAACTTGTGGATAGTATGCCACGACGAATACAGGCATGCATCAATGTAAGAGGACATGCTACTGGGTATTAGAGGTACCGGTGTGTACAGCAATCTAGACCACCACCTCTGAAGGTCTCGCTGTATGGTGGTACAACATGCAATGTGTGGTTTCCATGAGCAATAAAAACGGCGGAAATGATGTTTATATTGATATCTATTCCAATTTTCTGTACAGGTTCCGGAAATCTCGGAATCGAAGTGATGCAAAACTTTTTTAGGTGTGTGTATATACGTACGAACAGTTTTATAATATGTATGGATGACAGCGTGGTTTGTGCTTGTGTGCCGCTATAGTGCGCAATCCGCCCCGCAGCCCCATGAGGGTTGTATGGTATGGTATCGCTTCATCCCCCATCCATGAAGAAACTTTCAGGTTGGAAATGCACGGGTTGTGTTTGAAGATATGAGTGTCAAATGAGGGCATCCCGTCAATGGACTTATGGGAAGTCATTCAAGCAGCTGAGAATCGTGTGGCGAAAGGCCCGAGACCGCCCAGAATGTTCGTAAATGTTCTAGAATGTTCAAGACATTCGTAAATGTTCTAGAATGTTCAAGACATAAAGTTCCATTATGTTTCTGATGTGGGGATACGCTCCAGATCAAATGGCGAAAGTGAGATGCATGCGTCAGTGTATACTTTTGAAAACCTGTTAAAGCAGATTTAGGAAAAGTGAAAACGATAGAACGTGAAATAAGGTCCGAGAATGTTCTAGCTTTTAGTATCACTACAAATAATGCACAAGGAGAAACGTTAAGGTGCTGTGGTATTAATTTAAAAGAACCATTCTCTTTCATGGTCCGAGAATGTTCTAGCTGTTAGTATCACTACAAATAATGCACAAGGAGAAACGTTAAGGTGCAGTGGTATTAATTTAAAAGAACCATTCTCTTTCATGGTTACTTACATTATATTCCCCTATAACCCGAAATCCAAAGAATCTGTATATCTGTTCATCAAATAAGATGACCAATACAGCCTATTTTATAAAGAAGTATAGTAACAGAATAAGTTAATTAAGTATGAAATAAATTAAAAGCAAAGAAGAGTTGTTTCATTAAATTAAATAAAACTATCTTGAGAATATACTTATTTAGTTTAGCTTTATATTTTTTGAATTTAAAGGATTTCTGGTCAGATGAGTATCGGGTAATATCAATAGCAGCAGAAAATGGTATAACAGGTGTAGGATTCGTTATGTATAGGAAGGTAGGGCAGAGGGTGTGTTACTGTGAACAGTTCAGTGACGGGTTGTTCTAATCAGAATCGACAGCAGACCAACACCGACAACGATAGTTCAGGTATACATGCTGACGTCGCAAGCTGAAGATGAACAGATAGAGAAAGTGTATGAGGATATTGAAAGGGTAATGCAGTATGTAAAGGGGGACGAAAATCTAATAGTCATGGGCGACTGGAATGCAGTTGTAGGGGAAGGAGTAGAAGAAAAGGTTACAGGAGAATATGGGCTTGGGACAAGGAATGAAAGAGGAGAAAGACTAATTGATTTCTGTAACAAGTTTAAGCTAGTAATAGCGAATACCCTGTTCTAGAATCACAAGAGGAGGAGGTATACTTGGAAAAGGCCGGGAGATACGGGAAGATTTCAATTAGATTACATCATGGTCAGACAGAGATTCCGAAATCAGATACTGGATTGCAAGGCGTACCCAGGAGCAGATATAGACTCAGATCACAATATAGTAGTGATGAAGAGTAGGCTGAAGTTCAAGACATTAGTCAGGAAGAATCAATACGCAAAGAAGTGAGATACGGAAGTACTAACGAATGACGAGATACGTTTGAAGTTCTCTAACGCTATAGATACAGCAATAAGGAATAGCGCAGTAGGCAGTACAGTTGAAGAGGAATGGACATCTCTAAAAAGGACCATCACAGAAGTTGGGAAGGAAAACATAGGTACAAAGAAGGTAGCTGCGAAGAAACCATGGGTAACAGAAGAAATACTTCAGTTGATTGATGAAAGGAGGAAGCACAAACATGTTCCGGGAAAATCAGGAATACAGAAATACAAGTCGCTGAGGAATGAAATAAATAGCCAGTGCAGGGAAGCTAAGACGAAATGGCTGCAGGAAAAATGTGAAGACATCGAAAAAGATATGATTGTCGGAAGGACAGACTCAGCATACAGGAAAGTCAAAACAACCTTAAGCAACGGTGGTAACAATAAGAGTGCAACGGGAATTTCACTGTTAAATGCAGAAGAGAGAGCAGATAGGTGGAAAGAATACATTGAAAGCCTCTATGAGGGTGAAGATTTGTCTGATGTGATAGAAGAAGAAACAGGAGTCGATTTAGAAGAGATACGGGATCCAGTATTAGAATCGGAATTTAAAAGAGCTTTGGAGGACTTACGGTCAAATAAGGCAGAAGGGATAGATAACATTCCATCAGAATTTCTAAAATCATTGGGGGAAGTGGCAACAAAACTACTATTCACGTTGGTGTGTAGAATATATGAGTCTGGCGACATACCATCTGACTTTCGGAAAAGCATAATCCACACAATTCGGAAGACGGCAAGAGCTGAAAAGTGCGAGAATTATCGCACAATCAGCTTAACAGCTGATGCATCGAAGCTGCTTACAAGAATAACGTACAGAAGAATGGAAAAGAAAATTGAGAATGCGCTAGGTGAAGATCAGTTTGGCTTTAGGAAAAGTAAAGGGACAAGAGAGGCAATTCTGACGTTACGGCTAATAATGGAAGCAAGGCTAAAGAAAAATCAAGACACTTTCATAGGATTTGTCCACCTGGAAAAAGCGTTCGACAATATAAAATGGTGCAAGCTGTTCGAGATTCTGAAAAAAGTAGGGGTAAGCTATAGGAAGAGACGGGTCATATACAATATGTACAACAACCAAGAGGGAATAATAAGAGTGGACGATCAAGAACGAAGTTCTCGTATTAAGAACGGTGTAAGACAAGGCTGTAGCCTTTCGCCCCTACTCTTCAATCTTTACATCGAGGAAGCAATGATGGAAATAAAAGAAAGGTTCAGGAGTGGAATTAAAATACAAGGTGAAAGGATATCAATGATACGATTCGCTGATGACATTGCTATCCTGAGTGAAAGTGAAGAAGAATTAAATGATCTGCTGAACGGAATGAACAGTCTAATGAGTACACAGTATGGTTTGAGAGTAAATCGGAGAAAGACGAAGGTAATGAGAAGTAGTAGAAATGAGAACAGCGAGAAACTTAACATCAGGATTGATGGTCACGAAGTCAATGAAGTTAAGGAATTCTGCTACCTAGGCAGTAAAATAACCAAAGACGGACGGAGCAAGGAGGACATCAAAAGCAGACTCGCTATGGCAAAGAAGGCATTTCTGGCCAAGAGAAGTCTACTAATATCAAATACCGGCCTTAATTTGAGGAATAAATTTCTGAGGATGTACGTCTGGAGTACAGCATTGTATGGTAGTGAAACATGGACTGTGGGAAAACCGGAACAGAAGAGAATCGAAGCATTTGAGATGTGGTGCTATAGACGAATGTTGAAAATTAGGTGGACTGATAAGGTAAGGAATGAGGAGGTTCTATGCAAAATCGGAGAGGAAAGGAATATGTGGAAAACACTGATAAGGAGAAGGGACAGGATGATAGGACATCTGCTAAGACATGAGGGAATGACTTCCATGGTACTAGAGGGAGCTGTAGAGGGCAAAAACTGTAGAGGAAGACAGAGATTGGAATACGTCAAGCAAATAATTGAGGACGTAGGTTGCAAGTGCTACTCTGAGATGAAGAGGTTAGCACAGGAGAGGAATTCGTGGCGGGCCGCATCAAACCAGTCAGTAGACTGATGACCAAAAAAAAAAAAAAATTATTTTAATTCACGTGTTACAGGAACTGACTTGCTTTGTCCGAGTTTACGGAACAAGTTTACGGTACCTCCAAACCCATCCATCTGCCAGTCACTGATTTTTGTTTCTTGTGCTATCCTTGGTTCCCATGTCGGACACTACGGTCGTTGTGCAGTGTCAGCTGTTGTGTTTGTGGAACGTGGGTGTTTGAAGTGATGATCACCAATCAGTTTGCATCAATGTATATTTGAAGGGAAAAAAAGTCGAGATTTATCTGTAATGTTCTCGAGAATTTACGAATATTCTTGATTGCTAACCAATGTTCTCGAATATTCTAAAATATATTCGAATGTTCTAAATTACTCCAAAATGTTTTTAGTTTTCCCAAAGTGTTCTGTAACGTTTTCGAATGTTGTTGGGTGTTTTAGAATATTCTAGTAAGTGCCCGAATTTATTTAACGTTCTCGCAAGTGTATGGCTGTTTTGGATTGCTTTCGAATGTTTTGGAATGTGCTAGGCGTTGGCAGTGTGCTTTACTTCAAATTACGGTATTGTGAAGTAGTTAAGTGGATTTAAGTGTACTTAAGAGTTTTTTGGATATTTGAGAGTAGTTCTGAGCGTGAAATATAATGCTTTTACCATTTTTTGTATGTTCTTTCTAACAGTGTTCTCGAATAGGCTAATCAGGAATGTTCTCAGAAAACAAATAAAAACAATGGCCAAGCGAAGGGAACTTTTATCAGTTAGTCTCTAAATAAAAGCGCCAAATATCGATTAATGTCAAATTCCGTGGATTTTGCAGTTTATAACGCGGAAGACGAAAATGTAATAATTGAAAAGCCGAATATGTCTCACAATATCTTTTTAAAAAGTGTCCCAATAAACACCAAAAAAGACAAGAACCGAAGCAGGTTTTAAAATCTTTCTGTGTGGAATCCAGAGTTAAAATGTGGTCGGAATTCTCCATCGAATGCAGAACACTTTACTACAGAAGATACTACACAGAGCCCACAGAGGCTTAGATTTCGAGAGTCAAATGACCAAAAACACCTTCGCTACCGCCAAACTTTAGAAATTCATTACGCTGAACACGTGCCAGTTAGGCATTCAACTGTTAGTAGACTTAACGAAGCGATGATGTGGTTATAAGACCGAACTTGCATTATGGAAGAGTGTGGTTCAGATTCCAATCCAGTCACCCACGTTCAAATTTTCCATGGTCTAAAGAACAACATAGTTGATTGGTTTCAACATCCTTCACCCATTCGAGTTTTGCTCCATCTCTAATACCTTCGTCGTCGCAAGACGTGAAACCATAATCTTTCAGCTTAACCAACAAACCAACCAACCTACCCACATCTCTGTTTGTATTCGATTTTCATTACTCTCGCCAACTATTTGAAAGCATTTTAAATTACCACACTGCCTTTAAACGTTATCTCCATTCGTCTAATTGTACATCATGTTACAAGTTTTCACACAAAATTCTTACTTCATTTATTAAAAAGCAGTTCCGGCATACGTCAGCGAAGAAATGAAAGTGGCCAAGACCAGTAAGTGTAGGTGACACTGCCCACATGAACGGGACAGGCAGGTAACGGGCGGCCTGTGTTTGGGTGTGGCTCTTGCTCAGTGTGCCTGCGCTAATACTTTTAGTTTTGTACTGTCTGCTGCTGGCATTATAATTACGATGGTTTGTTCTACTCTGTCAAGAGCCTTTCGATTTTGTTCTGGTACTACTATCTGATCTGTCCTTGCCTATTCCATTCGCGAATGCTGCGTGGAAAGGATGATTGTCGGTGGGCCTCTGTATCAGTTCTAATTTCTCGGATTTTCTCGTGTGGTCATTTCGTGAGACGTATGCATATTAGATTAGATTAGATTTACTTTCATTCCAGTTGGTTCGTAGTGAGCAGGTCCTCCAGGATGTAGAACATGTCAGAAAAACAATAATACATGACAAATATTTACAACTCAAACAAGCCGGCCGTATGGCCGAGCGGTTCTAGGCGCTTCAGTCTGGAACCACGCGACCGCTACGGGTCGCAGGTTCGAATCCTGCCTCGGGCATGATTGTCTGTGATGTCCTTAGGTTAGTTAGGTTTAAGTAGTTGTAAGATCTAGGGGACTGATGACCTCAGATGTTAAGTCCCATAGTCCTCAGAGCCATTTGCACCATTTTTTTGAACTCAAACAAATAAGCTAATGTACCATTCCACAGGTCCCAAGTGGAATGTTCGTCTTTTTTTTTAATGAACAGTATGTGAAAGAATCATTTTACAAACACTAATGCACTGAAACTTCCTGGCAGATTAAAACTGTGTGCCCGACCGAGACTCGAACTAGGGACCTTTGCCTTTCGCGGGCAAGTGCTCTACCATCTGAGCCACCGAAGCACGACTCACGCCCCGTCCTCACAGCTTTACTCCTGCCAGTATCTCGTCTCCTACCTTCCAAACTTTACGGAAGCTCTCCTGCGAACCTGCAGAACTAGCACTCCTGAAAGAAAGGTTCGCAGAAGAGCTTCTGTGATGTTTGGAAGGTAGGGGACGAGGTACTGCCAGAATTGAAGCTGTGAGGACGGGTTGTGAGTCGTGCTTGGGTAGCTCAGTTGACGGCGGGCACGGTAGCTCAGCGTGTTCGGTCAGAGGGCTAGCTGCCCTCTGTAATAAAAAAAAAACTGAGTTCGCCGATCAACAACAAAACAAAACGGGTGTCTTTCGACGCCCGCCACGAGCAGATACAACGAACGAAAGAGAACAAAATGGGATTAAAAAAAATAAAAAATGTTGGTAGAGCACTTGCCCCCGAAAGGCAAAGGTCCCGAGTTCGAGTCTTGGTCCGGCACACAGTTTTAATCTGCCAGGAAGTTTCATATCAGCGCACACTCCGCTGCGGAGTGAAAATCTCATTCTTACTAATGCACTGAATGTAAAATAAAAATGTTTTTATTTATTTATAAGGTAATAAACATGTGATAGAGCTACTATAATACTAATATACAATGAACACATTACTGCACTGAAATGGTGCAGAAGTTAGATTGTATTTACGTACACACACACACACACACACACACACACACACACACACTTATTTACAATGAACACATTACTGCACTGAAATTGTGCAGAAGTTATCCAATAAATCCTTTAGGCTTCTCTTAAACTGAATTACAAAGCTTTTTATGGCTGCTGGCAAGTTATTGAAAATGTGTGTTCCTGAATAATGCACACCTTTTTGTACAAGAGTAAGTGACTTTAAATCCTTGTGAATACTATTCTTATTTCTAGTATTGATTCCATGAATTGAGCTGTTTGTTTGAAAAAGTGATAAGTAGGAAGTCATATGTTGTCCGACTCTTCCCGGAAAGTACTCATTCGAAATTTCAATAGTAAATCTCTCCGTAATGCACAATGCCTCTTTTGTGGCGTCTGCCGCTGGAGTTTGTTTAGCATATCTGTAACGCTCTCGCGCGGACTGAACGATACCCTGACGAAACGAGCGCTCTTCGTTGGATCTTCTCTGCCTCTTATTTCAGTCCTATTTGGTAAGGATCCCACACTGATCGCCAGTACTCAGGAACTGGTCGAACAAGCACCTTGAAAGCCACTTCTTTAGAGGACGAATTACATTTCCTTAACAGTCTTGCTACGAATCTGTGTGGCATTTGCTTTTCCTACTATATGTTTTATGTAGTCATTCCAATCAAGGTCGCTCCGGATAGATACTCCTATATATTTTACGGCAGTTGCTGTTTCCAACAGTTTGTCATCAATAGTGTAGTTGCACAGTAGTGGATTTCTTCTCCTATTTATGCGGAGTATGTTACATTTATTACATGTAGGGTCAACTGCCAGTGTTGAGTAGGTCCTTCTGCAAGTCTGCGTTGCTACAGCGGCACCATCTGCGAAGAATCTTAAACATCTATCGACGCATTCTACTAGATCATTTGTATACATTATAAACAGCATTGGTCCCTGCCTCACATCCTTTGGGTATTACCAAAATTACCTTTACATCTGCCTATTTTACTCCGTTAAGATCGACGCATTGAGTTCTACCTGCAAGGAAGTCTTGGATCCAGTTGAAAATATGGTCCGATTCTCGGTAAGCTCGTTTTTTTTTTTTTTTCATTAAACGGCAGTGTGAGACACTGTCAAACGCATTCCTGAAATTGAGGAACGTGGCGTTCACCTGAGCGCCCATGTCTACAGCGCTGTGGATCTGATTGACAACAGAGCGAGCTGAGTTTCGTAACACGTCTGTTTCATCTACATCTACATCATACTCCGCAAACCACATAATGGTGTGTGGCGGAGGGTACTTTCGGTTTCACGATCTCATCCCTCCAACCCTGCTCCAGGCCCATAGTGCGTGCGAAGAATAATTGTCGAGAAGCCTCTGTGTTGGCTCTAATTTCTCGAATTTTCTCCTCGTAGTCAATACTCGAGCTGTATGTGGGGGGAAGTAGTATGTTGTTCGACTCCTCCTGAAAAATGCTGTCCCGAAATTGCAATAGTAAACCTCTCCAACGACATCAACACTAGATCTGTAGGTTAGAGACGCATTCAGCTGCGAACTTAATGAGGGCCAGGTGGCAATCTGAGCCTCGTTCTCTCAAATGAGAGTCCAGTATGCTGCCTAACACGCCACTGCGCTAGGAAGTTCTCGTAAACTCTGGATGCAAACATCTACCGAAGAAGTCTGTCATTTCGGCCTTGACTGGTAAAAGTGATCAGGACATAAGGAGGCCATTGCAAAACCGTCGATCAACTTCAGGGCAATAGCCCTGCCAACGGAGCCAAAGAAGATCAAGTAGAAGGAAAAAAAAAAAAAAACGTGTAATCTCAAATTTTCGTACAGCTGTAGGAGGGAGTATCACGAAGAATGTGATCGGGGAACGTTTAGAAGTTACATTTTTAATTTTTATGTTTTTCGTTAATAGCTCAAAAATCGCAGCACCTTGAGAAAATTTTTCCCAGTACAAATTTAAACATCACTAATTTTCCTACACAAAAGATTCTATTCATGTTTCTGTCTAGAACTAAGAGTTTCAGCAATACAAGGGGTGGAACAATCATAGTTTATTAAAGATGGCGTTTTAATGGTAAAAAAACAATCTTCGCCGTTACATGAAGTGCGTTGGGTAAAAATGTTAAGTGTGCGTACCACGTCTGTGTGCAGTAGCGCTGTGTTAAGGAATGAATTGTGTTCTGGGGCGTAACAGGGTGAATGGTTCAGGCGTGGAAAGCAGAAGCATGAGGGAAGGTAGGTCGTCGAATTTTGGTCACGCCGTTCCCTCCTACAAAGGTCTGCAAACTGAAGAGCGGGCAGCTGATTCCCCAGTTCATCTATCGGACAACGTCACAATAAGCAACTACAAGGTTTTTCACGAAGTTATACCGTCTCTCGGAAGTGCGCCTTATGTATCACTGGTGATGCAGTACGCAGACATGCAATTTCTGCACTCTCTTCTGTTAACTAGAAGGAAAACTGACTCATTCTTAGATGGGTTGGGGTTAGGTTGTTTGGGGGAAGAGACCAAACTGCGAGCTCATCGGTCTCATTGGATTAGGGAAGGACAGGGAAGGAAGTCGGCCGTGCCCTTTCAAAGGAACAATTCCGGAATTTGCCTGGAGAGATTTAGGGAAATCATGGAAAACCTAAATCAGGATGGCCAGAGGCGGGACTGAACCGTCGTCCTCCCGAATGCGATGACTGATTCTTAGTCATCCTGTGTGGCAACTGTAGTGTTTTCCTGGAAAAGGCAACTTCCATGACCATGTGCGTCGCTCACTTTCCACCGCTCACTTTTCAGTTTACAGACAGGCTATACATCCTCAGCATTTCCTGTCAAGTTCTCTTGTGTCAGTAAACAAATTAACTTGGCTGAGCTTGTAGTTACACAGAGTAGTGGAGTAATATTCAGTTTATAAGGTTTGTACTTATTCGCAGTTGTTAAAAGAGCTATTACGTAAAAAATCCCAACATCCGACGCTGTCAGCCGTCTACCACATGGAAGAACCTGTCCCAAGTGCAACATGCTGTCAATATGTATTCGACAATGTCGATTTCGTTTGTCTTCACTATCACTAGCTGGAGTACTTTTCCCAGTATGAGGAATACTTTTCCCAGTATGAGGGATAGCAAATCATCACCCTAGCCTCATCTCTCACAACATGTGAAGACGCCCACAGGCTTAAAGTGGTTCCCTCTGCAACAGATGTACGTCACCTAGGTGTTATGGAGCTATAGATATGTCAACGTAAGGCAAGCAATGCGTAACTGTTCTAGACGTGGATATGATCGGTCCCATTCTGTCAGACTTATTGACACTCATCTTGGAATTTATACTGTGGGTGTGTGATAAGTGCCGCGCGGTATTAGCCGAGCGGTATTGGGCGCTGCAGTCATGGACTGTGCGGCTGGTCCCGGCGGAGGTTCGAGTCCTCCCTCGGGCATGGGTGTGTGTGTGTTTATCCTTAGGATAGTTTAGGTTAAGTAGCGTGTAAGCTTAGGGACTGATGACCTTAGCAGTTAAGTCCCATAAGATTTCACACACATTTTTTTGTGTGATAAGTGCTTCCATTTAGTGCAGCACACTCGACAAGTGCCAGCTGGTCCTGAATGGAAAATATTTATGCAGCCTATCAGTAACGCATTTAATGGTGAGAAAAGTGCAGTAACTTCCTGGTCACTCGTTAATTCACCAGCAAGTGAACACAAGACTATTACACTAACTTACAATATACTGTCACGGATCCACAGTAGCAAGATTCCACATTTACCGATTCAGTCCCCTTCCCGCCATCACTACAAAGATCACTGACATCACACGAATTGTACACCTCTCAGCCATTTTTATAGGAAAATGTTTGACATAAAAGCTCACTTAAAAACTGCAAAAAAGTACTCATTTAATGAACTGAAAGTAACTTAATTTTGTAAAAACTGGCACAGTGAAGTTACTTTTTCTGCTCACATAATTGAACTGGAGAGAAAATGTTGTGGAGGTGTAGTCCGTCTTGCAAAATTAACAGCGAGCCGCGCTCGTGATAGAGGAAGTTGCCTTTCCTGACAGAACGTTACAGGTTTCGAGCCGAAAGACTAAGATTCAATTTTATTTCTAGCAATGTTCAGAGATTCATGTAGATTATGTCCACAATCGTTTCTAGCGTTAGTGTTGTTAGTAACAACCTGTATTCCATGTAGTGTTAACGTACTTAGTGGAAAATAAACATCCTCCAGGGGTCTGTGCACTACGTAACCAGTGATTCATGAGGTGTGCTACACAGGAAGGTGTAACTTTTTGAAACATCTTGCAGTTGCTTTTGTGACGTAATAGGGTAGATAGAGTAGGGAATCATCTGCTCACTCTTCAGTTTGCAGACCCATGTAGGAGGAAAGTACGTGACCATAATCCGACCACCTGTCTTCCCCCGCGCTTCTACCCTCTACCCCCTCCCTCTTCCACTCTGTTACAACTGCAGAACACAATTTGTCTCGTAATAAGGATCTAATGTACTTACACGTGGCATTCACATTTCATATTTGTTCTTAAACCACTTAATTATACAGCAAACGTTAATTTTATACCATTCAAACACTAATTTCAGGCTGATCCTGGCGGGGTTCGAGTCCTCCCTCGGGCATGGGTGTGTGTGTTTGCCTTAGGATAATTTAGGTAAAGTAGTGTGTAAGCTTAGAGACTGATGACCTTAGCAGTTAAGTCCCATAAGGTTTCACACACATTTGAACATTTTGAACACTAATTTCAATAAACTGCGGTTTTTCCATCGCTTGCAAAGTGGAAACTATTAGTTCTAGACAAAAATGAATACGACCTGTTTTTCCAGGAAATTTAATGTAGTTTAATTTTGTACTGGGAAAAATATTTGGCAGAAATCGCGATTTTCTGGTTATACAAGAAGAACACCAAGAATTGACCTTTAAGCGCTCCCCCACTCTCACATTCCACCGACGAAGAATTTTTGAATGTTGTTCACGACGCTCCGTTCTACCACTGTACAAAATTTTCGACTTCACGATTTTTCCTCTAATTTGCCTTCGCTGACTGGACTATGTGACTACGTCTCATCCGGCCGGGGTGGCCGAGCGGTTCTAGGCGCTACAGTCTGGAACCGCGCGACCGCTCCGGTCGCAGGTTCGAATCCTGCCTCGGACATGGATGTGTGTGATGTCCTTAGGTTAGTTAGGTTAAAGTAGTTCTAAGTTCTAGGGGACTGATGACCTCAGAAGTGAAGTCCCATAGTGCTCTATTCGGCCATTTATCCTCAGTTTCTTTGTTGCTGCTATTTAAAGCAATCACGTTATGTACATTTCATTCATAGAAACTTGAATGTGATACCATACATCATGAAAGATCTTATTGTGAACAGAAATAAAGTAAAATTGGTAAGGTTAATAAAAAATCCGCTCTTTTTATACAGTGAAGGATTGAATTACTTAATTGAGACGTAGTTCAAATGGTTCAAATGGCTCTGAGCACTATGGGACTTCACTTCTGAGGTCATCAGTCCCCTAGAACTTAGAACTAGTTAAACCTAACTAACCTAAGGACATCACAAACAACCATGCCCGAGGCAGGATTCGAACCTGCGACCGTAGCGGTCTTGCGGTTCCAGACTGCAGCGCCTTTAACCGCACGGCCACTTCGGCCGGCTGTGTAGTTTCGCCTGTGCGTTTTTGCTATTATGATATATCTTGCCTACATACAGACATACATAATACATAAAGCCTCATTACCTTATCTATCGTGTTTACTGTTCTCTCTAAGTATCAGATAACGTCGAAACGATTGTTTTTCTTCTTCAAAAAGGTTTTTAATGAAAATTGTTTCGTATTGCGTTAAGTGTTGGCTCTTTTCTTTGTCCACATATTCCACAACTTAAATTATTTTAGAACGTTCCTTTCATCCGTCGTCGAATCTTCATCGCGGTCTCGGCCAGAATGCGCGCACTCTTGCTGGCGTCTGGGCGGCGAGACCAGTGACGCGACGCACCGGATTTAATCGGGAACTTTTTTGACGGACACGGATTAATTGTCTACTGTTACACACTATGCAGTCAGATTAACTAAGCTTTAGCCCGCGAGACAGGGTTAAAGTTCATAACCACAAAGTCAGCAATCAAAAGCAGCTTTCAGGTAAGATTCCGAAATCCGCTTATTGGACTGGAATATGCTGACTGCTAACAGTTCAATACACCACCTTCAACTCGCTATTAGCAACAGATAATTATCTTAGCAACAAACAGTAACACAGTTCAAACTCAAAAGGGAAAAAGGTTACTCAAAAACAACACTTTCAGATTTGCACAGATACAAATGAAGTTTATTGACATCAAATAATTCTAGCCAGTTCCCTCACTTTTTATGCAGTCATCACTTCCCGCTAGCTAAAATCTCCTTGTTTCGTCAGTGCTCTTATCTTACCACGTAAGTCCACAATCATTGCTCCTCAACATTCGCAGAGAACAACAGTAAAACAGCTGAACAGAAATCACCGCCCTCTCACGGAAACACACTTCGTGTTCTCTCAGTCTTCCGCTTTGCACTCAGTAGCTTGGCTGATCACAAATGATCACCATCTTGTGACCTCCAAAATACACGGCGAACCAGATCCACTTCAGAAGGAGCAGACTTCTGCACCCCACGAGGCCCGCCGGCCGACTGCCTCGATTTCGTGGACTCCCCACCTCACCACGAAAATGTTTGTAGACCTTTCAGCCAGTCAGAAACCAGGAGCAAAAAGTTGTCATCGTCACTGGACATTCTCCTGTACCTGCTCATAGCGCTCCTGTAAGACGCTGCCTCCTGACATGACATTAAGTACCCTTTCTGCCACGGCCGACGTGCGGAAATTACATTCCCTGTAAAACCAATGATTTAGAAGGATTAGGCAAAATCCAACCCATCTTCTTCAGGACGAAAAAAAACCATTTTCACCAGCCGCCTGAAACGGCCTGCGGAGGCTAACATACCGAAACAGGGCCACAAACCTATGCGGCTTGGAGACGATGTGCTACAGTTTTTCACTTTCAAAAATTTCTCATCTTTTGGAAGGACACTAATAGGCAAAACATCAATGTCCTCGTGGAACCTTCGCGAAGAGTCCCGAAAACAAGGCAAAGAATAAAATAAATATTGAGACGACATAAAATCATAAAACCCAGTACAATGAAATGAATGGTTGTGCCGAGAATAGGTTAGCTTCCGATGTTAAAAGTGGCGCCACCCTATCTCCACCAAAACAAACGTCAAAACTTTCTTCCGGAGAATCCTTAATGTTGACATCCGGAACCGTTCAGTTCATTTCCTTTCCGTTGACTCTCTGTGTGTAAGCCTCCATTCAAAAGCATTTTGGAATATTTTGACGTCCATTCCGTGACGCCCAATAGAAATACTCGCGAAGAGCATCAGGACTACTGTTGTTGATTCCATAAAACAGCTTAATGGGTAAAGCTCTGCTCACCTTGTCCGGACACATGACTGTCTGCACCTGTAATGCACATTGATGTTTGTGTTTCAAACTATGACGACGTATCAGTACCGGCACCTAACGGCACGTCATAACGCTAACACTGCTATCAACGCAAGTCCTACAGCGCACAGTCTGAATGTCATTCCCATAAAGTTAAGTACCCATACGGCAAATAATTTTCCTTCTGTATTGGCTCAAGTAGTAAAAGTTGAACTACAACCACTCTGTAGAAAGCCTTCCAAACCACTTTTTGCTGATCGCAGCTTCCTCTTCCTTTTATTTTCGCAACACGTAGTAATTTTAATTGCAATACAGTACATGCAAGTTATACATCATCGAGCGCCGATAAGTTCGCTACGAACGCAGTCCCAGGCATAAATATTACGCAATAAAAGTTGCCCCGTTCTTGGCCTCGCACCTCTCGCAATATACTGGCACAATATCATTGCGCAATAAAGCGCCCTTACGGGGCCCTCATAGACTCAATATTTATTGTTTAGTATTCAGTATTGCGAAATAATATTGGCAATATTAGGCCATTATGTACGATTTGCTCAATGTACTGAAGGCGACTGCAGAGCTTTAAAAATACTGAAGCTCTCTCAGTATCATCTGCATCTACATCTACATTTATACTCCGCAAGCCTCCCAACGGCGTATGGCGGAGGGCACTTTACGTGCCACTGTCATTACCTCCGTTTCCTGTTCCAGTCGCGTATGGTTCGCGGGAAGAACGACTGCCGGAAAGCCTCCGTGCGTGCTCGAATCTCTCTGATTTTGCATTCGCGATCTCCTCGGGAGGTATAAGTAGGAGGAAGCAATATATTCGATACCTCATCCAGAAACGAACCCTCTGGAAACGTGGACAGCAAGCTACAACGCGATGCAGAGCGCCTCTCTTGCAGAGTCTGCCACTTGAGTTCGCTAAACATCTCCGTAACGCTATCACGCTTACCAAACAACCCTGTGACGAAACGCGCCGCTCTTCTTTGGATCTTCTCTACCTGGGAAGCAATATATTCGATACCTCATCCAGAAACGCACCCTCTCGAAACCTGGACAGCAAGCTACACCGCGATGCAGAGCCCCTCTCTTGCAGAGTCTGCCACTTGAGTTTGCTAAACATCTCCGTAACGCTATCACGCTTACCAAATAACCCTGTGACGAAACGCGCCGCTCTTCTTTGGCTCTTCTCTACCTCCTCCGCCAACTTTTTTTTTTTTTTTTTTTTGTTATATATCTCATTTTGCTCTATATTGGTCGATGAATTTGTTCGTGGCGGACGTCCGATGACAGCTGTTCGGGTTCTTTGTTGATCCGTTCACTCAGTTTTTTATTATAGAGGGTAGCTAACCCTCTGACCAAGCACGCTGAACTAACGTGCCGGCAACCCGACCTGGTACGGATCCCACACTAATGAGCAATACTCAAGTATAGGTCGAACGAGTGTTTTGTAAGCCACTTCCTTTGTTGATGGACTACATTTTCTAAGGACTCTCCCAATGAATCTCAACCTGGCACCCGCCTTACCAACAATTAATTTTATATGATCATTCCACTTCAAATCGTTCCGTACTCCCAGATATTTTACAGAAGTAACGGCTACCAGTGTTTTTTCCGCTATCATATAATGATACAATAAAGGATCCTTCTTTCTATGTATTCGCAATACATTACATTTGTCTATGTTAAGGGTCAGTTGCCACTTCCTGCACCAAGTGCCTATCCGCTGCAGGTCTTCCTGCATTTCGCTGCAATTTTCTAACGCTGTAACTTCTCTTCATACAACAGCATCATCCGCGAAAAGCCGCATGGAACTTCCGACACTATCTACGTTCATGCGCGGTATGTTGTACCGTGTAAGGATGATATTGTGCAACAAACGGGCGTTCCTGTTAAGACTTCGTGATTTGCGACGCGGAAGCAACTGGTACATCGACGCTATTCGAACATAAATACATCATGAAAGACAGACGAAATAAACCAATTTTTGGTTCAAATGGTTCAAATGGCTCTGAGCACTATGGGACTTAACATCCATGGTCATCAGTCCCCTAGAACTTAGAACTACTTAAACCTAACTAAACTAAGGACAGCACACAACACCCAGTAAAAACCATCTTTTCAAGTACACTCAGGGGAGCAGTTTGATTACATATTTAATACATATTCAGCAGTTATCTGTGGGAATTTTGACAATAGTTTTTAAGTTCAGGGAAAGGACACAGCTACTGCTTATTTGTTCGTTTCAGAAGTTTGATTATTTATTCCAGAAATACATAACAGCACTGCTTACCATTTCTTACGCTTTTTAGCTTTATAGATCGCTTCCAGCATTGTGGAAGATGAAATCCGACAAGGACATGAACAATATCTTCTCAGTGTATACAGGGTGAAAACCGACAAACTCTGGGAGGTTGTAGTGGACATCAAAACAAATATTTTTCCCTAATGTCATTTTTTCCTATGAGGATTATTTAAACCGGTGGAGGCCGTATTACGATCTTCAGTTGTTAGAGGGCGTATTACGCTCTTCAGTTGTAGGCAACTGCTGTCCACCAGTGTAGTAGTGCATTGTCTCTGTTTACTAACGGAGAGATACACCTGGAGTGAGTACACTGATCTCGTTGGTGCGTACTACGTAACGCACCACAACGGACGAGCTGCACAGCGGGTTTATCAACAACACTATCCTAATCGCCGTATCCCGCATCATACGACCTTTGCTGCTGTGTACCAACGTCTGCGTGAGACTGGGTCATTTAGCAGATTACCTGGACAGGGACGCCGTCGCACGGTAAGAACGCTGCAATTTGAGGAAGCTGTCTTGCAGCATGTGGAGCGGAATCCTTCAATCAGCACTCGTGCAATTGCACGTAACATGGGGACGAATCAGACGAATGTAATAACAGTCCTTGGACAGCAATTGTTACGTCCATTTCACTTACAGCGTGTCCACAACCTGGAACCAGTTGATTATCCACCCAGAGCACAGTTTTCGCAGTGGTACCTGGAACAGTGTGAAATGCATCCTACATTTCCATCTGTGTTCTTTACCGATGAAGCAACGTTCGGGCGTGATGCAGTCTCAAACAGGCACAATTCGCATGTTTGGAGTGAGGATAACACACACGCCACAGTTACTAGCGCTCATCAAGTGCTGTTCTTCGTTAATGTGTGGGTCGGTGTTGTTGGGGACTGTTTAACTGGGCCGTATCTGCTACCTAGGCCATTAAATGGCAGGCACTATTGCAATTTTCTCGCCAGAGCATTGCCAGAATTGCTGGAAGACGTCCCACTCCCTACAAGACAATGCCTGTGGTTCCAACATGACGGGACGCCGGCACATTTCAGTCGTCGTGTGCGTCGATTCCTGGACAGACGGTTCCCAGAAATGTGGATTGGCAGAGGTGGTCCTGTACCATGGCCTGCTCGATCCCCAGATATGTCCCCTCCGGACTTTTTTGTGTGGGGAGAGATGCGCAACCTTGTTTACGCAACTCCTGTTGCATCAGAAGAGGATCTGGTTGCCCGGATAGTAGCAGCAACAGGAACAATTCAGGTACTTCTGGGGTTTTTGCCCGTGTCGGACAGAACATGATCCGACTGTGTAACCTTTGTTTACGTGTCAATGGAGGCATTTTTGAAAATCTACTGTAATTGAAATTGGATTGTGTTAATGTGTTGTCTCTTGGTCATAAAAAAGTGGAAAAGTGTTTGTTGGTTTAATTAATCTGCCACCAGAGAAATCTTCCTCTACCGGTTTAAATACACCTCATACGAAAAAATGACATTAGGAAAAAATATTTGTTTTGATGTCCCCTTCAACCCTCCAGAGTTTGTCGGTTTAAATACTTTTCACCCTGTATAAGGCGCAGTGAAGTTGACCAATTTGTTGAAACATTCCTCGTTCATGATTAAAAGAAATTCCGAGAGTCATGTGTCTCTGCTGCAAGTTCTTGTAGCGTGTTAACATGCTGGTTCCTTTAGCTTTTCTTTTTGGAGCAGGTAGCGATTGCAGTCCGAATACGTCCGAGTTCTTCATTATTGACAGCAGATTTGTGCTACGAAGCCAGAGTTGTAACTGGATAAATATTGCGCAATAATATTGTGCCGTTCTTGGCCTCGCAGTTTCTCGCAATACGCTGACACAATATTATTGCACAATAAATATTGAGCGTGGGAGGGTCCCTCAGAGAGGGCACGAGGTAACGACCAGCTGTTAGCGGCGTCCTTGGGGCGCGCCCATCGCTGCTCACTCGGCCGTCTTGCACGGGGAACAGGTGTCTGTGTGTGGCAGCGGCAGCGGCAGCGGCGGCGACAGCCCAGCCACCGGCTGACCTTGGGGCCTCGCGCCGGCGCTGGTCTGCCTCTTCTGCAGCCAGAGGACAAACTGCATCGCCCGGCCTACACCCGTAACCCCAGCAAACTGCGCTGCGCCTCTGACCATCTCTTCCCTCGACCTCCCCAGCCAGTTGACCTCCGTGACTTCGTTGACAGGGTGTAGAATGATAACCGCTACCAGCCCCAATAGGCTATTTTATTTAATGCACACCGCTTTCGGGCTTGTACCCATCTTCAGGTGTTTTTATTTTAACAGTGATCTCCAGCATTGACCACTGAAACGTGTATCAGAATGTAAACCACCTGAAGATAGGCACAAGTCCGAAACCGGTCGTGCACTAAATAAAAATCACCTTCTATTGTAACTGGTAGCCGTTGTTATTCTGCACCCTATAGGCTTGATGTACTCGCGACCGTCCTCTACCGCAGTGCATCAACAGGAGACCGAGCGAGGGGCATACAGGTAACACACCGGGTTATTCGGCAGGATGGTAGTTCGTGATTTCCCTAAATCTCATAAGGCCGAATGCTGCGGACGATTTCCTTCATTCTTTCCCAGTCCGAGTTTGTACTTCGTCTCTAACGGTGTCGTCGTCCATAAATGTCGAGCCCGCATTTACAGTTAAAATTCCCAAAGCGTACTTTCTTGCGAAACGATCGGATAGGTAATTTTAGACAGATTCGAGCGCGCACGGAGGCTTGCCGACATTCACTCTCCCCGCCCGCCATTCGCGACTTGAACAGGAAAAGGTGGGAACTGACAGTGCTATATAAAATCACTCCATCACACGCCGTAAGATGATTTACGGAGTGTAGATGTCGCAATGAATAAAGATGTATCTTTGCAAGTAATAAAAAAATAAAAAAAACAAAAACTAGTTACTGTTAGATGAACTTCGGGTATTGCGGAATCACGTGATTTCTCACGCGTCAAGTGGCGCCCCCAATCAGGGGACGCATGATCTACTTCAGAGTGTCCCCGCCATGCGCTGTAGTCTCCAGTTCGTCTACAAACGTCGTGTGAGTTACGGCGCAGAAATATTGTTTTCGTGTTTCACGAAATTTTTCAAAAATCTGCAGAATTTATTCAAAATGTTCGCTAAAGATTAAAACTGTGCAATTTCTTATGTAAATGATTAGTAGATTGTAGCGTAGTGAACAATTTTGGCTGCTGATACGGTTGGTTCTATTATTATCTTGCGAAATCCAAGACGGCGTGTCGGGCAACATGGAATAAATGGTATCCCATCAATCCCATCTTAATTGTGCAGGTGCTGAGAACGAAGATTAGATTTGTAACAAATGCAAACAGATGACTATAAAACATATCGTCTCTACTACGTAAACACGTTTTAAAACTTCGTTTGGAATTCAGTAATTGAAACAGATTTGTTATCAAAAAATTGTTCAAATGGCTCTGAGCACTATGGGACTTAACATCTATGGTCATCAGTCCCCTAGAACTTAGAACTACTTAAACCTAACTAACCTAAGGACATCACACACGTCCATGCCCGAGGCAGGATTCGAACCTGCGACCGTAGCAGTCGCGCGGCTCCGGACTGAGCGCCTAGAACCGCCAGACCACCGCGGCCGGCAGATTTGTTATCGAATCAAATTATTTTTTCTCTTGCCGATAAGCAATTCATTTAAAGTTTAAGTTAAGAGGAGTCTTAGAATTGCATTTTGTGTACATAAAACATGTTTTTTTCCCATATTTACATCATTATCTACATTGTTACACCCTATTCCGTATTCCCGAACTATTCCAATTACCCTCAAAATGCAACCTTCTTTTTAAACTCTTCTATGCGTGATAAGATTTTTTATTTTATTAAGAGAAATAGTAATACTTATGGCCAAATTGTTGAAGTTTATTATAAAGCTTGTTTGAGAACAAAGAATGAGTTGATTTTGAAGATACAACTACAAAAATAAATTGTATTCCATAATACTTCATCTAATAATGTTGATTAATCATTATGAAACCAAGCGACATTACCAGTTTAGAACTGACGAGTTTATGATGTGACGGGTACTTACATTTACATTTGTAATTTAAGAGACGGTCGACACATCTCCGCTGTTTCTAATTGTGAAGAAAATTTCGTAGTGTTACTTTTATTGTACTGTTGACGATTCTTGAAGAGCTTCATATTCCGCGGAATACTAAGCAAGACTGAGCACTTTTTCAATATTTGAGATACAGATAGGTTTGAGCACCTCGTTTACACACGCCGGTATTACGATCTCCAACCAAAGAAACTTTCGCCGCAATTTGAAATGGAAAATATTGTGTGCAGCATAATTTAAATAAGAAAAATATGTATCAACAGTCGTCTGATGACAAACCTCTCCCTCATATAACGGTACTAACATTTTAAAAAAGCATATTTACAATGATAGTTGCTGCGTTATCACTTTTGTAAGAATTAACGTGTAACTGTACAGAGTAACATTTTTTCCACGGTGTACATGACCACTTTTTTAAATATTTGCAATTTTATGACGCTTAAACTGTGTTAAAGACGTGCCGGACAAGCGATGTATTCTGCTCACGGACTTCGGTCCGGTTTGTTTTATTCATCAACTCATGTTCGGCAAGAGGAAAGAAAAAAGAAATGAGAATCTGCGTTATGTCTTCGGAAGCTGTTAATATTTCCCTATATACAGGGCGGTCGAAAACTACGTGGAAAGCTTGTAAGGTCGTTGCTCGGTAGGTTTTGAGAAATAATTGTTCAGAAAAAAATTCCATACGTTATGCCGTTTCTATGTTAATTAACACTTAATTTAGCCTATGAGACCGTTGCGCGCACAAATTCAAGCCGCCCGCCAGAGCCGGCGTCGCCAGATCTGTTCTTCGTTTGGTGCTCTAAAGCCGAACAACAGAGCGATACAAAAATCGTACACGGTACGGTAGTAAGGATCGAACCCGGGTCAAAGGCTGAACAGTCTCGTGCGGTTTCATCTACGCCAAGGGTGGGCAGTCAGCGGCCCTGCGGATCGGATCCAGCCCGCGATCTGTTTCAATCCGGCCCACGGAGGGGGAGGCTCACACTGCACTCCGCCCACGGAGCATTATCGGATGTTTCAGGTAACGCTCGAGTCGCCTCGGGTTTGCAGCTTATGACGCAGACCAGTTAGCGCATTTATCCGTACAGCTTTTGCACAATACACCCTATGTACAGGGTGGTCCATTGATAGTGACCGGGCCAAATATCTCACGAAATAAGCGTCAAACGAAAAACCTACAAAGAACGAAACTCGTCTAGCTTGAAGGGGGAAACCAGATGGCGCTATAGTTGGCCTGCTAGATGGGGCTGCCATAGGTCAAACGGATATCAACTGCGTCCTTTTAAATAGGAACCCCCATTTTTATTACATATTCGTGTAGTATTTAAAGAAATATGAATGTTTTAGTTGGACCACTTTTTTCGCTTTGTGATAGATGGCGCTGTAATAGTCACAAACGTATAAGTACGTGGTATCACGTAACATAGCGCCAGTGCGGACGGTATTTGCTTCATGATACACTACCCGTGTTATAATGGACCGTTTACGAATTGCGGAAAAGGTCGATATCGTGTTCATGTATGGCTATTGTGATCAAAATGCCCAACGGGCGTGTGCTATGTATGCCGCTCGGTATCCTGGACGACATCATGCAAGTGTCCGGACCGTTCGCCGGATAGTTACGTTATTTAAGGAAACAGGAAGTATTCAACTGCATGTGAAACGTCAACCACGACTGTAACAAATGATGATGCCCAAGTAGGTGTTTTAGCTGCTGTCGCGGCTAATCCGCACATCAGTAGCTGACAAATTGCTCGAGAATTGGGAGTTTCAAAAACGTCGGTGTTGAGAATGCTACATTAACATCGTTTGCACCCGTACCATATTTCTATGCACCAGGAATTTCATGGCGACGACTTTGAACGTCGTGTACAGTTCTGCAACTGGGCACAAGAGAAATTACGGGACGATGACAGATTTTTTGCACGCCTTCTATTTAGCGACGAAGCGTCATTCACCAACAGCGGTAACGTAAACCGGCATAATATGCACTATTGGGCAACGGAAAATCCACGATGGCTGCGACAAGTGGAACATCAGCAACCTTGGCGGGTTAATGTACGGTGCGGTATTATGGGAGGAAGGATAATTGGCCCCCATTTTATCGATGGCAATCTAAATGCTGCAATGTATACTGATTTCCTACGTAATGTTCTACTGATGTTACTACAAGATGTTTAACTGCATGACAGAATGGCGATGTACTTCCAACATGATGGATGCCCAGCACATAGCTCGCGTGCGGTTGAAGCGGTATTGAATAGCATATTTCATGACAGGTGGATTGGTCGTCGAAGCACCATGGCCCGCACGTTCACCAGATCTGACGTCCCCTGATTTCTTTCTGTGGGGAAGTTGAAGGATTGCTATCGTGATCCACCGACAACATGCGTCAGCGCATTGTCAATGCAGGTGCGAACATTACGGAAGGCTAACTACTCGCTGTTGAGAGGAATGTCGTTACACGTATTGCCAAGTGGATTGAGGTTGACGGACATCATTTTGAGCATTTATTGCATTAATGTGGTATTTACAGGTAATCACGCTGTAGCAGCATGCGCTCTCAGAAATAGTAACTTCACAAAGGTACATGTATCACATTCGAACAACCGAAATAAAATGTTCAGACGTACCTACGTTCTGTATTTTAATTTAAAAAACCTACCTGTTACCAACTTTCGTCTAAAATTGTGAGCCATATGTTTGCGACTATTACAGCGCCATCTACCACAAAGCGAAAAAAGTGGTCCAACTAAAACATTCATATTTTTTTACGTACTACACGAATATGTAATAAAAAATGGGGGTTCCTATTTTAAAAAACGCAGTTGATATTCGTTTGACCTATGGCAGCTCCGTCTAGCGGGCCAACCATAGCGCCATCTGGTTTCCCCCTTGAAGCTAGACAAGTTTCGTTCTTTGTAGTTTTTTCGTTTGACGCTTATTTCATGAGATATTTGGCCCGGTCACGATCAATGGACCACCCTGTATACTTACTTCAAGCTGTTTACTAACAGTATTCTTGTATATTAACGCAGTAAATTTCCAATCCTCGAATGACGTGCCTGTGGCCAAAAATCGCAGGTGAACATAAAATGACTGTGTTCTCAGTTATGTGTGTTTTCAGGCAACATTTGTTGGCGTGGCCTGTCGGGAAAGGAGTCCCATTCATATAGTTGCGTCGCCCTATGAACGTTAACGTCACGGACACTATAGTTTTGAATTTACGCTCTAGGAGCGCTGCTGTCATGTCACTTGATGAGACGGCCAGTGAACTTAAGTAGGTACGTCAATCAGCGCACGAGTTACCAAAGGTTACCCATGCATGATCTACGCTGTGAGAACAACTGATACTAAAGCTATCCGACGGGCCGCTTGAATCTGCGCGCCCAACACCTTTACAATCTTTTCAGACTATTTCTGGCCACACTGTATATGATCATACAAAAATGAAAATGCTCTTTTAACGTCTCAGACATCTACACTAATACTCGGCAGATCGTCATTAGGCACATGACCGAGGATGCTTCCTATTGTAAGCTCATATCAGAGTTTCTTTCAGTCCCAAATGCGTAAAGAGGGCGGGAAAAATGACTAGTTAAATATCTCTGTGCGCTCTGTAATTGTTCTTATCTTCTCGGTAGCTGCGGCAGTGACAGGTAGAGGGCTACAATATACCCATGAACTTGCCAATAATGATTCTTGGAACTCCGCTAACAGAACTACGCTAGAATAGTTGACGTTTGTCTTCAAGCGTCTGCAAGTTTAGGTTTTCTATCGTTAGCAGGATGCTCTGCCGTGGATCGAACAAATCTGTAACCATTCGTGCTGTCTTCGTTCGTATGCATCCAATGTCGCCTATCTGTCCTACTTGGCTCAGGTCCCACCAGTAGAGCAAATTCTATGACAAGTCGGACGAGTGTTTTGTAGACCCATTGTATTCAGTGATCAGCTAACCGGGAACACCTGAAGATCCTGAAGAAGATCCCAGAAAACCTTGAAATGTCGATTCTGTAGAAGAAACTGATGTGTAAGATGATGCGGGCTACCATCTTAGAAGATTTTATCTTCTATCACAACGGCCACGAAAGCCTGCAGACTTAATTGGAAAGAAATTGTTTGTTGCTAGACTTTCATGATTTAGCACCTCTTCATTTGCAAATTATGCTATTGCCCGGTAACAAACCAACTACACTCATAAAAATTCCGCGGTCCGACCACTGAGATACAAAACGTACACCGTTGACAGCCTGGAGCCTTGAAATTTCCGCCAAAGCTCCAGAACAAAAGTGGCATAGTGCTACCAATATCGAAATTTTCCAGCTTCCACAAGACGAACACAGGGAATTCATTTATAGCTTGTCAATTCCATCTCTTGTGTCCTCGATCTGACAAGAAGCCTCCATCTGACACGTGCGCACAGTCGCCACACTTGCCTACAAAAAATTCGGTAACAACTGATCAAAACCGCCCGCCTGCGCAAAGGGTAACACATCCTTGGTAATTGCTGTAAGATTTCTTGTTCTGGAAGGATAACATTGTCGATCACTGTGTATCCCTAGCTACGGACTTCAGAAACATGAAACACTAAATGTGACCCAAATCCTATTTTATCAGATATCGTAAGGAAATGTCTCAAGTGCAGCAGGAAGAATGTTATTAAAGAACTTAGGCAAGTATGATTATGTGACAATGTAGACTGACTATGTTACATTGGGCTGGCAACGGGCCATCGGTGTAGGCATGAAACAGACATTACTGACAAAAACCGATCAGTATCAAATGTACAGATCTTAGGGATACTGTTTATTTGCAATCGTAATATGGTAAACCACTGTTAACGGAAGCAGTTTTTCTTTGTGTGTAGCGATTGCCCCGCATACACAAAGACGTACGGATCGTTATTCGTTCTCTTCCCAAAGCTAAGTGCGTATATCAAAATAAGTTTTACATCATGTCAGGTAACATAAGATTTGTAAGCAACTGTGAACTGCAGAAGTGTTTGCGAATGTTACCACGAGTGTTTTATGGTCACACGCACAGCATGCGGTGACGAGTAAATATTATTTTCTAAATTAACGCCAATTGTACGTCAGTTAACTCACTCGCAGCCATAGCAAATACTACCTTGCTACATGTTTTCATGAGCAGTCAGCTGTATAATGGTTGACCCTTCTCTCAACTGTGGGGATTCTAATTGATCAATACTCTCCTCCTACCTTTAGCACCACTCTCCTAAGTGCTCCCACTATTCACGCCACTCTCCCAAGTGCCGCCCTCTGTAGAAATTCTAGTATCTCTGTTTCACACCTACGCTTGAGGGAATACCTGAGGCTGCCAAGAAATATACACGTCCATGAACCAAGTAGTTTCCGACCAAAACATTCCGCATGCAGTGTGAACCCTTTCCGTAACACACTTTTTTGAGATTAGGGGAAGCCATTGCATAATCTCAAGCCTACAGACAAAAGCGCTCATCCCGAGCCCATGGTGTTGGCAACTCCTCGGACAGAGTCTCTTACTTCGCAAGCAGCTAAGACCGCGTCCTATGGCGCCGTCGTCTATTGGTTCAGTCTCAGATGGGCGTAAAAATCACTGCCTCAGTTAATAATCATATAGATCACAATTACTCCTCTGAACTCTAACACTATAAATTTAAAATTATGTTAAACTAGGACTGGTTCAAACGTAATTTCTTTGTACTGGTTTGACGTGTCTATGCGAGACAACTTAAGACATCGCGAGTCGCTTTCAGTCTTGAGTAATGTAGGATTCCCCTTAGTTTTTGCCCTTTTTGTTTTGATCTGTTTGCACATGCTCCTGTCCTTTAAAATGCATGATAACAGATTAGCCACAGCAAACTAAACAGAATGCAGTATTCTGGCACTCCAACGCACGGGCCCACATTTCAACAGACATCTTCGTAGCTGTTGCGCATAAGAGTTCATAAAAAAACTACACAGAAGCCATATGTGATAAGTTGCGTACTGGACGGGGTATCGAACCAAACCTTACCACTGTTGTGCAACGCACTCCCAGTTGTGCTCATCGTGCGCCCGTAACGGAGCTACACGCTTATAACGTACACTATGTGATCAAAAGTATCCGGACACCTCGCTGAAAATGACTTACAAGTTCGCGGCGCCATCCATCGGTAATGCTGTAATTCAATATGGTGTTGGCCCATCCTTAGGCTTGATAACAGTTTCCAGTCTCGCAGGCATACGTTCAATCAGCTGCTGGGATTCTTGGGGAATTGCAGCGCATTCTTCACGGAGTGCTACACTGAGAAGAGGTATCGATGTCCGTCGGTGAGGCCTGGCACAAAGTCTGTGTTCCAAAACATCCCAAAGGTGTTCTGTAGGATTCAGGTCAGGACTCTGTGTAGCCCGGTCCATTACAGGGATGTTATTGTATTGTAACCACTCCGCCACCGGCCGTGCATTATCAGCAGGTGCTCGATCTGTTGAAAGATGCAATCGCCACCCCCGAATTGATCTTCAACAGTAGGAAGCAAGAAGGTGCTTGGAACATCAATGTAGGCCTGTACTGTGATAGTGCCACGCAAAACAACAAGGGGTGCAAGCCCCCTCCATGGAAAACACGACCACACCATAACACTACCGCCTCGGAATTTTATTGTTGGCACTACATACGCTGGCAGATGACTTTCACCGGGCATTCGCCATACAACCTACCATCGGATCGCCACATTGTGTACCGTGATTCGTCACCCCACACAACGTTTCTCCACTGTTCAATCGTCCAATGTTTACGCTCCTTACACCAAGCGAGGCGTCTTTTGACATTTACCGGCGTCATGTGAGGCTTATGAGCAGCTGCACGACCATGAAATCCATGTTTTCTCACCTCCCGCCTAACTGTCATAGTACTTGCAGTGGATCCTGATGCAGTTTGGGATTCCTATGGGATGGTCTGGATACATGTCTGCCTCGGTCTCTGTCAGTCAACAGACGAGGTCGGCCTGTACGCTTTTGTGCTGTACGTGTCCCTTCACGTTTCTTCTTCACTATCACTTCTGAAACAGTGGACATAAGGATGTTTAGGGAGTGTGCAAATCTCGCGTAAAGACATATGACACAAGTGACGCCCAATCTCCTGGCCACGCTCGAAGTACGTGAGTTTCACGGAGCGCCCCAGTCTGCTCTCTCACGATATCTAATGACTACTGAAGTCACTGATATGGAGTACCTGTCAGTAGGTGGCAGCACAATGAACCTAATATGAAAAACGTATTTTCTGGGGGTGTCCGCATACTTTTGATCACCTAGTGTATCTTTTGGGTCTGTCCGTACATGGGATACGCAAATGGCAGCTCCCTGCTCAAGAAAGCCAAGCATCTAGATTCGAGACCCAGTATTGCACACAATTTTTGCCTTTCACAGACGTCTCTCACAGCGTAGCCTATATTCCGTTAGAGTGCAAAATGAATGTCGTCTCACAGTTCACAGTGTACGACAAAGTGGCAAAATCACATTCATTAGTAGCAATACTGACAAAGATACCTACCAAACAAGTGATGTTTCCATTATTTCGGTTACCCACTTTATCTTCAAACACTTTTCAGCATACCAATAACGTATAGAAATAGCTTTTTTTAAAATCAAATGCTTAAGTTATTTTAATCGGCAGAATATCCATCACGCACTATACAGACAGGCCGGCCGAGGTGGTCGAGCGATTCTAGGCACTACAGTCTGGAACCGCGCGACCGCTACGGTCGCAGGTTCGAATCCTGCCTCGGGCATGGATGTATGTGATGTTCTTAGGTTAGTTAGGTTTAAGTAGTTCTAAGTTCTAGGGGACTGATAACCTCAGAGGTTAAGTCCAATAGTGCTCAGAGCCATTTTTGAACTATACAGACAAAGTTTCCCAACAAATTTCTTTCGTGTGGATTTAATACTCTGACAAAAATTGACACATGTCATAGAATACTCTCAACTTCATCCAGGAAACGTGTTTAAATATATCTCTCAGAACAGTGCAGGTCGCTGCAACAACTGGCAGAGGCAGCAAAGTCAGTAGTGTCCGCCCCTCCAGAATTACAAGAGCCCGTTAAAACTCATCACCGTAGCGCAGGCAGTTATTCTACATTGCCTCTTGACATTCCCTCTCACCGTAGCCACGTTCTCGCTTGCAGCAACGCATTATGTGGCTAAACAGGATTCAAGTTCGCGTTTTACAATTTACAGTCCCGCACAGAGCCAATGCAGCTCTGAAGTATTCTCGACACTCGCTTAATGTTCTATGTTTCTTCAACAACGATAATTGAAGATGAATCCTCATTTAGTTGCACAAGGATAGAGAAGGAAATGGTGTTTTGCCATAAAGCACCAACCCGATTTTTATAAAACTTTGAGACATTCACCACATAACAGGTATTACATGCACTTAATTATTAAATTCTCATTCCATTCCGGACTGATATCCATCATTAACAGCCTCCATCGCACACATCCGCCCCCCCCCCCCCCCCAAATCTCGCTCCTCCACGCCCACACACGCAAATATATTCTTGTATTCGGTGTGGCATCAAATCAAGCAGCCTCTAAATGTCACCTTGAGGAATTTCGTGCGTTGCCTGAAACACGTGCTGCGCCAGTTCATTAATTTTGCTGTCTGCAGGCTGGTATGGAAGTATAAATCATCCCATTCCATCCCAGAAAAGTTCAACGGTGACCTGTCAGAGGACTGGCTAATGAAGCATCCGTAAATTCTTCAAGATCTTTGTCGCTTGAATAGTACTGTGACGCTCTGCATTATCCTGCTGGAATATGCCATTTGGTGCAAACCATGATACTACGAGTTGGGTGGTATCGGCCTCAAGAGTCGCAGCTAACAGTAACCTTTAGAAAGATCGTCTACGGACGCGCTGGCGTCGACCTGATCGCCATCAATTCTAGTCAATACATCCCGCAGGCATGGAAATACTGTACCATGTTTGGTAGCTTTCGTTCAAAGCGTTCAAGGCGGATGGCTTCGAACTACTACGGATCGTCCGAAATTGTTACAGACTTATCACCTTCATTACGGAATAGCGGGAAGTTAATAACGGAAACAGACATTTTACAATTCGATGTTTTAAAAAATATCAGAAAAACAGCTCATCATATACTACTAAAATGTTTTCTAGATTGTAATGATTTCCTTCCTGAGTACGTGGGGAACTTGTCTACGAATGATTTCGTCACAATGGCTTACTAAGATAAGTTATGCGAATTCAGTGGCGTCAAGGGAGAGCTCATTGGAGGATAGGGTGGGGGAAGGTCTCTTGTGTTTTCTGATGAAAGTTGGTTCTCCCTCGGCGCCAGTGATGGCCGTATGTTGGTTAGGAGGAGGACAGTTGAGGGCCTGCAACCAACCTATTCATGTGCTAGTCACACTCGACCTACACCTGGGATTATGGTCTGGGGTGCAATGTCGTACGACAGCACGAACACTTTCGTGGTTATCCCACGCAACCCTGACAGCAAATTTGTACGTCAGTCTGGTGATTCGATCTATGGTGCTGCCATTCATGAACAGCATTTCAAGGGTGTCTTCCAACAGAATAACTCTCGTCCATACACTGCTGTCGTAACCCAACATGTTCTACAGCAGTGGTTCCCAACCCGAGTGTAATTACCGCCTGGGAGGTAAAATGAAATTTTCTGAGGGGTAAAGAAAGGGGTTCAGTGGTATTTGGATGTCGATACTTAACTATTTTCAAAAGATGTTTACTATTATCATCAATATTTCTTAAAACTGTAGAACTGATTACACATTGAAACGCCAAAGAAATTGGTATAGCCATTCGTATTCAAATACAGAGATATGTAAACAGGCAGATTACGGCGCTGAAGTCGGCAACACTTATGTAAGACAAGTCTTTGGCGAAGTTGTCAGATCGGGTGCTGCGCTATCAAGATTTAAGTGAGTTTGAACGTGGTATTATGGTCGGCGCACGACCGATGAGACACAGCATCTCCGAGGTAGGGATGAAGTAGGTATTATCCCGTACGAGCATTTCACTAATGGACCGTGAATATCAGGAATCCGGTAAAACATCAGATTTCCGACATCGCTGAGGCGGAAAAAACATCCTGCAAGAACGGGACCAAAGACGACTGAAGAGAATCGTTCAACGTGACAGAAGCGCAACCCTTCCGCAAATTGCTGCAGATTTCAATTCTGGGCCCTCAACAAGTGTCAGCGTGCGAAGAAATCAGTGAAATATCTTCGACATGGGCTTTCGGAACCGAAGACCCAATCGCGACTGCACGACACAAAGCTTTACGCCTTGCCTGGGCTCGTCAACACCGACATTGGACTATTGGTGACTGGAAACGTATTGCCTAGTCGAACGAATCTCGTTTCAAATTATATGGAGCGGATGGACGTGTACTGGTATGGAGACAACATCACTAATCCATGGACCCCGCATGGCGGCAGGGGACTGTTCAAGCTGGTGGATGCTCTGTAATGGTGTGGAGCGTGTGCAGTTGGAGTGATATGGGTCCCCTGACACGACTAGATACGACTCTGACAGGTGACATGTACGTAAGCATCCTGTCCGATAACCTGCATCTATTCATGTCCATTGCGCAATCCGACAGACTTCGGCAATTCCAGATTGCTGCAGATTGGCACTTGGAAATCTCTTTTGAGTTTAAAGACTTCCGCTGGCCACCAAACTCCACAGACATGAACATTATTGAGCATATCTGGGATGCCTTGCAACGTACTGTTTAAAAGAGATCTCCACCTCTCATACTCTTACGGATTTATGGACAGCCCTGATGGATTCATGGTGTCAGTTCCCTCCAGCACTACTTCAGACATTAGTCGAGTCCATGCCACGTCGTGTTTTGGCACTTCTGTGTGCTCGCGGTCGAGCGGTTATATGCGCTACAGTCTGGAAACGCGCGACCGCTACGGTCGCAGGTTCGAATCCTGCCTCGAGCATGGATGTGTGTGATGTCCTTAGGTTAGTTAGGTTTAAGTAGTTCTAAGTTCTAGGGGACTGATGACCTTAGAAGTTAAGTCCCATAGTGCTCAGAGCCATTTGAACCAATTTTGTGTGCTCGCGGGGGCCTATACACTATTAAGCAGGTATACCAGTTTCTTTGGCTCTTCAGTGTATAAGCTACTAGTAACTACATTTGTTATTTCAAATACTTTCATTGACACACGAGACTATATGGTGGAGGTTACTGCTTGTGAAACGAATGTATGAACATCTTCCTTGTTCCTCACATAGTCCAACTGCTGCTCGTATACTTTGTATCATCCGTTTGTGACAGTAAAACTGATACACATATGCTAAAGTATCTCATGAAAATGCCTTCTCCGAGTTGTATGTAGTTCCCACAATGGACCAGAAACTGCTTCATTATTCACTTCGCTACAATGAACGATCTAACTGAGAGCACAACATAGCAGTAATCATGTAACGGCTACTGCGTAGCTGTGCGCAGTGCCCAGACGCAAAGCACTGGCAGCCTCAAGTCTTCCACTTTCTGCCATTTTAGGGATAAGGAGTCCATGAATATAGTGGTACACAAGCAACAGGTATAGTGTATAGCCTTTGACTTGGTTGATTTTAAAATGGGCTTGCATGGTGTGAGTGAAGCCAAGTGTCACTAGGGAGAGGCGTGCTGCAGAGGAAGCGCGTTTTGTAATAAGTATCTACCACCAATGTGGGTAATTAGCTTTCTTTTCTGAGGAGGAGTTGTAGGTAGCACTCGCGATGCACTGAAAATTACTTCATATTTCCGTAAACATAAATAAAATGTTGTTAGGATTAAGCGATACCAATTGTCTCATTGACTCGTTATTTCGGGGTTTAATAAGACACCTACGAGAACTAAATATCATTTACCTTCCACAATTTAGAAAACGAAAGTGTTCGAAGAATATTCTTTTTCATTCTAAAGTTGAGTTAGGTGCTAATGTTTTTGGTGGTGGTGGGGGGGGGGGGGGGGCTGGGTACTAGCCTTTATCAGATTCCACTCAGGAGCAACAGTCTCAGGAAGGTCGGGAACCGCTGCGCTACAGAGTGTCGATTTGTTGCCTTGGTCTGCTCGATCACCAGATCTGTTTCCAGTCGAGCACATATGGGACGTCATTGGACGACAACTCCAGGGTCATCCACAAACAGCATTAGCCGCCCCTATGCCGACCGACCAAGTGCGACAGTCATGGAGCTCTATCCCACAAACTGACATCCGGATCCTGTACAACACAATGCACGCTTCCATTCAACATTCTAGCGATTACAATGGTTATTAATGTACCAGCATTTCACATTTGCAATGGCTTATCTCGCGCTTACATTAACCATTGATCTTGCAATGTTAACCATTTAAATATGTTACCTAGATAAATGTATTTCCGAAATTTCTTTACTCTACATCAATTATTTGTTGGTGCTGCGATTTTTTTTTCCGTCGGCATATAGTGTTCCTAAAATAGCACTTGGCGCCAAAGTTAACTGCAAGCATTTTCAGGAGCTTACTAAATGTCTCCATCGTTAACAATCAACTGTATGAAATCTTATTTCCATTTTTAACTGCTGAAGAAAAATCTTTTATTGAAACGACTCGGATAACAAGCAACGGGAGCATCAGATGATACTGTTGATCACTGAAAGTGATGAAAATTTGTTTGTGGATTTCTCATTCAGGAATAAGCTACCATAAATTACTTCCTTAGTCTGAGATTCCAGCAGCCGGTGGAATGACAACCGCGCACGAATTAATTTCCTCGACGAAACGCGAGGAGTTGCGAAACACAAGATGGGAAGTACCTGTTGCGGTCTGCGTAATGCGATTCATCTCTGCGATGAAGCAGCTCAGGCATTCAGTGGCTTGTGCGGAGCTGTCTTCCCGTCTGCAATATCCCGCCTCTCTTCCCCCCCATCCAAAATGTCCAACTCTATCGTCTTTTCATTGAAAGTCTTCCTATTGATATGATCGCGTTCCCCATTCGAGTCAGTCGTTGCATCTCCGCCTATGTACTGCATCAAACACCCTGGCTAATCTGTTTTACATGTTCTTCTTCTAATTCCTCTCACAATTTATTCCCTGAAACGTACAGTGTCAGTTATCCTTATGTTTTAATCGATAAGTCCCGTCTTCCAGCAAATTCGACTGAAGTTTTTTCCTTATCTCAGCAATCGTTTCTGTAGGATTTTAACTTTGTACTTCATCGGCGTATTTAATTTTTAGGGTTCTTCTGTAGCAATACAATTCAAATGCTTTCAGTTTATGTTTCAATTTTCTGGAACGCAGAGTTCCACACGATTAAGAAAAAAGCCTCTGTCTCTATGTCAACATTTGATACTAGTGGAGCTCTTGTTAAGAAAAACTTTCTTCGGCAGCACAAACTCGCTTCCAAAGTTTGTCTTGTTTCTAACAAACCACCTGCAAATACACATCATAGATTACCGTTTCCCAATGCCCTTTTCTTGTCTGTATAAGAAGGCTAATATCGAGAACCGACCTGACAGCAGTGTTACTAGTGCATAAAGTCGAAACTACACGGCCCGTGACAATATTTATGGCGTAACGTACCGATATGAATGACATCCCTTTACTGATATGCCACGCCAAAAAACTGTGGTTCAAGACACGCGTTTTTGAGAGACTTTCATTTTATTTTCACCTCATCTTCAGATGTTTACATTTATTTACGCGTCGTGAACATCTTTTCTTTACTTACGATGTTATGCAATATCAGTGTTAAAAACTTCCGTTCCAAATTTTGCAACTCTAGAAACAGTGTCGGATACAGGAAAAAATTTCAACGCTTGAAGATGGGATGCCAGGCATCTTAAAATGTCATCATGAGAAACACCATTAGGAGCAACTGGTTGCAGGTAATTCATTATAAATTACCTTCAGTTTGAAAACTTGCAGTATTTAACTACAGCAATGAGGCACGCAACCCAGTCTACAAGCAAGTATGAATAACTTCGTGAGCCACCGGTGTGGCCGAGCGGTTCTAGGCGCTTCAGTCTGGAACCGCGCGACCGCTACGGTCGCAGGTTCGAATCTTTCCTCGGGCATGGATGTGTGTAATGTCCTTAGGTTAGTTAGGTTTAAGTAGTTGTAAGTTGTAGGGGCTGATGACCTCAGATGTTAAGTCCCATAGTGCTCAGAGCCATTTGAACCATTTTTGAATAACTTCGTGATTTTTTTCCACAGGCAGATCATTAGAGCATTTGAAGTTTGCTGTGTTAGTATTTGCAAACACTTCTCGGAAGCATTATTTTAAAATATTTGTTCAAAAATACTTTTGATGACTGATTGCATATGCATGGTTTTGTTCTGTAAAACTATATAAATTAAGCCATCATTTCTTTGTTCATTTTGAAAATTTAAAAGTCTGTATCACTTGAACTTATGTATCGGCTGTTTTACACAGAAACGATAAGTAGAATAATGGGAACGGAATGGCGAATGTACAGGAAATGCGTCACGGGAGCTATGCAACGCGAACGGCTCGCTTTGTCCTTCTACATCTACGTAAATATTCCGCAAGCCACCGTGCGATGCCTGGCGGAGGCTCCCCTGTACCACGACTAGTCGTTTCCCTTCGTTTTACTCGCCGATAGAGCGAGGGGACAAACGACTGTCTATATGCTTCCGTAAGGGCCCTAATTCCTCGTGTCATATATTCGTGGTCCTTACCCGAAATGTATGTTGGCGGCAGTAGGATCGTCCTGCAGTCAGCTTCAAATGCCGGGTCTCTAAATTTTCTCCATAGTGGTGCTCGAAAAGAAAGTTGTCAACCTGATTTTATAGTGGGTGGTATTATGCACTTCCTGTCGCCATCTCGTTAGCCCCTGCGACCCAATATGTGTACACCAACTGTCTGCGTGCACTGTTCATGTGAAAGTGAGAGAAAGTATTCCACACGTTAGCGAATCTTGTTAGTGAGGCGGGACTTGGATAGCAGCCCGGTATTCTCCTAGTGGGATGTGGGAAACCGCCTAAAAACCACATTCAGACTGGCCGGCACACCGGCCATCGACGTCAATCCGCCGGGTGGATTCGACCCTTGGCTGGCGCAACCCTCCGTCCTGCAAGCGGCTGTTTAACACGGAAATCTAACCGGGCGGCTTGGATGAAATTGTATGGCTGCTGCTTAAAAACAAGCCACCTATCTCACCTGTATATGTATGAGACACGTATATTCGGTGATTACAACAAATATTGTCTATAACATTTATTACTGTTATAAAAGAAAGTCACTATTAATATCCATTAGGGGGTTACTTTCATGGCTAATATACGCTATGTTGGAGAGCGTAGATGCTTTGATAACTTCTGAAAGTGCTGAAGATGGTGACACACACAATTTCACGCTTCTCCAAGCAGTAACACATACATCATATTTCCGTCGTACCAACAGCTGCCTCATGCCTGACTCATTCCTGATTCGCTTCCTTTAACACCAATGAGTCATGTAATTCCTGAAAGCTACCATGAAGCAACATGAAGGGTGTTATAGGAGATTCCATCGCTTGGAACGATGGCTTCATGTTCTTACGCCTGTTCGTGTTTCACATAGACTAGGGCAAAATAACGTTCTATATGAAATCACTGAATATCTCAATCTTTTTCTTAAATTTATTATGTCGGGAAGTGTATTACTAACATGATTTAATGCCATGCTGATAAACGTTATACAACACTTGACAGTATGCTACATGTGACGACAACTGGTAACGACTGCATTTGACTTTCCTTTGATTCGGACAAATTTACATAATCGATTTTACTAGTTGCTACAAGTAACTTACAAAACGCATCAAGTTTATTACAGGTAATGTCTATTAAAATACGATTATGAACAGCGTCTATGTTCTTACTCTATGCATTGTAAATTACGCGACGTGACTGGAGGAAAATGCAGGTCAAAGTCTAACCTACCGTGATGGCTCTACCGTACCGAAATGATAGAAGTGGTTTATAAAATTTTGCTAGCCGCGGAACCAAATGTGGATAAAAGATTTCGAATTATTCTGAGCCTGCAACGTTATAGATGTCTTGCATGGACATTATAAGTCTAGTAAGCCAAAACACTGCTATATTCAAAGACTATTTATTACGGTGTTATTTTTTGGTGATATAAGCTTATTTTGGCTCCAAGGCCATTATCAGGCTATCGGCAAACGTATGGAATTCGTAGCACATATATCTACGTTTCTTCCTAGCTAATAGCAATTTTGAATGTATCTATCGTGGTATTTTCTTCCACAACACATCGTTAACGCAGTTGATACCTAATACCTTGTATTGCTGCGCGTCGTAGGTGTAGCGCGTACGAAACTGTAGGTACGTGATGTCTCAACAGTGAAATTTGTTGCAGTGCAATATTCTTTAAGACCTATTTAACATTTTCAGTTTGACAGATTCATTTGGTAGCTAAGTCAACTATGTTATCTGGTTACACAATTCGCTTATTCATCGATGGAGTTGTATATTGTAGTAGTGAGTTGTTTGCTAGTGTTCTCCTGGGTAACACTCGTTCACACTGTTTCCCACTTACGTGATGTAATTTTTTTGTTATTGTTCTTCGTTTCACTCGCAGCAATTTAAGCTGCCCTCTTAGGTTTCTGGCTAACTACACACTCGGAAGTTGCCACGCATCCGCAAACAAACAGCCAAATATTTGTGAAAAGAAAAACATGAATTTAATTGCTGCTCGTTTCAGTCTCGGTAAATTAAGGTGATCTTTTACGTTCTTGATGAACCACACACTCGGAAATCGATAAATATTTATTTCATCGTTCGCTCTCAAATCAAGCGGAAATCTAAATAACGTCGAATATTTCAGATCACGCTTGTATTACACTCATAAGAAAGTCCCAGAATGTGTTAACAGTCTGACATGGAAAAAAATGCTTGTCTGTGGCGAGATGCGAATAAACATCTTCTGACTCCACAAAGAATAAAGTTATCAATCACGGAAGTACTTAACTAATGTGACTTTTGTCTCTTATCTTTGTTATCATAGTATATCACGAAGGCCTGTGTCATTGTTGTGTCGCTAGCTGACATTTAATGACGATGGTGATGTGTTTGTGATAAATTTTGTAATGTTCCGTTACCTTGTAACGGCATTCTGAAAATTATAATACAAGTGTGTTTCGTGCTTAATTTGTAAATTGTTGACGATATCAACTAACTCCTGGGTGAACGCATTAAGCGTCGATAAATCATTATGTGGTATTTGATTATAGCAATAATTATAGTCAATGATTCCAAGAATGACATGTTTTTAAAAATTTCCGATACGCGTGCATAAAGTCTTGTACGAGGCCCCTATCGAACGTTAACCAAAGTCGGTAGCAGTTTCTGCGGTCGTTGATATAGTGCAGAGTTATGAAACGAGTGTTACCCAAGTTCGGTGGCCCCCTCCATTGGGTTCAAATGGTTCAAATGGCTCTGAGCACTATGGGACTTAACAGCTATGGTCATCAGTCCCCTAGAACTTAGAACTACTTAAACCTAACTAACCTAAGGACAGCACACAACACCCAGTCATCACGAGGCAGAGAAAATCCCTGACCCAGCCGGGAATCGAACCCGGGTTAAGAATTTTGACTGGATAAATGACTTAGGGAGTGGATGCGTATAATGGACTTGTGGATAACATTTCTCTCGTACTGTGCGAGAACCAAGCCTGGCCGCTTGCAGAAGACAATGTGTTTAATGTGGGAGCTGTTTAAAGCCCTAATCACGACTGCGGCTGGTTACTGTCCATCCGCTGCAGCAGCCTGGGAGGAACGTTTGCAGCAGAAGCCAAACAGCGGACAATGACAATGACAATGACAGTGGCCTTAGGGTCATGCACACGCGCCAAGGTGAGCATAGGTGAGCGTTTCCACTGCCTGGACAATGGCCTACGCCTCCCACAGCCGTACCGGAAGGAAACGGCGCGACGCGACCGTACTCTCAAACTGCCCACACTCCTTCTGCCTGGCGGCGAAACGACACTTCGTGCGGAAAATACTCAAGCTGTTCCCTTTAAACGTTTCCGCCGTCAAGCAGTGCGACCAATGACGTCCTTATGCTTCCTTGTTTTCAATATTTTTTGTTCGTCGGACATCACGCTGCATGTGGCCATCGTGTTATTTTATGTTCAACTGCTAATGGTTACAGGAACTTCCTAGAAACACAATTTACTACACATAACTACCTCACTCATATATTTTACGTCCTCTAAGTTTCGCCTGCCTCCACATTTCCTGCTCCAAGAGTCGTGTAAACTTGGGTGATTGTAGTAACGTGGGCATTAGGCCGTGATCTAACGTTCTGTCTGCTAATGTTCGAGTAATCCTCAGGGGCTAAAAATACACTCCTGGAAATTGAAATAAGAACACCGTGAATTCATTGTCCCAGGAAGGGGAAACTTTATTGACACATTCCTGGGGTCAGATACATCACATGATCACACTGACAGAACCACAGGCACATAGACACAGGCAACAGAGCATGCACAATGTCGGCACTAGTACAGTGTATATCCACCTTTCGCAGCAATGCAGGCTGCTATTCTCCCATGGAGACGATCGTAGAGATGCTGGATGTAGTCCTGTGGAACGGCTTGCCATGCCATTTCCACCTGGCGCCTCAGTTGGACCAGCGTTCGTGCTGGACGTGCAGACCGCTTGAGACGACGCTTCATCCAGTCCCAAACATGCTCAATGGGGGACAGATCCGGAGATCTTGCTGGCCAGGGTAGTTGACTTACACCTTCTAGAGCACGTTGGGTGGCACGGGATACATGCGGACGTGCATTGTCCTGTTGGAACAGCAAGTTCCCTTGCCGGTCTAGGAATGGTAGAACGATGGGTTCGATGACGGTTTGGATGTACCGTGCACTATTCAGTGTCCCCTCGACGATCACCAGTGGTGTACGGCCAGTGTAGGAGATCGCTCCCCACACCATGATGCCGGGTGTTGGCCCTGTGTGCCTCGGTCGTATGCAGTCCTGATTGTGGCGCTCACCTGCACGGCGCCAAACACGCATACGACCATCATTGGCACCAAGGCAGAAGCGACTCTCATCGCTGAAGACGACACGTCTCCATTCGTCCCTCCATTCACGCCTGTCGCGACACCACTGGAGGCGGGCTGCACGATGTTGGGGCGTGAGCGGAAGACGGCCTAACGGTGTGCGGGACCGTAGCCCAGCTTCATGGAGACGGTTGCGAATGGTCCTCGCCGATACCCCAGGAGCAGCAGTGTCCCTAATTTGCTGGGAAGTGGCGGTGCGGTCCCCTACGGCACTGCGTAGGATCCTACGGTCTTGGCGTGCATCCGTGCGTCGCTGCGGTCCGGTCCCAGGTCGACGGGCACGTGCACCTTCCGCCGACCACTGGCGACAACATCGATGTACTGTGGAGACCTCAAGCCCCACGTGTTGAGCAATTCGGCGGTACGTCCACCCGGCCTCCCGCATGCCCACTATACGCCCTCGCTCAAAGTCCGTCAGCTGCACATACGGTTCACGTCCACGCTGTCGCGGCATGCTACCAGTGTTAAAGACTGCGATGGAGCTCCGTATGCCACGGCAAACTGGCTGACACTGACGGCGGCGGTGCACAAATGCTGCGCAGCTAGCGCCATTCGACGGCCAACACCGCGGTTCCTGGTGTGTCCGCTGTGCCGTGCGTGTGATCATTGCTTGTACAGCCCTCTCGCAGTGTCCGGAGCAAGTATGGTGGGTCTGACACACCGGTGTCAATGTGTTCTTTTTTCCATTTCCAGGAGTGTACTTCTTTAGTTGATTTTTGAACTCAAAGAGACACATCACGCTGAAATGCTCCCTTGATCGATGGCGGATGACAGTAATATAACAGCAAAGTAAACCTATTACTGAAGTGAAACATTTTTTATATATTCCTTGTCTATAAATATTAGAAACTGAAGTCCCCTGCCACGATTTTCGTCTGTACGTGAAGCTTATTCTCAGGAGATACTGCAGCGATTTTGATACGGCTCTTACTAACAGACAGATTCATGGGAAAATTTGTGTATCAGCTTATTACCGCCACTACGTCAGACAAGTCGTCAGGCAATGGATACCTGTGCTACCTTTTCGAAGCAGGGGCGGGTCGCTAGTGATCTATAATTATAGGCCTACATTAAGTACAAACTTATCACCATAAAAGAATGAAGAGTTTAAAAGCAAAAGAGCCAAACGAAAATTACTTCTATTTTTTTTTAAATTCATAAATTCGTTAAATAAAATCATATAGTGAAATATTATAAAAATTAAATAATAAACCTTAAATACTGCGTTAGTTACATGTTTAATAAATCATTGGAACGAGCCTTCTAACGAAATTACCTTGTAGTGAAGTTGAAATAGATAGTTCCCGCGAATTACTATGGGTAGAGGTTATACTCAACAGTCGTACCAAAATAATAATTGGCTCCTTCTACCGACTTCCCCCCCCCCCTCCTCCCCCCCCCCCCCTGACTCAGATGATATAATAGCTGAACAGTTCAAAGAAAACTTGAATCTCATTACAAATAAGTACCGCACTCACACAGTTATAATTGATGGAGACTTCAAACTACCCTCCATTTGTTGGCGAAAATACATGTTCAAAGCCGGTGGTAGCCAGAAAAAATCTTCCGAAATTGTACTAAATACTTTCTCCAACAATTACTTTGAGCAGTTAGTTCATGAGCCCACACGAATCTAACAAAGAGCGTCGTGACGGATACAGGGATTGGTGAACACAAGATCATTGTAGCGAGGTTCAAAACCATATCAACCAAAACCACTAAAAATAAACACAAAATATATCTATTTAAAACAGCAGATAAAAATTGGCTTGATGCCTTCCTAAGAGAGAGTCTCCATCCCTTCCAAGCGAATTATGTAAGTGTAGACCGGATATGGCTCAAATTCAAAGCTACAGTATCGACAGCAGTAGATAGATTCATACCGGAAAGCTACAGTATCGACAGCAATAGATAGATTCATACCGGAAAGCTACAGTATCGACAGCAATAGATAGATTCATACCGCATAAGTTAATAAGAGACGGGACTGATCCACCATGGCACACAAAATACGTCAGAACACTGTTGAAGAAGCAACGAAAAAAACATGCCAAATCAGAAGAACGCAAAATCCCCAAGACTGGCTAAGTTTCACAGAAGCTCGACACTTAGTGCGGACGTCAATGCGAGATGCTTTTAATAGTTTCCACAACGAAACATTGTCTCAAAATATGGTAGAAAACCCAAAGAGATTCTGGTCGTATGTAAAGTACACCACTGGCAAAAAGCAGTCAATACCGTCACTGCGCGATAGCGATGGAAATGTTACCGATGATGGTGCCACTAAGGCGGAGTTACTAAATACAGTTTTCCGTAATTCCTTCACGAAAGAAGATGAAGTAAATATTCTGGAATTCGAAACCAGAACAGCTGTTAGCATGCGTGACATAAAAGTAGATATCTTAGGTATTGCGAAACAACTCAAATCACTTAACAAAGGCAAGTCGTCCGGTCCAGATGGTATACCAATCAGGTTCCTTTCAGAGTATGCAGACAATATAACGTCTTTCTTAGCAATCATATACAACCGCGCACTTGACGAAAGGTCCGTTCCTAAAGACGGGAAAGTAGTACAGGTCACGCCAATATTCAAGAAAGGAAATAGGAGTAACCCATTGAATTATAAACCCATATCACTGACCTCAATTTGCAGCAGGATTTTGGAGCATATACTGTACTCGAACATTATGAATCACCTTGAAGAAAATGAATTATTGATAAATAACCAACATGGATTCATAAAATATCGCTCTTTTGCAACACAGCTAGCTCTTTATTCCCATGAAGTAATGAATGCTGTGGACAAGGGATCTCAGATCGATTCCATATTCCTAGATTTTCAGAAGACTTATGATACGGTTCCTCACAAGCGACTATTAATCAAATTTCGTGCGTCTCAGTTGTGTGACTGGATTCGTGATTTCCTCTCAGAGAGGTCACAGTTCGTAGTGATAGATGGTAAATCATCGAGTAGAACGGAAGTGATATCTGGCGTTCCACAAGGTAGAGTCATAGGCTCTCTGCTGTTCCTGATTTACATAAATGATTTGGTGATAATCTGAGCAGCCTTCTTAGATTGTTTGCCGATGATGCTGTAATTTACCTTCTACTAAAATCATCAGACGATCAATTCCAATTACAAAATGATCTAGAGCGAATTTCTGTAAGGTCCGAAAAGTGGCAATTGGCACTAAACAAAGAAAAGTGCGAGGTCATCCACATGGGTACTAAAAGAAATCCAATAAATTTTGGGTATACGATAAATCGCACAAATCTAAGGGTTGTCAATTCGATAAATACCTAGGAATTACAATTACGAGCAACTTAAATTGGAAAGACCATATAGATAATATTGTGGGGAAGGCAAAACTAAGACTGCCCTTTGTTGGCAGAACACTTAGAAGATGCGACAAACCCACTAAAGAGACGGTCTACATTACACTTGTCCGTCCTCTGCTGGAATATTGCTGCGTGGTATGGGATCCTTACCAGGTAGGATTGACAGAAGACATGGAAAAGGTGCAAAGAAGGGCAGCCTGTTTTGTGTTATCGCGCAATAGGGGTGAGAGCGTCACTGATATACGCGAGTTGGGGTGACAGTCACTGAAACAAAGGCGGTTTTCTTTGCGGCGAGATCTATTTACGAAATCTCAATCACCAGCTTTCTCTTCCGAATGTGAAAATATCCCACCTACGTAGGGAGAAATGATCATCATAATAAAATAAGAGAAATAGAGCCGGAACGGAAAGATTTAGGTGTTCCTTTTTCCCACGCGCCATTCGAGTTTGGAATGATAGACAAGTAGTATGAAAATGGTTCGATGAGCCCTCTCTCAGGCACTTAAGTGTGAATTGCAGAGTATCCATGTAGATGTATATATATATATGACCCTGCCAACGACAACAAGCTATGCTTCTTCCTACGAGTATTTCCAATTGGCGGCCGACTTGTCAAAATCCCCAGTGATTGTTAGACGTTCCCGTGAGCCTATACAGCTGAATAGAGAGGGACCTAACTGGAAGGCGGTGAATGCTCGGGCTGTCTGAGGTGGGCAGCTGGCTCGCCCCCGCCTGTTTGGTAACCGCAGCCGGCTAGGCTGCCAGTGTCGCAACCGCCACCGCTGGGTCTCTCACCGACCAGCTAGCCAGGCCTCACCTCAGTGTTTCCGAGATTATGGCGCCCTCTTACACACAGCACTCAGCGCAGGGCAGCAGGAGGACTTTCCAGTGTGGTTATACCTCGATATCTCACGTCAGAACAAGCGCGAAACAAGTTGACACTTGTCTAGTATCCTAGCTGTACCCATACCGAAAACGAAAAGTATTCGCGAACTACTTCGCTGTTCATGTTCTCCGCCTCCGGACCACGCTTTCCCTGCACTCTACAGACAGTTAAATGCCCTGGTGCATTTAAGGAGTAGCTGAAGGAGTTTCTTTTGTCAACCTTATACCTTTTCCCTATAAAATTAACACACATTGCCAGTTTTTTCTCTGTCAAACAGTAAAGCAAATCCCTCCATCTCCTCCAAGTTGGGCATTTTTTTGGTTCGTCAGTCATTACACTTGGAACCCGCCCCTCCCCCTCCCCTCCCATCTCCAATACTATTGTTCTGTTACATTCTGCTTCCCATTCCTCTAGTGTTCTATTACTCGACTTCATTGCTGCTCGTACCCTCGGTTTACATATTCCTAACCGTAATCTTCGTCTTTTTATTCATTAATTAATATAAGCCACGTTTGTTGCCATTAATACTGTTGTGTTTCACTGTTTATGTTAGTTTACTTGTAAAAGTTGTATCACACATTGAATATGTCATTTTATATCATGTGTATCGGTATGAGCATAATGTAAAAGACGAAGAACGGTTGGTAGTAGAAAACCCATCCAAAAAGCGCCGAGACTGATTTTGCTCCTGGCGGATAAGCGACTTTATTGCAGTCGCCACGGTGACACCTTAACACCTATGAACAGCACACGTGCATTCCACCAGTCTGTTGTGACCAGGCAGTGTTAAGTAGTAGACGTGCGCAGAACGTTCTGAACAAGAGAAAAGTGTGAGCAAAGGCTGTATCGCGCATCTGACTCCCGAACATAAACAACGACAAGTGGTTGCCCCTGGCTACTTACTGAACTGGAATCTGCTGACAGTTCTTTTCTAGAAGAAATCGTCAGGGATGACGAGATTTGGTGTTATGTATGCTAACTTACCAAAAACGACAAAGTGCAGAAATCGATTTCAAGAGTCAAAATTTTGGTGACATAACCGACATTAGAGCCTATGTGACGCACGAGTTGAACAATATCACAAAGAAGGACTTCTCTGACAGTTTCGCATGGTTGCAAGAACGTTCCTTGCATGTAGTCAATTGGGGGAGACTATGCACAACACCTGAAGCTTTAACACCATCTTAACTTTTTTCTCTTTTTTATTGAACCAGTCTCGAAATTTTTTGGACTCACGGTGTATGTAAGACTGTGGCCAATGGCCCTAATTTTGCAAAGATAATTAAATAAACAGAAGTTCTCGGTCGGACTCTGAAAAACTTTTTAAGTAAAAAATGCATTCATCTTTCGGCTTAGCTCTATTTTAGGGCAATGTTCTTTGTCCAGCGTTTTCTCTATGCGAAATGTACGACGTGCTCCTCTGCAGAATACTTAGTTACAATTGTTTCAGTCTCTTCATTGTATTGTAAAATATTATTCAGGACCACAACGTGAGTTGCCCTCTTAGCTGTTACGGATGCAAGAGCCGGCATTCGATGAATTTGGGCTTCGTCTAGCGTGAATCTTTCCGTAATTTGCCTAAAGCGGACTGTGGTCAGAGTGCAGGAGACTGACTTTGTGGCTAGTGACTTTCACATGACGGCAGATCTTTTCCGACACCTGTTGGAAATAAAACTGTGTGAAGTTCTGGCGACAAACATCACTTTTCAGAAGAGTACATGAGCAAGGAGAACCCATCCATTCTGCTCCTGAGGTCAACTGCCTAAAAGGCCAAGAAGCTGATATACACAGGTGTGCAAAAAGTAAGGACGAAAGCAACTTTCGCATGATGTGTCACTGCCAAGTAACGTAGGTAGATGAAGCTTAGAGCATATGTAGAAAGAACTGTTATGAGCATGAAACGGACATGATAAGCGAAATGGTAAAATAATCCTAGTAGTGCGACCTTGAAGAATAATCATCGAACCCTCTTGCAGATTCGCCCATAAGTTGGAAACATTGTGAAACGAGACTCAGACGACCAATGACTTACTTTCATTGCTCCATAGTGCGAGTTTTACAGCTTCAGCGCCACGCTTTCCCGGTACGAGTATCGGCATCGCTGATGAGTGGTTTTGGAATTCAAACCAGTCCTGACACTGTTTACATATGGAGCTCCCCTCGCGTTATTTTGGTGTTGACAGGGTTCGCGAATGCGACGTTCAGTTCTACAGTGATTTTTGCTGCTGTCGTACTCCTATTTTTCGTCAGAATCTTCTTCAATGGCCGTCTGTCACGTCCACTCAACACACACTTTCGTTCGTGTTGTGACTCAACGGATGTTTTTTTCCACTTTCCCTGCACTCGGTATAAATCATCGATACGGTGCCGCTTGCAACAACAGACACTTCAGTTACCTTGTTTACGGAACCACCCACCATCGAGCACCGGCGATTTTCCCATATTCGAATTCACTTAGCTCCGACCTGATACACTCACAACTACACAGAACATTGTTCTGACCACGAATGACACAACTTTGCTTAGGCGCTGCTTATGATCAAGTACAACAGCGCAACCTGTAGGCTTGGCTAGCACCTGCATTTCTGCTCAGGCATGCATTTCTCGCGGTTTTTGTCCATCCCATGTATTTTGTGGATTCAGCAGAACGGTCATCCTATTTCTGTAGAAATTATCAACAGATGTCTCTAGGAATCAGCTGGAGGCGGTATATTGAGCGTTAGTGGTGTATGATTGCAGAGTCTGTGGTCAGATCTCTGAATCTTTCTAAACGCTGTTAGATGGCAAAGGGCATTAGTAATTTGTTATGGAGCACTGACAAATTTTAACCTGTCATGTGGGTTACAACAAGGCTGGCGGCCCTTATTAAGACTCTTTTGTAAATCTGCCGCGTATGAAATTGATCCGGAGTCGCCAGTAAACATTTTCCAGTTGATGTTCGGAGCAGTTCGTCGCGTAATTCGGCTCGCTCGCGCAGAACACGTCAACTGCAGCCGAGGTCGCAACTGAGACTCCGCACGACGCCGCGGAAATTCCAAGGACGAGGCGGAGGAACATTTCAGATCCAGAACGTTTCCCTGCAGCAAAGGTCTTTACATGAACGAAGAGGTGGACGTCTGACAAAACTTACAGTACCTCACTATCATTCAATTTTTCCACCGTAACGCTTTTTATGAGTGATGTGACTTGGTCTCAAGAAATATCCCTTTATTCTTTAGCAACCAAACCCTTTTCCGATATATTTTTTCGTCCACATATTTCAGCGTACTTCAACAGTATTTAACAGATATTGCTATGTAACTATGAAAAATTCCTTTCAAGTCCCACAAAAACACTCGCCATATCCGAAGGGCTCCAACGGGATCACTGGCTTCATCCAGTGTCCCTATGCTTTGACTGATGCCGTTAAAATGTGTACGCACATCCAATTCACATTAAGAAATCGCCTCACAAAACCGGTCAGATTCTTTCCAAAATGATCCAAGACTGACTGTGAAGTTCCATCCGCACTTGCTTTTACTTCTGTGCTGTTCTGTACATCTTTCACAAAGTTTTATCATAGTTAATTCACGTGAAATTTACCGTAATTCCTCTTGAAATATGTCTATGGCTTCGCTGTTTGATAAATCTTTAATCGTCGTTTATCCAATACCATATTGTGCGCTTTTGCGCTGTCTTGAATTTTCATCTATGCTTTATTGGGCATTCTTCACGTCACCCACTTTCAAATGAAGTTCGCCCACGTTTGCAATCAGCCTTCCATTTCCTGATTTTATAAAAAGGAGAAAATTCCTTATCAATGTTTACTATCTTTGAATACATTTCTCTTGGCGACAATCTGTCCAAAAGAAAGTATTTTACGACAACACGGAATTACACTTTATTCATTTACATGAAACATACAAGATTATGTCATCGCCTTTGTAGAGTTTCAAAAAGCTTAAGATGCTATTGAAGATGAACCTTCTTCTCCACGCTTCATAAAAATCTACTTCACGTATAGCGAATCCAAGGAATTCTAACGTTTCCCGGCGAAATATACCCATTCAAAATTAAAGCACTCGAACGACAATAAGACGAACTGTCGTCTGTTGTCTTTAACTGTTTTGTGGGACATAAACTTTGTGGAATGAAAAAAGCTCTGTAGGACACTGGACTAAATAAGAAAAATAACTGAACACAAAAAATAAGTCCATACCAAATATCTGGCTTTTGTCAAAGACATAGCTATTTTTGCTTAAGACAAACTTACTCTTCATGTAAATAAACCTTTCGGGACAACCTAAAAAATGCAAACATCAAATCTTCAAACCCAAAACAGTAGGCGCTAATAGCTGATTCATGAACTAATAAAATCTTAAAACTTAAATAACCCTAGTTCAAACAGATTGACCAACGAAAGCTGTAAGAAAGACAAAACACCATCCGAAATATCGGCTCTCCAGGAACACCACAAAAAATAAACCAATGCAAAAAGATAGATTTCAGTTTCATATCAAGAACAGAAATACTGTTATGCAAAAACTTGCTGACTGAGTCGGCAAGAGAACCTTTTTTCTACACGTAAAAAGTGTGAGATAAAACTGAAAGAGAGAAAATAGTTTACAGTCGGCAACCGACACAGGGAGAAGTCATCATTGTAATGAAATAAGAGAAATCAGAGCTCGTGCGAAAAGACTTTAGTATTTGTTTTCCCCATGCGCTGTTAGAGAGTGGAACGGCAGATAAATAGTGTGAAGGTGGTTCGAAGAAGCCTCTGCCAGGCACTTAAGTTTGAATTGCAGAGTACTCATGAAGAAATAGGTGTAGGAGATGAATTTATGGGATGAAGACATTTAAAAAAGAGAAATTCATAGTTAAAACTACATATTACGTATTTTCAGGTATACGAGGTACATAAAAGATAAGGGATGGCAAAAATTGGGAGGTATAGCAAAAATAACCCCAATGGAAAGAGTAAATGATGAGGAATTACCTGCTTGGTGCAGAGCGGACCGGTTTCGAATGAAGAAAAGTGAAGAAGAATTCCTGGTGTAATAAGTGCTCAGTATCTGAGGGAATTAGTTTGGAATCATCTACAAACAGCCTCAACTATTCGAAACTTGTATAATCATCACAGATCGTTAAACATAACCAGGGAACGGCAGCGCGGAAAATCTTAAACGAAATCTGACGGGAGACATTACACCCCCGTTTATCTGGAACTTGTTTATACGAATATTCGGATTGCTCCACAACTACCGTTATAGACATTACGTTACAAGGAGCTGCCAAATAACATTTTAGTTTTACGGTTACGATCATGGTGAAATGAGGGTCCTGAGCCTAGAGTCAGACTTTTTACAGCAGAACAAAGAGGTTAAGCGCTACAATACCTGTAAATGTCGTAAATGGGAACAATAATGTTGCTACGAATCTATCACGGATCCTACTGTCACAATTCCCACAGCAATGGGTAAATTGTGTGCGAAGATGCTAGCGAATCAGATGCAAATGCTCGTAACATTAGCTTCGCTGATGATAGTAGTGGAAGATAAGCATCTTGGTAACATTTAGTGATAGTAGAAATCACTAATAGAATCGTAGAAATGAACGCAATACACACAGTGCGATAAAATAATGTAAATCTGTACATACAGGGAGCCCCAGGAGGAATGGTCAGTATTCAGGAACGATTATTCGAAGCAAAAAAAGTCTAGTAAACATGGGATCTAAAATACACACCTTAAGAGCTACGAGCTTCTGTTCATCTTTGCTACTGTGAAACACGTCTATTCTAGTGAACAAGGCTATAGCTCTTAACGTATGCATTTTAGAGCCCATGTTTCTATGACAAATTTTTTTTTCCATACTACCACATCTCAGCCGGCCGCTGTGGCCGAGCGGTTCTAGGCGCGTCAGTCCAGAACCACGCGGCTGCTACGGTCGCAGGTTCGAATCCTGCCTCGGGCATGGATGTGTGTGATGTCCTTAGGTTAGTTAGGTTTAAGTTCAAAAATGGTTTAAATGGCCCTGAGCACTGTGGGACTTAACAGCTGAGGTCATCAGTCCCCGAGAACTTAGAACTACTTAAACCTAACTAACCTAAGGACATCACACACATCCATGCCCGAGGCGGGATTCGAACCTGCGACCGTAGCGGTCACGCGATTCCAGACTGAAGCGCCTAGAACCGCTCGGCCACCTCGGCCGGCTAGGTTTAAGTAGTTCTACGTCTAGGGGACTGACGACCGCAGATGTTAAGTGCCATAGTGTTCAGAGCCACCACATCTCAAAATATGGAAAGAGCTTGCCCTAGGTTTACAGTATAGAAGAAGGATGAAGCGCTCATAGCTCGTAAGCTATGATATGTACTTTAGAATCCCTGTTTAATACACTTTTTTTTTTTGTTCCGAATGATCGTTCCTACCATATCCCTGAATATTGACCATTCCTCCTGGCACCACCTGTATTATGCATACACCTTTATCGGTAGGCTACGGACAAACAGAGGCTGACATCCATCGGAGAATCAAGAATGTGTATGTTGCAGCATGTTGCGAAAATCACCGTTGTGGAGCGGTGCGCCAACTTTCATGCTGGTCGCGATTTGTCACAAGACGTCCCCAATCTCGTAACGCAGAAGTTGGGTCAAGTCCAGTGGGAGACAGTCGAGCACCCGCCCTACAATCCTGGTCCCTCCCCACGGTATTATTACGCCTTAGGCCCCTTAAAAAGGCCTTGAAGGGTCAACGATACCTGTCGGATTAGGATCTGCAAAAGGCAGTTACGCACTTCTTCGCGCAATATGACGCGATGTTTTACCAAAAGGGTATCTTCAACCTGGTGCGTCGGTGGGATGATTGCCTCAATGCTCAATTCCTTGACTGGTACACCCATTCTGGACTGTACGGTCTTCGAACGTAAACTTCTTGATCGCCTCTTATAGTCCCCTCTAGCGTAATGGAAGCTTTTCCCTGATGTCTTAACAGATATTCCATGATCCTCTCCCTGTTCCTTGTTAATACTTCAGTACTTTTCTTGCCGATTTTTTGAAGGATTTCATTTCCTGTCTTAGCACTTCACTTAATTTTGAGCATCATTTTTCAACGCCACCTCTCAAACACTATCTTTTACAATTCTCCCACAGTACATTATGTTGTCCAGAAGTTGAATCTCATTGTCAGAAATTTCTTCCTCCAATTAAAGCCTTTATATTTGATGCTAGCAAACTTTTTTACTTAAGAATACTCCCCTTGTGCAAGTCTGTTGTTGTATCATCCTTGATTCGTCCGACATGCCTTATTTTGCTTCCAAAGAAGTTGAATTCCTTCAGTTCTTAGGCCCCAGTTTTCATATTTAGTTTATCGTTTATCTCTGCTACTCCTGATTAGTTTCGTCTTTCTTCTCTTTCCCCTCAATTCATATTCTGTGCTCAGTAGACGGTTCATTCTATTCAACAAGTCCATACGTACATACATACATACATTAATCCTTGTTCCATAGATCATTAATACGACATTTCGTAATGATGTCAACCGTGTCACTTTAACATAAGTTTTCCTTACACAAATTAATTAATTAATTAATTTTTTACAGTTAGTACTTCATATCTAAGAATTCATCTATTGAATAGAAGGAGTTGTCGTTCAGAAATTCTTTTAATTTGCTTTTAAATGTTGGTTGGCTATCTGTCAGACTTTTAATACTATTTGGCAAATGAACAAATAATTTTGTGGAAGCATAATTCACCCCTTTCTGTGCCAAAGTGAGATTTAATCCAGAATAGTGAATATCGTCCTTTCTTCTAGTGTTGTAGCTATGCACTCCGCTGTTATTTTTGAATTGGGATGGGTTGTTAATGACAAATTTCATAAGTGAATACGTGTATTGCGAAGGTACTGTGAATATCCCGAGTTCCTTAAATAAATGTCTGCAAGGTGATCTTGAGTGGGCTCCAGCTATTATTCTTATTACACGGTTTTGTGCAATGAATACTGTCTCTTTTAATGACGAATTGCCCCAAAATATGATGCCATATGAAAGCAGTGAATGAAAATAGGGATAGTAGGCTAACTTACTGATATGTTTATCACCAAAATTTACAATAACCCTGATAGCATAAGTAGCTGAACCCAACCGTTTCAGCAGATCATCGATGTGTCTTCCAATTCAATTTCTCATCAGTGCACACACCTAGAAATTTTGAGTATTCTACCTTAGCAACAGACTTCCGTTCATAGTCTATATTTATCAGTGGTGTTATGCCATTTACTGTACATAATTGTATAAAATGTGTTTTCTCAAAATATAGTGAGAGTCCATTTGCAGAGAACCACTTAATAATTTTCTGAAAAACATTATTTGCAATTTCCTCAGCTAATTATTGCTTCTTAGGTGTGATTACTATACTTCTATCACCAGCAAAAAGAACTAACTTCGCATCTTCATGAATAGAGAGTGGCAAGTCATTAATATATATTAAGAACAATATTCTGCAATTCTTGTTCACATTCACTGTGGATAGCAAGACCATTGATTCCCTTTCACTTTGAATATTAATCGTACTCTTGTACACTTCTTTTATTTCCGTCATTGCTTCATCTATATACTGGTACAACTATAGGGTAGAATGACTGAGTCCTTGTCTTATACCCTTTCTAATCCGAGCATTCGGTTCATAGTCTTCCATTCTTATTGTACGAAGGCGTGCTGAAAAATAATGCCTTCGAATTTTTTACGTGAAAACTCTTAAAGCATTTTAAATAAAAGAAAGGTTGTTAACATTCTACGTCTGTATTCTTCATCTCTACATATTTATTTCTTAACATAGTCACCGTGGTGACGAACACATTTCTCCAAATGCGAGACCAGTTAGTTGAATGTCTGACTGTTGACGGAGCCACAACCTCACCTCTGCTTGCACCGCTTCTTCACTATGAAAGTGAGGTCCAAGCAGGTCTTCTCTAAGTTTAAGAAGTAGTTGAAAATTGGATGGGGCTAAGCCGGGACTGTATGGAAGATGATCTATGACAGAGTCCCAAGGAGTCAGATTGTTGCAGATTCAGTGCCGGCGTGTGGTGTGGTATTGTTATGCTGAAGGAGAGGTTGCTCCACGTGTGTGCGACTTCTTCGAATTCGAAACTCATTAACAGCATCTTACAAACCGCCGTATTAACGCTAAAATTCCGAGTCCTCTAGCGGTAGAGGGCTGAAAATATGTAGATATAAAGAATAAAGATGTAGAATATTGATAAGGGTTTACTATTTAAAAGGATTACGAGTTATCACATAAAACATTCTAAGGCGTTACTTTTCAGCACGCCCTCGTTTATTACCACCGTCCCTCCCGTTTTCCCTCTAGCTTACAGCTGCATTTCTGTGAATTTAGAATATATTCTTGCCACAAGAGGAAACACGGTGATATGTGTCACCTTTTGCCGACAATGTCAGTTTACACTGCTTTATAGTGGAAGCTGTATGCAGCTTGGATCGAACGATATACTGAACAGTGGATTTTCTAACTATATTGAATACCTAATCTAAAATGCTAACTGACGCAATGATGTTTTTAGACTTCTTTTCGAACTCGCTCCTAACTGGTCTTAAAAATTTGTGGTAAGTTTCTATGGGACCAAACTGCTGAGGTCATCAGTCCCTAGGCTTACACACCACCTAATCTGACTTAAACTAAGTTACGCTAAGGACAACATACACACCCATGCTCGAGGGAGGACTCGAACCTCCGACGGGTCGAGCCGCGCAAACCGTGGCAAGTCCCCAAGACCGCGCGGCTAACTGGTCTGGGTTCGGCTGCTAGAGACATCGGTCTCTGGTATTTTGTCATATTAGAACGACTCGTGATCGAAATGTATAACGGTTTCTTTACTTACTGTATGTACCACAGTTTTCCGCTATTGTGTCACTATATTCCAAATAAAACGCGATGAATTTTGATGATTCTGTTGGCTGTGATAATGCTGAAGCTTCCATTATTGTAAATTATATTCCGGGAACGGTGGATTCAATAAACGAACTTCCAGCCCCTTGACATTTTAGGAGTTTTTCAGTAATGTTTCAGCTCACCATTTTTCATTTTATGAAGAGAATAGGAAAATGCATCACGTTCTAGACTACAGAAATACGATGGCGTGCTGAAAAGTAATGCCTCTAAATTTTTTATGTGAAAAGTCTTAAATCCAAACGGAGGTGTGGACAGGGTTTCAGCGCACTCTCCTGCCCCTAAAGGCAGAAGAATCAGCAATGATCAACGGCATGAGGATGCAGAAGGCAATGGAAACCCCTGTGTTAAAGGCACATAACGTATATCCACAGGACATGTAGCCTGTAATTGGAAAAGTGTCATGATGATCTCTCCATTGCAAAAGATTCTCTAACAGTCCCCAGTTCGGATCTCCGGTAGGAGACTGCCAAGTAGGAGGTGAGCATGAGAAAAAGATTGTGTACTCAACAAAAGGATAACGTTCTACGAGGTGGGGCATGGAATGTAAGAAGCTTGAACGTGATAGGGAAGCTAGAAAATCTGGAAACGGAAATGCATAGGCTCGATCTAGATATAGTAGGGGGCGGTGAAGTGAAATTGAATGAAGACAAGGATTCCTGGTCAGATGAGTACAGCAGCAGAAAATGGTACAATGGAAGTAGTATTCGTTATGAATAGAAAGGTAGGGCAGAGAATGTGTTAATGTGAACAGTTCAGTGATAGTGTTGCTCTTGTCAGATTCGGCAGCAAACCAATACCGCTAACGATAATTAAGGTATACGTGCTGACATCTCAAGCTGAAGTTGAAGATGTAGAGAAAGTATACGAGGATATTTATTGGGAAATGAAAATCTAATAATCATGGGGGGGCTGGAATGCAGTTGTAGGGGAAGTAGTAGAAGAAAAGGTTACAGGAGATATGGGCTGCGGCAGTGAATGAGAGAGAAGAAACACTAATTGAGTTCTGTCATAAATTTCAGCTAGTAATAGCGAATTCTGTGTTCAAGAATCACAAGAGGAGAAGGTATACTTGGAAAAGGCCGGCTGATATGGGAAGAAATCAGATTCCATCATGGTCAGACAGAGATTACGAAATCAGATACTGTATTGTAAGGCGGACTCAGGAGCAGACATAGACTCAGATCACAATATAGTAGTGATGAAGATTAGGTTGAAGTATAAAAGATGAGTCAGGAAGAATCAATAAGCAAGGAAGTGGGACACGAAAGTACTAAGGAATGACGCGACATGCTTGAAGTTCCCTGAGGCTATAGATACAGCAATAAGAAGTAGCTCAGAAGGCAGTACAGTTGATGAGGAATGGACATATCTAAAAAGGCAATCACAGAAGTTGGACAGAAAAACATAAGTATAAAGAAGGTAACTGCGAAGAGATCATGAGTAACAAAAGAAATACTCCAGTTGATCGATGAAAGAAGGGAGTACAAAAATGTACAGGAAAATTCAGGAACATGGAAATACTTGTTGATGAAGAAGAGCAGGGAACGTAAGACGATATGGCTGCGTGAAAAATGTGAAGAAATCTGAAAAGAAATGATTGTCGGAAGGACTGGCTCAGCATATAGGAAGTCAGAACAACCTTTGGTAAAATTGAAAGCAAGGGTGGTAGCATTATGAGTGCAACGGGAATTCCACTGTTAAATGCAGCAGAGAGAGCGGATAGGTAGAAAGAGTACATTGAAGGCCTCTATGAGTGGGAAGACTTGTCTGATGTGACAGAAGAAGAAACAGGAGTCGATTTAGAAGAGATAGGGGACCCAGTGTTAGAATCAACATTTAAAAGAGCTCTGGAGGACTTAGGGTCGAATAAGGCAGGAGGGACAGGTAACATTCCATCAGCATTTCTGCAATCTTTTGGGGGAAGTGGCAACAAAACGACTATTACTTTGGTATGTAGAATGTATGAGTCTGGCGATATACCATCTGACTTTGGGAAAAATGTCATCCACACAGTTCCGAAGCCTCCAAGAGCTGACAAGTGCGAGAATTATCGCACAATCAGCTTCTCCTTGGTGGAGAGAAAAGAAAGGTTCAGGAATGGGATTAACATCAAGGTGAAAGGATATTAATTATACGATAGCTAGCTGCTGATAAGAATAACATACAGAAGAACGAAAAAGAAAATTGAGGATGTGTTAGATGACGATCAGTTTGGCTTTAGGACAGGTAAAGGCACCAGTGGGTCAATTCTGACATTGCTGTCGATAATGGAAGCAAATCAAAGAGGATTTGTCGAATGGAAAAAGCATTCGACAATATAAAATGGTGCAAGATATTCGAAATTCTGAGAAAAATGTGGATAAACTATAGAGAGAGACGAGTGATATACAATATGTACAAGTGTCAATAGGGAATAACAATAGTAGACGGCCGAGAACGAAGTGCTCGGATTAAAAAGGGTGAAAGACAGGAATGTAGTCTTTCGCCCAAACTGTTCAATTTGTACATCGGAGAAGCAATGGTGGAGAGAAAAGAAAGGTTCAGGAATGGGATTAAAATTCAAGGTGAAAGGATATTAATTATACGATTCGCTGATGACATTGCTGTGCAGAGTGAAAGTGAAGAAGAATTACATGATCGGCTGAATGGAGTGAACAGCCATATGAGTACAGAATATACACTGAGAGTAAATCGAAAAAAGACGAAAGTAATGAGAAGTAGCAGAAAGGAGAACGACGAGAAACTTAACATCAGGATTGATGGTCACGAAGTACATGAGGTTAAGGACTTCTACTAATTAGGCAACAAAATAACCAATGACGGACGGAGCAAAGAGGACATCAAAAGCAGATTAGCACTGGCAAAAAGAACTTCTTGGCCAAGAGAAGTCTACTAGTATGAAACATAGGCCTTAAATTGAGGAAGAAATTTCTGAGACTGTACGTTTGGAGTACAGCATTGTATGGTAGTGAAACATGGACTGTGGGAAAACCGGAACAGAAGAGAATCGGAGTGCTTGAGATGTGGTGCCAGAGACGAATGTTGAAAATTTGGTGGAGTGAGAAGGTAAGAGATGAGGAAGTTCCGCGCAGAGTCCGAGACGAAAGGAATATGTGGAAAACACTGGCAAGGAGAAGGGATAGGATGATAGGACGATTGTTAAGACACCAGAGAATGAGTTCCATGGTACTAGAGGGAGCTGTATAGTGCAAAAACTTAGAGGAAGCCAGTGATTGGAATACATCCAGCAAGTAATTGAGGACGTAGGTGGCAAGTGCTACTCCGAGATGAAGAGGTTGGCACAGTAGAGGAATTCGTGGTGGGCCGCATCAAACCGGTCGGAAAACTGATGACTCAAAAAAAAATTCAAATATTAATTTACTATTAGATATTCTGTAAACCTACAAGTTAACAGCTTGCCTATTCCACTTCGAGCAAGAACTGAAAGGAAAACGATGCAAATTCAAGCTTGGCGATAGCCACTTTGTTAACAATGGTAATTGCATGTAAATGGCACAATAAAAGGTGTCTGATGGGCCCACGTTTGGTTTCGTCACATATCGGTTCTGTCTGGAACAGTTTATGTTTACTTCCTTGTTTTTTTATTTCTGCAAACGCCAGCGACCTGGAAGTTGTAGTGTCAATAATGCGTATTGACGCTTAACGCTGCAGTTTCTGTTGGTAGCGCCGAGCGCCGATTACGTCAGCATTTCTCCTCACACGTCTCCGCCCACCGCAACAACCAGTCTTGTCATTTAGATTTTTGTTCATCATTGTTGGTAACTGTTTTTGCAGAATGTCGATGTGAAGAAATAGCATTCTAGGCGAGTTAAAAATTGTTTTTTAACGGAACTGGTGTGCAGTTCCTCCACATCGGGAATCTTATTATTCGATTCACACCGTCACCCCCAGTGCAATCGCACATCTTCTTTTTTGCCACAGATAATTGCTTCACACAGTCAGAGAGAAAGATTGGACGTGACGCAAGCTTAAAAATTAGTAAAACCCCTTCACTCAGTGAAAATAAAATTATGTCCTACTACAAATTCAATAGATCAACTTCAACTATTTTCCGAAAATTGTAAAAAAATATATATAAAATAAAAATAACCGCGCTCGATATTGCCATTCTGATATCGATATACTGATGTAATCTTATCGCCGACGAGTGTCGATATTTTAAGGAAATATGGCGGTATATCGATATTTTACCGTCAGCCGTACTAGCAATGTTCAGTGTAAAACATTCACCTTACGACGGCTGAATGGTTCTCACCCGAAATATCGTGGCAAGAAGTCAACATAATCTGGAAAACTTCATGGAATACCTTTTACGCAGGGAAAGTTTACAGAATCACAAAACGAACTTCATTAACATTCTACACCTTTATTCTAGTTTCTTGATATCATCACTGTAGAATGTTTAACTTTGTTGACGGAGGCACAATTTCATTTCTACTTACACTGTTTCATCACAATCGAAGTGAAGTCCTCGAAGGTGTTCTTTAAGGTTAGGAAACAGATGAAAATCTGGATGGTATGGAAGATGACCGATGACAATGAACTCAAGACGTAGGATTGTTCCTGATGTCGCAGCGCTCGTGTGAGGTCATGCCAGGCGAGAGGGTGCTCCATGTGTGGGCGAACTCTTCTAATTCGAAACTCGATTATAGTACACTGTTTCTCACACACCGACGTAGCTACGTTACACACTGCCATGTTACAAGCTACAATTCAGTGCCCTCTAGTGGCAGTGGCCGCAAATATGTAGACGTAGAGAATAAAGATGTATAATGTTAATAACGTTTGTTTTATTTAAAAAGCTTTAAGTTTTCATGCAAAAAATTCGGAGGCATTACTTTTCAGCGCGCCTTCGTGTAATTCAGAGCTTCCCAACCTTTTCAGCTGGCGGACCCCTTCTTCAGTCGAAAATCCATGGCGGACCCCTAGTCAGTCAACAGCACAGTAACTTCAAATTTCAGAGCGAAACCCATGGGAACTGAAAGCTTCTTAATGCAGGTGCCATGTTCCCAATGACCCCAACCCCTCCAAGTATCAATAGTCTTTGGTTTAGAGATGAATGAAAATAACTTGAAATTAACGATCCAATTTGAATGCTCACTGTATCCAGACACTTACTAGTGGATTTACTCTCTTTGTTCAACACACTATAGCCTGATTAAAATTACTTGGTAATTGATATTTCACACGATGGAGCTTTTTCCTCCAAGAACAATCAACGTCACGTCCAAACTGTTCGCTGTTGACAAGCTGTCGCTTATGATCTGTTCACTTCCACTATTTGGCTACTGTTGTGTAAGGAGCATGCATATTTCGTAACAGTCGTGTGTGTGTGTGTGTGTGTGTGTGGTTTTTAGTGAAATCCGAAGAAAAATGTTCAAATGTATGTAAAGTCTTCCTTTGGTCTTCCTCCCTCGTCATTCAACTGGAAACTTCCCTTGTTGTGAAGGCGGTGGAGAAACTGCAGCCTTCTTCAATGATCCTGACTTCAGCCACCGATCCATGTTAGAAGTAATAAACTGATCAAAAATCGACTTATGAAACAGGTAGTGCACTGACAAGGCAAGTTTAACATTTAATGATGCCTGGGGCCGCATACGTGCCAGCGAGAGCTGTGGTTGGTCGACAAAGCTCGCTCCGCGCATGCGTAAAAGGTTTCAGCGCATCTAGCGCCGTGAGCCGGTGCACAAATGACCCCCGTATTGTTGCTAAACAGTCGATAAGAGAAGCCGCATTCTCCGGCACTAGACTGTGTATAGGTTCTCACTTAGGAACCGCAAAGGCTGCTCGGGGATACGACCTGAAGTTAAAGTACACACGTTTTTCACACGAAAAAAAATAGTGATGAATTTGATTTTCACATTTTTATTCAATAATTTTACTCATTATTTTACACGATTTGGTGAAAGGTGACCGCGGACCCCCTAGAAAGAGCCGGCGGACCCCTAAGGGGTCCGCGGACCACTGGTTGGGAAGGGCTGGTGTAATTGATGTAATTCACTGGCTAGGAGTACTTCGTAGAAGTTTCGACTCAACTTCATGTTTGAACAGGTTCGTGGCTGCCGTACTGAGACAGTCATTGACATTTAGTCTACTACTGTCTATGCGATTACTCTGCTATTCACAATAAAGTGCCTGGCAGAGGGTTCAACGAACCACCTTCATGCTGTCTCTCTACCGTTCCACTCTCGAACGGCACGCGGAAAAAACGAGCACTTCAATTTTTCTGTGCGAGCCCTGATTTCTCTTATTTTATCGTGATGATCATTTCTCCCTATGTAGGTGGGTGCCAACAGAATGTTTTCGCAATCGTAGGAGAAAACTGGTGATTGAAATTTCATGAGAAGATCCCGTCGCAACGAAAAACGCCTTTGTTTTAATGATTGCCACTCCAATTCACGTATCATGTCTGTGACACTATCTCCCCTATTTCGCGACAATACAAAACGAGCTGCCCTTCTTTGTACTTTTTCGATGTCATCCGTCAGGCCCACCTGATGCGGATCCCACACCGCACAGCAATACTCCAGAATAGGGCGGACAAGCGTAGTGTAAGCAGTCTCTTTGGTAGACCTGTTGCACCTTCTAAGTGAATCGCAGTCTTTGGTTTGCTCTACCCACAATATTATCTATGTGATCGTTCCAGTATAGGTTATTTGTAATTGTAATCCCTAAGTATTTAGTTGAATTTGCAGCCCTCAGATTTGGGTGACTTATCGCGTAATCAAAATTTAGCTCATGAGAATAACTTCAGACTTTTCTTTATACAGGGCAAATTGCCACTTTTCGCACCATACAGATTTCTTATCTAAATCATTTTGCAAGTCGTTTTGATCATCTGATGACTTTACAAGACGGTAAATGACAGCTTCATTTGCAAACAGCCTAAGGCGGCTACTCAGATTGTCTCCTAAGTCGTTAATATAGATCAGAATGCGATCTGATGTATGGTGTCTAGAGCTCTCTAAAAATTTTACAGTCCATATCTCCTCTCCTTTTCATAATAAACTACTAAATGATGCCGACAGCTAACTCCAAAGAAAGACGTCTGGCATGTTTAGCTGCTGATGTCACATTTCTCGAGACACTAGCACAACAAACAGTACTGAAAACGACGTGTTTTGGAGAGAGCTTTAATGCATTATATCACTTAAACCTCATATTTTCGTAATACGCAAGTGTAAGTACACAAAGCAACAAAAAAATTAAGTGAATTCGGACTCCTTGGGATGACCTGAAGTGGTTCGCTACTTGGCAAGCACAGTGCAGGTTGTGAGCTGGAGATGTGTTGTACGCGCGGCGGCGCGCGGCTAGAAAGCGGTCTGCTCGCAGGTGCGGCGTGCATGTCTGACCCAGGCGTGATGGGACTACCGCGGAGCAAGGCAACGGCCTACGAGTCCAAGGGCGGCGCCGGCGTAGCCCACCCACCTATGTGTCAGTGTGCCGCCTACACCGCACCAGTAATCTGTTCACAAAGTAGCTGTGACAAGAGGTCAGTAATTTTTTACCACAACGATAAACACAAAAAAAATTAATCGCCCTTTATCTATCTCTGACTACCACTGCTCCCTCTGAACACCCTCTCGACCACAAAACACATGAAAGCGTTTAAAAATATAATGCTGACAGCACTGGAAGGAACTAGCGTAAACTGACGTAACCGTAAGTCCGTAACAAGTACTCTGACGGAAATATAAAAGAGTTACACTTGACTAGTCTGCCTAAGCACCGAATTTATCTCCAATACAGCATATCTTGGATGGAATGGGAAGACATTCTTTCATCCTTCCTCCAGTCAGAAATCCTCGTGAACCACACAGCATACGCACTAGACACGACAAAAATTTCCTCAAGAAGAAAAAATGCGAAGGTGTATTCGTTTTCGTGTTGGTCATAGATCACATCGTTGTTAGTTAACATCAGATATGGATAGGATGAAAATTCCAGTCATATGCCGAACATACACTACTGTCCATTAAAACTGCTATACCAAGAAGGAATGCAGATGGTAAACGGGTATTCATTGGACAAATATATTATGCTAGAACTGAAATGTGATTAACTGAAATGTGATTACATTTTCACGCAATTCGGGTGCTTAGATCCTGAGAAATCAGTACCCAGAACAACCACCTCTGGCCGTAATAACGGCCTTAATATGCCTGGGCATTGGGTCAAACAGAGCTTGGATGGAGTGTACAGGTACAGCTGCCCATGCAGCTTCAACACAATACCACAGTTCATCAAGAGTAGTGACTGGCGTATTGTGACGAGCCAGTTGCTCGGCCATCATTGACCAGACGTTTTCAAATGGTGAGAGATCTGGAGAATGTGCCGGCCAGGGCAGCAGTCGAACATTTTCTGTATCCAGAAAGGCCCGTACAGGACCTGCAACATGGGGTCGTGCATTATCCTGCTAAAATGTAGGTTTTCGCAGGGATCGAATGAAGGGTAGATCCACGGGTCGTAACACATCTGAAATGTAACGTCCACTGTTCAAAGTGCCGTCAGGGCGAACAAGAGGTGACCGAGACGTGTAACCAAATGCACCCCATACCATCAGGCCGGGTGATACGCCAGTATGGCGATGACGAATACATGCTTCCAATGTGCGTTCACCGCGATGTCGCCAAACACGGATGCGACCATCATGACGCTGTAAAAAGAACCTGGATTAATCCGAAAAAATGACGTTTTGTCATTCGTGCACCCAGGTTCGTCGCTGAGTACACCATCGCAGGCGCTCCTGTATGTGATGCAGCGTCAAGGGTAACTGCAGCCATGGTCTTCCAGCTGATAGTCCATGCTGCTGCAAACGTCGTCGAACTGTTCGTGCAGATGGTTGTTGTGTTGCAAACTTCCCCATCTGCTGACTCAGGGATCGAGACGTGGCTGCACGATCCGTTACAGCCATGCGGATAAAAAAATGGTTCAAATGGCTCTGAACACTATGGGACTTAACTGCTGAGGTCATCAGTCCCCTAGAACTTAGAACTACTTAATCCTAACTAACCTAAGGACATCACGCACATCCATGCTCGAGGCGGGATTCGAACCTGCGACCGTAGCGGTAGCGCGGCTCCAGACTGTAGCGCCTAGAACCGCTCGGCCACTCCGGCCCGCTGTGCGGATAAGATGCCTGTCATCTCGACTGTCAGTGATACGAGGGCGTTGGGATCCAGCACGGCGTTCCGTATTACCCTCCTGAACCCACCTATTCCATATTCTGCTAACAGTCATTGGTTCTCGACCAACGCGAGCAGCAATGTCGCGATATGATAAACCGCAATCGCGATAGGTTACAATTCGACCTTTATCAAAGGCGGAAACGTGATGGTACGCATTTCTCCTCCTTAAACGAGTCAACACAACACCGTTTCGTCAGGCAACGACGATCAACTGCTGTTTGTGTATGAGAAATCGGTTGGAAACCTTCCTCATGTCAGCAAGTTGTAGGTGTCGCCACCGGCGCCAACCTTGTGTGAATGCTCTGAAATGCTAATCATTAGCATATCACAGCATCTTCTTCCTGTCGGTTAAATTTCGCGTCTGTAGCACGTCATCTTCGTGGTGTAGCAATTTTAATGGCCATAGTGTATTTACAAAGGTTGATATATATCGCACTGGTATTTCACGGTGTAATAGTTTTAATTTTCGTCTGTATAATATATTTTTATTTATAAGCTTATCGGACAAAATACTACTTACTCCATTAAGAGAATACCCTTGTAGCTTTGTAACACAGAGGATGATATAGGACTGGTATCAGGTTCTCATGTAACCGTCCCCCGTGACGTAATTCATAGTAATCAAGTGGTGTGTGTGCGTGTGAGGTATTCAGTTGCGTGGATCCAGCGAAGAAAAATTGCTCAACATAGGGGCGTTACAATAGGGCAGAAAGTAGCTATTGCGTTTGGCTGTGCACATGACCACATCGTGAAAAGAGTTGCCTTGTTTGTTGTTGTATCAATTAGGACTGTCTACAAGGAATGATGTGCCACCGCCAGTTTTGTAACACGGCGTAAGAGCAGTAGTCGTGGAAAAGATCCTAACCGACAATGCCAGGAGACGAGTGACGCACTTTGTCAATGACAGTCGGGTTGAAACCCAGCAGGAGTTCTGGTGCCAATGAATGCAGGTGCATATCAACCAATTTCGGGGTGAATATTGCGAAATGAACTTCACGCATTGCACATTTGGAGTCTGGTATTTCTCTAAAGGCCGTTGCTCACAGTGACACACAAAATTTCACATCGTCAGTGGGGCAAACGACACGGAATTTGGACAACAGCTGCGGCATGTAGTGTCGGCCAGTTCGAGTCACGATTTTGGCTCTTTTGAAACAATACAAAGCGTCAGCGAACCGACGACGCAATGATGCGTTTAATCCGCCATGTGAAGAAAGCGTAGCCCAGGCCGGATGTCGGTCTGTGATATTTTGGAGGTGTTTCTCGTGACATGGCTTTGCACGTTCAATCGGATTATAGTGAACTTCAATCGGAATTCTTATTCCAATACTCGCGGTGACCAGTGTTGCAACTACATCAGCCTAATAAGTATGCGTGGACACTCCCGAATTCCAAGAGGACAACGGTCATGTTTACAGGGCTGCACGGATACCTTCCAGGCACCTTGTTGCACACCGAGAGGAAACCTAAATCACCTTCTATTGATCACACATAAAATCTCTATTTATAACAGCAGAATCAAATTTTCACTCCGCCAGTAGAGCACTTGCAGGCGGAAGGCAAAGATCCTGTGTTCGAGTCTCGGTCCGTCGCAAAATTTTAATCGGTCAGGGAGTTTCACCTTAGTAGCAGTGATTGAAATGTAGCAGTCAGCGGTAGGTGGTAGGGCTCTAAGAATATTTCCATTAGATTTTCATAAAATTCTGACACAAAGTATTTGGTAAGTAATTATTATTATATACTTTAACTTGCGGTAGATCTTTTTTATCAATTTTATAAAGTAAAGTTACTTCCCTATTAAATAAATCACCAGTACTGTGAAACCGGTGGGCAGTTAGAAGATTTTACTACTAACAGAGATATAAGAGTGGACTGTAAGTAAAAAAAGGGTTTTCTACCCCTGTTCTACAGGATCCAATCACATATGATTGTCTCTAGCAGAATGTGGCACACCGATACTTGTAGAAATTTGTGGACACTTATCATCGCTGAACGAGGCTATTATAAGGCTCGATGCGGTTTGTTTATTCATTTATTTAGCGTATGACTACCCAAAAAAATATTTAAAATTGTTTCAAATTACAAAATAACATCCAGGTGACAAACTTGTGACTGGTAGCGGTAATTTATAAAAAAAAAGACGTTAACATATTTATTGAGACAATCACAGTCGAAAAATAGTCAAAATGGCTTCAAATTCCTGATTTACATCTACATCTACATCTACATCTACATTTATACTCCGCAAGCCACCCAACGGTGTGTGGCGGAGGGAACTTTACGTGCCACTGTCATTACCTGACTTTCCTGTTCCAATCGCGTATGGTTAGCGGGAAAAACGACTGCCGGAAAGCCTCCGTGCGCGCTCGAATCTCTCTAATTTTACATTCGTGATCTCCTCTGGAAGTATAAGTAGGGGAAGCAATATATTCGATACCCCATCCAGGAACGCACCCTCTGGAAACCTGGACGGCAAGCGACACCGCGATGCAGAGCGCCTCTCTTGCAGAGTCTGCCACTTGAGTTTGCTAAATATCTCCGTAACGCTATCACGGTTACCAAATAATCTTGTGGTCTTCTTTATATCCTCTGTCAACTCGACCTGGTACGGATCCGACACTGATGAGCAATACTCAAGTATAGGTCGAAAGAGTGTTTTGTAAGCCACCTCCTTTGTTGATGGACTACATTTTCTAAGGACTCTCCCAATGAATCTCAACCTGGCACCCGCCTTACCAACAATTAATTTTATATGATCATTTCACTTCAAATCGTTCCGTACTCCCAGATATTTTACAGAAGTAACTGCTACCAGTGTTTGTTCCGCTATCATATAATCATGCAATAAAGGATCCTTCTTTCTATGTATTCGCAATACATTACATTTGTCTATGTTAAGGGTCAGTTGCGACTCCCTGCACCAAGTGCCTATCCGCTGCAGATCTTCCTGCATTTCGTTGCAATTTTCTAATGCTGCAACTTCTCTGTATACTACAGCATCATCCGCGAAAAGCCGCATGGAGCAGTTTGCTTTTCAGCACCGCAGTCACAACTTGGAGATTTTCCTGCACTTGTACAGAGTCAGCACACCTTCCAGTGTTGGTTCTTATTCGGTTAACAACGACCAGATCTTGCGTGACAATTCAGAGCCACGTAGCTTGGTCGATATGCACGGCATCTTTGGATATTCCGTAATCTGCCGTGTGTGTCTCCAGTAATCATTCATATTACAGCCATTGTCAAGTAACTTCCTTGTGATTTGCAGGAGTGGATGACGGGAGTTCAAAAATGGCTCAGAGCAGTATGGGACTTAATATCTGAGGTCATCCGTCCCCTAAACTTAGAACTACTTAAACCTAACTAACCTAAGGACATCACACACATCCATGCCCGAAGCAGGATTCGAACCTGCGACCGTAGCAGCAGCGCGGTTCCGGACTGAAGCGCCTAGAACCGCTCGGCCACAAGGCCGGCGTGACTGGAGTGAAGCGTTCTTTTTTTGCTGGTTGGAAGTCTAATGACGCTAAGGCTTGTAGGTAGTTACCAGAGAGGAAGAGACTTGCACACGACAGACTAGCGTGGAGAGCTCTTCAGAGCAGTCTTTGAACGGAAGAGAACAACAACAAGTCCCAATCTGGGTAACGCCTAAATAACTGTGCCCTCCCTAATTGCACTTTTAGTGTTTAGGAAAGGCTGGCCAGGTGAGCCTGGGAACTGCCGCAGGCCAGCGGCTGGTTGGAAATGGCGGCGGCGGCGGCGGCGGCGGCGCGGCAGCGGGGAAAAGTGGAGAAAGTTGAGCGGCCGCGCGCTACTGGGTGGGCCCACGGCCAAGCTAAGATTTTCTCCCACACCTCGCTCGCGGCGCCCATCTCGCTACACGTGTTCCACTGTCTCCTGCTGTGTGCCGATAATTGCGGCCACATCAGCTGTAAACAACTGTCAACCGGTTTTCAACCTCGGTTACCTGTATAGGACGGCTGAAGAGGGCCGTGAAATACACTGAGAGGGGAAAAATGGCAACACCAAGACGTTGTGCGACATAAAAGATAGTTAATAGCCGTGTTTCTGCATCTGAAAGACGATGTCTGCTTAATTTCCCGCCAGCCGCATGAGAAGGGCGCTATGAGGATGCAAATCAGGTTTGTTTTAAATAAACGCTGTAACGGTCGTGAGCGTTAGTTACATCTATTAGCCGTCCTTGACGAAACTGCTTCCGCACTCTATAAGAAACAGCGTCAACCCTTAACCACTTCTTAACCACTGCCTGCGACTGACCTGCTTCCAGTCTGCCAACGAATCTCCACGGGGGTTCGCTTGATGTATGGCAATTTGACATCATTCTACAACAATATTATTTGCTTTAGTCTCTCGTTCTTCAAGGGTTTCATTATCAAGTATCTAAATCTACATCCATACTCCGCAAGCCACCTGACGGTGTGTGGCGGAGGGTACTTTGAGTGCCTCTATCGGTTCTCTCTTCTATTCCAGTTTCGTATTGTTTGTGTAAAGAAAGATTGTCGGTATGCTTCTGTGTGGGCTCTAATCTCTCTGATTTTATCCTCATGGTCTCTTCGCGAGATATACGTAGGAGGGAGCATTATAGTGCTTAACTCCTCGGTGAAGGTATGTTCTCGAAACTTGAACAAAAGCTCGTACCGAGCTACTGAGCGTCTCTCCAGCAGAGTCTTCCACTGGAGTTTATCTATCATCTCCGTAACGCTTTCACGATTACTAAATGATCCTGTAACGAAGCGCACTGCTCTCCGTTGGATCTTCTCTATTTCTATCAACCCTCTCTGGTACGGATCCCACACTGCTGAGCAATATTCAAGCAGTGGGCGAACAAGTGTACTGTAACCTACTTCCTTTGCTTTCGGATTGCATTTCCTTACGATTCTTCCAATGAATCTCAGTCTGGCATCTGCTTTACCGATGATCAACTTTATATAATCATTCCATTTTAAATCACTCTTAATGCCTACTCCCAGATAATTTATGGAATTAACTGCTTCCAGTTGCTGACCTGCTATATTGTAGCTAAATGATAAAGGATCTTTCTTTCTATGTATTCGCAGCACATTACACTTGTCTACATTGAGATTCACTTGCCATTCCCTGCACCATGCGTCAATTCGTCGCAGACCCTCCTGCATTTCAGTACCATTTTCCATTGTTAAAACCTCTCAATATACTACAGCATCATCCGCAAAAAGCCTCAGTGAACTTTCGATGTTATCCACAAGGTCATTTATGTGTATCATGAATAGCAACGGTCCTACGACGCTCCCCTGCGGCACACCTGAAATCACTCTTACTTCAGAAGACTTCTCTCCATTGAGAACGACATGCTGCGTTCTGTTATCTAGGACCTCTTCAATCCAATCACACAATTGGTCTGTTAGTCCATATGCTCTTACTTTGTTCATTAAACGACAGTGGGAAACTGTATCGAACGCCTTGCGGAAGTCAAGAAACACGGCGTCTACCTGGGAACCCGTGTCTATGGCCCTCTGAGTCTCGTGGACGAATAGCGCGAAACCCATGCTGATTCCTACAGAGTAGATTTCTAGTCTCCAGAAAAGTCATTATACTATAACGTAAGTATCCAGTCGGAATGCTCCTTCTGTAGCTAGATATGAAATATGACACTCCATTTCAGTATTGGTCAGTACCTCTGGGGTTTCAGACGATAACTGCGCGAGAACTGTAAGACATATAGGAAACAGAGCGCTGGATACAACATCTATCAATCGCATTAGAGATGCTCAATAGAGCGCCGTTAGTGACACAGCAAATGTCAACACAGTAGTCAGACTTTGGCCATACACGCCCCAGCACACTGCGGTCGACATCAACGACCGCAGTTAACTATCCTTCCTTGCATCTCTTCCAAATTAATTGGCAGTTTAGGCAGGACCATCCGATTTTTGACACAATAGAACAAGAAAATATCACATGGAGTTATATCAGCAGACCATATAGGACACAGAAGAAGAGGACAGTCTTGATGTAAAGCACTTCCAGTCCAAAGCTGAGGCCGTTCGACATTGAGAAGACAATGATAGGACACATTCTGAGGCATCAAGGGATCACCAATTTAGTATTGGAGGGCAGCGTGGAGGGTAAAAAGCTGTGGTGGAGCATCGTCTTGTTGCAAAATGAGGTTCCCACTGTCTTGCTGTAATTTTGGCATAAACAGTTGCTGCCACATCGGGTACACGAAACCAGTCACAAATTACTTCACAATAATAATAATCCACTAACTTCTGAAGAGGACATGGCACAAAAAACGTTTACATTAGGTGAATTTCGACTGCGCTTCACGATCTCCAAATACGCACATTATGACTATTCAACCCTCTAGACACATCAAAAGTGGCTTCGTCACTAAAAATCGACTTCTGTGAAAAACCGTCTTCCTTCAGCAGCCGTTGCAAGTCATTGCGCGGAAGTCAGAACGAAACTCCTTGTCCCGGATAGTAAGCACATGTAACAACTGCAGCCGGTATGGTTTTACTCGCAAACTTCTGCACAGAATGCGCCAGACAGTTGTCTGCTGCATCTGCAATTCTGTGCTCACTTTAACGAATGATTCTGTTGTGGGTTGGCAGGAGAGCCAACACCGTGTTATTAGAGGAAGCCGAAAGGCACGCGTTTTAGCTCACGCAGGCTGGCGTGAGATCTGGAACAGGACAAGGAAATTAGAATTAAGAAAAACGGACGTAGCTGGTGGAATACTTAACTTTAATCCATAAATGGTGAACGTCGCTCTTGACTGTACATTATTCACAATATCAATAGTAACTGAACATGGCGCCTTGCTAGGTCGTAGCAAATGACGTAGCTGAAGGCTATGCTAACTATAGTCTCGGCAAATGAGAGCGTATTTTGTCAGTGAACCATCGCTAGCAAAGTCGGTTGTACAACTGGGGCGAGTGCTAGGAAGTCTCTCTAGACCTGCCGTGTGGCGGCGCTCAGTCTGCAATCACTGATAGTGGTGACACGCGGGTCCGACGTATACTAATGGACCGCGGCCGATTTAAAGGCTACCACCTAGCAAGTGTGTGTGGTGTCTGGCGGAGACACCACAGATTCCCGCACAAAGTCCACCTCCTGTGTTTACGGTCCCGCCCGGCCCGCCTCTTTCATACAACGTTAAGTAGCCAGTCGCATCGAATGTGTTCTCGCACTCAAGGATTGTTTCCTCTGTTGGGGCTTTTACCTGACGTCTGGTACGAAATCGTCGATGAACCGTCACAACTGACTCTCATTTACAAAATTCAAAGACACCTAACGCACGCATTGCTCCATTATATGCCACGTTCTTACACGTCTGCTGCCTAGTGGTACTACTAAGCCACAGCACGAATAACGAACCGAATCTTGGAGATATGCTCTATCCATCGATACGTGTCTTTTCTCTGCATATCTTATAGCTTTCAAGAAGTCTTCTCCTGAAACCCTAAAAGTACGTGTGAATAATCCCTGTATAAAGCTGGGGTATTTGCTATTGAGAAAAAATTTGAAGTTTAGGTCTATGTACAACTTCCAACAGTAAAATAGTTTTCAGATTTAATTTTTCTACCAGTCACGTTAAGCACCAGCATGTAGTTAATCACAAAAACGCAAGTCCAAATACGAAACACCTAATTGCATTATAACGTTTATAATTTGGAATAGCAACAGCCACCTTAAAACATACTACAGCCATTGTTGTCATATGCGTATTTTCGGCAAGATAGCCGTAGTCCTAAATCTAAATGTTCGGATTTTGATCGTTCCTTCTTTTATGCTTGAGATCGTAGTGAGAAAATTGCATTGAGGTTTAAGGCAGAGAAAATAGTCATTCCCTACTACGGTGAAGGTGTGTGATACTGCGGACCGTCCATCGCCACTTAAAACAGAAATCCTACGCCGACATTCTGGTTGATCAACGGCGGCAGATATACGCTGAAGTTATTCTCAGATGAAAAACTCTTGCAATAGGCTACATCGAGAAATGTCCAACGATGCAGCCAGGTACTTTATACACTTTTTCAGTCCTACTGAACCAAGCAACATGCAATAACATTTACTGTCGATAATCAGAAAAAAGAAACTGGAACAAATCCAACTAGTAATAAGTAAATCTAAAGTTGAGATAATGTATTTTACTCTATGCTGAGTGTCAGCTACGATATATATTTTATGGTAAGTTCAAACGTCAAAGCGGAAACTAACAAAAAACTCGTTCGACAAGCGGCACTACCCGTTAGAGACATAACATACATCTTGATGCAAATTACGGATCGTAGAGGATACCTTAGCTACCAAATGACCCTTTTTGCAATGAGACTTCGTTTCAGCTTGACAGTTGAAATAAGATCTCCATAATACGTGTTCGGTAATCATCTTTCCGCAGTTGGAATTCCCGACACAGTAGGAAAACAACACACGCACACATACATGCACACACTCACACATAGCGTATTGAGGTATTAAGCGGGTTTAGTAGTTTGCGTGAAAATGAAAGTTAAATTAAAATAATTACTTAAGTTTAAAATTTGAACAAAATTTGTAAGTGAAAAAAGAATGAATAATACCCCATTGCATATCAAAGTTGGAAGAAAACGTTGTCGATGATAGTGTTAGCTCTTGTAGTGCCTTGGTTTATTAACGGGAACATGCCTTTGGAGAAATATAGTAAAACTGCATTTTCGCGGTTCATTTCAAAATATAATTGTACTGAAGTCTCGAACAACAAGCAGACGAGAAATATAATCGTTGTCATTGGTACCGTATATCACGGTGTCTATGGATTCTACAGCAACGTCGGTTAGACTTTATGGAAAAATCTAAACAGCAATCAATTGGACCTCTAACATTTCAGAGGTACACACTCACAATGGCCGTTTTCAGTGCTGGTCTCATTTAAGAAACACCTTTTACATGATCCATCTGATACAGCGTCTCCTAGGTTGTGGCGTACATACGGAATAGATCCCCCAAGGAGAATTTGCGTTGGTTACTGGCGGACCGTCTACAAAAAAATGTTCAAATGTGTGTGAAATCTTATGTGACTTAACTGCTAAGGTCATCAGTCCCTAAGCTTACACACTACTTAACCTAAATTATCCTAAGGACAAACACACACACCCATGCCCGAGGGAGGACTCGAACCTCCGCCGGGACCAGCCGCACAGTCCATAACTGCAGCGCCTCAGACCGCTCGGCTAATCCTGCGCGGGATCGTCTACACTGCACACGTTTTCAAAACCATCAAGTTGAAATGTGTCGGTACGACATTCCCAGGTTTCAATAAACAATTGGCATGGACATAAATAAGGATAAGATCTGTGATGATGTCTGACAAAGGGACTGTAGAACTTAGTATGTAATATAAATTTCAAATTGATACGTCTTGGCGTCCCAGAGAAAAAGGGGTTTTACAGACGGGCAGACAGTCGGATAACAAATGACAAAACATTTTTTTCTTGTAATATAATTACAAATTAACAATTTTCGGATTTTTTCCCTTTCTTGTGCTGCGAAACGTTGGTTCTCACCAAAATTCATGATTCTAGGTCGAGAGGAAGTGCCCTATAGGTTTTGATGGATTTGTGAGTGTCAAAATATGTGACATTGATGACTGAAATTTTTTTTTTGACAGCATAGACTTAGAAGCTTAAATTTCTTAACATCGCCAGGGGTCAATAGTACTTAGTATCTGATATAAATATCTAGCTGGTATGGCTACCCGTTCCTGAGGAAAAGGCGTCCTAAGAATCGGACAGACAGACGGACAACAAAGTGATTCTATGCGGATTCAGTTTTTACCGATTGAGGTGCGGAGTCCCAAAAGCAAAATTCCGTATTAATTGTCACATTCTCCATAGTGTCAAAAGTCAGTGAAAATTACGGAAGGAAAAAGTCTCCAGCCAACTGAGTGAGGTACCCCGTGGCAGTACGAGAGGAGGGACAGCGCGGCTGGACGTGAGGAGCCAGACCGGACCAAGGTGGAGCGGCCCGGCTCGGCGTCCAGTTTTTGCCAGCGAGCAGCAGTCGCAGGACGGCTTTCTATCACCCACTGCCGCGAGCCACGCAGTTTGACAGCAGTCACATCCACTAACGTGCCGATCACCGACAGTTCACACCCGTACAGCACTAATGTAAGAAAAAAAAAAAAACAGAGCGCTGTGATACTGAATTCGTTCCTTTCGTTCGCGACTGCCAAGAGACTGACGGCAGTGGCGCTCTGGTTTACGTTCTACAGGGCTATTGAAAACGGCGGTAGTGAAACTTGCGGTTTTTTAAAATAAAAAGCAATAACTTTACTGCCTTTCGCCACAATAGCGTTCAAAAGACAAGCATAATCAGGGAACGTGGGAGAAAAAGTGAGTAACTGATGCCCCCTCTGCAGCAACATTCAAACTGGTGTGTTGTCCCATATTTAGGAAGGCTATTTTTTTCGGTCATCAGTCTTCTGACTGGTTTGATGCGGCCCGCCACGAATTCCTCTCCTGTGCCAACCTCTTCATCTCAGAGTAGCACTTGCAACCTACGTCCTCAATTATTTGCTTGACGTATTCCAATCTCTGTCTTCCTCTACAGTTTTTGCCCTCTACAGCTCCCTCTAGTAGCATGGAAGTCATTCGCTCATGTCTTAACACGTGCCCTATCATCCTGTCCCTTCTCCATCTTAGTGTTTTCCACATATTTCATTCCCCTCCGATTCTGCGTAGAACCTCCTCATTCCTCATTACCTTTTCAGTCCACCTAATTTTCACCATTCGCCTGTAGCACCACATCTCAAATGCTTCCATTCTCTTCTGTTCCAGCTTTCCCACAGTCCATGTTTCAGTACCATGCAATGCTGTATTCCAGACGTACATGCTCAGAAATTTCTTCCTCAAATTAAGGCCGATGTTTGATATTAGTAGACTTCTCTTGGCCAGGAATGACTTTTTGCCATTGCTAATCTGCTTTTGGTGTCCTCCTCGCTCCGTCCGTGATTGGTCAGTTTGCTCCCTAGGTAGCAGAGTTCCTTAACTATATCTACTTCGTGAAATCAAACCTGATGTTAAGATTCCCACTGTTCTCATTTCTACTACTTCTCATTACCTTTGTCTTTCTTCGATTTACTCTCAATCCATACTCTGTACTCTTTAGACTGTACATTCCGTTCAGCACATCACGTAATTTTTCTTCACTCAGGGTAGCAATGTCAACGAATCGTATCATTGATATCCTTTCACCTTGAATTTTAATTCCATTCCTGAATCTTTCTTTTATTGCCATCATTGCTTCCTAGATGTACAGATTGAACAGTAGGGGCGAGAGGCTACATCCTTACCTTACACCCTTTTTAATACGAGCACTTCGTTCTTGGTCGTCCACTCTTATTATTCCCTCTTGGCTGTTGTACGTATTGTATATGACCCGTCTCTCCCTACAGCTTACCCCTACTTTTCTCAGAATTTCGAACATCTTGCACCATTTTACATTGTCGAATGCTTTTTCCAGGTCGACAAATCCTATGAAAGCTACCTGACAAATTAGCCAAAACTCTCAAATCTTGCAATTATGAAACATTCATTTTATCTAAGAGACACTACATCTCATATCTTATTCAACTGTAAGAATAAAACAGTTTTATTAAGTAACAGTAGTATTTATAAACTCACTTGCAATGAGTGCAACAAGCTGTATATTGGTCAAATAGACAGGTCTATAGCAACTAGGCTGATTGAACACGAACGTAGCTACGATGATTCAAAAATGGTTCAAATGGCTCTGAGCACTATGGGACTTAACTGCTGAGGTCATCAGCCCCCTACAACTTAGAACTACTTAAACCTAATTAACCTAAGGACATCACCCACATCCATGCCCGAGGCAGGATTCGAACCTACGACCGTAGCGGTCGCGCGGTTCCAGACTGAAGCGCCTAGAACCGCTCGGTCACATCGGCCGGCATCTAGGATGACATAAGTCTGACTGCACCTTTGCCGAACATGTGCTACAGGAAGGACGCAGATACTAAATCTACACAAGAAGTTCTACATATAGGAAGAAAAAGTAACCTGTTAGAAGCACTCGAGGTAAACAAACATTCAGCTCAAAATCCCCAGCGGGTTGTAAATGATCAATCGCAGCTGAGTACATCCCCACATCTAAGTTTCACACGATGCAGTCAACCACCCGCATACCTGCAGACCGTCACAATAACGTCATATTGCTACACACATTTATACCACATCAGAATTTCATTTTTTTTTTTACCTTGCTTACTTCGCAAACTTCACCATCATAACAATATAACTCGTAATACTGTAATAATGTGTGTTTTAATCATGTACTGTGTTTAATGTTATCCATTACGTAAACTGTAATTTACAATGTGAAACATGTTTTTTACACAATGTAAGTGACAAGTGTTCAGTTAGACAGTTCTCATCCTGTGTCACGACCTCACGAACTTGAGCTTTGTAACCATATAACCTGTAATACTGTAATATTACGTATTCTATTTATTGTGTTAAATATTGTTCATTATGTAAAGTGTAATTTACAATGTTAAAAACATTTTTGGTGCAAAACGTTCTGTACAATTGGATGCTATCTTTGCTCATAACGTTTGGTTACTTTAGAACTAGTGCCCTTTGCAGACGCTAGCCAAATGTTTCATGAAGGTGACCCAATAAACCCGAAGCTATTTGGAAATAAACCAAAATCAGTAGAACAAAAACAGTTTACTTGTTGTTCAAGCTTAAAAATAAGACCCGCATCTTTGTAGGAAGAGGCACCTCCATGAGCAGAAATAGTAGGAACATCAATAAGAATACTTATTCGTACTGAACTAGGTCAACCAGGATTTCTAATTGGAGATGACCAGATTGATAATGTTATTATTACAGCCCACGCATTTGTAATAATTTTCTTCATAGTAATACCTATTATAATTGGTGGATTTGGTAACTGACTTGTACCATTAATAATTGGTGCACCAGATATAGCATTCCCACGAATAAATAATATAAGTTTTTGATTACTACCACCCTCATTAACTCTTCTTCTTACATCTTCTATAGTAGATAACGGTCTGGTAAAGGATGAACAGTTTAACCCCCTCTAGCAGGAGCTATTGCACAGGGGGGTGCATCTGTAGATCTAGCCATTTTTTCACTACACTTAGCAGGTGTATCATCAATTCTTGGTGCAGTAAACTTTATTACAACAGCAATTAATATGCGATCAGGAAGTATAACTTTAGACTAAACACCTTTATTGTCTACTTCCTGCACCAAACTTTCATTAACGACCGAAGGACGCCCACTCCCTTGTTCATCATACACATTTGTGCGGCCATCTTTAAATGCTCTCACCCACTTTCTTACCATTCCATCACTCATAATGTTTTCTCCGTAAACTGACGTAGTTCACAGTCGGCGGGATTCACGATTATCGGAGGCATCTTAAACACTCAGTATACAACGTAAACAAGGAAGAATCAGACTGTAATGGCATCAGTGCGTAGATTAAGGAACAGGCTTTCATGTAAAAATAAAATTATTGAGATATCTTAGCACGTCTTTTTTTAATTTCAAAACGGTACTTACTTAAAAAACACGCCTCGTACATCAACTACGTCTGGTACGCCAGCAATATACGCAATCAGTCTTGCACAACCATCAACGGTTCTGTAATTTTTACATCATAACTTTTGCTGTTAGTTATCGAGCTGTAGTACTTAGTGTACAGTTGCCTATATGTGAATCGAGATTGTAACGTTTCTGATATGGATTCATTCTTAATTTAGTTATGGAATATGAAATATGGTTTTATATGTGTAAAGTAATAGACCGTGGTAATTGCAATACATACTTGTAATATCAAACATGTAAGTAGAAATATCGCACGGTAATATACCACGTTAATTTGAGCTGTGTAACGTTATTTATACTTGTCGAAATAAGGAGATGTACGCAGACAATACTGGTTTTTCAGGTGGCTGAAAGTGACTTATAGTCGAAATTAGCTTATTGCACATTTGAAATAAAGAGCGATTACGATACAGCCTGCTGTGGATTCTGTTTATCCAGTTGAGGGCACCTTTGCATTTTTTATAACTTGGGAAGTTGCGAACATTCTTTCGTGAACCAATATTGGTTTGACGTTACTTTGTTCTGCATATTTTTTAAACACTTGGCGTCTTCGAAACGTAGGTACCACTCGACCTTATTAACGCAGTTGTTTCACTATGCGTCGTAGTATCGGAGGTGATGTATCTTTATTTTCCTCCACCATCTTTACTGACTTCTCTAGTTAGTTTCAGTCGACGTCTATTTTCTGTAGTGGACTCGAAGTGATAATTTTATCCGAATGTTGCCTGAATAATGTTTTATGCAATTTTGCTGTGGTGCAGCCCTTTTCGGAACCCTCACATTACAGTCCAACAGCTACCAGAGGCTACACAACATAGTCTGAAGAGTTTCCAGTGTGGGAAACTGCTTGTGGCGGGGGTGGCGAGGGAGGCAGCAGGCGGCGTGCTTTCGCTGCCCGCCGCACGCGGCAAGCAGGCGCGACGCAGTGAGAGATCCGTGTCGCTGGCCACGGCACGGCACGGCACGCTTTCTGCACGGCGACCGCCGCCGTGGCCTTGCGTCTCTCGCGGCAGTTACACAGAATTCAAGTACCAACTGGACGGTCAGTCAGGCAACTGCAGCAAAGAAGTCCCGCAAATGAGTGCGGACTGCTACTGGACGCTACTGACAACGACTGTTGAAGCCAAAAAATCCGCGTGTCTCCTCGACACTTATATTAGAGACCAAGTACTATTCCAGTGTCAGCAGAATTTCAGACATCTCATCAAAGAGCGCTGCAATCTCGTGACTTCGTGAAACTAGGGATGTTCCTAGATTTTGAAGAGAAAGTAACAATCACGCTTCTGAAGAGTGTAAACACAGATATGTGTAAAATTCACGACGATTCTTTTATCGAAATTACGTGGAACGAGTCATTTTACGATGGGTATGAATAAATGATTCGCGTTAACATTAATGAACGTATTTTTTTTTAATCCTAATCATGCAACTTCAGTTGAAAACACGTTTCTTTTTTTTTCTCTCTCTCTCTGGCGGTCGGTTTTTAAGTAGAAATTCGTCAATGGAATAGAAGTGATTGCCCAGGAGAAATAATTTTAAGTTAGATTTCATACTTGCTTTTCTACTTGTCAGACACATTATGCTATTGGGCAATTGATCAATAAATTTTATTGGTGCATATTTAACTCCTTTATGAACCACGGATGATGATGATGATAGGTTTGTGGGGCGCTCAACTGCGAGATTATCAGCGCGCATACAAATTCCCAACCTTTGCTCAGTCCAATCTCGCCACTTTCATGAATGATAAGGACAACACAAGCACCCAGTCATCTGGAGGCAGGTGAAAATCCCTGACCAAGCCGGGAATCGAACCCGGGACCCCGTGCTCGGGAAGTGAGAACGTGACCGCGAGACCACAAGCTGCGGACTTTCTGAACCACTGACAGCTTTAATAATGGGTAATAAAGGTATTCTCAAACTGTGATGGATTATTTACGACAAATTTCATTAGCGACTATATGTATTGTCACAGTGCAATTAAAATGCCTAACTCCTGGAAGAGGCACCTACATATCGCCCGTGGGTGAACACCTCATATTATTTCTTACTGTTCAGTTTTGGGTAATACATACTTTCTTTCTAAGTAAGTAATTACACCGGAAAGTTATTCCATACGACAGTATTCAGTGGAAATATACAAAAAATTGTCAGGATGTTGATTCGTTTGTTTCCAGGATTAGCAATTATACACTATGTGATCAAACGTATCCAGACGACTGGCTGAAAATGAGTTACAAGATCGTGGAGCCCTCCATCGGTAATTCTGGAATTCAATACGGTGTTTGCCCACCCTTAGCCTTGATGACAGCTTCCAGTCTCGCAGGTATACGTTCAATCAGATGCTGGAAGGTTTCTTGTGGAATGGCAGCCCATTCTTCAAGGTGTGCTACACTGAGGAGAGGTATCGATATCGATGGTGAGGCCTGGCACGAAGCCAGCGTTCCAAAACATCCCAAAGGTGCTCCATAACATTCAGTTCAGGACTCTGCGCAGGCCAGTCCATTACAGGGATGTTATTGTCGTGTAACCAATCAGCCGCAGGGCGTGCATTATAAACAGGTGCTCGATCGTGTCTAAAGATGTAGTCGCCATCCCCGAATTGCTCGTCAACAGTGGGAAGCAAGAAGGATCTTAAAACATCAAAGTAGGCCTGTGCTGTGATAGTGCCACGCAAAACAACAAGGGATGCAAGCCCCCTCCATGAAAAACACGACCACACCATAACACTACCGCCTCCGAATTTTACTTTTGGCACTACACACGCTGGCAGATGACGTTCACCGGGCATTCGCCATACCCACAAGCTGCCATCAGATCGCCTCATTGTGTACCGTGATTCGTCACTCCACACAACGTTTTTCCACTGTTCAATCGTCCAATGTTTAATCTCCTTACACCAAGCCAGGCGTCATTTGGCATTTACCGCCGTGATGTGTGGCTTATGAGCAGCCGCTCGACCATGAAATCCAAGTTTTCTCATCTTCCACATAACTGTCATAGTACTTGCAGCGGATCCTGATGCAGTTTAAATTCCTGTGTGATGGTCTGGATAGATGTCTGCCTATTACATATTACGACCCTCTTCACTGTCGGCGGTCTCTGTCAGTCAAAAGACGAGGTCGGCCTGTACGCTTTTGTGCTGTACGTGTTCCTTCACGTTTCTTCTTCACTATCACATCGAACACAGTGGACCTAGGGATGTTTAGGAGCGTGGAAATCTCGCGTACAGACGTATGACACAAGTGACACCCATATCACATGACCACGTTAGAAGTCCGTGAGTTCCGCGGGGCGCCCGATTCTGCTCTCTGACGATGTCTAATGACTACTGAGGTCGCTCATATGAAGTGCCTGGCAGTAGGTGACAGGACAATGCACCAAATATTAAAAATGTATATTTTTGGGGGTGTCCTGATACTTTTGATCACATAGTGTACGAAGAGCGAAAGTAGCTGAACTTCACTGTTACAGAACGTCAGTAATATGCTTCTTCGAGATCAAGTTTTCATCAATTTGGAGAATTCTAACCTGTTTACTGACTTCTGCTCATGCATTGGATCAGTTGTTGGTCTGACTATTTGTTTTACAGAACTAAATGTAGTGTCCTTTTTTTGAAAATTTAGGGAGAGTGCGTTTCCTGAGGACAACTTTATAATTTTTTGGACAATATCATTCACCATCACTTCTGTTACTTTCCCTCTAAAGGGATTTACTGTAACACTAGTATCACCGGCAAAAAGTACCAGGTCTGCGTGCTGAATGTTTAGTGGAACGTCATTCTTGTATATAAGAAATAAGAGTGGACCCAAAATTGAACCCTGTAATGGAAATGGGCGTTTGGCGTCGTTTGCCTGGAGGCCCCTTGCGGGGCAGGTCCGGCCGCCTTGGTGCCGGTTTTATTACATTAGACGTCACACTGGGCGACCTACGCGCCGGATGGGGATGAAATGATGATGAAGACAGCAGAACAGTCAGTCCCTGAGCGGAGAAAATCCCCCACCCAGCCGGGAATCGAACCCGGGCCCGTAAGTCGGCAATCTTTCTTTTTTAATTTTTATTTTTATTTTTTTTTTAAATATCATTTTGCTCTGTATTGGTCGGTGAATGTGTTCGTCGCGGACGTCCGATAAACGCCGTTCAGGTTGTTCGTTGATCTGTTCACTCAGTTTTTTTATTACAGAGGGTAGCTAACCCTCTGACCGAGCACGCTGAGCTACCGTGCAATCGGTCACGCTGACCACTCAGCTATCGTGCTGGACATTGAATCCTGTGGAACTCCATTTGTGATTGCTCCGCAGTCACAAAAATTTTTACCCTTCGGACATTGTCTGAATTTTCAGCATTAACCTTTATATTCTGTTTGTTACGTACGATTCAAATCAACTGAGCTTAAAGTCTTCAATTCCATAGAAATTGAGTGTTTCTAAAAGAGAAACATAATCTACAGAATCAAACGCCTTGTAAAGATTGCAAAAAATACCTTCTGGCGATATGTTATCACTTTATGGTTTGAACTATTTGATAAGTGAATGTATAAATATAAATATTAGTCGAGTATCCCTTCTAAAATGCATATTGTGATATGTTAAGTAAATTTTTTCCTCTTAGGTGTGAGACTATTCTTGAGTACATAACTTTTTCGAATATTTTGAAAAAAATATGTCAGTAAGGAAACTGAACGACAGTTATGTAATTTTTCCTTGTCACCTTTTTTATGAAGAGGATTAATAACTGCATATTTTAGCCTGTCTGGAAAAATTCCCTGTGCCTGTGATACATTGCATATGTCACGACGGACATTATTTAATAAATTGGAACTATTTTTCAGAATTCTGTCCGAAATTTCGTTAACATTAAAATGACCTTTCGTTTTTTTAGAATTTTTATAACTCTATTAATTTCAGTGAAGCATTTTGGTGCTGTTTGCAGGTGGAATAGGAAGGGAAATGGCTAATAGTGGAACAAGATACTCTCCACGGCGGCTTGTGGAGCATCTACAGGGTGACAGCTATTGAATTGTCTGAAATAAAATCGTCATAACTTCTGAATGATTTGCGTTAGCACAGGGCTTAACAACTGGCCGGTTTTGAGCGCGAGTACTCGCGTCTGCTCAGGCACGTGCTCGCGAGCAGGCGCAAGGTCGCGGAGTAGGGAGGGAGGGGAGGGAGGGGAAATGCGCGCGCACGTTTGAATGTGATCTCGCGTTCTTAGCAGATTTAACTAGCCATCTGAATGCCTTGAACATTTTACTACAAGGTAAAGATCTGCTAATTACTCATTTCATAGATCGAATACGAGCTTTTAAATGAAATTGACACTTTGGGTGAGTCAGCTGGAAACAGGAAACCTAGCTCATTTTCCTAAATTATCATCCATGCAAGATGTTCACAAAGACTGTGAACGTTATTCACATAGTTTAGTTGATCAGCGCTTTCAAGATCTGACAGCACTAGACAGTGATTTTGATCTGTTCTCTCCATATTCAGCGAATATTTACGAGATTCGTCCTGAGCTGCAGCAAGAAATTATTGACCTGCAGTGTGACAGAGAATACAGAGTAAATTTCAGAACAAGAAAAAAACATTTTGGAATTCTACAGACACTTCCCTCAGGATAGATTTCCTCGTTTGCACAAACTGGCGGCTACAATAATATCAATGTTCGGTTCCACGTATGTTTGTGAACAACTGTTATCTGCAATGAAATGTAACAAGACGCGCCTGAGAAAGGCATTGTCTGATCGAAATTTAAACTGCACGCTGCGCCTAAAATGCACAAGAACAATTACTCCGAACATAGACGCAATTGTAAAGGGCAAAAAGTACAAGGTAACCGAGAATCCCACACTTCAGTGACACCTTTTATTGTGTAACAGTTCACAAATTAATGCGAATGTAGAGGCATACACTAAGCTAATAAAATTATGTGGCATGTGTACATTCTCCTTTATTTGTTTCATTTGTCGCAGTAATAATTCGTGAGTGATATCCCTGCGGGTGGCCGCGGATTTACATTGACTGGCGGCAGCTGTTGTGTGCCCCACGTGATTTTCCCCACACTCTGCTCTGGTCCGGCAGTGGAGGTAGCGTGCTCGCCCTGCTCTGTGCTCGCGCCTTGCTGCTCACAGCTTGCTCCGTGAGCACGTATGTTGTGAAGCCCTGCGTTAGCAAGTTCAAACTGCACTGTTGGCCGCGGGGCATGATGTGATAAAGTACGCGCCAGTAATTTGGTTTAGCGACGAAGTTCACTTCTATTTCGATAGGTTCGTCAACAATCAAAATTAGGGACTGAGAATATGCATTTCGTGATCGAGAAGTCTCTTCGCCATTAACGGATGATGTGCAATGTCCATTCACGGAATAACTGTTCCTTGATGCCACGGTGACTACGAACGGTATGTGAATGTTTTGGAACATGATTTCATTCCTATTATTCAAAATGACACTGATTTCAATAAGATGTGGTTCATGCAAGACGGAGCTCGACCCCATCGAAGCAGAAGAGTGATGTCGTGGAGGAGCACTTTGGGGACCGCATTCTGCTCTGGGGTACCGAGAGGCCACTGGCATGGGCCTCGATTGGCCGCCATATTCTCTGGATATGAACACATGCTACTTCTTTTTGTGGGGCTATATTAATAACAAGGTGTACAGCAATAACCCCAAAGCCTTTGCTGAGCTGAAAACAGGCATTCAGGAGCTCATCGACAGCGTCGATGTTTCGACACTCCAGTGGGTCATGTAGAATTTCGCCGTTCGTCTGCGCCGCATCATCGCCAGTGATGGCAGGCATATCGAACATGTCGTAACCTAAATCCGAAACTCTGAAGTGACGTTTACATGTTGAATAAAGTGTGTACACTCCGTAGTTTGTAACTAATTTACGTTTTTTTTTTTTTCATACAGTTCAATAATTGGTACCCAGTATGTAAATGTAGACGTAGATGTACTTCTTATTGCTTAATGTTTTGTAGAATGACGTTTTTAATACACTCCTGGAAATGGAAAAAAGAACACATTGACACCGGTGTGTCAGACCCACCATACTTGCTCCGGACACTGCGAGAGGGCTGTACAAGCAATGATCACACGCACGGCACAGCGGACACACCAGGAACCGCGGTGTTGGCCGTCGAATGGCGCTAGCTGCGCAGCATTTGTGCACCGCCGCCGTCAGTGTCAGCCAGTTTGCCGTGGCATACGGAGCTCCATCGCAGTCTTTAACACTGGTAGCATGCCGCGACAGCGTGGACGTGAACCGTATGTGCAGCTGACGGACTTTGAGCGAGGGCGTATAGTGGGCATGCGGGAGGCCGGGTGGACGTACCGCCGAATTGCTCAACACGTGGGGCGTGAGGTCTCCACAGTACATCGATGTTGTCGCCAGTGGTCGGCGGAAGGTGCACGTGCCCGTCGACCTGGGACCGGACCGCAGCGACGCACGGATGCACGCCAAGACCGTAGGATCCTACGCAGTGCCGTAGGGGACCGCACCGCCACTTCCCAGCAAATTAGGGACACTGTTGCTCCTGGGGTATCGGCGAGGACCATTCGCAACCGTCTCCATGAAGCTGGGCTACGGTCCCGCACACCGTTAGGCCGTCTTCCGCTCACGCCCCAACATCGTGCAGCCCGCCTCCAGTGGTGTCGCGACAGGCGTGAATGGAGGGACGAATGGAGACGTGTCGTCTTCAGCGATGAGAGTCGCTTCTGCCTTGGTGCCAATGATGGTCGTATGCGTGTTTGGCGCCGTGCAGGTGAGCGCCACAATCAGGACTGCATACGACCGAGGCACACAGGGCCAACACCCGGCATCATGGTGTGGGGAGCGATCTCCTACACTGGCCGTACACCACTGGTGATCGTCGAGGGGACACTGAATAGTGCACGGTACATCCAAACCGTCATCGAACCCATCGTTCTACCATTCCTAGACCGGCAAGGGAACTTGCTGTTCCAACAGGACAATGCACGTCCGCATGTATCCCGTGCCACCCAACGTGCTCTAGAAGGTGTAAGTCAACTACCCTGGCCAGCAAGATCTCCGGATCTGTCCCCCATTGAGCATGTTTGGGACTGGATGAAGCGTCGTCTCACGCGGTCTGCACGTCCAGCACGAACGCTGGTCCAACTGAGGCGCCAGGTGGAAATGGCATGGCAAGCCGTTCCACAGGACTACATCCAGCATCTCTACGATCGTCTCCATGGGAGAATAGCAGCCTGCATTGCTGCGAAAGGTGGATATACACTGTACTAGTGCCGACATTGTGCATGCTCTGTTGCCTGTGGCTATGTGCCTGTGGTTCTGTCAGTGTGATCATGTGATGTATCTGACCCCAGGAATGTGTCAATAAAATTTCCCCTTCCTGGGACAATGAATTCACGGTGTTCTTATTTCAATTTCCAGGAGTGTATATTCTCTTGATTCTTCAACTGGACCATTTAATCCTATTTTTGCTGGTATATTTAGATAGTGATTGTGAAAACTACTTGCAGCTTGTTAATAGTCACAACATTGTAATTTAGTTTAACTGTTATGATATCTTATACACTGACTAGCTGCCCTCTCTCTGTAATATCACACGTGTCAAAAAGCTTCATCCTGTTTCTCAGGACTATACCTTGCACATGAATGAAGATACAAACGGCGGATGGTTTTGAATTTACACATCAAAACTAGAAGTTTACCTTGGCGCAGGTTGTAAGTTGCCGGTTCATGTGGTTGCTGAGTCGTGTGTTTCTGGCGTTGCACCACTGGCCTTCAGGGTCGCCTGACATCACAGGATATTTTTTCGTGGCAGTTTGTGAAAGACTCCAGCTACGTGCCTTCACTTTCAACAACTCTGGGTGAACTACAGCTAATGCCGTAACACTAAACATGCTGGCAGAAAAATGGGACGGGTCTGACTAGCATCTGCATGTTTGTCGTGCGTCCGATGCAGACCAGGTGGACATTTGTGAAAAGTAAATGACAACTTCGATCTTCTTTGCTTATCTTTTTCCTTGTCTATATTCTGTGCCTCTGTCGTCACTCCCCTGCCTCCTCCCCCCCCCCCCCCTTCCGCACAACTTTTGTATCCCGTCTGTCTATGTCTAGTGTTATCCATGTGAAAGTGTGAGAACATTTAAAAACTGTTTGTAATTCGTGTAACTGAGGCGGAACATGGATACCAGCCCGGTATTTACGTAGTCGGATGTGGGAAACCGCTTAAAAAACCACATCGTGTCTGGCAGGTACAAGGGCCCTAGTCATTAATTCGTCGGACGGATTCGACCCGGGGAGGGCGCGCCTCTACTAACACTGGAAGTGGCGTGGTAGCGCGCGAGGGTTCTCCGGACGGGTAAGTAATAATTTTCATCCTAAACATAACCGGGAAAAATACCCGAAGATTTATACCCATGGATTTATCTGATGGTTCTACACATGTAGTGTGCAGATTACTGAATAGGTCGCTGAAAGTCATTGACTGAGTGCAAAATGACTTCATTAATTCAATATTACGCATTTCGGCGTTTGCTATCGTCAGATGTCTGTTAAAATAAAATATATCAACCTAACTACACGTCAAATAAAAATGAGTCACAAAGCTAACATAGGCATACAGTTCATTTGATGTGTAGTTACATGATTTATTTTATTTCAACAGATATCTGATGATGGCAAACCTTAAACCGCTTAATACTAGGTTAATGGCGTGATTCTGCATTCAGTCAATGACTTTTATCTCAGCGATCTATTCAGCAATCTTCAGGCTACGGATATTTTGCAACATGCTCGCATGCCTCCACCGTGACTTTATGTCAAGGCTATGTTATTTGCTAATGGTTCTTTTGAAAATAAAAGTGTTTTAGTCGTTTGCGCAAGTTAAATTTAACCCAAGATACTACGTTCATTCATGTAGAAGACACGGTCTTGGGATATCGGATGAATCTTTTTGAAACACGCTTTACTGTACCGAAGAATGAACTGAAACTGTAAAACTGTACGTGTAATAAGAGAAAATCAGTTTAGTAAACGCATCACTTTGTCGAAGGCCACCTGTAAAGGTAGTTATCAACATGCAAACTAGGACATGCAGTCGGAAAAATCTTGACATTGGCCGCGGAAGAAAGCGGATTCAAGAGACGCGGCTTTAGGAAAAGCTGGGGCACACTAATTTGAGTATTGCTAATAATACACAAATTTGGGAGAATATGGGTTAGAACTCATTTTTTATCGTAGACTTGGAGAAGATAATTGATAATTTGGAATGGAAAAATGTTTTACATTCTAGGACACCGTGATATTTTAAACCGTTGCAGTTATGTGCAGAAGAGAGGGGTGATCAGCACTAACAGAGCACTACAAGGTGCAAAAATCAGGAAACATGTAAGGCAGCGTTGCTTATTCTTCCCCCGATACTTAATTTACGTACTGAAAAGGCAATGAGAGAAGTATACAGTATACGGATTGCACAATGCTAAAGGGCTTTCCACCAAAAGAAATGGCTGGTACATCCAAACATACAAATCCTGTGACCAGGTTCAAATGGTTCAAATGGCTCTGAGCACTATGGGACTCAACTGCTGAGGTCATTAGTCCCCCAGAACTTAGAACTAGTTAAACCTAACTAACCTAAGGACAGCACACACATCCATGCCCGAGGCAGGATTCGAACCTGCGACCATAGCGGTCTCGCGGTTCCAGACTGCAGCGCCAGAACCGCGCGGCCACTTCGGCCGGCCTGTGACCAGGAAAAGGTTCTTTATAAGCTATGTTCGGAGCACAGTAGACAGGTTAGTTGAGACTGAAAGGATAAGAAGGTTTTGAAATTTGATGTTACAGGCGGCTGCGGAATATAAGATGGATTGATCGAGTAGGAAATGAAGACGACCTGCAACGAGCCATTGAGAATACATTTTCCCACCTGAGGGACACTGTCTTATGGAAGGTACCTCCAGTACTGGACTATGCGCTTTGCGCGCTTCAATTAAGTTTGAGAAATATGCCATCTGACCCGGACATGCTTTAGCAGAGGAGACAGACGAAATTTGTCCCATCTAGGAAAACAGGATCTCTGTAGGCGTAGCGAAGTCAACCCTCCTAGGGGAACAAAACCTGATATCAGCATCCCATTATCCATAAAACCTTTTTAAGGTTCTAAAATCTGAAACGAAGTGTCAGAACTCGGATGGAGCACCAGAATATCAAGAATGGATAAAAAAATCTAATGAGGAAGTAAGACACAGAATATGTACAAAGGAAAACAATGACAGACAGGATCGAAAGAAAATCATTGAATCATTGAACTGGTTTGGACATTTGTTGAAAATGACAGATTATTGGCGGCCAAAGAAAATTTTTGAATGGAAACCACCTGGCTGACGGAAACCCGGCAGAGCACGATGTCCTTGGAAACACCAGATCAACGAAATAATGCGGCATTGTGGTATTTTGCGGCATTGTGGTATATGCAGGAGGACGCTCTGAACTGAGAGACTTGCGTAAAGGTAGCAAGAGTACACCAAAATCTTGTTATTAATTCATCTTTATATTAATTGATGCTGTATAATAATAAAGATTATAATGAATCTACGACAGTTAGTGAAAGGGTCGACACACTACGACATGAGCTGTGGCTGAAATACGTAGGTGAATTGATGGTGAAAGGAAATAAACACAGGGGCAAATCTATATAAAAATTTATAATACAGACAGTTGATGGTGTACAATGCAGCAGTTGAAATGAGACAAGCGGGAGGTCTGGAGACCTGTATCAAACCAAGGTACATGTTGCAATAGTATAAACTTGCCACAACGTACTAGTCTATACTACTGCTTTTCCATTATACAGAGTGGTCCGAAACAGTCTGCAAAACTTGGAAGGGTACTGCAGGATAGGTTGTGCTGAGTTATATCTGTTAAGAGAAAAATTCATATGTTGCACCGTTTCTGATTTAGTTAGTACTGAAGTTAGCCAATAAATTCAAGCAGTTTGCCAGAGACGGTTCTTCGTTTGGTTTCCTCAAACCGAACAAGAGAGAGAGCGATACAGAAATATGGCTTAGGACCATAACAAGGATCGAACTCGCCACCGTCCCAATGGTTTCCCGTGTTTTTTTTTCAGATACACAAGTGAAGAAAGCGTTTGGCGATACCGCCTCTGGAAGGCTGCTTGGATTTGCGCAGCCAACGACCTGACTGGTTGACTTCAATGCTAGTTAAATTGGAAACGGCAAAAGGCATCGAATTTTTTTCTTAAAAGTTATTTCTCTGCGCAGCCTACACTGCTACACCCTTAGAAGCTCTTCAGACTCTTTCTGACCACCTAGTATATTCATTTTGTTTTAAAATTAATTAGTTTCATGTTACCTCATTGTTATGTCTGTAATTCATCCAAAATCTTTGGAACATTTTACATCTTCTCATTATAAGACGTGCAAAGTACTGTTATCCTCACTTGTGTAGCGACCAACACGTGTGCGCTATGGCAACAAACAGCAAGTGTATTCTTCGTACATGCAGTAAGTGTAGCTATTAAACATGTAAGTGTTGTAAATTAACGCTACCGAAAGACTGCATATAGCTCTGCCACATTCCTGTCTGCCAAACAGACCTCCATGTTCATGTCACAACTAAGTTCCACGTTGTAGAAACATTTCAATCCACCAGATGGTGATGGCATTATCACTGAAATGAGTTGTAGTGATTAAAATTAGAATAAAAGTGACCACTACGATAAATTGACGATTTTGGTGCGCAGCCTAACATTTCGTGATCTACTGATGACTGATTTACGTATCTGTTCGCAATAGGACTTTGTTGAATTTGTGGATGATCAGGTAATGATCATTACTGAAGCGGTGTATTCAATTTTTGATATAACTGCCATAGCATTCAGATACCAGCAATCTTCAGTACACCCACTACAGCGTAGAAAATGTCAAGGCTGTGGAAACATGGGGGTTGCAATCGCAAGACTGAAATGCTTGCTGTTAGTATCAAACAAGAAGAGGTTACAGCACCACTTGTTCAAGCTTCGATCTATCGCTTTTTGAGTACGCAACCTGACAAATTGTTGTGCTTTTTGCCCAAAAGTTCATCCGTGTAACGGTAGAAACCTGAGACTCCTGAGCAGCATTAACGCCCACCAAAGAAAAGAAACGCCTTTCAAAGAAACTGTACGTAATTTCTAATATTTATTATAGCCGACAACACTCGTTACTTTGTGTTATAAACACTGTCTTAGATGTCCATGTAACAGACATTAGCAACAATGAGACCTACATATGGATTCCCAGTTTTTTATTCTGCCAGACATCAAAGCTACAAACAGCTGTCAGTGTGCATGATGAGTTTCAAAAATGTTCAAATGGCTCTGAGCACTATGGGACTTAACATCGGAGGTCATCAGTCCCCTAGAACTACTTAAGCCTAACTAACCTAAGGACATCACACACATACATGTCCGAGGCAGGATTCGAACCTGCGACCGTAGCAGTCGCGCGGCTCCGGACTGAAGCGCCTAGAACCGCTCGGCCACCGCGGCCGGCATGATGAGTTTGATGGGACGAAACGATAAACAGATTTTATATGACCCCGCCGATTATTCCAAGTATTTCCTTACCAGTGATACGAGCTACAAATAGCGTGAAAAATTTCACGGAGTCATGATCATACAAGGATCATTCACGGCTCCTGCATCCGGCAAAACTATTTCTCGAAGTAAAACTATTCAGTTAATTTTCAATTCTAAAACCAATATATAAGGTAATCACGAGCAAACTTCAAACAATTTTAGTAGGAAAAAAGTTGACGTTCTGAGGACAGAGTTATCAACAACAGAAACCACATCTTCACGCTGATACAAATTTTCGAAGGAGTGTCCGAATCAGACAGCAGTCTACTATCAATGCTATCTAGCCAGGCTATTGGCCAAAGCGTTTCATTCGATTCACCGACCTATAAATCCATGTTAATCATAAGTCGAACGAACTTGGGTGTAACGCTGTTAGAATGGAATACAATTTAGGTAACGATTCTTGATACCCTAAACAATAATAACTTACATCGAATATGATGACGTAGGTCACATTCGGTAGCCAATCAGTTCATTGGTCTACATCAGTATTTAATTTGTTCGTTATACTTGGAAACAAATGCCTACAGAGAGCTTCGAGCAAGAAATAATTGAAATTCGAGAGGACCGTTCTGTAGTTTGTTATAACCCAAACATGTTTCAGCACTTTTCGTGCTATCTTCAGAGGGTTTGTTTGCTTGAAGAAGTTAGCTCAAAAAATGCTGCATAAGGCGGAATTCCTCTCTAGTTTTACTTAGGAATCACGGGAATAAGAAGAATTGAAACAGTCACAAGTTTGTTATTAAGAAAGAACTAAATTTTCAAACCGAAATTCCGTGGTCTTGCAATATCTGATTATTTTGCAAAAACTACTTCTCAGATTTTGCCCCGATATGTGCAAAAAACAAATTTATTGCTAAATTATGTACACGATCGGGAAAACTCCTCTCCACCGGAACAGGTCTTGCAAGGCTCAACGGTACCGACCGGCCGCCCTGTCATCCTCAGCCCGCAGGTGTCACTGGATGCGGATATGGAGCGGCATGTGGTCAGCACACCGCTCTCCCGGCCGAATGTCGGTTTACGAGGCCGGAGCCGCTACTTCACAATCAAGTAACTCCTCAGTTTGCCTCGCAAGGGCTGAGTGCACCCCGCTTGCCAACAACGCTTGGCAGACTGGTTGGTCACCCATCCAAGTGCTAGCCCAGCCCGACAGCGCATAATTTCGGTGATCTGACAGGAACCGGTACTACTACTGCGGCAAGGCCGTTGGCACACGATCAGGAAACTGGTTTGAAAACAAAAAGCAGCGCTGGAAATCTTTAGCTCAGAGTGAAATGTTGTCATGCACACTTACAGAAATTATTATTTTGAACCACGCTATCTTGTATTTGGATTCCAAAGCTTCTTATAAGTAGGTGTGAAACTGACAGCCAGCAGAGCAAAAAATTTTATTCAACCTCTCACGTATATACTTCCAGGCTGTCTTTTTCTTTGCATTCCCAATCCTTTTCTAATGTACGTGTTTTGAAGACCTAATCGTGCTCTATACAAGGCACATTTGCCTAATATCGTGTAGGGCCCCTGCGAGCAAGCAGAAGTGCCACAACACGAGGAGGCATGGACTTGAGGAATGTCTGTAGTAGTTCTGAAGGGAATTGACACCATGAATCTTGCAGGGTTGTCTATAAATCTGTAAGAATACAAGGGAGTGGAGATGTCTTCTGAACAGCACGTTGCAAGGCACCCCAGGTATGCTCAATAATATTCATGTCTGGGGGGTTTCGAGGCCAGCGGAAGTGTTTAAACCCACAAGAATGTTCCTGGAGTCACTCTATAGCAATTCTGGACGTATGGGATATCGCATTGTCCTGCTGGAATTGCTCATGTCCGTCGGAATGCACAATGGACATGAATAGATGCAGGTGATCAGACAGGAGGCTTACGTACGTGTCACCTGTCAGAGCTGTATATAGACGTATCAGGGGTCCCATATCACTCGAACTGCACACGCCCCACACCATTAGAGAGCCTCCACTAGTCTGAACAGTCCCCTGCTGACATGCAGGGTCCATGGATTCATGAGGTTGTCTCCCTACCTGTACACGTCCATCCGCTCGATACAATCTGAAACGAGACTAGTCCGACCAAACAACATGTTTCCAATCATCAACAGTCCAATGTCCGTGTTGACGGGCCCAGCTGAGGCGTAAAGCTTCGTGTCGTGCAGTCATCAAGGGTACACGAGTGGGCCTTCAATGGGTATCAACATGGGCGTGCTTCTCCTAACGTCATAATCAATAGCATCATTTATTACGGGAACGGACTGCATGAAATATTCTAGTGATAGTAAAGGGGTGATCAAAATGAAGCTGGCCGAAAATTGAGCTACTAAATCAATTCAATTTACGCAAACGGCTGATCTGTTTTGGGAATTTTCTGCTACATAACGACGCACACTCTGTTAGCTCACATACCAGCTCAGTTTGAAGAAAACAGCTGAAGAAATGAAATCTGCCGATCAAAATGTCTCGATACCACTTCATTTACAGCATACCACCAAAACTCTACACGCGAAGATCGATTTGAAAATTTTATCTCCTGCACAACTGAAAATTTGTAAGAATAATTATATAGACAGTTTTTTACAATTTGAATTCCCACTTACACAGCTAATCGGCATTGCGATTTTTGTCGGGCTTTTCTCATGTTGTACGTTTTTTGCTATCTCGACACGTTTTGAATAATTTTTTAACAAGCTCTTTGTTGTTAGTACTACGTTGACTCGAAGTAACGCAAACACTTTATGGTTCTTTTGTAATTCTCAGCAACTCTGTAGGCGTATACCACCAAATCGATGTCGAAATATCGATAATGCCAGATATGGTTGAATTCAGTTTTGAATATGGATGGAAGTCTGTGAAGAGTCATTTCCGTCCTGCCAGCGTTTGATGCTCAGGTACCCGTCACAACAAATCAGGTATATTAGTTTTGTAACTTAGCATTTGTCTAAATTTCCCTCAGGTTCAATAAACAAGAGAAAATTTGACAAACACCATCCGAACGAAGCCAAAATGAGCGTAAGAAGAGCAGTGTCATAAGAGTTCAATGAATTCGGAAGTAAAACTTTACCATCGATGTGACGAAAGATCCTAAGAAGTTTTCGTCATACATAAAGTCAACAAACGAACTGGAACTATGTATTCACTCAGTGCCCATACTGGCTCTGAAACAGAAGATGACAAAGGTCAAAATACTGGATTCGCTCTTCCGAGATAGTTTCACACTGAAAGATCGTGTTACTGTTGCTCCCTTCAATAGTAGCACGAACGTCGACCGATATCAGTGATCGTGGAATGGAAAATAGGTTAAACTCTATCAACAGTGGGAACTCGCATGGACCGAATAAGGTACCTGTGAGATAAACTCGCTCCCTTCTGGAAGTATCGTAGGTCACTGGAGCAACGAAGGACACCTAGCGACTAGAAAGAAAAGAAAAAGTAGCAGTTCATTTCCTTTTTGATAAAGGTTATTCGGAGAGATGCTCATAAGTTACAATACGGTCCGGTCACATTAATGTGACCACCGCCTATGTTCGACGTTAGCGTGCAATAACGACTCATAGATGGCAGCACTGGCTGTGGAGGGTACATAAAATGCGTGGAGGGGCATGGCAAAACGGTGCTATCCAAAACCGGCGCCGAGACGAATGTGGTGCATCACAGGCCATACACGACAGGGGTGACCGACGCTGGGGAAATGTGTACGGGCGAATATACGTATACACGTGCAAGTTTTGAGCGACTGAGCCGCCCAGATGAACCAAGGAGCTACTAGCAGTGACTCCTCTACGAACGTTCAGCGTTCGTTGCTGCGTGTGGTTCTCCGCAGCAGACGTCTGCTTCATGCAAACACACTGCAACCGGGAGGGAGCGTAATGGTCTGGGGAATGTTTTCGTGAAATTCCATGGGTGATCACGTCAGTCAGTAAGCCACAAAGAATCAACATGAGTACGCACCAATCAGTGGGGGCCACGTCCACTCTTATATGCAGTTTGTTTTCCCTCGGCACTATGGCATCTAGCAGCAGGGCGATGCAACATATCACACAGCTTGCAGTGTACGTTCATGATTTGAAGAGCACCACGATTAGTTTACCATGCTGTCCTGGCCAACAGGCTCCCCAAAACTAAAACCCAATCGAGAATCTGTGGGGCCACCTCGATCGGGCTGTTCGCGCCATGGATCAAATGGTTCAAATGGCTCTAAGCACTATGGGACTTAACATCTGAGGTGATGAGTCCCCTAGACTTAGAACTACTTAAACCTAACTAACCTAAGAACATCACATACATCCATACCCGAGGCAGGATTCGAACCTCCGACAGCAGCAGCACCGAGGTTCCGGACTGAAGCGCCTAGAACCGCTCGGCCACAGCAGCCGGCTGCGCCATGGATCCTCAAGCGAGAAACCTAGCCCAGCTGGCCACGGCATTCGAGTCGGCATGACTCCAAATCCCTGTCACTACCATCCAGAACCTCACTACCTCTCTTCTGCACGTGGCGGGCTGCAAAGGACGGTTATTCAGGCTTTTGACAGCTGGTCACCTTAATGCAACTGGATGGGATATATGGCTTGTGTTGCATAATTATACAAATGTTTTATGCTCACGCATTATGACGTTTTTGAAGAACCGAAATGTCTTGTGTAAGAATCAAATGGGTTTTGGCAGTCCGCTTTGATCGCCCATGAGATCCAGAGCGCGAAAGACGAAGGCAGACAGCTTGGTGCCGTGCTCCTTGACTTCCGGAAGACATTCGACACAGCTCCGCACTGTAATTTAATAATTTGTGATTGGATTCAGTACTTCCTAGCAATCAGAACTCCTGTTCTTAACTGGTCATAATGGACAGGTGTAAATTGAATTTGAGGCGTTCTTCAAGGAAGTGGGATAGGACCATTATCGTTTACAAGCTACATATATTGTGTGATATAATGGATAACGTCGGGAGCTCCGTGAGGCTGTTCGTAGACGATATTATTCCCTTTAGGAACTTTGCAATGCCAGAAAACTCTTGCGAAGTGCAGGAAGACCTTTGGGAGATCAGTGACTAGTACAGGGATTGCTACTTTACCTTGAACGTAAATAAGTGTTCGGCATTGCGAATAAACAGGAGAAAGGGACCTACTATTGTTCAATTGCCCTATCAGCAACGCGCCTCGGGAATGACCACATGAAACTGATTGCAGAAGTATCCGATGTCAGGTGGAGATTCATTGTAAGAATCTAAAGGAATGTCCGCCCCCGGTAGCTGAGTTGTCAGCGCGACAGAATGTCACTCCTAAGGGCCCGGGTTCGATTCCCGGCTGGGTCGGAGATTTTCTCTGCTCAGGGACTGGGTGTTGTGTTGTCCTAATCATCATCAATTCATCCCCATCGGCGCGCAAGTCGCCGAAGTGGCGTCAAATCTAAATACTTGCACCCGACGAACGGTCTACCCGACGGGAGGCCCTAGTCACACGTCATTTATTTATCTAAAGGAGTTTTAACTCATTCCCAAATAAGTTACTTAAGTACTGGTAAGGCCGATTCTACATCTACACATATGCTGCGCAAACAACTGTATTGTGCGTGGCGGAGGAAACCTTATACTACTGCAATTCATTTCCTTTTCTGTTCCTCTCGCAAATAGAGCGAGGAGAAAACGGCTGGTCTATATTCCTGAGTACTGTTCGTTACCTGATACCCTTAGTAAATCGGATGAATAGAAGAGGTATAGGAGATCCAAGGAACAGTAGCACATTTCGTAATAGAATCGTTCAATAAGTGTGAGGGAGTTACACTCCAGTGGCAGATGCTACAAGAGAGGCGTTATCGTACTTTAATTCCTCCTACACATGTCTCGAGGAAAGGAACACGACGAGAAAATCAGGGAAATTGGAGGTTATGCGGAGGTTTTCGATAGCCGTTTTTTTTTTCCACCAATCATTCGCGAGCCGAACAGAGAGGAAGTGAACTGATAATGACACCATTTGCACCCTTCGCCACACAGATGTGTCGATGTAAGAAACTCTAGTAATGAAGCAGACTAATACAAAACCTACAGCACCCTTTCTTGGAACCCTAGTTTCATGTGCTTTATGCACTTAACGAAATTTCGAAAAGATTTGTTTTTTACCACCCCATCAATAAAGTCATCCATCCAGAGGTAAATAAATCATAGGGGGAGAATGGAACATTAAAAGAACTTTACGAAGGATAAGTTGCCTAAAGATTGTCTTTCGACAGTTAACTCATGTATTTACGTCACCATACACGATGCACAATAAAAAATGAAAATAATGTGCGTAAACATCAAAGACTCTCATCGGAGTAATTAACGTGGTTAACAGCAGAACGATCTACATTTCTCTTCTCGTCCTAGCTGCTTTCTATCTAGTGGTATCAAAAGCAATCCGCGCAAGTGCACTTTACGAAGTCATTTAGCGAATCGCTAGCTTTCTAAACAAGAGTAACAGTCTTCACTAGTGATTCACCAAGTGAGAGCTGCAGGTCGCTCGATTTTCTTTATGATCTGGAGATATTACTTTGTGCGAATCAGTTCTTGCTATTATCCTGCTTTTATTTCATTCACAGTTTGTTGTTACAGACCCAGGACGCAATGATTTAATTTTTCCCACATTCTTTGATGATTTCCTCGCCAGGAATACACGTGTGATTTCTCTAAGAGGTTCTTTGCGCAAGGATCTTTCAACGTCTTACAACGCGCGGAAGTTCTCCTGTATTAACACAAAACCTCACCGTGGTCTTTAGATTATTTCTCGCATACATTAACATTAGTCAAATCCAGACGCCTAACAGTGGGTAGACATGTTACTTCCAATAATCTTTCAAATGAGTATCTGTAGACGAGTGGAAACGGTTCGTTGTTAACCTATGATGTGTCGACATATGACTGCATCGAGCAAATTCCTTTTGAGTATTGGAGACAAATGCCCATGTGAATGAACATCTGAAAATTTATTGTAATTTTTTTCTTTCAGTAATTCAGTGACTGCCGCATTTTCAAGAGGGAGAGGGAGAGTGGGAGTTCAGTGAAGACAGCAAACATGGAGAGAATAATCTTTATTTGTCGTGTAACTATTCACATAGTGTTATTCATTTGAACATAGAGAGTTAATCAGAAATACTTTCACAAAGAGCTAGAATTCGTCGCACCAAAACAAGAAAAAAGTACATATAAACTTGTGTTTAAAAATCCTTTGTTTTTTAGTTAATAAAAGAATACGAAGTTTTCATTTCAGAAACTTTTAGCTAATGCTAAAATTTCCTCTGCTTATTTCTACATACACATGCATTCACTAGATTGTAGCCTGTCAATCTTTTGAACTGCGACGATCGATATCTATTGGTTTCTCAGGCTTTTTTAACCCGTTGATTAAGGGTCTCTGCATTATGACTGTTTACTGTGTGAAACAGTCGTGTGGCAGATCCAAAGAACTGATTCCAAGGGAACGCGCAACACATGGAACCGCTCCTCCCTAAGACACATGTCATCCAAAGCTTCGCCAACAATTTGACTAACGTGCCGGAACCCATCATGCACAAAGCACGTGTTTACTCCTATTTTCAGGGGCAAAACCTGTACGAAATATGAAAGAATATTCTGAAAGAAGTTCTTGTACACCGCATTTTTAAGGCGTGATGAAAGAATGTACGTTCTTGGCACACAGTTACCTACAATTCCAGCACATGAAATTTTAAATTACTGATGATGTCTATTGCCTGGCCTGAGATGTATCAGAGGATTTTCACCCACCCACAAATACCGGTTGTAAAAACTTGCTCTTCAATTTTTCCACAGGTTGCCTCGTTTTTCAGCAAGGCCGAAGGTATTTTCTTTAATAACGCAAAAACTAAGGACTTACGTTCATCTGATTTCGATTATTTTTCCAATGTAAGGAATTATCCCCAAAGCCGTTGAAATTATTTCTGATATACCCTGGCTATTTCTTTCTTCCGTTCATCCAGGATCTCGCACAGAAGTACGTAACATGTCATATGAACCGAATACTGGTACCCGTAGACTGACAAGTCCTACCACGTCCTATGGGGGGCGGGGGGGGGGGGGGGAAGCCATACCTGGAGCGACATAGCGGTCCTCTTCGTTGTTCTTGAATGGCCGCATTCTGTCGTAATTACTTCTTGTGTTTTTGGGCAGATAAATTTTGCTGTGAGCATACATCTAAGTCCACCGCGACACAATTCTTTCTTCTTTGAAATTGACGGCATGTTTACATACAGGGTAGTTATAATTAAATGCCGCGCGGGGTAGCCGCGCGGCCTTAGGAGCCTTACCACGGTTCGCGGGGCTGCCCCCGTCGGAGGTTCGAATCCTCCCTCAGGCATGGGTGCGTGTGTTGTCCTTAGCATAATTTAGTTTAAGTCAGATTAAGAAGTGTGTAATCTTAGGGATCGATGACCTCAGAAGTTTGGTCCCATAGGAATTTACCACAAATTTACAAAATATAATTAAACTTTCGCTATTTGAGAGGGCCCTCATGAAAAACGAGTGATCGTAGGGCAATGAAACTTTGTGGAGACATTTGTAAAGACATGTGGAAGAAAAGTAATGAATAACATCATTGAAAGAAACGCATTTTAATTTCTACATGAGAAGATAATATTTATTAATTGCATTCTATGTTTGTGTTCCAGGTTACAAACCTTCCTCAATGTGACGACCATCTACATCCATGACTGCCTGGAAGTTTGTACGGATACCATTTCACAGTTGCTTGCAGCATTATCCAACGGTGGTCCACTGAATGACTGAATCTTCAGCTTTCGTGACACAGCCCTTGCACAAACTGAAATTCGCACTGTTGCGTCAAATATTCTCATCCCTGGCAACAGTAACTTCTTCAACAATTCGTGGCGCAACTGGCTGTCGATCTCTCCCAGGAGTAAGTTCCAAATCGCTAGTTAATTCGAACTTCTGTACCACGTTTTTCAACTCCAGTGCGGAAAGAGGACTGAGGACCTCTCCACATTCCTTTAATGCGTCGACACTCGCGATGAGCAGCAGCGCTATAGCTGTTGTTTTGACAGAGCAGCTTTACGAGTAAAGCCTTGCTCACCTTGTAGAGATCCATTTTGACTGTCTGCAACTGTAACGCACACTGATGTTTGTGTTTCAACCCTACGACCCCGTAGCAGTGCCGGCACCTAACTGCAAGTCATGACAGTAACACTACCATCAACGTAAATCTTGTTGCGCACCGTCTGAATACCGTTCCTATAAAGATGGGCACCCACACGGTAAATATTTTTCCGTCTGTTGGTTGGTTGGTTGGTTTGGGGAAGGAGACCAGACAGCGTGGTCATCGGTCTCATCGGATTAGGGAAGGATGGGGAAGGAAGTCAGCCGTGCTCTTTCAGAGGAACCATCCCGGCATTTGCCTGGAGTGATTTAGGGAAATCACGGAAAACCTAAATCAGGATGGCCGGACGCGGGATTGAACCGTCGTCCTCCCGAATGCGATTTCCGTCTGTACTGGCTCGAGTAGCGAAAGTTTAATTACAACCACGCTGTGTAATTACGGAAATAATCTCAAGATAATTGTACCAGTTGTCTATTTGTCTACCTTTGGATCAGACTGCCAAGTCCGAAGACAAAAAAAAATCTGAAGCTGCTGGGAATCTAGGGAGCTCATATTTCGCACCGCTGCTCTTACACGTTCGCGAGGGCTATTTCGAGTTAGTGCAATCCCTGACATCGAACCTGCGAATTCGCTCAATGGCTACTGTCATGTATACTTAGTAAGGAGTGCAAACGCTAAGACACTACTCTGGAATTGATCATACTATCGTCGTGAATACGGTTTCCTTTAAAGATGCACCGCATTTTCCCAGAAGCCTCCCAACAAATCTAAGTCTACTGATTTTACTTTTCGTCTCGTTTCGTATCGTTTCTTAGTATTATCGCAAAATATTTAGACGATGTGACGAGTGTACCAGACGTTAACATCTAGTCTTGTAGCCTGATGATGCTAGTGGGTTGTGTCTCTATATTTACATCAAGTGGGAATATCGTACAAGTATTCTGGTATTTCTTTACGCTCGTTCAACAACGCTACATCTCCGTAGACCAGTGGTTCTCAACCCTGAGGGGTAAAATGAAATTTTCTGAGGTGTAAAAACTTAACTATTTGATTCTATTTCAGTCACGAAACTAAATTGTTTACAAAACATCATTATTCTTTTCACAATTTTGTAAGACTCTAATACCAATTGGCAATGGCCTTGCCGCAGTGGATACACCGGTTCCCGTGAGATCACCGAAGTTAAGCACTGTCGGGCGTGGTCGGCACTTGGATGGGTGACCATCCAAGCCGCCATGCGCTGCTGCCATTTTTCGTGGTGCACTCAGCCTCGTGATGCTAATTGAGGAGCTACTCGACCGATTAGTAGCGGCTTCGGTCAAGAATACCATCATAACGACCGGGAGAGCGGTGTGCTGACCCCACGCCCGTCCTATCCGCATCCTCCTTGAGGATGACACGGCGGTCGGATGGTCCCGGTAGGCCACTCGTAGCCTGAAGACGGAGTGCTAATACTGATTACATTAGTTGTCAATAATTACTTTTTCTCAGTTAGTAGCATTAATGCGACGGAGTTTACAGGTTCCTCAAATAGTACATCCATTACAAGCATATGTTGTGCTTTGTCCTGCAAATTTCTGATAATAAAAGTGAGACATATAAGTAACAAATGCTAAATATCTCAAAAAAAATGTCTTCTCCAAGTTTTAGATAGTATCAGCAGTAGTCCAGAAATTGCTTAATTACTAGCTTCGAAACAGATAAATGAATTAGACACAAAGCATTAACAGCCTCAAGTCGTACAACTGCTCCAGTTCAGAAGTAAGGGGTCCAGCAATCAAGTGACTCATAAGCAGCAAGTATAGTGCACACATTTGAACTTGTTTGATTTTAAATGGGGCTGCAGTCTACAAGTGCCGCAATGGAGGGGAGTAACGCAGGGGAAGTATGTTTCGTAGCAAGTGTCTATCCTCAGTGTGGGTAATTAGCTTTCTTATTTGAAAAGGAATTGTAGGCTGCACTTGCGATGCACTGCACATTGCTTCATCATTCATTCTAAAACACACACACACACACACACGAACATACACACAAAATACTCTCATCTTCCGCCTCTTTCATCATTTTAAAAATAAAAGTGTTCCAAGAAAAGTCTTTCATTCTACAGTTTAGTTACGTGTTAAAGTTGGTGATAATGCGGAAGAAGGGCGGGGGTACTAGCTAAGGTCTGATTGCGCGGTTAATAGTCTAAGAAAGGTGGGGAATCACTGCCGTAAACTTTAGTATCGTCAGCAGACTATCTAGTAGAGCTACCGACACTAGCTTATAAATCTTATATGTACACTGAGGATATCAGAGATCCTATTACGCTTCATAGGGACACACTTGAGATTATTTTCAATGCTGCCACACGTCCGCAGCAATTTACATGCTATGCCAAGGCGATCTGCGCGTAGCGGCAGTAAAGTATGCCTCTAAGTATGATCGTGCGGCGGCCTTTGGGAGTGTGTTCCGTAAAAGGGGCTGTCGGATGCGCGACAAACATTGGGGGGGATCGTCAACTGTGCCCGTGGAAGGACGATGGTTCGACGGCCTGTAGGAGGCCGATCTCTTTGACCTTGGGATTTATCTTTATATGGTCGGTATATTTCATAAACGACGGAATAATTGAGGAGGTGACATGTAAAGACAAACACATCCAGTAAATGCAGTATCTCACTATCAACATGAAACTTGTTTCAGCTTAAAATAATCTACTGCAACGCAGACACCTTTACGTTAGCGCCAAACTGCAGTTCATGTTTGTAAACTGAATCTGCGAAGGAAATATTCCTTTAAAAAGTATATTTAAATACTGACATGTTCTCATTTGCATGAATCATTTGGACATGTTCAGCTCTGAATGATTTTCAGGAGGAAATATCCCTTTTTTGTCAAATAACTTAAACCTTATTGTATAATGCTAGCTATATCATATTATATATTTGTAACAATTTAGTAGTGTATGCGAAATCCTGTTAAAAAAATTATAAACTGACAACTGTAATATTTAAACTACTTTTCAGTGTTTTCCCAAAAGCTCTGATTTTATTGTTACTTCACAACTAAACAATGTAACAATGGCATTACGTTTTATGGGAAACGTTTTCTGATGTATCTGTTACACTTCTTCATCCAATTTGATTCAGCACTATCAAAGTGACGAAATAATAATTATTAATGTGCTTGCTATGTAACATTTTTTTGTGTGTTGTTCCTGGTCAGATGTAAGAGAGGCCATAGGACCCTAATCTGGTAAAGCTAAATAAGCAATAAATAAATGAATAAATAGTATTAGTACCATCAGGGCGCCAATATGATAGTTTACATAAGGGGGGGGGGGGGGGGTTAGACATGGAGGATTCTTAATATTTTGGAAGACAAATGGCGACTCGTAAATAGTCATAAAATAGTTCTAAAAACACCTGACTACACAACATTTTTCCCTTCCCTGAGAGCTGAGAGAGGTTAGAGTGGGGTGGGGGTGGGGAGGGTGGCTTTCCTTTGCGCCCGGTATGAGCACCCCTGCTACTATGCAATATGATTCCGAGGAAGCAGAGAAACACTAACTGATGCTAACAGCAGCCTTGCGCGGGAATGTCTGGCTGTGACGAACGGAAATCACGTGACTTCAACCAGCGCCTCGCATTGGTCGTAATGAACTAGCTCTTCTTCGCGCGAAATCTGTACATTGGCAAGTTCGTGTACGCCATGAACAACGTATGTTCAAAGGCTTGTATATTGGGACATGTTCGAATCTGCTTAAATTGCGTGATTTATTTAGATTCCGCTTATCCTTTTTGTGTACCGTTTCGGTTTCCTCTCTCTCTCTTTTTAATTGTGAACATTTTCGCATTTGCGAGTCACCTCAGTTGCGAACTCTGTTGGTTAATTGAAAGATTTTCCTATGAAAGGCGTTTCAGCGCGGAACCGCGCTGCTGCTGCGGTCGCAGACTCGAATCCTGCCTCGGGCATGGATGTGTGTGATGTCCTTAGGTTAGTTAGGTTTAAGTAATTCTAAGTCTAGGGGACTGATGACCTCAGACGTTAAGTCCCATAGTGCTTAGAGCCATTTGAACCTATGACAGATTTAAGATTATCGGATAGTGTGTCTGTCTGAAGCGCAATTTTAGTTCCATCCGGCGCTTGGGCAGTGGTGACGTTTTTGGATAATATCACTGTGGTGGTTATGTAGAGAATATTTGTACAATTATTCCATGTTAGTACGGCTGACTCATTTGATTATCATTGTAATACTTGCGACTTTTAACTGTGGTAAGGCTTCACTTGTGTATACAGAGATATTGTAACTGATGCGTTAAAACTGTAGCTGGAGGAGCCTTACCTGAGTAACTGAGTGACAGTTTCATTAGTTACACTTGTGTTTCAATTAATCTTAATCGTTGTAAAGTCCAAGTTCCTGTCTCAGTGATTTGCCAAATTAATAAAGAATTATTCTGTTTCATTAATCACTGATTATCTTATTACTATTAAGATTAAATATGTGTTACTTAAATTGCTATCGATATGTACAGGAGGTGCACCTTATATTTATTAATATTTAAATGATTTTTGAGGAATTAATCTTTCCACTCAACGAATGAAATGCTACAATCAGAATCATGGACAAGCAGTTTTTGTTACTGCCTTGAATTTCTTATCACTGGTGTCTTTTCTAAATGCATGATACTTTTGTCAAATACATTGTGTTGAAGAACAATTTTCACTCGTGACTCAACACAGCCGTACCACTTCTTTTACCACTACACTTAGGTTTCTGCCGGACAGTCGCTTTCTAATATTACACATTGGTTTATTTTCTTAAAAATATTGACAGAGCCAATCACACATCTGTGAATACGTAGCTGCGGTAATGGACTCTCGAGTCCGGTATGACCAGTGAGTGAGTGAGTGAACCACATATCTGTGAAGATATTATGTACGATCGTATTCTGATTATCAGTCGAAAGGCTTTCGGAAATCTAGGAAGATAGACAGTCTTCCTGTTCACTTGCAGATAATGTATGACAGATTATTTAAATGAATAGTGCAAGTTACGTTCCACGCGATTGGTTTCTCCTGAATTCGAGCTGATTATGTGAGACAAGTTTCTTTTTCTCCAGGGACGTCATAATGTTTGAGCTTAAAGTATGCTCTAGGATTCTGTAACTGACGTCGGCCTGTTGGTCACCAATTCTGCGTATCCGGTCTTTTAGCCTCTTTGCTAACAACAGTGACCGGATCTTTCTTACAGACATGCGGGATTTATTGGTGCGCAAGAGCTTCCAACCTAGAGAGGAGACTTATTCTTATAAATGATAACAAGTATACATATAATATAAAAAGTATAGCAAATATAGCAATATAGCAAAAAGTATACATACATAATATAAAGTATACATACACTCCTGGAAATGGAAAAAAGAACACATTGACACCGGTGTGTCAGACCCACCATACTTGCTCCGGACACTGCGAGAGGGCTGTACAAGCAATGATCACACGCACGGCACAGCGGACACACCAGGAACCGCGGTGTTGGCCGTCGAATGGCGCTAGCTGCGCAGCATTTGTGCACCGCCGCCGTCAGTGTCAGCCAGTTTGCCGTGGCATACGGAGCTCCATCGCAGTCTTTAACACTGGTAGCATGCCGCGACAGCGTGGACGTGAACCGTATGTGCAGTTGACGGACTTTGAGCGAGGGCGTATAGTGGGCATGCGGGAGGCCGGGTGGACGTACCGCCGAATTGCTCAACACGTGGGGCGTGAGGTCTCCACAGTACATCGATGTTGTCGCCAGTAGTCGGCGGAAGGTGCACGTGCCCGTCGACCTGGTACCGGACCGCAGCGACGCACGGATGCACGCCAAGACCGTAGGATCCTACGCAGTGCCGTAGGGGACCGCACCGCCACTTCCCAGCAAATTAGGGACACTGTTGCTCCTGGGGTATCGGCGACGACCATTCGCAACCGTCTCCATGAAGCTGGGCTACGGTCCCGCACACCGTTAGGCTGTCTTCCGCTCACGCCCCAACATCGTGCAGCCCGCCTCCAGTGGTGTCGCGACAGGCGTGAATGGAGGGACGAATGGAGACATGTCGTCTTCAGCGATGAGAGTCGCTTCTGCCTTGGTGCCAATGATGGTCGTATGCGTGTTTGGCGCCGTGCAGGTGAGCGCCACAATCAGGACTGCATACGACCGAGGCACACAGGGCCAACACCCGGCATCATGGTGTGGGGAGCGATCTCCTACACTGGCCGTACACCACTAGTGATCGTCGAGGGGACACTGAATAGTGCACGGTACATCCAAACCGTCATCGAACCCATCGTTCTACCATTCCTAGACCGGCAAGGGAACTTGCTGTTCCAACAGGACAATGCACGTCCGCATGTATCCCGTGCCACCCAACGTGCTCTAGAAGGTGTAAGTCAACTACCCTGGCCAGCAAGATCTCCGGATCTGTCCCCCATTGAGCATGTTTGGGACTGGATGAAGCGTCGTCTCACGCGGTCTGCACGTCCAGCACGAACGCCGGTCCAACTGAGGCGCCAGGTGGAAATGGCATGGCAAGCCGTTCCACAGGACTACATCCAGCATCTCTACGATCGTCTCCATGGGAGAATAGCAGCCTGCATTGCTGCGAAAGGTGGATATACACTGTACTAGTGCCGACATTGTGCATGCTCTGTTGCCTGTGTCTATGTGCCTGTGGTTCTGTCAGTGTGATCATGTGATGTATCTGACCCCAGGAATGTGTCAATAAAGTTTCCCCTTCCTGGGACAATGAATTCACGGTGTTCTTATTTCAATTTCCAGGAGTGTATAAATGATAACAAGTAGCCACTAGAATACGCAGTGAACGCTGCGGCTGCCGGTGACGTGCGGGGGACTCACCTTGGGCCTCTTCCACACGAACTGGAAGGGCGGCGTCTGGTGGTAGAAGACGGAGGACTGCGTCGCCGGGAAGTCTGGGTCCTCCCACAGTTCGCCGCGCTTCAGGCACGACCGCTTGATGCGCTCGTAGTCCGTCATGGCCCTGAAACAGCAGGTAGCGACATCTGTCATGCGGAGTTTGTAATGGTACTTGAATTACGTAACCATTACGGCACCTCACCTCAACCTCTCGATACCAGCAATATTCTACTGTGTTTCTGTAGAATAGTTAACATATTTCTGTGACAACATTCAGATTTGATTTCATTAATGTAGAGGTACTTTGATACATCGATATGTTTATATTGCAATGATATTATTCTCATGTGTATTCTTTTTTTGTCACTATGATCTTTGACGTACTTGTAACTCTGATTTTTGGGCGTGTAAGAGGTTATTAGGGAGAGTCAAGTCTTGGTCGTCATGTTGAAAAGACGCAAATTGTAATCAGTTTATAAAATGTGAACTTTAACAGTGAGGAAGATATTTTCAAGTATGTTTTATATTGTGAAGTGATGTTTTGTGAGTTATGTGATATTGCAACAAAAGTAATAAAAAAAGAAGTGTAACTTAAATTCGGAGTGCTGATTACTTTTTTACATCACCATTGTGCTAACTTGCAAAAGTTTAATCTTCAAGAATGGTTTATGAAACACATCTATAAAACTTTTGAATATCGCAGAATAACACCTAGGCCTCTTTGCATCCGAGCTTGGAATCATCACCACCACCTAGATTTTCGAGGATTGAGCCACGAGTTCACAACAAGACCAGCGTGGGAAACACGAAAAGATGAGTGCCTAGTTTATCCATTATTTCATGAAATGACTTCATTAACTGTACTCTAATGACACCTGCCGCATAATATAACGTTGTTGTTGCCCGAAAATGCAATATTTAGTAGCATGAGCAACACTACAATCATAATTAATTTTTGACCTTTGTTGTGGTAGGGTTGTCAGAAGCTCCAGACATCGGACTCTCTATGACATACAGTTTATTGTCGCAGTGCAAGAGCAGCAACTACATAACTGCGCAACACATGTGCAGTTTAAAGTTCGTTTATTCTATTACTAGCTGAGTACCCGAACTTGTCCAAGCATGTATTTATTCTAGTCTTCTACTAGCCATAATCCTCCCTCTATCTGACCATCTCTTACTCCCACCTCTCTCTATCCACCTCCTTCTCCCTCCGCCCCCCCCCCCCCCCTTGTCCATCTCCTCTCCCCAACTCTCTGTCCATCTCCCTCTCTCCCCCCCTCTCCACCACCTTCTCTCTCCATGTTATGACCGCTACTCCAATAGCAACTTGCTGGTTATTACCCTCATAATGTTTCTTTCCAGATAAGAAGTATTAGGTTGGTGGATAAGTTCGTAACGTTTTCTCATAAGTTTAATAAACACAACAGACACACAGAACAGAGACTTTAGTCATTAATAATATACTCTCCTACACTATTTACAACAATCTGTAGAAATCACGTTGTTCTGAGGCGAAGAACGCGTCCAGCGATGTTCGGAGCGCATTTTCATCCGGGAAGGAAGTTGCTTGGAGGTTGCTCGATAGAGAGATGAAAAAGATCAGGTGAATAAGGCAGGTGCCAAATGACTTCCTAACCCAATTCTTGTGTTGAGTTTTGTGTTAGTCTAGCAGAATGCGGGTGGGCATCTTCGTGGAGTATCATTACTTCTCGCGGTATTTCTGACCGTTCTTAGATTGCGCCAGTAAGACGTCGCAGTTGTTGACAATAAACGTCAGCAGTGATGATCACACCTCGGGGAAGCAATTCGTAGAACACCACACCTTCGCTGCTCCATCTGATTCATAACATTATTTTTCGTGGACGTGAACAGGTCTTTTTACGTGGAGTTGCTGCTTTGCTTGGGCTCAACCATTCTTTTCTTTTCCTTATGTCTGCAGGAAGACATCGTTACTCGTCACCAATGACGATCCAGGACAGGAAATCTTGCTTGCTAGTATTCGTCGATAAGGCTGTGTGGATTGACTTATGGCTGTAGCCATTGGCTAGAAATGCTGTGCGTAATCTTTTAAGCTCAGGTGTCATGTTTGGAGCATCACTTGAGCGCTGCGCACGGATTGCCAAAGAACGGATGACCGAGTTCTTCTGCGCAGGATGGTGGTAGGATTGGGCGTGCAGATACCTGTCTGTATGTGCAGGATTGCGATATACTCTGTGACCCAGTGTGCCCTCCGTTGTCCTGTATACTTCGCCGTCTAGAAATGGAATTGCACCATTCCTCTCTACTTCGAGCGTGAACTGTATCTTCCCGTGCATGTTGTTCAAATAATCGTGAAACTTGTGTAGCTCCGTTTCACAATGAGACCATATATCGAATGTGTCGTCCACCTATCTGAACCAGCAACGTGGGCGCAAAGGAGTTGAACCAAGGGCAGTTGATTCAAAGGCTTCGATGAATATGCTGGCTGCCAGCGGAGATAGGGGAGACCCCATTGCTACGCCGTCTGTCTGTTCGTAGTATTTTCCCTTCCATGTGAAGTACATTGAAGTCAGGCACAACTCAACCAGGACGCATATGTCTGGCGGGACATGCTCCTGAAGGATTCGGATAGTTTCATCTACCGGCACGTTCGTAAATAGTGACTTCACGTCAAAGCTGACTATGATGTCCATAGATAAAATTGTTTCACCCGTTAGGCGTTCTATAAAGTGCGTCGCGTTCTTCACATAAGAGTCCATCTTGCCAACTAGACGTCTTAATTTTCAGGCTAGATACTTTGCCAGATTGTAAGTAGGCGAATTGATCCCATTCACTATTGACCTCAAAGGATAACTGTCCTTTCGTATCTTTGGAACACCGTAAATTCTAGGAGCGATTAGTGCTCTGGGAGTAAGACCCTTGGCCGTGTCAGCGCCAATTCTCAAGTGCTTAGTCGAGGCCTGCGTCTTTAGAATTATCTTCGCCGTAGGGTCCGCCCTTAGTTCTTTGTAGATGGGATCATTTAATAATTCTTTCATCTTGTCCACGTACTGCACGGTGCCTTAGATGACAGTAGCATTGCCTTTTCTATTGTTAATATCACAATTTCGTCGTTGTCCTTCAGTCCCTTGATAGCTGCCCTTTTCTCTCGGCTAGGGTTGTGTTTCGGTGGCTTGGTATGTAGTAGAACTCAAACGGTTTCCTGCCTAATTTTCTCAGCTTCTATCGCAATGTGTGCCGGAGTGCAGTTTCCGCGGAATCGATAATTTCTTCCCTTAGGAATCCGCTCAGGTCTGACCGCAAACCGGAATTTATGGTACAACGCGACTAAAAGAAGGAATCGTCTGATACAACATATCCTTAGGCATCAAGGAATCGCCACTTCGGTAGTGGTCGGAAATGAGGGGGTTGAGGGTGAGGGCGGGGGGAGCAAAAATTGTAGAGGAAGACCAAGGTTTGCTGTAGCAGGCAGGTTCAAATGGATGTAGGTTGCAGTGGCTATACCAACAAGAAGATACCTGCACAGGATGTACTAGCGAGGAGAGCTGCTTCAAACCAGTCTTCGGACTGAAAACAACAAAAACAATAACGTATACCAACGGTGTAAACTACAACACACTCTTAATCGCCGATTGTCCAGCACCACAGAACGCACTTTCTCGATAAAAATGGATTAAAAACAGTCTTGACAGCAATAAAATATTTATTTACTACGGTGTAAGTAATACTCAAGTATAAGTGATACTTATAGTCCTGATATTCTCTTCAATACTGCTCTGTTATCACCTGTTATTAGTATGTTTGCTTCTAAAGGTCTTGTGTCGTGTATTAATGTTCATGACATGCTCTACACATTATTTAAGTGATGGCAAATGTAATCTTGTGGTCTAAACCATTTTAACCATTATCCGTGAAGATGGTCCATGATTGGAACAGGTCTATATTTAGGTTTAAAATACAAGCGGCTGATGGTCAAACAGCTTTCTATACATTACTTGAAGGCTGTTGATAGTCTTCCTCCAAAAATGTTTAAAAATGCGACACTTGGTCACGAAGAATGTTTAAATAAACAGCCTGATTCATACGTGGTACGAAAAATACCCCCAGAACACCATAGGACCACTTCTGGCGTGAACTACACTCTCCGCACACTGCCGGTTAAACGCCTCATTGGGCTGCCGGTTCACACTACGCCTTTCATCATTTGAAACGAGGCAAAATCGCGGCTCATCGGTCCACACTACGTCTCGAGTCAGCTGCTGTCTGGTTTCTGTGTTGTTTGGCCCACTGAAGACGTGCTGCCTTGTATAGCGCTGCGAGTAACGGCCTTTTGCAGACTAGCTCTCTCCAATTGCCCGTTGTATGAAGTTCCTTTCACAGTGTTCGCTCGGACTCTGGTTAAGATGGGCCTGCAACAATTGACGGTAGCGACTACTGTTGGGTTAAGGCCAATTCTCTTTGACTCACCTCTGATCCATGTCGGTTAGGATCCCCTTTTTTTCATTACGTTTACGCTGCGTTGCAGATTTGCGAGTGGTATTCCATTTCTTGTAGATACGTTAGAAAGTCTCCTTAAGGGAAGACGGTGGCAGAAATAATGAAAAATTTACAAATTATTTTTATTTGCTTATTTGATAGTAAATATAATTGAGATTATTATACCAAATTTTTTCCTTGAAATTCGAGCTACAAATGGCATAAAGAAATTAAAACCCTAAGCAGTGTAATGCGCCAAACCCGCTTTTCAATGTACCAAATGGAGGAAAAATTTTATTGCAGAATTTGGCCTGTGAACCTAGAAAATATAGCTTTACAAGGCTGTGATTTTTTGTATATATAACAGCAGTGTTGTAAAGAAGGCTGTGGAGCCATTTTTGTTCAATCAGTGTGGTATAGAAGGCTGTGGAGTGTTGTAAACAAGTTTTGTGCTGTTCAGTATAATTCCAGTGACGCTTGATTTATTGTGCCATTCTTTGTGCAAGGTTGAAGCTGTTGATCCCTTTTTACAATGCCTAGGCCTGGTAAAGTATTTAAAAAATATAGTAAGTCCCATATTTCCAATATAAAGCGAGAAACTAACATTGAGGTTAGGGTCAGGCCTGCAGATGCAAACATTAGCTTGTCTCCAAGTGCATCTAAAATAAAACTTGGAACAGGGATTGTGTCACAAGAAACAAATCATGACGGAAATACAGTTTTCAGAATTGTGGATCTGGAAATGGTGGCAGAAGCACTTAGAAAAGCCTGCAAGTGATCTGTTTGTGGAGGAAATGTGGATTTAGTTGATGATGGAAAGAGAGAAAGTTTGGTTTGCACATTGCACATTTTGTGTCAAAACTGTGATGCTGACAGACCATTCAAGACATCAAAGGTCAGTAGTAGAATCTATGAAGCCAATATGAGATTTACTTATGGACTAAGATGTATAGGGATTGGAAGAGTTGGTGGAAACCTTTTATGTGTTATTGTGAACGTGCCTGGTCCTCCCCTAAAATTTTCTGCATTGAATACTGCTCTCCTCAATGCAGTTGCAGAAGTAAGTGAAGAGAGCATGAAAATGGCAGTCCTGGGGGCAACTCAAGAAAATTGTGAAGCAACTAATAACAACGATACAGCAGTTTCCTGTGACAGTTCTTGGATGAAGAGGGGGCATACTTCACTGCATGGAGTTTCAACAATCATTAGTGTCGAAACTGGAAAAGTATTAGACTTAGAGGTGATGTCTAAATATTGTTCTGCATGTTCCTTGCACAAGAAATATATTGATGCAGGAAAGAAATAGAATGGCAAGAAGCCCATAAAGCTGTTTGTAGAAGAAATTATGCAGGCTCCAGTGTGGGATGGAAGCTGCAGATATGAAATTCATTTTCCAAAGATCTTTGCAAAAGTATGGAGTAAGATACGTACAGTATTTAGGAGATGGAGACTCTAGTGCTTTCAAGAATGTAGTTGAAAGTCAGCCCTATGGAAAAGATTGCACTATTGAGAAACTGGAGTGTTTAGGCCATATTCAGAAGAGGATGGGTGGACGACTCTGAAGACTTGTTGCAGACAATAAAGGCAAGCTACTAGAGGATGGGAAGCCACTGGGAGGTAAAAACAGACTAACAAAGAAGGGAATTGACAGCCTACAAGTCTATTATGGTGCTGCAATTAGAAGTAACCTCACAAGCTTGGACAGTATGAGGAAAGCAGTATGGGCCATTTGGTTTCATTACTTGTCGACAGACACTACATCTCAACATGGCCTCTGTTCTAATGAATGGTGCAAATTTTTGAAAAGTAAGGAAAGTGGGGAAGCTTATACCCATGAAAATAACCTTCCTAATGAAGTTTCAATGGCCATTAAACCAACTTTTAGAGCACTGGCTTCACCAAAACTGCTAGAAAAATGTCTGCATGGGAAAACACAGACCCCAAATGAAAGTTTCAATGCTGTTATTTGGAAAAGATGTCCAAAGACTGTGTTTGTTTCCAATTTGGTTGTGCAGGTTTCTGCTTTGGAAGCTGCAGCAGTGTTTAATGGTTGGAATGTGGCAAGGCTTCACATCCTCAGCAAGTTGGGCTTTTCACCTGGAGTCTTCACTGAGCAGATACTGCAGATCATCGATAAGCAAAGAATCGCGAAGGCGGAGACTTCAATCCAGAACATACAAAAAATTGCTAGGCAAAGGATGTAATTTTTGTGTAGAATTTTTTCCAGTATGTGGCCAATAAAAGCACTTAAATTTCACAACTTCGTCCGTTCACTTGCAGATGTGATAAAATTACAGGGAATTCATGCTTGTCAACCAGCACATAATGCATTAGTGAAAGGTACGGTGACTCACGATAGTCACCGAAGCAGAACAGTAACACGTCATTTACTTGTGGAATTCATGCATTGATAGTAGTGGTCAAAATTGTGCCGTAGAAGACCCCTTTGTGGATTCATTATATAACTTTTTTTTCAAATTAATAACGTCTCAGGATTAGTTATCAATGCGGTACCCTTCCGAGACACCGATGTCGGCATTAACATTGCGGATATGTGGACCTAAAGGAAACGAAGGATGGTTGACGTCACTAACAACACGAGAAATCCAAATCAGAACTCGCCATCGATGGAAATAGGTGGTTCTGGACCGTGAATGTTGTTGTTATTAATGCCTTAAAATATTTAAAAATTAGAAAATATGAGATCACAGACAGAAAATAGGAGTTTTGATCAATGACATAAATTGATGGAAAGCTCATTGTCTGAAAGGAACTGCCATGTTACGTTCATTGGTTTAGTCACCTCAGAATCAAACTGTCACCTTCCAGCTAGCCTAGGTCCCAGACTACGACACAGATCAGTCTGTCACCGCAACCTCATAAAAAATATGGGTCTAGAATATAAGGCAATCCGAAACATCGTTCCCCTCAATGAATCCACATCTCCACTAGTAAATAATACGATTTAAGGTACCACATAAAAAATAAACGACGTGTTGTTTATAAACGTACGACAGACATCTAAATCTGAAACATACAAAAGAACGACCCAGAATCTACTTACATAACGCCTGACGTCCCACTTCAAAGGATTTACAGTCGACTTTCGTTATTCACTAGATCCATCGTGGCCGGCAACAGATATATATTTAAAATACATCACAAACATATCATTTTAAAGTGCTTGTATCTCTCATTAACAAGTTACAATTCATACATATTACGTACGTACAATGTTTTAAAAGCTATGAAACAAATCTGGTTATTAATGATCTTTTCGAGCTACTTCATTTTCGCGACGCAAATTCCAATTCTTCGAAACTTCCAGCTATCTTTACTTCTTTTCTCCGTACACAGTCCTCATGTATTGGTCCAGTTATCTGTGCTGCGTCATTTCGTTACTTAATGGACAGCACTATTTCGGCAGAGGTGTGCCTTTCAACATTTATATTGATAAAATTAAATTTCCCTCGAGACATTTGAGTGTCATCTTTTTCTACGATGGCACAAATTTTACTTCATTTCTTCAGTTTCCATAATTTGTATTGATGTTCTCCATTTAACTGTTTCCTGGTCAATCCTTTAAGCATGCCGCGTGTCTTGGGATTTTGCAGTGCCTGCATCACACGGCTTTTGCGGTTGCCGGTTGGGCAAAGGATACTCGCCTACCTAATCCACATTTCGTGCTCTCTCTTTTATATTCATTACTGATTTTAGGTAAACAATCGTAATATCCTTACTCCAATCTAACTTATTTTAGTTACATTATCTGCTACGCCGTTTTGTTTCATACTTGTGTGAAATCTGTGACAAAGCGTAAAATTAAAAAAAAAGCAAAAAATGGCTCTGAGCACTATGGGACTTAACATCTATGGTCATCAGTCATCAGTGGAAACGAGGACGATGCCCCGCATCACACGGCTTTTGCGGTTGCCGGTTGGGCAAAGGATACTCGCCTACCTAATCCACATTCGTGCTCTCTCTTTTATGTTCATCACTGATTTTAGGTAAACAATCGTAATATCCTTACTCCAATCTAACTTATTTTAGTTACATTATCTGCTACGCCGTTTTGTTTCATACTTGTGTGAAATCTGTGACAAAGCGTAAAATTAAAAAAAAAAAAGCAAAAAATGGCTCTGAGCACTATGGGACTTAACATCTATGGTCATCAGTCCCCTAGAACTTAGAACTACTTAAACCTAACTAACCTCAGGACATCACACGACACCCAGTCATCACGAGACAGAGAAAATCCTTGACCCCGCCGGGAATCGAACCCGGGAACCTGGGCGCTGGAACCGAGAACGCTACCGCACGACCACGAGCTACGGACCGTAAAAGTTTTAAAAGAATGATTTTGTAGAGGACAGAAAATTTTCGCTAAATTTATTAATATCACAGATTTAATTTAAAATGAAACGTGTAGCTAGGACGTTACCAATATCAAATACTGATACACAGCAAATTAGCTAGCAAACGTTCTATAACAAAGAAATGCGAGGTTTCGAGCACTTAGATCAGTGACAATGCGTGACTTCTGGACGTGCGAAATACTTTAAGGCGCTTCTGCGTTACTGCCCAACTTCCACTTTTGTGCTATCTGCTCCATTTCTTGATAATTTCATCAGTATTTTACCTTAAATAGCCCTTCTAGACATTTGTAGACGTTATCGTGACTTGTAAAATGCTGTTCGTTAATGAGGACACATGGACTATCACGGCTAACCGCTCAACAACACCGATATGTGTTCTTAAGAACACGGCGGAATCCAACCACGTGCATTAGTAATAGAAACTTATAACTCTGAAAATGAGTGTTTTCTATATCACTAGAAGTTATGAAACTATGAATTTATTGTCCCAGAAAAATAACTACCATAAAAATTTTATGTTAATCTATCATAGCAGTATGCAACAACCTACCTTTCAGTGTTTCCTTGTGTTTACCGTGTTTGCTGTTGTTGGATGTAAGTTCCGCCAATTGTGCACCGCTTTTTCCAAGTTCCCAAACATGTTTCAGCACCTCTGTGCCATCAGCAGTGGGTTTATGTTTCATTTAATCTTTAATGTGAACATTTTTACTAAATGATTACAATATTACCGGAATATTTAGTTCACACAACAATTTGTTTCTTTTAGTTAATACCTTTACACTCAGTTTGCTTGGTTTTTCAGGACCACTTGTGCATTATTTATTGCAGGTAGCTTGTCATCTGAAACTAAACGATGTTGTGGGAAATTCTGTTGGGAGTTAACCTATCATTTTATGCTTTAAACGTAATTTAGTTTGTCGCGATATTTCGTGACTTTTTGTGTGACAAGCTCTTTTTTCTGAGCATGATGACAAAAAAGGGCTTTTACTCACGTTTTTGTGTGGCAAGCCCTTTTTCTGAGCATGATGAGTGCATACAGAGTGTAAAGGTATTAACTAAAAGAAACAAATTGTTGTTTGAACTAAATATTCCTGTAATTTTGTAATAATTTAGTAAAAATGTTCACATTACATATTAAATAAAACAGAAACTCACTGATGTTGGCACAGAGGTGCCGAAACATGTTTGGGAACTTCGAAAAAACGGTGATGGCAGAAATTACATCCAACAGTTTTGTTATAAACTATCGTGGGAATACTTGGGATCTTATCAAGTTGGACTAACTAGAGATGTTGAACGAATAAATGGTAGAGCAGCAATATAATAAGTTTGTGTTTCTGCAGAACGCTTTCACACCAATGGTAATAAATCTAAAAACAAATTTTCTAAAACTGGTTATCGGTTTCAATCTACCGCCCTCAAATAAGAATCCACTACGGATCTCGAAAATGAAATTAGATCAATTAAAACGTGAAAATGCAAGGCGCAATTTATCTAACAATTCGAACAGCGTAAATCAGAAGTTGTTCTTCCCGTTCTCAATTCGTCCTATCCTCGATCTAGCACGAATAGACGACCATTCACAGCACGTTATTGGAAACTATCTTTTGCAGCGTGTTGCATATTCTAAACGCCAAGGTACGACGACAGAGGCACTCTTCCCTTACACAGTGCCGGCCGAAGTGGCCGTGCGGTTAAAGGCGCTGCAGTCTGGAACCGCAAGACCGCTACGGTCGCAGGTTCGAATCCTGCCTCGGGCATGGTTGTTTGTGATGTCCTTAGGTTAGTTAGGTTTAACTAGTTCTAAGTTCTTGGGGACTAATGACCTCAGCAGTTGAGTCCCATAGTGCTTAGAGCCATTTGAAGCCTTACACAGTGCACTGCCTCCTCACTGACTGCCTACCGTGCCACGTGCATGCTACCGGCGCTTAATATTCGTTTCATGTAGGTTGTCGCCTGCGTCACTTCCGTGCGGACGTCAAGACATCTATCAGCAACAGGAATTGTGGTATCACTACAAGGAAGGCGTACTCCCAAATGGCCTATGCTTTAGAGACCACAAAATCAACACATTATACCTGGTATCTAGTACAAATTTTTGTTGCTATCCGTGAATTAAATGCTTCTTAGAATTTTCTGCAACAGACAATTTGGATCCCTTTTTGCAGGTGTGCACCTTCTGCTGCCTTAAAGTAGGTTAGACAGACTGACGTCTCAGTATCTCCAAATATACCACAAATTGTAATTTTTAGTGTACCGTACTTCAGTCGGTAAAAACGGAACCCTCATAGCGTCACTTTGTTGTCCGTCTGTCTGTCCGACAATTCAGGAATCGAGTTGAAATTTATATCACATAGTAATATCTACGGCCTCTTGTCGCTGTAAAAAAGTGAAGCTTACGTGTCACTACAATCAAAAGATACGGCCATTTTTATCACATATTTTGACACTCGCAAACTCATTCATCAAAAACTACATGGTAATTCACGTCGACCTAGAGTCATGAAATTTACCAAGAAGCAAGGTTTCACACTACAACCAAAGGAAAAAAAATCCGAAATTTGTTAATTTGTAATCACATCACATAAAAAAATATTTCTTTTGTCATTTTCTATCTGACATCAGACTTGAAATTAATACATTTTCGAAAGTCTTTGAATCCCTGTATCAGATATCTTACCAGTATCAGTTCGATAACAGACAAAAATCTTCGAGATCCTCGATTTCCGAAATGCATTATCTGTCTACAAACACAATTAAGTTTGTACGGAATCCTCGGTGTGTGAGTCCTACTCGCACCTGGCCAATTTTCTTTGTCAAGGCCTCACAACGGTTCCAGTGCTGGTCGTAAATCAGTAGAAGGCCGGCCAAGGCTAACCACTTCAAATCAAGCGTTAGTAACACGTCGAAATCCGTCGACGTTTATAACAAAATAATGTGCAGAGTTATCAGTTGCCTCAGCACAGGACAAGCAGAATTAGTAGGCGCCGCAAAAAATCTCATTGGTGCCAAGAAATTCGATTACTAGGAACTACATTCATAGACATAAAATCTGCCAGGTTAGCCGAGAGCGCTAACGCGCTGCTTCCTCGTGTAGGCACGCCGGCCCCGGATCGAATCCGCCCGGCAGATTCTGACGAGGGCCGGTATGCCGGCCAGCCTGGATGTGGTTTTCAGGCGGTTTTCCACATCCCACTAGTTAAATACCAGGCTGGTCCCCAAGTCCCACCTCAGTTACACGCATCGTGGACATTTGAAGCACTTTCGCACTATTTCATGATTTACACTAGACACAGATAGCTGGAGTACACTCATTCCGTTCTGGGGGGTGTGGGGGTGGCGGCAGGAAGGGCATCTGGCTACCCCTTAAAATTAACCATGTCAAATCCGTACGTAACCCTGCCGACCCTTCGCACGATGCGGAACAAAGGCAGTAGCAAAAGAAGAAGATGAAATTCATAGACATAAAAGACGCATCGGTACGGTGCAATGAAGTATCGCCTTATCGGATTGTATGCAAACTGAAGATTGTAATGGTTCTTTATTTACGTGACCATTACGGCACTCCAACCCCAGTTCTCGATACCAGTAATATCGTACTACTTTTCTGCAAAGTAACAGACATATTTTTGTGACAATATTCACATTTGGTTTTATCAATGTATAGGTACTCCTATGTATCGATATATTACAGTGATATGGTTCTTGTGTGTATTCATTTCTGTGAGACTGTCATAATCTTTGACTTACTTGTAACCGTTTTGGCGCGAATGCGCACAGAGCAGTCTTTGTTTCACTTTGCAGAAGTTAAGTTGTTATTTCGGTTTGTAAAAGAACAGTCAAGTCTTGTGTTTGGTTAAAGTGGAAATTAAATATATGAAGATTGATACAAAACTGTTTTCTTGATGATGTGACAATTAAGAAGAAGTTTAATAAAAATGTGGATCGTGAACACCAAGTCAAAAATTATTTGTACCATAGCATTGTTCTGATCTGGGATTGTTTGATTATTAAGAATTTCCTGAAAAACGCATTCGTTAGGTCTTCAGATATTGCTAAAATACAGATCTGGACCTTCTAGCAGTCAAAGTGGAATCACCCTAGAATCAACAAGATGAGCCATAACAACTTCGACGAAATCTACGTGGGAATCCATTCAAGATAAGTGCCAAAATAAATGACTTTTTTACAGTGACTTCATTATTTCCATGCTGAGGCTACAATCCACAGTCAATAACTTTGTTGTTGCCCGATAAAGCGAACATATGCTGCGTGAGCAACATTATTAATCTGATTTCTAAGCTACTTTGCAAGTGGTGGTATTGTTAGAAGGTGGACTGGGCAGAAAGGAAAGGAAAGGGAGTGGTGATGTCAGCTGCATCGGGACGTTACATGGAATCAGCGGCGACGAGTGAAAACGCGTACCGGACCAGGAGCTCCTGCTTACTAGGCAGGTGGGTTAATGACTGCGCCACCGGGACACAGTGTGTATCGCAACGGCGTGTACTGTCGCGGTACTCCTTACGGGCGACCCACATTCCCACCGAACGCCTCCTATCCACAGTCCCTGTCCATTTCCTTCACGCTCGCTACTCTGAGATTCCCGCAGGAGGTAGGATGCATTTGTGCGTACTGTAGTGATCCAGCTACACGCAGCTAACAAAATTAAGACTTCACCTGCTATGTTGTCTAGTTCAGTTATGAATCAAACCGTATATAGTAATCGTGACTCAGTCCTGCCACTAAATTTTCGACAAACTGCCATAAAACACTGAGTCAAACTTGCTCGTTGGAAATCTGATGTGGTGTGGAAAAAACACTCTCTGATTTCTACTAACAGAATTTGGCGATTTTGCCTAACACAGTTAAATACGGTACACCTGCATGCGTATATGGTTATGATGGTGTGGCAATATGACATTTACTTCTAAGTGAACACAAAGTACTCAGTCTGACACTTGTTATTATGTTTACTCGCATCTACGTATATCGCACCAAGCGAGTGTCAACAGCTCTGCTGTCATTGGCTGTTGCATTTAGCTTTATGGCGGGCGCCACAATTCGCACAAATACAATGCCTAAATAATTGCACATCAAATTCACTCACAGAAATTACGGTGTACACATGTTTCACACTCACCAAGAGATACTTAAAACAGTAGGCAGTGGCAGCAGCGCTAAAATTAAGAATGACAGAAATAGGCATAGGATTGGAAACAACTTTACTAATGGAGGTCAATAATGTCTACATTAATAACAAAATTTCGCTAACTTCACATTTATTTTAAAGAACAGACAAATTGAAGATTAGTTTCTTCGAACAAGTTCCAAATAGAAAGTTTAAAATTTTAATTGATCTTTTAGTCTTTGACGAGAGCTAAAGCAGCCAGTGAGGTGCAATGTCGTTGCCAGCTTATCATTGCAGACGGCGTGTTGAAATCAGCTCCAACATCTGTAGATGCTGCATATGAATTCTCATGTGGAATTTTACTTTCCACTCGGCGACGATTTCACCAGTGGTGTATTATAGGCCACTGAATAATAGGCCGTTGTTACAGTTGTTGCCAACATTCAACTTCAGCATTCGCACGAGCGATTTACTATGTCTCTCATGTACAACACTGTCGCAACACAGTTCAGTAGAGGTTTTTAAAGTTATTTCGATCGCGGAATTCGTTTACCATGCGAATAACGCGAACGCGAACTCGCCACTGTTGGCGGTAACATGCACACTCGTAATAAAGTTTCTATGCGCCTGTGGCACAATTAACGGTTCACGCACACGGCACTCAGCGACGGCGCTAATATGCACTGAAATTATAAAGTATTTGGAACACACAAACTACAATGTCGTCCGTCCATAGCTATGTTGTAGTCACGCGACGCAGTTCGTTTGGCGGTTTTACACAAGCCAACTTCTCTGTCCACTTTAAACGTTTTTACATTCCGTTACACGAAGCAGCAGAAATGTATCTCATCGTTAATCACTTTCGTTCGCCCCGACTGTTTCACGACACGATACAGTCAGCACACTTTTAACCTCCTTCCGCCTTCTCAGTACAATCATGATTCCACACATGCTCTTCTCACACTGTGCGACCCTCACAATCGATATTCTGATCGCTCTCGTCCTGCTTGTACAATATCTCAGGTATAAATTTAGCTTTTCAAAGTCATTCCAATCAAAATTGACGCAATAAATGACAAACGAAGAATCAAAATATTTTACGTATTCAGTTGACAAGAAAACCTAATTACTAATGTCCAAAACGGAGATAATATCATTTGCATACTATTACTTTCAACGAACAGTTACTTATTACATTATAGAACAAAACAAACACTATGCTGTATCACCAGAAATTCATGTACAACTATGAAAAAAGAAAGAATGCTAGAAAGGAAAAAGAAAAAAAAAGTCTTACATAGCACGCAACTAGCGGTGTTTTCAAAATATGCACTGAAGAAGGTGGACCCTTTGCCCCTCTCGACTAATCAGTTATACGAATGCGTGGTGTCTATTCTTTCGGACATGTCTGAAAGAACAGACACCACGCATTGGTATAATTGTCCAGTTGCTAAACATCCGTCCGCCTGAGTTTAACGTTAAGACTGATCGCCTTCTGTGTTGTACAGCATTTGAGAAGAGTGAGCTACGTAACATCTCTGGATTTCAGCCTCTGCCTCCCTTTCATTTCAATTATACTCGTCCATTACAATGCATTACAATCTCGATTTTCCATCCAGTGCAGATACGTACTTGATACGTCACAACAGGTTGAAAGCCAGTAACGGCAAACTATCTTCACTAGAACCTAATCCAGAAGACCTATATAGGAAATCAGCATTACGCTTCATGTTCATTGCCACGGTTTGTGTGAAATTTATTTTTATATGTAAACAACAAGATTACAGTCAAAACAGTTCGAGACCAGATTAATAAGAAACATTTATTTATTGATTGTCGAAGTAAGCATGTTGTTAAGAAGATCGTTGCAATAATCGCGTGGAGTCCATGAAATCCTGTGGCAACGGAAAATGTTGGTCCACAATCTGCATCAGCGATAGTGAAGGGTTCTTTGCAATGTTCATATACTTGAAGCAAAGTGAAACATAGTCCCGATAGTACTGTGAAGAATAGTTCTCGTCATGCTTCAGTGTGGTTGGCCGGCCGGAGTGGCCGAGCGGTTCTAGGCGCTTCAGTCTGGAACCGCGCGACCGCTACGGTCGCAGGTTCAAATCCTGCCTCGGGCGTGGATGTGTGTGATGTCCTTAGGTTAGTTAGGTTTAAGTAGTTCTAAGTTCTAGGGGACTGATGACCTTAGAAGTTAAGTTCCATAGTGCTCAGAGCCATTTGAACCATTTTTCAGTGTGGTTAGAACCTATAAGTCTGTGGTGTTCTCATATTAGTGTTACTCCTGATGCAAGAAGAATCGCTATATTAAGAAATTGAATTTGAATAGTGTTGAAAGACTGAATTCCTATTGGTAGTCACAGTATTCTTAATTCAACTGTTGGTGCTAGTCTTCTACTGAATAAGGCCCAGAAGACCGATACGGAAAACAGAACTTCTGATGCAATAAATAAAATTATTCCTCATCGTAATCCAATTAAGACAAATCCTGTACGTTATACTTCGTATGTTCCCTTTCTGACTACATTCGGTTTTAATGCTTCACATTTTCTATGTAGCTTCTCCCCAGTTGAGTACAACGCTCAGAACCTTAATATAAACACATTAAACCTTCAGTAAAGTCCTTCTTTGGGATATTGTTCAACTCCCTCGTCACATTGGCTTGAATGTCGGTTATGTCGTCAATGTATTCATCCTTCATATGAATTTCTGCAATTTTTCGTTCCGCGGTAATTTCGTGCTGATAACAAAAAGTCTCGTCACCAGTGATGATTTTTTTTCCCAGAAAAGAGTTGTCCGCATTCAGCATTTCAATCACATCGCGGCAGGCACACAGCCTTCGTTGTTTTTGTTCGGGATTCAAGGTGTGTGGCACAAACTTTGCGCACACTTTTCTCTTCTTCAAAACATTCTGGACAATGTACACTGCTTGGCTTGGAGATGTTGTTCCGCTACGATTGGTGGCCAAGCTGCCACTGTAATTACTGCGCTGACTCCGCTTATACGTCAGGAACCAAATCAGTCTCGGATCTTTGTGGACGGAGAGTGTACGTTTTCAGCCTTAACATACTATGTACATCCCTTCTTTCATCTTGTCTTCTTCAACACCTATACGGCACCACAGCTCGATAATAAAGATACGGAAATCAAATGAACATTGTAATAGCAAAAGGTTGCCACAATGGATAGAAGTACTGTTCCACAAACTGCGAAAAATAAGTATTACCTCAGACGAACTGTTTATTTCCCTTACATGCTGTAAGCACATTGTAGCAACAACACAAATAATATCATTTACGGAGATTCAAGATTCTCAGAGGAGGTGGATAAAGATACATAGTCGTTGTTGTTGTTGTGGTCTTCAGTGCTGAGACTGGTTTGATGCAGCTCTCCATGCTACACTATCCTGTGCAAGCTGCTTCATCTCCCAGTACGTACTGCAGCCTACATCCTTCTGAATCTGTCTAGTGTATTCATCTCTTTGTCTCCCTCTACGATTTTTACCCTCCACGCTGCCATCCAATACTAAATTGGTGATCCCTTGATGCCTCAGAACATGTCCTACCAACCGATCCCTTCTTCTAGTCAAGTTGTGCCACAAACTCCTCTTCTCCCCAATTCTGTTCAATACCTCCTCATTAGTTATGCTATCTACCCATCTAATCTTCAGCATTCTTCTGTAACACCACATTTCGAAAGATTCTATTCTCTTCTTGTCCGATCTATTTATCGTCCATGTTTCACTTCCATACATGGTACACTCCATACAAATACTTTCAGAAACGACTTCCTGACACTTAAATCTATACTCGATGTTAACAAATTTCTCTTCTTCAGCAACGCTTCCTTGCCAGTCTACATTTTATATCCTCTCTACTTCGACCATCATCAGTTATTTTGCTCCCCAAATAGCGAAAGTCGTTTACTACTTTAAGTGTCTCATTCCCTAATCTTATTTCCCCAGCATCACCCGAGTTAACTCGACTACATTCCATTATGCTCGTTTTGCTATTGTTGATGTTCATCTTATATCCTCCTTTCGAGACACTGTCCATTCCGTTCAACTGCTCTTCCAAGTCCTTTGCTGTCTCTGACAGCATTACAATGTCATCGGCGAACCTCAAGGTTTTTATTTCTTTTCCATGGATTTTAATACCTACTCCGAATTTTTCTTTTGTTTCCTTTATTGCTTGCTCAATATACAGATTGAATAACATCGGGGAGAGGCTACAACCCTGTCTCATTTCCTTACTAACCACTGCTTCCCTTTCGTGCCCCTCGACTCTTATAACTGCCATCTGGTTTCTGTACAAATTGTAAATAGCCTTTCGCTCCCTGTATTTTACCCCAGCCACCTTTAGAATTTGGAAGAGAGTATTCCAGTTAACATTGCCAAAAGCTTTCTCTAAGTCTACAAATGCTAGAAACGTAGGTTTGCCTTTTCTTAATCTTTCTTCTAATACAAGTCGTAGGGTCGATATTGCCTCACGTGTTCCAATATTCCTGCGGAATCCAAACTCGTCTTCCCCGAGGTCGGCTTCTAGCAGATACATAGCACAGTCACATTAATGTGACCACCACCTCTGTTCGACGTCAAAGTACGATAACCACACACAGAGGGCAGGTGGCAGCACTAACAATGGAGGGTATAAAAAAGTTGTCGGGGTGGGGTGGGGGGGACGTAGAAAACAGTGCAGTCATTGTCGTAATGTGGGAACGGACCGATTTATCTGACGTCCAAAACGGAATGATCATTGGCTTCCGGGCCAAGGATGGAAGCGTTTCCGAAACTGCTAAGTCTGTAAACTGTTCACGTGCTGTTGCAGTTGAGTACACAGACAAAATGGCGCCACCGACGCAGCTTCAGTGCACTACGGGCAATAGATGACAGGGTTGGACGAAGGCTGCTAAGATATGTGAGGGCGAACTGAGGTACAACAGTTGAGAAGCTGACCGCCCTGATGAGCTACCAACAGTGTCTCCTCCTCAACCGTCCGACGAACATTGCTGCGTATGGACCTCCGCGACAGGCGCCTGATTTATCCACCCATGCTGACTGCTGTTCATCGTCGAGGAAGGCTGGAGTTTGTACATCAATACTGCAACTGAACGTCCACTGAGATGAACCAGGTTTTATGCTCCATCGGACAAATGGCCGTTGACTTGTACGGCCCTGCAACTATCGTCGGAAGGGTCTTGGCCGGAGGAGGAAGCCTGTGATCTGGGAAATATTTTCGTGGCGTTCCGTAGACGATCTCGTCACTCTGGAAGGCACAATGGATCAACACAAATATGCAGCTAACCTTGGGGGCCATGGCCACACCTACAGGCAGTCTGTTGTTTCTCGGCATGACGGCATCTACCAGCAGGACAACAGGACAATGCAACGTGTCACATAGCTGGTAGTGAATGTGTGTGGGTCTAAGAGCTCCAGGATGAGTTTTCTGTACACCCCTGGTCACCATATTCCGTCCTTCCCCCCCTCCCCGCCCTCCCCCACTTATTTAAATCCAATTGAAAGTCTGTGGGACTACCTCGATTGGGCTGCTCGCGCAATGGATCCTCAACCGTGAAACCTAGCGCAGCTGGCCACAGCACTGTAGTTGGCATTGCTCTACATCCCTGTCGGCATCTTCCAGAACATCACTGACTCTCTCTCTGCACGTCCGCACTGCAAACTGTGGTTATTCAGAGATTTGTATAAGTGACTGGAGCCTGTATGTCTTGTGAATAAAATGTAGCGAATGCTCACGCTGGTAAGAGATATTCCGAGACTATTTAATGATGATTTTGAGGCTTTATTGGAGCTACATTCCCCCCCCCCCTCCTCCCCTCCTCCCATTCCCCCTCTCCTGCCCCCCCCCCCCCCCTCTGCGAATGAAACCAAACACAAAGGCTGCAAATGGAGGGATTGTGCCAGCCAGGCCAGATGAGGTCTTGCAATCTGACGATAACCAAAACATTGTTTACGTTGTCTGTAGTACGATAGTACGTAAGAGCACAGAACCCTCACGCTGTAACTAAAATAGCCGCCAAGGTGGCCGAGCGGTTCTAGGTGTCACAGTCTGGAACCGCGCGACCGTTACGGTCGCAGGTTCGAATCCTCCCTTGGGCATGGATGTGTATGATGTCCTAAGGTTAGTTAGGTTTAAGTAGTTCTAAGTTCTAGGGGACTGATGACTTCAGAAGTTAAGTCCCATAGTGCTCAGAGCAATTTGAATCATTTGTAACCAAAATATTTCTTTACCCGCAAGTGGGCCATTGTATAACAACTTTTGTAATATGAGGTGATTATAATTCGCATGTTACTACTGATCGGTCTGAAACGATTTTTAACTTCTTGATAATATACCGAAAGAAGCTTTGTAGTAAAAGGCGAGCTATGAATATCGATTAAAATTTTCTCTACAATGCGTAATTAAAAAATTTCATTTTTTTTCCTGACGATATGCACTCACACAGCATCGTGAAGAGGGACACCTTTGCTGTCCTAGCTCAAGAGAAATGAACTCTCCAGTTCCAAGAGGAAAAAACTATACTTGGTTGCTAAAGACATTTAGGTGGTTTTACATCTTTGCAACGATGCTGTTGTGCATGTAAGAAGTTTTTGTTTTTAGTCTCTCCTTCTGCTACCTCACTGAGGAGCCATAGAACAGTGCGATGTCGTCCTGTGGAATGGCAGTCCACTCTTTGGCTACTCAGTGTCGCAGTGGGTCAAGGTTTATTTCTGGCCTTGGAGAGCCGACCGCGCGCTGTCAGATCGTGGGCATCACGCTAAGCACGGAAGTTAACGTATAGCTGGGAGAACTCGGTAGCTACGGAGAAACGCTACGTAAGAGGCCTTTGCCCAACTGGAAGGCCACACACCCTCTACAATTCAAACGACACCTCGAGTGCTAAGATGACGTTGTAAGGTGTGCGCCGTATTCTTCATTGGACCACTTACGATCACATCAGGCGATTAGTCAAAGTGTAAAGCGAGGCAGGAACTGCTCATCTCAAACTACCATCCAACTAAAACTTTACTGGTAACTTCTAATGTACTCCTTCCGCAGAAGACCATACCTATGCTCCGCTGCACCATATTTTCGATTTCTTACTCCAGTGACAGTATTTGAGGTACGTTTCAAGGAAGCGAGACATTTACACAGCAGCGAAAGTGACTCATAGACGAATCATTGAACCATAATAGTTGTTACTGGCGTTACACGTCGAGTGCAACATGGGTCCTGATTCGGTCAGCGGTCGCGGATCAATACACATTGGCTAATTGAGTGGTGCAGTTGTCTATCCATCACTGTTGACGGGAACCAAGGCCGCTGATATGTTGACCTTCCTCGGTCACTGATGTATAACGTCGCAAAGCCACGCATTGCAAGAGTTGTCACCCACGTCCATGACAGGATATTGCTCAAATTTATGAAAGAAGAAACATTCTTGGTTGCAAAATTGGATTTTTTAATTTTATTATCCTCCAATAACGCGTCTCGCCTTACACGAGGCAGCTTCAGATTGGCCTAGGAGAAAAAATACAACCTTTCTTATAAATGGCTTGACTCCGATTTAGCAAAATTGGACTAGCGAGAAAAAATACTGGCAAAACACGGTGTTAAGCACATAGGATGCCGCGCATACAAATGTCCCATCATGAAACCGCCTTAGTCAGAATTTGAAAAAAACATTGCACAGTGTCTACATCTACATCTCCATTTATACTCCGCAAACCTCCCAACGGTGTGTGGCGGAGGGCACTTTACGTGCCACTGTCATTACCTCGCTTTCCTGTTCCAGGCGCGTATGGTTCGCGGGAAGAACGACTGCCGTAAGCCTCCGTGCGCGCTCAAATCTCTCTAATTTTACATTCGTGATCTCCTCGGGAGGTATAAGTAGGGGGAAGCAACATATTCGATACCTCATCCAGAAACGCACCCTCTCGAAACCTGGACAGCAAGCTACACCTCAATGCAGAGCGCCTCTCTTGCAGAGTCTGCCACTTGAATTTTCTAAACATCTTCATAACGCTATCACGCTTACCAAATAAGCCTGTGACGAAACACGCCGCTTCCCACGCCCGGGTTCCCGGGTTCGATTCCCGGCGGGGTCAGGGATTTTCTCTGCCTCGTGATGACTGGGTGTTGTGTGATGTCCTTAGGTTAGTTAGGTTTAAGTAGTTCTAAGTTCTAGGGGACTGATGACCATAGATGTTAAGTCCCATAGTGCTCAGAGCCATTTTTGAAACACGCCGCTCTTCTTTGGATCTTCGCGTCTCCTCTGCCAACCCGACCTGGTACACATCCCACATTGATGAGCAATACTCAAGTGTCCTCTAAGATAAGAGTAAAATATATTTGAATATGACCGATAAAATGTTCAGAAACCAGTAAACAGTCTAGTGCACTAAAAGCCCAAAACATACTAAAACTAAAATTTGAAATTTAAAAATACATAAAAAAACAACTTACTGACGTAGACGATGTTAAATACACGCGATAATCGCCGCAGCAGGTAGTTGCTCTTGTCAATTTTTTTAAAAATGGCCTCGCGTGGTGTCCTACAAAACACATAACCTCGAGAATAGTCAAGAAATAATCAAAAGCAAACAACGGGCTTGGTCTCACAAGAAGTACGCATATCTGTATAAATTGGAAGCAGATTACCTTGTCAGATATGCGGCGCCGTCCACATCCACTAAAACGATATCAAGTCTCCAGAGATGCTTCACACAGTAAATACTTAGGAAGCAGAGTTGCTCAAGCTTCTGGCTATGTGCATAGTACTGGGCATAGAAATGTACAAGAAGTATACGGCTAGTATACGCAACCTACGACAGATGGCTCATGTAAATTCACAAAGAGAAATACGACGAGCAATAAAGCCATATAAAATATCTTCCTTAAAATTACCGGGTAGATGTTTATACAAATGGGTCATAATAAACAAGAGAAATAAATTTTTAAAAAATCAATTAAGTATAAAAGTATATATTGGTGTGGCGCAAGTGAATAAAACCTGCACGAGGGAACCAAGAGAACTAATTTCTTAGCGGACCAAGTAATATTATGGCTAAAAATCATTCCGTATACTTTTTCCCCTTGAGTCAAAATTAGGTCACAGACGCGCTAGATAACGTCATATAATAGTCGGTAAGCTCAGAAAGTAAGACAGAATCAGTAATATTCTATCCGGGTGCTCTTGGTTCCCTCGTGCAGGTTTTATTCGTTCGCACCACAGCAGTATGCACTTTTCTAATTGTTGATTTTTTTAAATTTATTTCTCTTGTTTATTATGACCTATTAGTATAAACATTTTACCTGGAATTTTAAGGAAAATCATTTACATGACTTTACTGTTTGCCACGTTTCTCTTAGTGATTACATGAGCCGTCTTCTGTGGGCTGCGTATACTAGCCGTATACTTCTTGTACGTTTCTATGCCCAGTACTATGTGCACAGCGAGAAGCATACGCAACTCCGCCTCCTACGTATTTACTGTGATGCATCTATGTGGGCTTCATCCCGTTTTAGTGGATTTGGACGGCGCCTCATAGCTGACAGGGTAACCTGCTGCCTATTTATACAGATATGCGTACTTCCTGTGGGACTCAGTCGGTTATTTGCTTTTGAATACTTCTTGACTATTTTCGAGGTGATGTGTTTTGTAGGGCACCACGCAAGGCCTTTTTTAAAAGGCAGGGGCAACTACCTTCTGCGGCTTTCATGTGTCTTTAGGCGCGATTTTCCCGTGAATTCAACATCAGCAATTTGTTTCTTACATATTTTTAAATCTTTGTTTGAGTGTGTTTTGTGCTTTTAGTGCATTAGACTGTTTACTGGCTTCTGAATAATTTATCGGTCATGTTTCACACCGCTCATTTTTTTATTTTTTTTGTTTCAAATTATGACCACGGCGATTTTCTGATAGGACATTTGTATGCATGGCATCCGGTGTGCTTAACACGATATTTTGCGAGTAAGTTATTTTATTTTCTCTTGCTATTCAAATTTTGCTAAATCGGGGTCATGCCATTTATAAGAAACGTTGTATTTTTTCTCGTAGACCAATCTTAAGACGCATTGTATAAGGTGAAACGCGTCATTGGAGGGTAAATAAAATTAAAAAATCCAGTTTTGCAACCAAGACTGCTTGTTCTTTCATATTGCTGCCGCTAATTGCAATACCACGCAGCGTATGCTGGGATTGCATATTCCGCCCTGGTATGTCCCCTATACTCCCATTTGACGCACAATACAGGGTTCAAAACCGGAAACAAATTGGTCTGGGGTAATCTATGACGTAGGCATTCTAGGAATTAGATGGAGCACAATTTTCTGAATAATGTTTCGTCAGAGACTGTAGAGAACGTTTCAGTTCGTCGCAGTTCACAGTTTAGAAAAATGAGCATCCTGAATTACAATAATTAACAAGAACAGCTGAACTGTTTGTTCAGATCGTGCAACTGACGTCATGTCGTGATGCCATCCGAGCTTGTCAGGGATTTCTATGTCAAGGCGAAGTGCGTTTTTAACACCACGTTCCACGTTATATTTAATTTTGTGTTTTTCTTCTTATAGAAGTTGTTTTATTGGTTATCTTTTGCCACTGTGCATATTCTAATGAACATAATTTTAGTTCTTGAGAATCCTAAATGATGTTTTTATTCTGGTTCCAACAAAAGATCAGTTCTAGTCGATTCGATTTGTGTGGGCTGTAATGCGACAACTAGTTTTGTGTAATGTACTGCAGGCACAAGGGAATTTACATGGACTGTTATCTATTTGCACTTGGACGATAGCACCATGTCACTGATCGTGTAGTAGACTTCTGAATTAGTTTTTTTTTTTCATGTTTCATGTATGTGAAAATGCATCCGCACCAGGGACTCTACTGGAACGTAAAATCTTTAATAAGTGTTTAAGTTTCCAACATATTGTGCACACCCACAAGAATTAAATCAGTCGTACATGAAGTCTTCTCGTCGTAGGACTGAAAAACTGAGTGGAGCAGTCTTGAAAACTTATACAAAGCAAGAAACAGAGTAATTCTAATCTCCCAGGCGGCATTTAGACGACAGAGAGCGGGGCACATTTCAAATTGATGCCATGAATAGGCCCTAAATAAGAACATCCCAGTCGAAGATCAGATTACAAGAAGAATAGAAGAGTAGTGTGTCCGTCAGTGTGTTCTGCTTCAGTATCGACCGACGACTTAGTACTATCTGCTATGGCGTTACTATGGCCTCAGTGGCAGAGCGCCTGTCACACCGCTGGGCTGCTTACCAAGCGTTAGTCTCTGACCCGTCCAGCTAGACAGCCCTCATTTGTCAAGAAAGTACTGCTGGAGAAAATTTGCTGTTAGCAAACGTTCTCGTTTGTCACTTATGTCGACTGTAAAACTGTGCTTCGAAGTGACTATACTACGTTTCGTTAATTCCATTACACCACTCCTCAAAAAGAATTTAACGGAGAAGCTCTTGCTTTTTTCATAAAACCTTCTGTTTTCTTTTTACAAAAAATCCATTAAGCAGCATCTACAGGGTCCCACAGGGAATGGCCAATATTCAGTAACATGACTGGAACGGTCATTCGAAATGAAAAGATCAAGTAAATGTGGGTTCTAATATGCATACCTTAAGAGCTATGAACACTTTTTCAGTAGAAGAGACGTGTTTCACAGCAGCGAAGGTGCACAAATACTCATAGCTCTTAAGATATGCACTTTTAGAGTCCATGTTCATTACACATTTTCTCCTTGCTTTGGTCCATACGGCAATTTTTCAAAATATGAAAAGCGAAGAGTTTTCATTAGAAGAGATTTGTTTCACTGTAAGGAAATGAGGAAGTAGACTTTTTTGCTTCTTATCATCATTCCTATCGTACCCCTGAATATTGACCACGCTACACCCACACCATATTTCGCAAGCCAGCAAACGGTGTGTGGCGGAGGGTACTTTTGGTACCACTAACTGATGCCCAGTGCCCGTTCCACTAGCCAATGCCGTTGGAAGAATGATTGTCCGCAAGCTCTACTTTCTCGAATGTTCTCGTCTTGGTCATTAAGGGAGATCTATGTGGGAGGAAGTAATATGTTTTCCGACTCTTCCCGAAAAATGCTCACTCGAAACTTCAATAGTGAACTTATCCGTAGTCCACACTGCCACTTATAACGTCTCTCTCTGAAGTGTGCTGAACATCTCTGTAATGATCTCACGCCGACTAAACTAACCCCCTCTTCGTTGGATCTACTCTATCTCTTTTATCAATCCTACGTGGTAAGGATCATAGATTGATAGATAATGCTCAAGAGTTACCTTGTAAACCACTTCCTTCACGTATGAGTCATATTTTATTAAGCTTCTTCTTATGAATCTGGCATCTGCTTTTGCTACTGTTTGTTTTATGTGGCCATTGCTTTATATGGCCATTCCACTTAAGGTCACTCTGGATAGTTATTCATAGATACTGTATGGTACATATTGTTTCCAGAAATTTGTCATCTGTAGTGTAGTTGTACAGTAATTGACTTCTTTTCCTATATATTCCTCCTGAGACTTTCTGTATTTGCTTTACTTAGGCATCACTCGTTAACTGTTCTTTTTTAGCTAATTCTTTTGTCAGGACACCTACCTACTTCCTCAGTTTCTGGCAGAGAGGACAATTACATTTAGACCCATACAGTGTGTCCCGTATGCCCCTGAAATCCAGGTATGCAGCAACTGAATCGCGCTGTCATCAGACGGTGGTGGAGGTCGGGATGTGGTTGCAGACACGCAAATATCCACTGACTACAGTCTTTCTCGAAAAGTCTGTCTCATACGCACATTAAAGTGAGCAAAAAGTTCTTGCGAAGCAAAGGCGCATGCATGTGATTAAACTTCCGTCACAATAACTTCTTTTTGATACGTAAAACGAAATTTCAGTAATTGGAAACAGAGGCGCCACAAGGTTTTGAGATTACTCAAACACTTAAGCTTCTCGTTGATAGTGGAAAAATAATTTAATCGGCTTTCTACGGCTCATCTTGTGGATTCTGTTAAATTTGAGACACAGTGTGTACCAAATAAAACATTTTTGTTTTCTTTGAAACTCTGCAATGATGTGCATTACTAAGACTGTTACAGTCAGAGACTATCACTTAGCGACTGATCAATACAAGAAAGTCTGACAACACACCCTCACGGCTTGACTTCTGCCAGAACTTCTCTCCAAGTTTACGAGCTGCACAGAAGCTCTCCTACAGGTCTTGATGGACTAGCAATCCTCGAAGAAAGGATATCACACTGAAATGGCTTAGACACTTCCATCGTTCCATATCGAATACGTCACTAGAGTGGAGCGTGGACTGTTATGAAACTTCCTGATGTACTACCACTGAGTCCGAGTACAAAACGCGGACTCGAACCCACAAAAGGCAAGTATCTGTATTCCAGTCTCAATGTGGCAAGAAGTTATAACCTGCCACGAAGTTACCCAGCAGCACACACTTCCTTGCAGGGTTAAAAATTTTCTAAACAAATTGTGATCTGTGTGAATCTCTCTGTGATAATGGAAATAAAATGGGCGTACGGCATCGTTGGTCGGGAGGCCCCATCCGGGGACGTTCGGCCGACAAGTGCAAGTCTTATTTCAGTCGACGCCATATCGAGAGACTTGCGCGCCGGTGATGAGGATGAAATGCTGATGAAGACAACACAACACCCAGTCCCCGAGCGGGGAAAATCTCCAACCCCGTCGCGAATCGAACCCGGGCCCACTTGCATGGGAGGCGAGTACGTTACCACCCAGCTAAGCAGGCGAACTATGTGATAATATTTATATTTCAATCAGAATACCAGTTCAGAGTTATTGGTAATCTGCACAAAGTCTTACCCCTCAAGTAGTATATCTGCCGAACAACTATGCACGAATGATTGATTTGAGGAAAATGCAGACAACTAAGCCAAAATAATATGAATTATAGGCCCAGATGGAAAACGTCTGCGCCATAAAGACGTACTTCGACAGAGGTCAGGATATTAACGAACACATCCTGGGTGACTTCGAGGACACAGTTGTCGCACCCAGAGGTGCTTCACTGAGAACGGTTACAATATTAAGTTCCCATTATAATATTTAACTATGTAACACATCTTATTAATGACATACACAGAGTCTTTCATTCAACTTTGGTCTCCACTCTAGGCGGAGCCCTCCGTATACGACTGGGCCTCTTGTTACGCCGGAGGTTTTCGGAGCATCGTTTTTTTTCACACGCCCTGTTTCCGTGCTTCTGACTATGTGGTTTCTACGTTAACTTGATGCCTTCAGCTCTTATGAAATATAGCAGTTTTCACCCGTCAGTAGCTTTTGGGAACACATGAGAGCGTCAACGTTTAGAATGCAGAGGAAGCCCGGGCTTCCACACTCCATCACCCGGTATCTGTGTTACTAAACGGGTAACACGGTGCACAGTGCTCACTGCCGGTTACAGGTTGCGTACCTAACGGCTTGTAGGGGCAATAAAAATTTGAGTTCTAGTTTTCCTCATAATTACGACCGAATTTAAAAATTTTAAACGCTGTTATAGCCTTCTCAGTAAGTGGTATTATCTTATATTAAAGGATTAACACAGTGTGACAAGTGTAACAGTTAAAAATTGTTTATACTCGTATGTGTTGAGGCAGAGTAACTCAGCGCAAAAATTACCCAGAATATATTCATACAGTATTTGAGAGAGAGAGGGAGAGCACTTGGCAACTTCGAACAAACTTTAAACATAATTCCGAAGCTTTACAAAAGTTTTTCTCGCTGACACTGCCCATAAAGTAATGAAAGGAAATAAGTTCATCGCTTACTACATTTTCGCTGCTCACGCAGAAAAACTTCAACATCAGCATGACATTTTAGTTTATCACTTCTATAATACTAACCACTCGCAACATATTTTGCGCAGAGTATCCAAATATACCACCGACTGTGCCTGCAAAATTGTGTAATTGTGTATATACTTCAGGCGGTATGAAGTCATGAACATCGAGGTGCGTGAAAAACTAGCTTTTGCTAAACCAAAGTGCGAATTAGTCAGACTACACTCGCCCAATGTTTGATAATGAGAGCACTTGGCGACTTCCAACAATCTTTAAACATAAGTTCAATCCTTTTCTAAACTTTTTCTCGCTTACATGCTTAATGTCAAGTATTTAACAAAGGCGTTTGAAGTTGTTTTGTACCTGGGAATTCGATTGATGGAGATGGAATTACTCGTAAAGTCTGAATCAGCATGGCCATAACGGGAGATAAAGGCTGTCACTTCATAATGCGAATCCATTTCCTCAATCAGTGCGTTACCTCGTTCAGTATCTGACACTGGATCTACCTACAGCCGCACGAATACTCCGCAAGCCCCATAGTAGGGATTTGGCGTACCAGCAAGGGCGATTTTCTTTCCTGATTGATTCGTGTATTGAGCGAAGGAAATATGCCCTAATCTCTTTTCTTCCCATGATCTCTGTGCCAGATATAAGATGGCGGCAGCATGAGGGTCACACTTTTTTCTTCCAGTAGAGGTGCGCTAAATGTACCTAAAGGTGCGTCCACTTGGTAGCTTTTTGTCCCGTTCAACTTAGCGCATGCGCATAATATTCCAACAGCATAACTACACAAGTGCAATTGTGTACGCGTAATTTCCTAGAAATGGAAGCCGTGTGTGAAGCGCATTGCTTCCCGCCTTCGGTGGGATCCTTTGTGCTTTTTAGCAAACGACAGGCAGCTGAGACTCATGTGTGTTTCATTCTGTATTGTATTGAGCTTATGTTGCGAGGCGATTTATGTGCAGTAATGTCTGTTGACTCCAAAGGAAGCACATTTAAATTTATAGATGAATACAGACAAAGAAAAGTCGTTTGGAATACCGTTTATAAAGATTATTTGAAAAATACTTTGAGGTGTGATGGCCTGAACGTCAAATATTAGGTAAAAAGCCTCATATTGCTGCAAAGAACAAACTGCCATAAATTTCGAAGAAGGAAAAAGAGAAGAATAAGCCAGAAATTTATGAAACGTGTGTATGAAAATTGTGGATGAATATTCTTGCTATGATAACTTAATAGCAATTACTGAGGAGCCTGACATCTGAACAAACGAAATGTTAGGGTATGTGTATAGCACCAAAAAAACTACCAGAAATAGAAATGAAGCGCACTGAGGGTGCCAAAAATTCAAACGTGAAAAACACAGCTACCCTTCCAGTGGATTTGGGTGTCTGCGGCATTCCCATATTTGTCGAGCCCGAGGATGTGTTAATCTACATACGAAGCGTAACTGGCATAACTGCAGATATTTCTGTTGACAACTGAGGACATTGTATTGAACGACATTACATCAATATTTACGTCAATTGCAGGCTACTAACTACAGCCACTACACGTCTTATGTTTTTAGATTGATCAGTACCTCCAATTATGTGTGGCAAGAGCAGACTACGCTACTGGCCATTAAAATTGCTACACCAAGAAGAAATGCAGATGATGAACGGGTATTCATTGGACGAATATATTATACTAGAACTGACATGTGATTACATTTTCACGCAATTTGGGTGCATAGATCCTGAGAAATCTGTACCCAGAACAACCACCTCTGGCCGTAATAACGGCCTTGATACGCCTGGGCATTGTGTCGAACAGAGCTTGGATGGCGTGTACCGGTACAGCTGCCCATGCAGCTTCAACACGATACCACAGTTCATCAAGAGTAGTGACTGGCGTATTGTAACAAGCCAGTTGCTCGGCCACCATTGACCAGTTGGTGACAGATCTGGAGAATGTGCTGGCCAGGGCAGCAGTCGAACATTTTCTGTATCCAGAAAGGCCCGTACAGGACCTGCAACATGCGGTCGTGCATTATCCTGCTGAAATGTAGGGTTTCGCAGGGATCCAATGAAGAGTATTATGGTTCAAATGGCTCTGAGTACTATGCGACTTAACTTCTGAGGTCATCAGTCGCCTAGAACTTAGAACTAATTAAACCTAACTAACCTAAGGACATCACACACATCCATGCCCGAGGCAGGATTCGAACCTGTGACCGTAGCGGTCACGCGGTTCCACACTGAAGCGCCTAGAACCGCAAGGCACACCGGCCGGCAATGAATGAAGAGTAGAGCCACGGGTCGTAACACATCTTAAATGTAACGTCCACTGTTCAAAGTGCCGTCAATGCGAACAAGAGGTGACCGAGACGTGTAACCAATGGCACCCCATACCATCACGCCGGGTGATACGCCAGTATGGCGATGACGAATACACGCTTCCAATGTGCGTTCACCACGATGTCGCCAAACACTGATGCGACCATAATGATGCTGTAAACAGAACCTGGATTCATCCGAAAAAATGACGTTTTGCCATTCGTGCATCCAGGTTCGTCGTTGAGTATACACCATTGCAGGCGCTCCTGTCTGTGATGCAGCGTCAAGGGTAACCGCAGCCATGGTCCAAGCTGCTGCAAACGTCGTCGAACAGTTCATGCAGATGGTTGGCGTCTTGCAAACGCCCCCATCTGTTGACTCATGGATCGAGACGTGGCTCTACGGTCCGTTACACCCATGTAAATAAGATGCCTGTCATCTCGATTGCTAGTGATACGAGGCCGTTGGGATCCAGCACGGCGTTCCGTATTACCCTCCTGAACCCACCGATTCCATATTCTTCTAACAGTCATTGGATCTCGACCAACGCGAGCAGCAATGTCGCGATACGATAAACCGCAATCGCGATAGGCTACAATCCGACCTTTATCAAAGTCGGAAACACGATGGTACGCATTTCTCCTCGTTACACGAGGCATCACAACGACGATTCACCAGGCAACGCCGGTCAACTGCTGTTTGTGTATGAGAAATCGGTTGGAAACTTTCCTCATCTCAACACGTTCTAGGTGTCGCCACCGGCGCCAACCTTGTGTGAATGCTCTCAAAAGCTAATCATTTGCATATCACAGCATCTTCTTCCTGTCGATTAAATTTCGCGTCTGTAGCACGTCATCTTCGTGGTGTAGCAATTTTAATGGCCAGTAGTGTATTAATGTTTATTTTCCCCTGGGCGATTAGTCGGGTGTTGAAGTGTGACACGTGGACGCAAGGGGTAAGTCTGTATCGATAGGCAGAGTCCACTTACAAGTTAGTGGTCCAGTAACGACCATGCAGATAACGTCAGGTCGTAAAGTTTGTAAATGTGTTTATGGGAAGACTGTTCGACAGAGAAAAAACAACCAACTCACTGATGTGTGTACATTGAAGGTACCACGTATAAAAATGTCTGCACTTATACCCTTTACACCCTGCATAATTTTACAAGACTAAAGTTATGTAAACAACTTTTTCATTAAATAGAATACACGCGACGCATTTGGAAGTTAATTAACCTTCACATAATGACTAAGAATCTCAAGTAAGTATTTCTGAGTTTCAGGAATAACCACTGACATGCTTTGTTTCGAAATTCGAAATAAATTATTCAGAATGATTTATAAGTCGCCAATTACTAACTAACGAAATCTTGTTGTCAGTCTTCTCACTGAAGTTTCCTCAGCAGATAATCTAAAATCTCGCTGCGACTTCCTTCTGAAATTTGAAAAAAAGAATCTTTATTGTCACTTTTTATTTCTCGTTTCTCTCTTATTTTGATACCTCTTTGCCTACAGTCGCTTTTGCGCTTTGTTTTTCTGTCGCCTTTTCATCACAATAAACGCAGCACAAGCTCTCGAGCAGAGAAGGAGATCAATAGCAGACTACTTATGCAATGAGGCAACATGTGGACACGAGAGCCCATACGTACATGCGCTCTTTTCATAAATTTGTGTGCCCGCCCTTTTATTTCTGTGCGACTGCGACTGCGCACAAGGACAGAGGTATCGTGTGGACATATCTTGACAGACATTCGCGACAACTACCACCTTCTTACAAAAATCCTAGTTTTAAGTTACTCGAGCATTTCTGCTACACTTTTGTAAGGGCTACACAAATCTGTTACGATCCTAGCAGTGGGTCTCTGAATTCGTTCGATATCTATTGTTATGCACATTAGGTAAGGACTCCAAACATTGGAACAGTACTCTCGAATTGGTCACACTAGCGTCTTGAATGCGAGTTCATTTACAGATGCATTTTACTTTCCCAGAACCTTCCTAACGACTGTAAGTCTACCGTTCGCCTCTTCTAATGCTGGTTCTACGTGATCGCCCCGTTTAATATCACTTGTTAATACTACCGCTAAGTATTTACACGGTGTGATGTGTTCAAGATGTTCACCAGCATTCTGTAATATGATACCTGTCGTGTGCTATTTCTTTTTTATATGCATAGCCTAAAATTCACCCACGTTTAAAGAGAGCTATCACTCATTTCACCAAGCGATTTTTATTGAAATCTGTTGCTAAGTTCTGCAAGAGCGCTACACGAAACATACTACACATTATATCGCTTATCGCTTCAGGAAACTCCTTTCGTTCCGCGAATAACTATTAGTTTGAGTGAAGAAATAGTAATTTACGTCATTGATCCGCGCTATTTTGTCTGCTGATCCTATGTTAGAACCACTCAGGAGACCCGATTGTTTAAGTAGTCCTCTGTCCGTTACTTCATCGCAAAGCGTCAGTTTGGCAAGGCTTTGTTACCGACTATTAGGAACAAAAGGAGCTGTACAAGCAAGTCTACGATTTTGTACAGATTGTGCACTAGTACAAAAGAACCCAGAGTTGGAGAGGCTTAAAAAAAAAGGTCACTGTAGGTGGAGTCGCTTTCATTAACCGACATGATGCTAAAATCTTGTTTTACAAACTTCCAAGACGGCTTTCATCACCACCTGTCATGTGAAAAAATGCTACTGAAGAATAGTCTACGCGAGACATTTCAATGCGTTACGTCCTTCAGAAACACGCGGAAATGTATGATGCGTTAGATCAACATATTTTGCGAACTCTTAAAATAAACTTGCGAATCGATCAAGAGGAATCAAATAATGAATTACTATAACCAGTCGCAATTACTATTTCCATTAAGCCTTTAGGATGATTACACCATTATCAGATGAATTCACACCACCAAATAAAGTGTGTGTAAATTGTATGTGGGGCTTTTAGTGAACCTGTGGCCTTCTCTGGAAGCAAAAAGCAAAAACCAAAACATTGTTTTAGTACAAGTCTCAAAGTGGAGGTTGTCGATAGATGCAGGAACACTATGTGCATAACGTCCACCGCACAGTACGTAGACGTGTAGAGTACTGATGGAGACCTTTCATCGTTGCGAGGCTGTATATTGTAAGCTACTTTGGTTTGCTGCACGAATATTCCGTCAAACATTAATAAAGAGTTCAAGGAGGAAGAAAGGCTTTAAAGGAGACTGATTGTAAAACACTCGTGAGAACCATCCTCAAATGTGTGGGATCCCTGCCAGACAGGACTGACAGGTGATATTCAACATAAGCAAAGAAGATCAACACGAATGCTCACCGGCGTTTTGGATTCGCGGCAGAGTGTCGCAGAGATGCCAAGAAACTTGAACTGATAGACGCCTGGAGACAGACGCGATCTCTTCTGTGAGGTCCGACTCACATAGATTCAAGAGCCAGTTTTAAGTGAAAAATCGAGGATTATTCTATAGCATTTTACACATCGCCCCCGTAGAGATCGTAAACACAAGATCTGACTAACTACAGCGTACGCAGAGACTTCTGGGTAACCGCGCTACAAACGCGGTGACATTAAGTGAATGCATATTACGACAAATGATTTGATCTCTCAGGTTTTGCCGATGTGATGGAATAATACCATGTTTCCTGGTCACTCCTCTGATTAAAGGTTTCGGGTGAGCAAATTTATTATGTATCGGTGCTGAATCATATTCGATCATTCACAAAAAATTTGTGACATGCTCGTCTCGACATGTCTGTTAATCCCTCGGATCTATCTAAACTCCAGAATTAAATCATTCAGAAACAATTAGGCCTGGAAATGAGCGTTTTGAGAGTAAGATCCGTCCTGCACAGACACATTATTTGTGTTGCAGATCAGAGGACTGTTTTACAATGCGAGTTCAGTACAGAATGTATAACTTTGCCAACAGGTACACAAAATCGCTAAGTGTGTATCCGATTTGTTAATTCTTTTCATGTTCATTGACATTTTGCATGAAACCCAAAAATGTAGTTTTCCCTCTTGAATTAGTCACAAGCATCACATAGATGAAAACATCACTATAGTCGATTTTTGTCTCTAGTGAAGCCAGCAGAAGACATCGTACTTTGTGTACTAAGCATTTTGAGAAGCATAACTTGTTGTTTTTCAACTTACAAGCTAGTTTTCCCACTGACGCAGCGTTTGCCAAACACGGTCTTCAGCACGTTCTCTATTTTTTCACAAAGGATGTAAGCTGTGGCATAACTGAAATGCATACGGCAGTATCTGTTCCTTAGAGTTCTGCAGTCCATTGTAGGGAACTGAAAATCTTCGCAAATGGAACACCGCATCAAACGAGGACCACTTCCATGGAACTGAGAGACAACTAAATATGAACATTTTGCAATCGACAATGTAACATACGAAAGTAAAGAAAGCATGGCGACTCCAGCAACACTTTTCTGCAAATTGTTTGTATTTATGCACTTAACATTTCGACACGTTATTATAAATATGTATGTACGGCTATGTATCGCGGTGCTTTTCCTTGTATTTATTTATTTTAGTATCATGGTCGAGACACTTAACTGTTTCGGTGCAATCCTTTCAACTGGCGAGTAAAGTCGACGGTAGCGGCTTGTTCGTGGAAGGTAGGTCGCGCCCACGGAACTTTGACAGCTTGCGCACAGACGCAGTCTCAGCACGCACACGCGTGACGGCCTAAGGCCGCCTTCGAAACCATCGCCACGGACGCGCAGAACAGACTGCAGAGCCGATCGCGTCGGCCGCATTCCAAGCCGCTGTTCCTACCGTGCGTTCAAGTCTCCCCCCACTCCTCAACCGAGCAGATAACTACTGTGTGGCTGCGCAGATGCCCTCTGCCGTCGCGTTCTGGTACTGCGAAGCTACTGCTGACTGCCCGCCGTCTTTAAATGTCACTTCTACATCGCGTTCCGTAGACATCGTACTGAAAGTGCCCCTCCAGAAATTTCCACCGCTTCAAGTTACACTTGATTTATAATTACGTTACTTGACAAGAATGAGGGAAAAAATATTCATTGTGACCAGCAGCTGTCGGCAGCACCCGGACAATTATCCTAAAACAAGTCCGACGAAAACATTTAAACGACAACGTGGTCTTCAGACTTCTGAAAACGTAATAAATACTATAACATTATTGCATTATTAGACTGAGACGCCGTCAGTTAGCTCCTCGTTTAGCGTTGCACCGTAATTGAATACTGGTCTTTTCTCTGAAAGTTGTTTTGGATATATTTGCATTTTTTACTTTATAATGTTTGAAACCCTGTTAATTCCGGGCATCCCGTGACGTCTACGTCAACGATAGCTTATTGTGTCCCGCTGCTTTTCCACATAACCTCAGACATTGCGTCAAGCACAGACTCCAATGAATCGTCTCGCAATATGGAACATTCAGTATATCGTATTTAATCATACCTAAATCCGTGAGCAGTCTACTTTGTGGTGATATTAGAACTATTACTCTTTCCCCATGCATGTTGACAACGATGATTTTTGTACGCTTCGTCTATGAACTCGTATGACAAGTGAAAAAATCCCATTTTTTATACACGTCGGCTTAAAGTTGTATTATGCTATCCTTTAGCGATCTTGTAGAGTGTATGTCTGAGTGCTTTTATAAAGTGTTATGCATCTAATCTTTCGTCGCGTCATCAATAGATGCCTCGAAACTCGCAGTCCTCGAAACAGACTTTTTTTTGTTTGTACTCATCCGGGCTCGCTGCGTCGTATATTTATATACACACATCAAAAAAAAGTTTTGCATCACCTCGGTTCCGAGAGTTTCGGAACCTGTACAGAAAATTGGAATAGAGATCAACATGAACATCATTTCGCCCCTTTTTATTGCTCATGAAAATCACACATTGTATGTTGTATCACTACACAGCGAGATCTTCAGAGCTGGTGGTCCAGATTGCTGTACACACCTGTACCTCTAATACCCAGTAGCACGTCCTCTTGAATTGATGCATGCCTGTATCCGTCGTGGCATACTATCCACAAGTTCATCAGGGCGGTGATGGTCCAGATTGTCCCATTCCTCAACGGCGATTCGGCGTAGATCCCTCAGAGCGGTTAGTGGGTCACGTCGTCCATGAACAGCCCTTTTCAATCTATCCTAGGCACGTTCGATAGGGTTCATGTCAGGAGAACATGCTGGCCACTCTAGTCCAGCGATGTCGTTATCCTGAAGGAAGTCATTCACAAGATGTGCACCATATGGCTGCACTATCGGTCGGAGGATGGTGTTCACGTATCGTACAGCCGTTACGGCGCCTTCCATGACCACCAGCGGCGTACGTCGGCTTCAAATAATGCCACCCCAAAACAGCAGGGAACCTCCACGATGCTGCACTCGCTGGACAGCGTGTCTAAGGCGTTCAGCCTGACCGGGTTGCCTCCAAACATGTCTCCGACGATTGTCTTGTTGAAGGTATATGCGACACTCACCGGTGAAGAGAACGTGATGCCAATCCTGAGCGGTCCATTCGGCATGTTGTTGGGCCCATATGTACCGCGCTGCATGGTGTCGTGGTTGCAAATATGGACCTCGCCATGGACGTCGGGAGTGAAGTTGCGCATCACGCAGCCTATTGACCGAAAGCTGCACGAAAAGCATTATTCAACGTGGTGGCGTTGCTGTCAGGATTCCTCCGAGCCATATTCCGTAGGTAGCGGTCATCCACTGCAGTAGTAGCCCTTGCGCGGCCTGAGCGAGGCATGTCATCGACAGCTCCTGTCTCTCTGTGTCTCCTACATGTCCGAACAACATCGCTTTGGTTCACTCCGAGACGCCTGGACACTTCCCTTGTTGAGAACCCTTCCTGGCACAAAGTAACAATGCGGACGCCATCGAACCGCGATATTGAACGTCTAGGCATGGTCGAACTACAGACAACACTAGCGGTGTACCTCCTCCCTGGTGGAATAACTAGAACAGATCGGCTGTCGGAACCACTCTGTCTAATAGGCGTTGCTCATGCGTGGTTGTTTACATCTTTGGGCAGGTTTAGTGACATCTCTGAACAGTCAAAAGGACTGCGTCTGTGATGGAATATCCACAGTCAACGTCTATCTTCAGGAGTTCTGCAAACCAGGGTGATGCAAAACTTTTTTTATGTCTGTATATGGACAATATATATTATGTTATTAGACCAAGACACTGTTGTGTTCGATTACGTTATATCAGGTGGTCTTAACATCGCTCACGCGGCAGACTGCCACACAAAGGAGCCCCGGTTCGATTTCCGGCTGGGTTGGGGGTTTTCTCCGTTCAGGGACAGGGTGTTGTGTTGTCTTCGTCACCATCATCTCATCCCCATCGACATGCACGTCGCCGAAGTGGCATCAACTGAAGAGACCTGCACCAGGCGACCGGTCTACCCGACGGGAGGCCCTAGCCACACGACATTTCCAACATCGCTCTGATATCGCTGTCTTAATTGCTGGCCATGTGATATCGCTGTCTTAGCTGCTGTCACTACTGTATAAGTTTGCTCCTTTGATATTAGTGGAGCTATAGTAAGCATTAAACTTTAGCCAGAGCCGCTATTTGGGAAGTTGTCGAATTATGCAAGTTTATTTCATATTGACTCAACTGTCAATACGCCTGTCAAGCAACGTCCTTATGAAATAAACTTTCATAATTCGACGACTTCGGAATTAACTGCTCCAGCTAAAGTTTAACTACGACACCACTGACATCAAAGGAGCAAACTTATACAGTAGAGACAACAGCAAAGACAGCGATATCATGTGTATATCAAGACCAACTGATATAACCTAAACATAGCAGTCACGCCGACATAGGTCTATTGTCATAAAAATATAATCGAACACATCGGAGTCTCATAGCCTAATACACTCCTGGAAATTGAAATAAGAACACCGTGAATTCATTGTCCCAGGAAGGGGAAACTTTATTGACACATTCCTGGGGTCAGATACATCACATGATCACACTGACAGAACCACAGGCACATAGACACAGGCAACAGAGCATGCACAATGTCGGCACTAGTACAGTGTATATCCACCTTTCGCAGCAATGCAGGCTGCTATTCTCCCATGGAGACGATCGTAGAGATGCTGGATGTAGTCCTGTGGAACGGCTTACCATGCCATTTCCACCTGGCGCCTCAGTTGGACCAGCGTTCGTGCTGGACGTGCAGACCGCGTGAGACGACCCTTCATCCAGTCCCAAACATGCTCAATGGGGGACAGATCCGGAGATCTTGCTGGCCAGGGTAGTTGACTTACACCTTCTAGAGCACGTTGGGTGGCACGGGATACATGCGGACGTGCATTGTCATGTTGGAACAGCAAGTTCCCTTGCCGGTCTAGGAGTGGTAGAACGATGGGTTCGATGACGGTTTGGATGTACCGTGCACTATTCAGTGTCCCCTCGACGATCACCAGTGGTGTACGGCCAGTGTAGGAGATCGCTCCCCACACCATGATGCCGGGTGTTGGCCCTGTGTGCCTCGGTCGTATGCAGTCCTGATTGTGGCGCTCACCTGCACAGCGCCAAACACGCATACGACCATCATTGGCACCAAGGCAGAAGCGACTCTCATCGCTGAAGACGACACGTCTCCATTCGCCCCTCCATTCACGCCTGTCGCGACACCACTGGAGGCGGGCTGCACGATGTTGGGGCGTGAGCGGAAGACGGCCTAACGGTGTGCGGGACCGTAGCCCAGCTTCATGGAGACGGTTGCGAATGGTCCTCGCCAATACCCCAGGAGCAACAGTGTCCCTAATTTGCTGGGAAGTGGCGGTGCGGTCCCCTACGGCACTGCGTAGGATCCTACGGTCTTGGCGTGCATCCGTGCGTCGCTGCGGTCCGGTCCCAGGTCGACGGGCACGTGCACCTTCCGCCGACCACTGGCGACAACATCGATGTACTGTGGAGACCTCACGCCCCACGTGTTGAGCAATTCGGCGGTACGTCCACCCGGCCTCCCGCATGCACACTATACGCCCTCGCTCAAAGTCCGTCAACTGCACATACGGTTCACGTCCACGCTGTCGCGGCATGCTACCAGTGTTAAAGACTGCGATGGAGCTCCATATGCCACGGCAAACTGGCTGACACTGACGGCGGCGGTGCACAAATGCTGCGCAGCTAGCGCCATTCGACGGCCAACGCCGCGGTTCCTGGTGTGTCCGCTGTGCCGTGCGTGTGATCATTGCTTGTACAGCCCTCTCGCAGTGTCCGGAGCAAGTATGGTGGGTCTGACACACCGGTGTCAATGTGTTCTTTTTTCCATTTCCAGGAGTGTATATAACGTTCTTATACGATATTTTTACTCACATCTAAAAGATAAGACTTTTTTTTTACTCATATGTAATCATAAGCTGTTTTTTAAGACCAACCATTAATGTCATCACTTTACCGGCGATAAAATTCTATTAATTAATCCATTCGCATTGTATGCTAGATAACTATTAGGATTCTGAAGCAGGTTCGCATACTTCAGTTCATACGTTTATGAATATAGGAATTAGTTAAAGCTACATCTACACTTGCCATAATACAAACTTTGTGTTTTTTGAATAACTATAAAACCAATTTTATTTTAGTTCCAACAATACATGAGAGTGCCTGTAGAATAGTACAAAGGCAAGACTGTATCAAAATTGTCTCTACACATCTGTTTTAATTTTCTGCACTTCTGTTTGAATTCGATAGTAAGATTTATGTTTTAATTGTTTTGGTACTGGAGCATATGCTCGTGATCTGTAAAATACGTCAAATAAATACGGAAATAAATCCTTATCGGTTGATATTTCTCGCACACTACATTATTAAATATATGAATTTGATTTTTCTTTGCCTGGAGATGAAATAGTCCTGCTTTCACTAAATTCGTGAATGTTAAACTATTAATACCCAGCATAAATATTTTGTGTCGGAGGTGCTGAACAATTTCATGAATCTTAAAAACTGTATTGTATAATACACAGCACAAGTGTATTTGATGTTTGCAAGAAGCAAATGTTACACATAGGCAGCTGTATTAAGAATGGACCATTTTGACACTTTCATTGGGCATTTCTATTGTGCAATGCATGACTGAATACCTTTTTGGAACCCGAAGACGGTCAGATTCATGACTGAAATATATCGCCTTTCATTAAAATAAAATTGTGTAGCTTCGTAAAACGTATTGCAATATTTAACCCCACATAAATGTTTACGAGTGGCTCATATTTGAGTTGAGATATTGTTTTAAACCTACACACACATTTCCGAATCCACTGATATGTGTGAACTATGTCACAAAAAATTACTTTCCGAACAGTTTAAGAGATCATATATACAGCTCTTATGCAGTTGGGTTGTAGTTGTCCGTTCCGTTTCCTTCTTCTTCTTCTTTTTCTATACTGCACACACAGCCGCTTGCCAGAAGCATGTAATGAAGGCATTTTATTGTTCCCTTCATCTCGTTCTCAAATGGATAAAATGTTTTTTCCTACGAATGTGTGCTGGTACACGAGGGAGAAAAAGGTTTTTAGCAAATTATATAATTTCGCTCAGCACTGCATAATGTGGAGAATGTTTCAAAACTGCAGGTCTAAATTATACAAACGGCAAATGGTTGTGAACTGAACATTTAGAAATAACGTAACAGTGGTGATAAATGAATATTTGGCGTGGAACGAGATGGCGAACGAGCAGCGAGTGCGAGGCACTTGTTTGTTAGCTGCTTTTGTTTCATAATGAAATACTGCTGCCACATTTACTAACAAAACAACGCACATTGGAATTTACCATCCTTTCCTATGATACATGGTTGTCGAAAATGGAACTTTACTCATTACAATAACTTGCAGCAAGCGTGTTACCGTCTGTAGCACCTAGAAAGCCAAACGAATATATGGAAAAAAAATTAGCAACAAGCGCCAGTCTAACTGGAAGATATTTACAGGGTAGTAGGTTGTCCATACCATACAGGAGTGGCAGAAGGATCACGACAAAGAACGATCCGCAGAGTAGGAATAGATAATTCTAGATCATATGCTTCAACGATAAGCAGTCGACAACTAACTTACGAAAAGCACTCTTCGAAGAATACAGTATGTAGAATACTGGTATGACTTCAGTTACATCAAATAACAAAAAACGCTGTAAGAAATAAGGTCAAATAATTCTGAACCCAGCGTTTAGTTCTATCAGTACGGTACTGCATTGCTGAACTTTGTATTGCCCGCAGATGATGTGGTTCTAACCGACGCATAAGCCACATCTGAAGTGATGATAAATCATATCCTGCACTCGTCTTAGACCATCGACAACGGTTCTGTATCGACGTGAAGGCTGGAACTGAGCAAGGTCAACCAACAGAACTTTATTTTGAATTTTTTCGATATCCCATCAGTTTATTGTATCTCGTATGGATCCTATACCGCACAGACCGAGGCTAGTTGGCATAGTTTTTACCTTACGAGTTTTCTATTTCTTCCTATACTGCTTTCCGCTTATATAATCGATGCTGCAGATAGTGGTATCCCTTAACTATTAATTAGTGGTGAAAATATCACTTAGAATTGCATGCAGGAATCGCAAAAAAATGTTTACTAAAACGTTACATCTATTCCAATTAACCCCACATGAGGGACAAGTTGGCACACATGCTGGGATAAGTTGGCATGGTTAACAGGTTCTGAGGAATACACACAAGTTAGTGACTAAGACTCTTTTATTTCAGTACAATATCAAGGACAAATGGTGTTGGCACTTTCCCACTTTTAGATTTTTCAATTGCTTGTACATTTTGTATTAGTGTCTGTCAAAATGGCAACAATATTAAAATATTATTAACTCAGTAAATGAACATAAAAAAGTTACGTGATAATAAAATAAAAGATAGCAACGAAATTATAGAATCGCAACTTCATGTCCTCCAAGAAAGTACGAACTGGTGGTTTTCGTTTTCCCTCAATTTTGCTTCTGTTATACCAAATCGAGTCAGGAATGTCAGGTCATCTCCAAAATTTGTTTTCTTTCACCATTGCGAAACAAATATTTCATCACCATCAATTTCCAATTTCCACGATACAGACGTGCACTATACTTCACCATCACGAAGTCTTTCACGTGACACTGCTCCGAACTGTCTTCTTGAACTACATTCATGCTTTCCTCTTTGGTAGTCGGTGTTGGTGGGCATTCTCGAGATGGTGGAGACTTGGGCTCGTATTCCTCTTCAGTGTCTGTACGTAGTGAGAAGTCGAGGCTATCCTCAGAATAACCATAGCTTATTATATCTGACGTTTCGTCTTCAGATTCCTCGAGATAGTTTTCCCTTCCTCTTTTTTTGAGTTGCAGCCCTTTTGCCTGCCTTCTCTAAAACACACCTACTAATTGACACTTGCTTACTTTTTGCCTTTACATTTTTGGTAGGAGCGTCTGTCAAGATAGTGTGTCTCCTTTTCTTGCCACGGTTAGACAGTTTTCGTGGGCCTGCTTTTGGAAAAAGGCGAATTTCTTCTGGTGCTACATTTCGGGACGATGATTGTGTGCTTCGCGTAGGTGCACCAGTGGAAGAGGAGATGGAAGGACTATACTGAGGAGGCGGATCAGTTACTACGTCGGCATTCACAGTCTGGACGCCATCAGGAGGCGGGCGATCAGTGACAGAAGATGGCAGAAAGTCGAATTCATGAAAGATGGCAGGATCGAAAGGGCAGCTCCCGCTTGCTCTAAACCCTGCGGTGATAATGGATGGGGTTGTTGCAAGCAGAAAAGCTGTATGCCCCTAGGTATGTCATAAATTGAAATCGTTTGACCAGGATGATTAGTCATCCAAGCATCGCATACTGATATATTTTTTAGTGGGCCAAACACACTCAGGCCCAGAAGCTGCAATTTATGACTACAATGTGGAGAAAATGATAGGACAACCACCCCACTTTCTTTCAATTAATCAAGTGTTTCAATAGACAAACGAGAGTCGTGGTTGTCAAAAAGCAGAAGTGTCGGGCTATCCTTCGAACTTCTAGAATAGCGAATGAGGCGCTTGGAGAACTTAATAAAATTTGTTTCTACTATCCAGCCTAACTTGTTGGCATCACCGTTAGAACCAGCTGGAGCGTCTCGAACAAAATGTGGTTTGTATTTTGCTCTAGGAAATATGAAGAATGGAGGGATAGCATAATCTCCAGCTTGTACACATGTTGCAAGGGCTGCGAGACTACTTCTTTCAGCAGAGGTTATCCTTCCAATTTGTTTCAAACCTTTCCGTGCTACCACTCTGTCTGGTTCCTGTATAGTTGTGGTCCCCGTTTCATACATATTCCATATATCCTGGGCTTGCAACGTCAGTCTATCCAAAATCTTTTTAAGCAAACTGAAGAAATTGTTCACCTTTACTTCACTAAAACTGGTGGCCCTGGCTAGGTTCAAATGGCTCTGAGCACTATGGGACTTAACATCTATGGTCATCAGTCCCCTAGAACTTAGAACTACTTAAACCTAACTAACCTAAGGACATCACACAACACCCAGTCATCACGAGGCAGAGAAAATCCCTGACCCTGCCGGGAATCGATCCCGGGAACCCGGGCGCGGGAAGCGAGAACGCTACCACACGACCACGAGCTGCGGACGCCCTGGCTAGGCTTGTGGCTTCAGGTGTTCGGATGGATAAACTCTGATGGCTCTTCATAAAATATGTGTACCTCTCAGGTCCCACCATTTTCTTTTTGTCCCAAGATAGTGGTATATCGTTTTTGGTCATTTTTGGTGGTACTGAAAAGCAAATTTTCTAACCTCCTTCGGGCTTAAGCCGAAATAAATATCTGAGGCTTTCTTAAGGTATTCACATAACAGATACTCCTGTTCGAGGGAGAAAACCTGTAACACATAATACGAAGTATGTCCTCAGTTGCGAACCTGATATTATGACAAGCATACGTAGCAGCTAGATATATGTCCTTGGAGTTCAGTAGGCCCACAGGGAAAAGTTTACATAACTATTTTTTTAAAGTTATGTTACTTGGCAGATACATACCTTCCTAGGAGTTCTATATCCACTTAGAACATCAGGGACTTCATCACTGGAAGCATCACATTCTCTCGCTTTTGGCTCCGTACAGGGATGCTGACTTCTTCTGCTGTGGCGGCTAGGCTTCTTTTGTCGGTAATGTGAGCACGTATAGCATTCTTTACGTTCTGAGCAGTATGCTTTGCTCGTTCCGTCTTTCATGGCAAACCTTCAACGAAATGTATCAGAACGTAGTTAAAAAACGTCAGCAAATACCTATGTGAAAAAAAATGTGAGTGAAGGGTAAGTTGGCGTACGCCACGCGGTCTATGCCAACATACCCCTCAGCCAAGGCGCCAGCTTGCTCCAACAACACATGATAGACAAGATGGATGCCTCACTGTTACACAAAAAGTTTTACGATGCAGACCGCCTGCTTAGCTGGGTGGTGAAGCGCTCGCCTCCCGTGCAAGCGGTCCAGGGTTCGATTCCCGGCCGGGTTGGAGATTTTCTCCGCTCGGGGACTGGGTGTTGTGTTGTCCTCAACAACATTTCATGCTCACAAATCGCCCATTGTGGCGTCGACTGAAATAAGACTGGTGGCCGAACTTCCCGGTATGGGGCCTCCCGGGCAATGATCCCATACGCTCATTCCATTTTTTTACGAAGTAGTTTAGTACTTGAATACAGTTATTATTGTCTCCTCTACCCATCACAGCTGCTTAAAATTCCCAGTCATATTTTATAGTTTCACGGAATAACAAAAACTTACAGTGAAAAAAATACTCACCCGTCTGAAAAACAAGAAACATGAAGTCCTTCCCCTCTGGGAGTTCTCGTCACACTGAAACTACAATGGCAGACACAACATCGTTTGTGAATTTGACTGCAAGGTCTATATAGGGAAGGTCTGGACACCAAGGTTCCCTATGGAACCGCCATATTGGGCCTTGAGCAGACGACACAGTGTTATGTCGCTAGGGAAGAGAGCGGTTGCTTTCGGAAACTGTTATCGCTCCGAAAACAGTTTGCCTGTCTTCTGTGTCGGTAATTATGTATTTAAATTTAAAAATAAACTGCTGACTATGTGTAAGACCAATGTTGCTCATTTCGTTTGAGTATCCTTCATAAATGTTTGTACCTGCTCAACACTTAACAAGGAAATCTGATGCAGCATTATCACAATCAAGGCGTGACTTTCACGTCTGCTACAGAAGTCGCTGGACGAATAGTTATATATGTTGTGCATTGTTACTGGTGCTATCTTTATACAGAGGAAGTTGTGTAGGCATGTCAATAAGAAAACAGCACCATTTGCAAACGATTAGTTTTGAGGATATTAAAAATATAGAGTCTAATTTCGTATTAATGACATTTATATCTGTACTGTATTCTGAGTGAACAAACGAGACAGACAAACTGTGTAATGTATCACAGGAAAATCAATAGTAGTTCATCACCTGCAAAGTTGGCTTGTTTCATGTGCCTAAAAACAAGAAACTGATCAAAAACAATGCTAGCATCCGAAACATATCTGCCCAAAAAAGCTCACTAGGCATTCCATTCCACCGACAACACCCCTAAGACATTTTTTTATTAGTAATTCAGTGATTGGAAGGCAGGGAACAATTACAGACTATTTAAAGCATAACACACAGCTTTATGTTCCTCAGCTACCTTTTGGAAAAGCAGAATTTTGTTAAAGAAGATACAATTTACTAATTGTATCTTTAGCCAAAAGTCATACATACTAGTACTGCAGTGAGAATGAATATGGTCACATTCTGTATAATTAGCATGCCTCATGAAAAATTTTGGTTTCACTGTTTCAAACCAAACCAATATTGCAACTGACCGAGGGATCATGATTAAGAAAAGGTTAACAATGAAGAAAATTCCAATAATTTACAAAAAATTATTTTGATGAATGAGGATAATGAGTATGATGTACTTGCTAAAACTGGAAGATTTTTTTTTTTTTTTTGTGAACTCAGATTTACACAGAATGTTTATTTACACCCAATCCCAAATAACCTGGAAGTCAGTAATGTAACTGCTTCTTTGTGACACTTTGAGTTTTAACAGTTGATCAGATAAATATACATTATTTATGCCAAACTAATATGTTGTCTAACAGTGCACATCATTCACAGTTCACAATAACCCAAGACTTTAAATTTCTAGCTACTTGAGCAGTATTTTCGACAGTGAATAGCTTACCAAGTTCACACAATACATGAGAAATATCGTTATCTCCTGAAAATAATTTTTTACATCACTATCAACACAGTGCTAACGGCCTTACCGCAGGAGTAACACTGGTTCCCGTCAGATCACCGAAGTTAAGCGCCGTTGGGCTGGGCTAGCACTTGGATGGGTGACCATCCGGTCTGACGAGCGTTGTTGGCAAGCGGGGTGCACTCAGCCCTGGTGAGACAAACTGAGGAGCTACTCGATTGAGAAGTAGCGGCTCCGGTCTCGGAAACACATACGGCCGGGAGAGCGGTGTGCTGACCACATGCCCCTCCATATCCGCGTCCAGTGACGCCTACGGGTGAGGATGACACGGCGGCCGGTTGGTGTCGTTGTGCCTTCATGGCCTGTTCTGGAGGAGTTTAGTTAATGAACACAGTTCCTCTTTACAACAAGTCAGATACTATTTCAGTCGAAGGACAGAGTAAAAGTAGCTAACATCTAGGATCAAAGTATCTTGTGCCAGGGCATTTTAGAATAAAACAGTGACAAAAATGGATCATCAAAAGCAGACCCAGTGGATTTTCTTGGGTAGTCATTACCCAACTCACCAGTAGACATCAGTTTTGCCAACCCATCTGTTAGAGATATTGCAATAATCGTTAGGTCACTGAAAAGCAGTAACTTTTCTGGCTATGTTTCAGCCAGAGCAGACGTACTAGAAACTTGCTGACTTGATAGCAGTGTCCTTCAACTTTATGTACCAACCAGCTACGTTTCAAATCTGAAAATAGCTGAGCCTCAGTGTACTATACTATACTGTACTGTGACATTACTGCAATACCAATTACAGAAAAATTATATTTATGGCCAAAAGTCTCAACCACCAGAAGAAGAAGCAGATAAAACAAATCAATTTTGTGAAGGCAGCTGCTACAAACAAAACATGTGCAACTGTAAAATAAAAATGAAAATCTGAGATCTGTTGATGGTTCGCAAGCACAAAAACGGAAATGATTAAGTAAAACGTAACGTTCTACTTACAGCAGCAAAACATTATTTCTGAATATCAGCACTCGTTCGCATAAACGAACTTTTACTGGCATAGACTTTTGATTTACTAGTGAAGTGCATGTTTGAGTGTTTGGCAAAAATGTGTAGTCTCACAGAGAAAAGTCTTTAAAAGCAATTCCACTACATCATGCTCAGGACAAAAAGAACAACTGACACATCCAATACAACTGAGACATATTGAAAGCAAATGGTGAGGCACATTCTCATACCTCAACAGTTCGTAACTGCATTTGTGGAAGACCTCTTCACCATGGCATGTAACATTAAATGCAGCCACTATTGGATTCATCAGTGCTCCTTGATTCACAGTGATGTCCATTCATAGGGAACGTTCTCTGAATGTTGTGGAGAATATATTGATTTAATACTTGGTCACAAGTAACTGACTTTGAAGTTCTGATAAGTTTACGCACCACCCACCCAGACAAGTAATACAGTCCTGCTAGCTGAACAGTGTTAATACTTACAGGGTCTGAGGCTTGAGGCTCTAACTCAGTCTCAGCCTCTGGCTGTTTTGATTTGGGAAGAAAGTCGAGGCTGTACTCATCATCATCCACTTCATATGATGATGGCTGTGGAACATGTTAATACCGTGCAATGCTTATCATCCTAATTGCATGTCTTAGTTTTACTGGTGTAGGATAAATATCACCAGTTTCATGGACTTGAGAAAAGAAATTGTCTGCAGAGTCTGTGGACAGCCTACTAGTTAGTAGATAGTCAATTAACAGCTTGGAACATAGATCCTCAAACAATTCCAGAGCAGTTGTAGTAGACAGCTGAGTCCAGCTTGTATTCGTTTTCACTGCTTCTTGCTGCTCAAACTCAATTTTTCAAACCACTTCAGCATCTGTCTCAAATGCGTCATCCTCTCTGCATTGTTCTTACAGAGTGATTCTGCTTTATTTCTTCTTACTATTATTTCATATCACTTATTAACATTATTACACTACTGGCCATCAAAATTGCTACACCAAGAAGAAATGCAGATGATAAATGGGTATTCATTGGGCAAATATACTGTACTAGAACTGACGTGTGATTACATTTTCAATTTCGCTGCATAGATCCTGAGAAATCAGTACCCAGAACAACCACCTCTGGCCGTAATAACGGCCTTGATACGCCTGGGCATTGAGTCAAACAGAGCTTGAATGGCGTGTACAGGTACAGATGCCCATGCAGTTTCAACACGATAACACAGTTGATGAAGAGTAGTGACTGGCGTATTGTGACGAGTCAGTTGCTCGGCCACCATTGACCAGACGTTTTCAATTGGTGAGAGATCTGGAGAATGTGCTGGACAGGGCGGCAGCCGAACATTTTCTGTATCCAGAAAGGCCCGTACAGGACCTGCTACATGCGGTGGTGCATTATCCTGCTGAAATGTAGGGTTTCTCGGGGACCGAATGAAGGGTAGAGCCACGGGTCGTAACACATCTGAAATGTAACGTCCACTGTTCAAAGTGCCGTCAATGCGAACAAGAGGTGACCGAGACGTGTTATCAATGTCATCCCATACCATCAGGCCGGGTGATACGCCAGGATGGCGATGACGAATACACGCTTCCAATGTGCGTTCACCACGATGTCGCCAAACACGGATGCGACCATCATGACGCTGTAAACAGAACCTGGATTCATCCGAAAAAATGACTTTTTGCCATTCGTGCACCCAGGTTGGTCGTTGAGTACACCATCGCAGGCGTTCCTGTCTGTGATGCAGCGTCAAGGGTAACCGCAGCCATGGTCTCCGAGTTGATAGTCCATGCTGCTCCAAACGTCGTCGAACTGTTCGTGCAAACGTCCCCATCTGTTGACTCAGGGATCGAGACGTGGCTGCACGATCCGTTACAGCCATGCGGGTAAGATGCCTGTCATCTCGACTGCTAGTGATACGAGGCCGTTAGGATCCAGCACGGCGTTCCGTATTACCCTCCTGAACCCACCGATTCCATATTCTGCTAACAGTCATTGGATCTCGACCAACGCGAGCAGCAATGTCGCGATACGATAAAACGCATTCGCAATAGGCTGCAATCCGACCTTTATCAAAGTCGGAAACGTGATGATACGAATTTCTCCTCCTTGCACGAGGCCTCACAACAACGTATCACCAGGCAACGTCGGTCAACTGCTGTTTGTGCATGAGAAATCGGTTGGAAACTTTCCTCATGTCAGCATGTTGTAGATGTCGCCACCGGCGGCAACCTTGTGTGAATGCTCTGAAAAGTTAAGCATTTGCATATCACAGCATCTTCTTCCTGTCGGTTAAATTTCGCGTCTATAGCACGTCATCTTCGTGGTGTAACAATTTTAATGGCCAGTAGTGTATAATCACTATAGTACTCTATATCAAGCCTGCGATATTTTTAATTTTTAATGCCTTGGTTATATTTTTAACTCCATAAATAGCTACTGGAGCTATACAAATTAGTTCATATAGGTTGTGGTCACATCGTTATTTATGGCCGTACTTTTTTTAATGAGGCCTTACGGCCCACATATTCCCCTGCAGTTAAGAAGTGATTTTTAAATATATTATCTTCAGGGAGCAACGGAGTTGTTATATGTGAAGCAAGCTAGGCAAAGTATCGTTAACAGGCCTAAAAATTAGCTTGGCATGCATTTGTTGAGCTGTCGGCTCCACGTTCGTTTGCCTTGTATTGAGGAAATGTTTTCACTTTAAAAGATACGGATTTACCGGGTTGCAACGACTAAAAGACGCAGCTCATAACAGCTCATAACAAGTTTTGTGCTGCAATGTTAAATCAGCTGGATGAAGACAAGGTCTTTAATGCACATAATTATTGTCTTCAACTTTTTATGTGACAGAGTGCTCTTTTGAGTCAGTGAAAATTTCTAGCGATCTTTAGAAGCATTCATAACTGCCAGAGCTCTTCTCTGCCGTAACCATGAGAAAATTATACGAAGCTTTCTTCCGTTTTCAAAAGAGAAAAATAAACAGATTAGTGTCCTTTGATATACACTACTTTCTGTAAAAAGTGAAACGCTCAGAATGGTCAGCAACGCGCCGCAATAAGAGGATGTGTAGAACAGCAGAACCATAATAAGTGATTTAAATGGCAGGGAGGTGGCTCGTAGGTAGGCCCAAAAGTGCCCACTTTTGTGTGACCGAACAGGTGAATATTACGTAACGCTCAGTCGGTGCGGAGCCGTCATAAGAAGTGGACACAGGGTGGAAAATAGGCGTGTGAGTGCGTTCGAATGGGGCAGAATAATTGATCGCTGGGAGGCATGTCTGTCGTTCCATGTAACTGCGGCTCGAACAGGGCACACTGCTTCAACAGTGAGGTGTATGTGAAACCAGTGGAGGGAAGAGGGCCGTACACAGCGCCGACATGGTAGTGGACGGTACAATGTGACCACAGCATGAGATGATCACCACCTTTTCCTCTTGGCGGTAATGGACAGAACAGCTTCGTCCACAGTATTGGTGCGATATTTGAGCTCCGCAGCGGGCGTGGACACCTCTTCGTCGACGGTTCAGCGTCGTCTGATGCTTGACTGGTGACACATGTGCCATTGCGTCGGCTTCCATTGACCTGAAGCGACCATCGTCGCTGACTGCAGTTGTCACGTGAACGCCGCCACTGGCAAGTTTAGTGGCAAACTACAGTGTTTTCGGACGAGTCTCGCTTCAGCTTGTCCTACAGCGATAGCCACATACGCATTTGTCACTGCCGTTTGAACGCTATCGAGCAGACTATATTGTTGAGCGGTGCAGCGGACAAACGTCAAGTGTGATGGTTTGGGGCGCCATTCCCTATAACACGTGATTTCGCCTCCTACATCTTGAGGGCAGTCTATCTACCACTATACCAGGGAGATTTTACAGCCTGAGGCATTACCCCTCCTGCAGACCGTTCCACATGCCATATTTCAGCAGGACAGGGTCCAGTTGCATTTGACAAGGAATGTCCAAGCTTTCTTTGAAGAACGACAGGTACCACTGCTTATCTGGCTTGCACATTCGTCTCACATCTCGCCCATCGAACATATCTTTAGGATATGGTCGGTTGCCCCCAGGGGGCTCACGGTTCTTTCGTGAGTTCGTGCGTGGCGCACACGGGGCTCTGAGCTATTGCAGCCAGTTCTTCCATCCCTGGCTGCATTTCCTTCACCCTGCCCTCCCTCTCTATCCTCGCTCCTTCCCCACTGCCACCTCCTTCCCCTCTCTCCGTGTTCTGATTTATTTCGACTTGGCTAATCACTTGATTTCCAGTACTGGTTGCAATTTTGTTGCTTTTGCCTGTTCTTTCATCCTTTTTGGCGTTTAAGTTCCCACTTGTGGTTTGACCTCCGCTTCAAAATTTCCCATGTGGGGAAGAACTCCCTCCTAGCATCTAAGTATGGATTCCTCCCCCTCCCCCCCTTCCTTCCCTTCTACCTTCTGCACTGTAGCCCACTATACCCCTGCTAGGTCACCAGCACGTATAACCAGTCCATGTGGGGGGCTGTTATGTACCCATATGGCTGAGCCCCCTGACAACACAGGCACCACACTGCTGATACCTGACCTACTCCGTCCCCATGTATGCCAAGGAGTGGTTGCTTAAGGATGGGGACACATTCACTGCTACAATGCCATTGTTTTTCTAAGAAAATATTGAGGACAAGTTTTGTGAAGTGGAGTCTCTTAGTAAGATGTGGTCGGGCTTCCTGTTGATCAAAGCTTCTTCTGCCACCCGATAGACAGCTCTTCATGTCTATGATAATCTTAGCTACGTCCCTGAATATGGTCCAGGGAGTAATGTCAACTGTAATGCATATTATTTCAGTACATCGGCGGCGTCTTTCCCATCCCATCCGTCCACTGACACGCTTTTGGTTACTACATAATGTTTGATTGACAATGCCGGTTGGAGTTGGAGAAAGAGTTTTGTGGAGGGGTCACACCTTCTGGTGATGGCTAGCACCGAAACAGTGATCACGTACATGAGTGCAATATGAGGAATCTGTCGAAATGAATCAGTCGAAATGGAATGCAGAGCCATCAGTTATTTCGTCACTGTGACAGATGAGTTTAAATGTAGAGGTAGCCCTGTTGACCTATCTTCCCTCCAAAATTCAAACTTCCCGCCATGGGGGCTTGGCAGGAGGGGTGTGTCACTTTCCCGCCACCTTGAGTAATGGTGCTCGCGTCGTCAGCTGACGTCACGGCAGCCATCTTGAATGACGTCAATCGCGTCATCTGTTGACGTCACAGCAGCCATCTTGAATGGCGTAAATCGCGTCACTGTGTGACATCTAGTTTTCTGCAAGATTCCATGGAACAGAACATGTTCATGTCAGTTTAGAACCTGTTACAGACCTCGAAGTCATGGCGGAAAAACAAAATGTATGACAGTGTACAAAGCATGTCAGAGTAAGAAAAAAACAATGTTTCGAACAATGGCACAGGGTTATAGGGAGCGTCTCTTGCGACTTACAGTCTGTGGGATACAGCCATCCTCCTACAGTACAGGTGATGAAACTTTAAACGGGTATGTGCAGTTAATCAATACCTGTAGTAACGGCACCACCGTTTAGGATAGGGAAAGTTAGTTTTTACGATATTCTGAGCACAAGTTACAGCCAGGTTCAGGCCGCATTGCAGTGAGTTACCCATACCAACGGTTGCGGAGTAGAATGGAGGCCACAGGGCCGTCGAAGCACTGAAAAGCGTAAACGCAGCGGTGGCGGAAGTCGCCATTACATTTGGTGTCAGAGGTGCTGTCCAGCCCCTCACCCAAAAAGGGAAAACGAAGAAGTTCCTCACGAGGTATCAAGGCCATACCAAGTTGTTGAAACCACATCCCCTGTTAATGTTAAGCTTCAACTGCCAACTAGAACGACGATAGAACACATTGGACGGTTACGGCCATTTAAGTGTTGCCTGGATGTGATTCCAGGCGTATCACAGGAAGGAAAGAGGAAGAAAGAGAGAGTGAAGAGAGGTGCTAAGCACAGAGGAAACCAGGAAGATAGAGTACAACATGAAGTACCATATACTTTGCGATCTAAAAAGTAGTAGAGTATTTGTAGTTTCTTTGTTTTCGTGTCATGTATCATTGGGTTTGCGTAGAGTAATTAGGTATTGTATTTCCATATGTTGTATGCATTTTCGAATATAGCCTGCTGCGGGCAGCAGTCCTTTTGAAGAGGGAGGAAGGGTGATGGTGATCCCTGTCCTCATGTCACTGAAAAGGGAAGTGTAGCGTCTGACATATGTGGAGTGTTGTTGGAGGAGAAATCAAACGCAATTCTGGAGAAATGAATGCGTCGGAGTGGATTCTGTGGCAAAGCCGTAATAAATATGTGTTGAACGATGTCAGAGTCATACTATTTCCTGTTTAAATTTTAAGTTTTCGACAGTGCTGGGTCAGTAAAGTCGTGGCACCAGTTCATATAATGTAAATTTAAGGATGAAAGTAGTCACACAATCGGTGTTGGGTTTGGATCAAAAACAGTGAATGTTGGAGGAAAATCTGTGAAGCTACAAATATGGGACACATGCAGGGTGCAAGGAATAGACTGTCCAAGGGACATCGTGGAGCTAAAATTGAGCTTGCAACGGGTTGGGATGTATTGGTTTTTCTCCACCTACGAGAATTTGATAGTAGTAGCAAATTGTTTTGAGTGGGGAGTATTTGCAGAAGCGAAACGTACAGAGCTCGAGGGGGGCTGAATTTTAATCAATGGAACTAAGTATAACATTATAGGACCAACCTTCCACCTGCCAGCGTCAATTTCAGGAGTCATGCAATGGAATGTTGCGCAGCCACAGCTGTACTGGCCAGAAGCCACTTTAGAGTTTTGACAAGGCAGAATCTGACCTTGTTAAATCAAACTCTGGAGCCAGGTCTGTTGAGATCCGCAAACCAATTCACTTTAGAGCGAGAGGGGCGCATATCAGCTGAAAAGCTTGTTCAACATGTTGCTTAGTATAGGGAAATGCAATGGCAAATAACGAGCATTTTGAGCACCTCTGTGCCTAGTGTCATTGCAGCCTTAACTTTGTTAAGTGTTGTTTTCATTTTGATCAGGCGGAGAGCTAATTTCAAGAGGGAACGAAGGGTAGCCAAGTCCCAGTGGATTGGATACCAAGGGCGTGAGACGAGTAGGTAAGGGGTTGATCGAGCAATGGTCGTCCTGTAAGGAATTTTTACATTTTGTTTCATGTCATGGTTTTAAGAGGGTACTAGATCACATTTAAGTTTTCTAGTAGTAAGGAAATTTGCCATAGGTGCCGACTCAAACAAGTTAGAAGCTAGTTAAGGGTCGACCCGGGGACTGCATCTTTCCGAAGAGGAGAGTAATGTAGCGGCATTACCGTGGAAAGGAGGTCACAGGGCCATCGAACCGTTGGAAAGAGTAAACGCAGCGGTTCGCATCGCGCAAAACAGAGGCCCACAGCCATGTATAAATAGGCCCATATTCTAACGAGATTTATTCAAGTGTGGCAGCTCTCCTGGATGGCGGGGCATGTCACACCTCCATACTACACGCAGCAACAGATGGGGCACCAGCGTCCCAGTCCACGGCAGGTCGTTGGTTCAACCCTCTGAGGCCGACGCAGGGTCTGCAGCCAACCAGGGCAGCCCACTTTCCGGCATGCTGCCGCGGGCAGTCGTCTCAGCTCCTGACACACGCTGGAGAGTTGGCTGCTAGTGCAATCGTCCTGACACAATCGGAACTTTGCATCTGGCGTAGAAGGCTGGCTTGACACAGCATTGCATTACATGGGCCGCTGGGGTGCTTCCTCAGCATTGCTGGGCCCTGTGACACAGACCAAATGGAACGAGGGCACTGTAGCTAAATAACAATAAATCACTTGGAAAATTCTCGCCAAGTTTTAATATGGCACCTCCTGGCACCCATCCAGTACATTTGGTGTCTTCCCACTACATTTGGTCATCCTGTTACATTCAGTGGCAGAAGTCGTCACTACACTGTATATTTAATACAATCGTCACATGTGCTCGTTGCTGGCATGCAGATGGTATTTGTTTTCGATATATGGGAGGAGAGAGATGTCGTAAAAATTTTACCAATTTCTATATCAGATGAAGTTGGCGGAGCTTTTATAGTTCGTAATTTTTCTCTGTTGGATGGTACTGAGTAACGATGATAGCATGTTGGGCTGATAGAAGTGAATGGGACCTGAGGGCCGCAGATCTGCTTCAGACAGTAGTATCTGTATGTAGTATCTGTATGTAGTATCTGTATGTACCACAATGCGCCCATTTCCACCGAATGGTCAGAACATGGTCCTGTCGCACTAACTCAGGTCGCTCTCTTTCTACACAGGTTTTAGTAGGTGGTGGATATAACTTTCTCCGACTTTTCTCAGTTCAGATGTAAATTGGAACAATCACGTGCGAAAAGCTGTAGAAATGGCAGCAAGTCGCAAGATGCATAGGGACTGACTAAAACCATGTTGGAATTTTACTGTGGCAGACAGGTTCGAGAAGGGTGACTCGTTTCGAGATATGAGACTGCCAGAAATATGATACGGCAGAATGCGTTAGAAATACTGGAGAAATATGTAGTGGGAGTGGCGTGAAGCGGTTGCAAATACCTGTTCCATACCATGCTCCTTGTCCGAATCGCTTTCAAAATTTGTCAATTTCATTACAAGGGTGCACCGTCTATATTCAGTGTCACAGTATTTGTCTGGAAACCTAATTCATTCGTAGGTATCTCTATTTACAAAGCCAGAATAGCTTTTAACATGGATACTTGTGTGCACACGTAGAACCAGTAGTTGTTGGGATCGGGTTTTTTAACATCTGGCGTTTTGTGGGACGATTAAACCTCTCTTTCTAGGACATGGTGGTAGCACTGGCAAGAAAAACTTATGAGACATGTCCGCCTATCCGTGATTGTCAGTATTATTTCGTATCGCCAGCGATCAGTTATTGATGAAGTATTGTACTTAGTAGTAAGGGGTGCATGATAGATTTGCTTTCAGCATCAGGCTCATAAAGTATGTGTTTGTGTTCCGATGTGGGCAAAAGGGAATGACGGTGGCCATTTGTAAGGAGGGTATGGATTTGACCTCGAGTACTGTGATAGCAAAGGGAAGAGTATATCTAGTCATATGAATGGTACTGATATTTCTATTTCGATAGCCACAGCCGTCAATAGGGTGTATTTCCGATACTTTGCTCATTGTCGAATGTCGTTCAACTGAGACCGCAATCGTAACATTTAGTTATATGTACAGGGATAAAATATATATGTGACCGATTTCTGAGGATGATGATTCTACGTGCACATGCTTGGCTTGCAGCACCAGTGACCTGTGATGGGATGATTCACGTTTCCCATTAATGATAGGAGCTGTCCGAATGGAGAGGCCTGTTGGAGTGTAGGAATGTAGATGACTTAACCATGTTGTCCTCTAGACGACCGAATAGCGAACTAATACTTAGTGTGTGTTGGATTGATTTCGTGATCGTGTGGAAATTTGAGAAGATTGAATATGGAGGTGTGTTTGTGCTGGACCGTTATTCCCTCCTATGTAAATTGTCCGGTTGAGTGCTTCTGCACATTTCGCGCCTTTATTTAGTTGAGAGAAGATCGATTGTGGTGTGTCCAAATAGCATGCGGAGACACGTTTTCCGGTTCTCTAGACGTGAAAACACCTTAGTTGACCTTGTAAATTATAGGGATGATTTGAAATCTGCCACATCACCGACATCAGTATTTGCGAATGGATGTATCAGTTTTCTCTATTTTTCTCTAGTTTCCGCGTAAATGTCTTCGCAGGCGAGACAAGTTTCTAGTTATCCTGTGGTTTGCAACATGCCCTACCTAGTTAAAGTTTCGGGTTTGTAGATAATTAATTTCCAGTCTATATCTTCGGAATTACGTTGCGCGAGCCATCGGTAGGATACTGCTGTGTGCTTGATATCGAGACGTACCGCGAAAATGGTATAATATTATGCAAACCATGCGAAAATACATATGTACTTGTAATCCCAGAGTGTGGGGATGGCTGTAGGAAAGCGAGCAAGCAAGCAGGTCCGAACCAGAAACTGTAACGCGTTTGTGTCGAGGGGAAACGAGCCCGAATTTGTAGAACAGTTCTGAGAGTGACTTCGGCCCACTGCAAGCACTCTGGTCACCTGTCAGGAGTGGATAACCGCTGACCTCACAGGGAAACACCTAGTGCCACGAGTATATCAACGGTGTTGTCTGCCTTTGCGGTATATGTACTAATAATGTAAAAGGGGCGACGGGATACCAATTCGATTCTACACAGAGTACGCAAAAGAACTTGCCCCCCTTCTAATAGCCGTGTACCGCAAGTCTCTAGAGGAACGGAAGGTTCCAAATGATTGGAAAAGAGCACAGGTAGTCCCAGTCTTCAAGAAGGGTCGTCGAGCAGATGCGCAAAACTATAGACCTATATCTCTGACGTCGATCTGTTGTAGAATTTTAGAACATGTTTTTTACTCGAGTATCATGTCGTTTTTGGAAACCCAGAATCTACTCTGTAGGAATCAACATGGATTCCAGAAACAGCAATCGTGTGACACCCAACTCGCTTTATTTGTTCATGAGACCCAGAAAATATTAGATACAGGCTCCCAGGTAGATGCTATTTTTCTTGACTTCCGGAAGGCATTCGATACAGTTCCGCACTGTCGCCTGATAAACAAAGTAAGAGCCTACGGAATATCAGACCAGCTGTGTGGCTGGATTGAAGAGTTTTTAGCAAACAGAACACAGCATGTTGTTATCAATGGAGAGACGTCTACAGACGTTAAGGTAACCTCTGGCGTGCCACAGGGGAGTGTTATGGGACCATTGCTTTTCACAATATATATAAATGACCTAGTAGATAGTATCGGAAGTTCCATGCGGCTTGTCGCGGATGATGCTGTAGTATACAGAGAAGTTGCAGCATTAGAAAATTGTAGCGAAATGCAGGAAGATCTGCAGTGGACAGACACTTGGTGCAGGGAGTGGCAACTGACCCTTAACATAGACAAATGTAACGTATTGCGAATACATAGAAAGAAGGATCCTTTATTGTACGATTATATGATAGCGGAACAAACACTGGTAGCAGTTACTTCTGTAAAATATCTGGGAGTTTGCGTGCGGAACGATTTGAAGTGGAATGATCATATAAAATTATTTGTTGGTAAGGCGGGTACCAGGTTGAGATTCATTGGGAGAGTCCTTAGAAAATGTAGTCCATCAACAAAGGAGGTGGCTTACAAAACACTCGTTCGACCTATACTTGAGTATTGCTCATCAGTGTGGGATCCGTACCAGATCGGGTTGACGGAGGAGATAGAGAAGATCCAAAGAGGAGCGGCGCGTTTCGTCAAAGGGTTATTTGGTAACCGTAATGGGGTTACGGAGATGTTTAACAAACTCAAGTGGCAGTCTGCAAGAGAGGGCGCTCTGCATCGCGGTGTAGCTTGCTCGCCAGGTTTCGAGAGGGTGCGTTTCTGGATGAGGTATCGAATATGTTGCTTCCCCCTACTTATACCTCCCGAGGAGATCACGAATGTAAAATAGAGAGATTCGAGCGGGCACGGAGGCTTTCAGACAGTCTTTCTTCCCACGAACCATACACGCCTGGAACAGAAAAGGGAGGTGATGACAGTGGCACGTAAAGTGCCCTCCGCCACACACCGTTGGGTGGCTTGCGGAGTATAAATGTAAATGTAGATGTTGTTTTGTATGGCATAGGGTACGAATTGTATGTTTACTACATCGACAAGGTGTGCAGTGATATATTGCTGGGTTGGATATCGGTTTCACGCTCTAATATTCAAGCTCCTATCATCAGGGGGAGAGCAGTGTAATTGAGTAAGTGCCTTTCCATAATTGACGATGTGTAGGCCATTTTGCAAGGTTTAATTGTCGGTGCAATATGGCGATCTGTGTAAAATAGTTTTATGCCACTGAAAGTCTCGCCTGCAGAAAGAAAAAGAAAAGGCGGATGGTGCTTCCACATTGGCGGCATCAGTAATTTGTAGGGTAAATTCGATAACAGGCAATCATAATGCGCAATTCATTCAGAAGACACCCTTTGTGACAGGACGTGGGAGCATCTACAAACTGATTCAAACAAGATGGAGGCAAGGTATGTACAGAAATTTCTGAGAAAGCTAGTGTTCAAAGACAAGCTGAAGCAGACCATCTGTCTCTAGCAGGGATGCCATCACTCATCTGACACTGTGGCATTAGAACATCTCCAGACCTGTAGCTGTAGGGTACCGAAAATTCTCTCCATTTTTCTCTTCTGTGAGATAATAGTGCTTCGAATTCTGTTTGCATAATTCCCCCCATCTGTGCTTAGAGAGTGCTCTCTTTCCAAACAACCAGAATGTTTTTATGATTAACGGCATTTTCATGAGTGGTCACAGGCTTTTAGTGGTGAGATCGTTTAACATTTCTGAGACGAATATTCATACCAGGTCGACAGTTTCGCGGGATGCGTCAGCCACGCCGGGTATGTGTGCATGACTAGATGCAGCTCGCATGTCCTGTTAGGATCTCCAGGAACAATACTCTCTGTGCTATTCTGTAACGTCAGTATGCACAGTTATCACGTCAGCAGCAGTAAAGACAAGTGCTGCCCAGAGGCGTCTTGCATATGGCACCGGCATGATCGCGCCTTGGAGTTCTGTGACGTCAGATTAACACTCGAAGAACTCTACCTGTATATTGGAAAATAGATACAACTTTCATCTGCAGCAATGTGAAAGCAATGGCTCGCACTGACCTCTGCCCGTCGGTGGCTCGCAGCGGCGTCGACGCACGTGTGCCCTTGGAGTGTCTACACTCTACAAATAGGTCTTCGCTCCTGTCCGGTCGCTTCAGCAACAGTGCCTAGGTGATAACGTATTTCGAGAGAAATTTCTCAGATGTCAAGTATGAAAGGGATTTCGTCGCCTCATGCTTGATGGATCAGAACGGGCACCTTTGTGTGGCTTGGCAGCTGATGGCCGCGTCACTTCGTGGGGGCTGTTGGTGCATCCTGACTTCCTGACTTCTGGGAGTGGGTGCGGCAGCCTCCTGTGCGGTCTAGTGGGCAGCGGGTGGATCCTGGGCATGTTGTTTGCGTGTTCAAAAATGGTTCAAATGGCTCTGAGCACTATGGGACTTAACATCTGAGGTTGTCAGTCCCCTAGAACTTAGAACTACTTAAACCTAACTAACCTAAGGACATCGTACACATCCATGCCCGAGGCAGGATTCGAACCTGCGACTGTAGCAGTCGTGCAGCTCCAGAATGAAGCGCCTAGAACCGCTTGGCCACTCCAGCCGGCTGTTTGCGTGTCTTTTGCATTATTTTGCGAGCAGGTCTGCCGGCTGTGCTATGCATTATCTGGACAGTTTATGAGTTGATTTCGTGTCTGTACATCAGTGTACTGCATTATTTAGGAGGAGTTTACATGTCTGTGTACTGTGCGCCAAAATTATTTTGGTAATTCAGGAGTTGTTTGCGTGTCTGCAGAGCGTTGTTTAGCAGTAGTTTACAGGTCTTTTGGCTGTGTGGCGTGACCCCAAGCATGTCAGAGTGTGTGTTCTTTATCACTGTGATAAATATACTCTCAATTCCATCCCTAAATAAATTGTTCCTAAATAAGTGAAGTCCACTACTTCCTCTCTCACCAGTAGCCCAGCACAGCAGCCTCCTCCTAGGAGGAGCTGGCAGCCAGATGAATTAGGTTAGTGGAAGTACCCTAGTGACCTATTTTCCCGCCATTTTCTTAGGTTAATAAAGATTGCCCACTTGACCTATCTTCCTCCAAATTTCAAACTTCTTGCCAGTTCCTAGTTAGAGGTGGCAGTTGGATGACTTAGGTTAGTGGAAGTAGCCCAAGTAACTTATCTTCCCGTCATTTTCTTAGGTTAGTAGAGACAGCCCAAGTGACCATTATTTACCACCAAAATTCAAATTTCCCGCCAATCCATAGGAAGAGGTGGCAGTTGGGTTATATAGGTTAGTGGAGGTAGTCCAATTGACCTATTTTCCCGCCAAAATCCGCCAGTTTGAATGACGTCATGTTCTGTTACCAAGTCTACAGGCCACCATATTGGATGACGTCATCGCCACCATCTTGGATACATCTGGCAACAATGGAGAGTGGGGTGGCGCCGGCCTAGTCCCCTTACTTATGTAGCGGTCATCCACTGCAGTAGTAGCCTTTGGGCAGCCTGATGGAGGCATGTCATCGACAGTTCCTTTCTCTCTGTATCTCCTCCATGTCTGAACAACATCACTTTGGTTCACTCGTAGACACCTGGACACTTCCCTTGTTGAGAGCCTTTACTGACACTTAGTAACAATGTGGACATGATCGAACCGCGGTATTGACCGTCTAGGCATGGTTGAACTGCAGAAAACACGAGCCGTGTACCTCCTTCCTGGTGGAATGACTGGAACTGATCGGCTGTCGAACCCCTCCGTCATAGGCGCTGCTCATGCATGGTTGTTCACATCTTTGGGCAGGTTTAGTGACATCTCTGAACAAAGGGACTGTGTGACACAATATGCACAGTCAAAGTCTATCTTCAGGAGTTCTGGGAATCAGGATGATGCAAAACTTTTTTTGATGTCTGTAGTAAGGCCTAAAAGGTGTTTTGTCATCTTCTGCTTTGTTGCAGAAGCTGTCACAGATATGACTTGTTATATATAGGTGATGGACGGGCATCGTATATTGTTTATGTGTATTAGAGAAAAGGTTGATTTTATTATTTTATTGAATGGATGATTGTGAGTAGTCCTACTTAAGGATCTTTATGGGCTACAGCAGCGAGTCTTAACTTGTGGGGCGCACCCCGCCCACTGCCATGGGGATACGATGGCACAAAATGGTGGAGGATGGCGGCGGCGGGTGCGAGATTATCAAAAAGGAAAAAAAAGTCCAAATATTGATTAACTTATTGAAAGGAAAGCAAAGCAAAATACATTCTGACATAAAAAAATTAAATTAAATAAAATTCATATTTACACCGATATATACTGAGGTGACCCGTCATGGGATAATGATATGCACATAAACAGATGGCGACAGTATCGCATACACAAGGTATAAAACGGCAGGGCACTGGCGGAGTTGTCATCTGTACTCAGGTGATTCGTGGAAAGGTGTTGGACATGATTATTGCCACACGATGGAAATTAACAGATTCTGAACTTGGAATGGTAGTTGGGGCTAGAAGCATAGAAAATTCCATTTCGAAAATCGTTAGGTAATTCAGTATTCCGCGACCCACAGTGTCAAGAGTGAGCCGAGAATACCGAATTTCAGGCATTACCTCTCACCACAGACAATGCAGTGTACGGCAGCCCTCACTTAATAACCGACAGCAACGGCGTTTGCGTAGAGTTGTCATTGGTAACAGACAAGCAACACTGCCTGAAATAACAGCAGAAATCAATGTGGGACATGCAAGGAACGATTCCGTTAGCACAGTGCGGAAAAATCTGGCATCAATGGGCTATGTCAGCAGATGATCGATGCAGGTGCTTTAGATAACAGCACGACAGTGCCTGTAGCGCCCATCCTTGGTTCGTGACCATATCGGTTGGACCCTAGACGACTGGAAGATCGTGGCCTGGTCAGATGAGTCCGTATTTCAGTTTAGAAGAGCTGATGGAAAGGCTCGAATGTGGTGCAGACCCACGAAGCCAAGCACCCAAGTTGTCAACAAGGCACTGTGATGGTGGCTCCATAATGATGTGGGCTGCATTTACATGGGATGGACTGGGTCCCCTGGTCCAACTGAATCAATCATTGGATAGAAATAGTCATGTTCAACTACCTAGAGACCATTTTCACCCATTCATGCACTTAATGTTCCAAACAACGATGGAATTTTTACGGATGACAAAGCACCATGTTATCAGGTCACAATTTTTCGTGACTGAACATTCTGGACAATTCGGGTGAATGATTTGGCCACTGAGATCGTCTGACATGAATCCTATCGTACGCCGGCCAGGGTGGCCGAGCGGTTCTAGGCGCTACAGTCTGGAACCGTTCGACCGCTACGGTCGCAGGTTCGAATCCTGCCTCGGGCATGGATGTGTGTGATGTCCTTAGGTTAGATAGGTTTAAGTAGTTCTAAGTTCTAGGGCACTGATGACCTCAGCAGTTAAGTCCCATAGTGCTCAGAGCCATTTGGACCAATCCTATGGTACATGTATGGGACATAATCGAGAGGTCATTTCGGGCATAAAACACTGCAACGGCAACACTTTCGCCGTCTTGGATAGCTATACTGTCAGCATGGCTCAGTATTCCTGCAGGGGACTTCCAATGTCTTCTTGGAGCCCGTGCCATGTTGTTACTGCACTACACCGCGCAAAAGGAGGGTCGACACGATGTTAGGAGGTATCCCATGAGTTTTCTCACGTCAGTGTCATGTACTTATAAACAGGGCTCTATTAGTATTGCACAATGTATTTAATAATTAACTTATCAGTACTAAATTAAAAATAAGCTTAGTGATTATTAGTGACTCCCTCGGGGCTGACATGACTTACGGAGCAAAGTTTTCCTAGGGCAGCGGCCGTACCGTATTTCCTCTACAACCCATAGTCCCCTGAGATAATCTATGAACATTTCACTCACTACCTGTAAGACAAAGAGCAATAGAGGGCCCTCGATACTGGCTTTGCCAATGTAGTGGAGCAGTGTTGCGAAATAGCAGTAAATTTACTTATACTTGCAAATTTTTAAGGTTTGTAACTATGTAGCTTTAGCGTTAAAATACTCAAAATACATTCTTTGATATGCATCGTATGAGAAAGAGGGGGATGGGGAGGCGAGAGAGGAGGGGGAAGGGGTGCGATGAAAATTACGATCGAAAAACGAGTCGTGAATACCGAAAGGTTCAGAAACGCTCGGCTACAGGAATATTTTGTTTTGATTAACGTGTGTTTCTGTTTTGTTGATGTTAAACAAAATAATTTGTTAAATTTAGCCCAACATGTGCACAATCCCCGACCTGAAAGTCAGTCCACCTAAATTGTACACCACATATTGTAAATATTTTTAATCTACTTACTGATGAGGGTGGTCAAGAGAGCTGTAAGTGCTTCCAATAAGATAGCACATCATATTACGCTGAATTAAGTCAGAGGTTTCCTGGTCGACTGAGTTGCATGTCTCTAGACAGGTCAACCATCGACTACAGTCATTGCACCTGACACCCATCTTGACAATGTTTCCTGACTTTTAATACAGAAGCTCTTTCTAAACTATCCCATCAGGAACTCTATCTGACATCAGCCCCCAACTGAAGTTACACATGGTAAGCTGCAACGAGTTTGGAAACAAATCGAATTCCGGTGAGGTATGTATTGAATTACCAGTGGAGAGCAGATTCAAAATTAAAAATCCATGAGACAATAGCTTCATGTAATGGGATAAATAACCAGCTCTATGAATCATCACAAATACTTTATGCATAAGTACAGAGCTCTTACGTAAGCAACAAAGCAAAAAATTTTGGATTTATTGCACAAAACACATGGAAATGGGGCTAGATAATAAAATGTGTATAGTGATATGCACATAGAAACTAATAGATGTAACGAACGGATGCATAGAAAACGATGAAATATGGCCCTACAAGAAAATAACAAAAGAACAACCCACGTATTCCATGTAGAAACGAAATTTGTGTCTGTGAGATTTAATCGCAACAAATTTAGAAAGATATTAAAAAAGCGTAGCTCAGGTGTAGGTTTCAAGTAAACTAGACATTAAACTGCTTTTTGGATCACATATGGGCGCACGAATGTCTTCAAATTCATAGTATACCCAGCATACGATCAACTGTCGTACTAGGGACGCTCATTAAGTAATGTTACACATTATTTTTCTGAAATCAGGTTGGTTCTACTCAGGACTCGAATACACCATATTATTCCTCACTCTTATGGCTACAAACCCTGTTTTTCAACGTAATCTGCGTTCAATGCGACGGCCTTACAACAACCTACTGGGAAGAACTGTATGCAGCCATGCCACCTTTCTACCGGTGCTACCTCAATAACCTCCCCGTCATCCACGTACTGCTTCCTGCGGAGGGAATACTTCATTGGGCCAAACAGGCGGAAGGCGGAAGGTACTAGATCCGGGCTGTAGGGTGGATGAGGAAGAGCAGCCCAGTGAAGTTTTGTGAGATCCTCTCGGGTACGCAGACTTGTGGAAGGCCTTGCTTTCTCATGGAGAAACTAGACATTTTTGTGGCAACGAACACGCTGAAGCAGATTCTTCTGTTTCCTGAGGCTAGCACAATACACTTCTGAGTTGATCGTAACACCATGAGGGAGGACATCAAACAGAATAACTCCTTCAGAGTCCCAGAAGACCGGCACAATGACTTTATTGATTGAGAGTCCGGCATTAAACTTTTTCTACGAGGAGAGGTGGTGTGTCACCAATCAATGGGCTGTCGTTTCGTTTGCGTTCGAAGCGATGAACCCTTGTTACATCGCCTGTGACGATATTCGACAAAAAATTTTCACGATCACCCTTTTAATGCGCAAGAAATTCCTCACAGATGGTCTTTCGTTGCGCTGTTGCAGGATCCACAGCTGCGTAGAGCCGGCTTGCACGTGGAAGATCGGACAGCCTTGCGTGATGTTCCGGCGATGACGACAGACGCCTCGTCCAATGACTCCCCCTGTGCTATTGTTCACTGCCATGTCTCCATAGACATTGTGCAAGCGCCTACGAATATTTGTGATGGTCTGGGTTTCGCCAAAAGAAACTCAATAATACACTCCTGGAAATTGAAATAAGAACACCGTGAATTCATTGTCCCAGGAAGGGGAAACTTTATTGACACATTCCTGGGGTCAGATACATCACATGATCACACTGACAGAACCACAGGCACATAGACACAGGCAACAGAGCATGCACAATGTCGGCACTAGTACAGTGTATATCCACCTTTCGCAGCAATGCAGGCTGCTATTCTCCCATGGAGACGATCGTAGAGATGCTGGATGTAGTCCTGTGGAACGGCTTGCCATGCCATTTCCACCTGGCGCCTCAGTTGGACCAGCGTTCGTGCTGGACGTGCAGACTGCGTGAGACGACGCTTCATCCAGTCCCAAACATGCTCAATGGGGGACAGATCCGGAGATCTTGCTGGCCAGGGTAGTTGACTTACACCTTCTAGAGCACGTTGGGTGGCACGGGATACATGCGGACGTGCATTGTCCTGTTGGAACAGCAAGTTCCCTTGCCGGTCTAGGAATGGTAGAACGATGGGTTCGATGACGGTTTGGATGTACCGTGCACTATTCAGTGTCCCCTCGACGATCACCAGTGGTGTACGGCCAGTGTAGGAGATCGCTCCCCACACCATGATGCCGGGTGTTGGCCCTGTGTGCCTCGGTCGTATGCAGCCCTGATTGTGGCGCTCACCTGCACGGCGCCAAACACGCATACGACCATCATTGGCACCAAGGCAGAAGCGACTCTCATCGCTGAAGACGACACGTCTCCATTCGTCCCTCCATTCACGCCTGTCGCGACACCACGGGAGGCGGGCTGCACGATGTTGGGGCGTGAACGGAAGACGGCCTAACGGTGTGTGGGACCGTAGCCCAGCTTCATGGAGACGGTTGCGAATGGTCCTTGCCGATACCCCAGGAGCAACAGTGTCCCTAATTTGCTGGGAAGTGGCGGTGCGGTCCCCTACGGCACTGCGTAGGATCCTACGGTCTTGGCGTGCATCCGTGCGTCGCTGCGGTCCGGTCCCAGGTCGACGGGCACGTGCACCTTCCGCCGACCACTGGCGACAACATCGATGTACTGTGGAGACCTCACGCCCCACGTGTTGAGCAATTCGGCGGTACGTCCACCCGGCCTCCCGCATGCCCACTATACGCCCTCGCTCAAAGTCCGTCAACTGCACATCCGGTTCACGTCCACGCTGTCGCGGCATGCTACCAGTGTTAAAGACTGCGATGGAGCTCCGTATGCCACGGCAAACTGGCTGACACTGACGGCGGCGGTGCACAAATGCTGCGCAGCTAGCGCCATTCGACGGCCAACACCGCGGTTCCTGGTGTGTCCGCTGTGCCGTGCGTGTGATCATTGCTTGTAGAGCCCTCTCGCAGTGTCCGGAGCAAGTATGGTGAGTCTGACACACCGGTGTCAATGTGTTCTTTTTTCAATTTCCAGGAGTGTAGTTTTGTGCTTGTAACGAACCGCCATTACAGTAGCCATTTTGAAGACTACGTATGGCACCACCACCTTTCAGAACTTCATGCAATTATAGAGGCTGAAGTAGGAATATTCCACTATGTCCCACAACAAATTTCTTTTTCAACCGAAATTCCTGAGAAAAAAGGGTTTCATTACTTATTGAATACTCCTCTTAGTTTCAAAAACTACTATATTGGCAAGACGGACCAAACAGATTGTTGATATAAAGATCAGGGGACATACATAGCCTCAGAATATAACTGCTTCTTGCATGTACTTGTCAGAAAACAAACGTAATGTCTCAGATATCGGAAACAACACATTCACTAAATTTGCTGTAAGAGATAGATACTTACAAAACAAGAATAATGATATTCCAGTTGGGTTCTTAATGAGTAGCACATGTTTATACACAATGAATATTATTTTCCTCGTACACTGCCGGAAAAAAGTCCATCACGTTCGAGGAATGTGTTCCCTGGCACCAGCGGTGTAATAAGTGCATATTGAGGGGTTGCAGTGTTAGTGATGCATTTGACACAGCATCGGTGAGCAGATGGGGCTTCAGAGGCCTTTGTATCCATTGTCGGTTTTGACTCTGCAGACAGTAACTGTGCTGGCCATAAATCATTAAGACAAGCAAATTATTTGCTCTACTGTAAACACCATTGTCAATAAGCTAACTGCAATAATATATTTCATTCTCACTTACATAAACAATGACTGTGCTATGAATACCTACAAAGGTAAAACCATTCATTAACTCTTACTGAAATTAACTTAAGAAGTCTTGTGAACACACACATTTACACTGCTAGATAAAAATTAGTACACCCTTTTAAAGGTTCCCAGATCCCTCAAGATTTATTGTTGCAACAGTGCATATGGATACATCAAATTATTCATTTCAGGTCAATAGCACAATCAGTTCTATAAGAACTTGGTGTAGCCTCCTTGAGTGGCAATGCAAGAGCTGACTGACATCCAGACGATCGCACAGATGGTAAATACTGTCCTGGGATATGTTTTGCCACACCTGCTTGATCTGTTACCATAGCTCTGTAACACTTGTTCATTGATGCGTCACACAAGTCACTTCTGGTCCCATCATATCCCAGAGACAAGTTTGGATTTTAATTGGGCTATAAAGTTCATGATATCAGCCAATGATGGATGTAAGTCTATCAGCTACACACGTGAGTACATTTGTTAATGAAAGATGTTTTACTTTTAGAAATTTTTCGCTTTCTTTTATATAGAAAGGTGTTTCTTCTTTTACAAATTTTCTTCTTTCTTTCATACAGAAGTTTTTGTTTTATTAAGTTTTCTCATTTCTGGCATACACGAGCTCCACCATTACCTCGCCATTACGATTGATGTACTTGTTATACCAAGACGACACAAAATTTATGGAACATAGTACTTTATAGAGGCTACATAATTTACAATGAAGTACAGGTTGCATGTAGCACTGAACACAATGGACAACAGTAATACAGCTTGCAGAGTGGACCAGGCACTCGTTTGCGATCGCTTAAATAATATCGTTTCTTTGGCTGCTCACCAGAGCGCGCCAGGGGTCCGATTCAGGTGGGCTTTATAAGCAACCCTGTGAACTGTATGGACGTGGCATCTCTGAATTCGCGCGCGCCTTGAGTGGAGTTAGATCACTCCTCCCATATAGTGAATGAGAAAACGAAATACATACAAAAAACACTAGGCAGAGAGAGTACCTTGTACACAAAAAATAGGTGGTACAGAAAAAAAGCACTGGTACAGAAAAAACACTGGTACCAAAAAAGATCACTGGTACTGAAAAGGCACCATTACCGTGAAAAAAGTACTGATCTCACGAGGTACTGAGATTACTGGTCACAGAAACATCAGCGACAGCGCTGACATCCGTTTGATCGTCCAACAATGGCGGATGCTACAGCATGTGGCAGGCAGGCACTGGCGATTACGGCCAAAGTGATGAGGACGCAGTTTGGGGGGCTTTCCCCCTCTCATGAGAGGCTGTAGGGCAGGACTGAAAATGGCATCTCCATAGCGATTTTGTCGTCAAGGTCAGCAGTCACGTCGGAGGCAATAGTGGGGGTGTCAGAGATTGTGACCGCACAGGACCCAGCAACGGAGGCAGTGGTGGGATGCAGCATCAGGGGCAACGGTGGGTGCATGGCGACAGCAGTCGAGTGGGGGGTGGAAGCAAGGACCCCGCACAACAATTCACTAGGCAGCGACCACTGCTGCAGCACGAACCGGACCGCCTGCAACACAGGGACAGGTACTGGCGACGGCAGGGATTGGGGAGGCAGTGGGCCCTCTGTAACAGACCCTAACATAAACTGGTCGATGTGACGGGCGTCTGCCCATCAGGAGTGCAGGCGACGCGCAGGTGTTGGCCCCAGTGATGCTAGATAATTGCAGGAACCCAATTCAGGCAGTAACCAAAACCATAAGCCCAGACAGGCACACGCGATCCAAACCTTCGTGGAGCCAGTGACGCCAGGGGATGCAGCATCGGATGCAGCAGGTGGAGGGGGGTTATAGTTGGCGCCCATGCAGCAGCTCCACCAGGCTCTTGTCAACCCCTGGAGTGAAACAAAACGAACTCAAAAAACAGTATAAAGCAGCTTCAGGGGACCTGTCAGATAATACTTCAGCATCTGAGTTTTAAACATGTGAAACATGTCATTGACCTGACCATTAAATTGAGGATGAAATGAGGGAGCTTTGAGATGGTGACAAAAAGATGCAAATTCTCGAGAAACAGACTGGGGGCTGCTACCGAACTATGGTATACAGAAGTACCTCAACTACAAAAAACTTAGACAGGGCAGAAATTGTGGCCACCATAGACGTGCACAGACAATGCGCCACATAGGGAAATTTGGAATAGACGTGCACCACAGTGAGTCAACACCGATTTAGGAAGGGCCCATCAAAATCGACTTCTAAACTCTCTCAGGGACACTGTGACTTTGGCTAGGGGGAATAAAACCTCCCACAGAGCCACCCGTCACTGAACACAGCGAGTGTAAGCGCCGATAAGTGGCATAATGTCCCTATGTACAAGCTGGTGGGTCAAGGCTTTGGTGCGAGAGGTCCCCCAATGACTGATGTGCAGAAGCCACAGCACGAGGAAGTGGGGAGCAGCGTCCTCTGCAGCTAAGAAAAGAACCCCGTCAAACACAGAAATGCTGTGCTGGAGGGACAAGTAATTATGCATAGGATTCCAAGGCATGACCCAGGGGTTTTTCCAGCCACACATGCTGCACAAAAGAGAGGACCCAACTAAGTACAGGATCCATGACGATGGCCAATGCTATGCTGGCACTAGCGATTGGAAAACCATCGACTGTGTTCTGGTTCTCAGTATCGAAATAGAAACAAAGGGACTCGCCCTGACTAAACGCTGGGTCCACCCCAACTGGAAGTCAAAGTAAGGCACTGGCGTTGACATGTTGCGCCGTTGGCCGATAATGGACCTGAAAATGATAATTGGAGAGGAAGAGAACCCACCACTGCAAATGATGCACCACCTTTTCTGGCACAGGGGTCAAAGGGTTAAAAAGGGCGACCAACAGCTTGTGATCTGTGATTGAATGGAACTTAGAACCTTACAAGAAGATGTGATATTTCTTGAGGGCGAACACAATCGCTAAAGCCTCCTTTCCAACCTGAGAATATCGTCGCTGAGTGGGAGTTGACGTCTTAGAAGCATACGCAATGGGTCATTCCGACCCATCCTTGTCTTTGCGCACCCACGCCGCGACAAGACCAAGCTGAGAGGCATCCCTAGCCAGCATCAGATGCTGACCCGCCCGAAAAGTGGCCAAACACGGGAGAGATTGAAGCTTAGAGTTAAGCAAGGCAAATGCTCTGTCACAAGCCAGGGACCAGAAAAAGATATATTTCTAGGGAAAAGAGCGTGCAGGGGCTGAGCAACAAGAGATGCATCCGGTAAAAACTTACATTGGTATGCAACTTTATCTAGAAATGCCTGCAGTTCCTTAACGGAGGTTGACCGCAGCAAAGCCATAATTGTGTCAATGTACTGATACGACGACTTGACCCCTGTGCAAGAAACCTCAAAATCTAGGTACTCAATAGACGGCTGAAAATACTGAGATTTGGAAAGATTGCACTTGAGACCCAGAGACTGCAAAACAGAAAACAATGAACGGAGATTGCTAAGGTGGTCTTTGGAGGAAGAACCTGAAACAATTACACTCCTGGAAATGGAAAAAAGAACACATTGACACCGGTGTGTCAGACCCACCATACTTGCTCCGGACACTGCGAGAGGGCTGTACAAGCAATGATCACACGCACGGCACAGCGGACACACCAGGAACCGCGGTGTTGGCCGTCGAATGACGCTAGCTGCGCAGCATTTGTGCACCACCGCCGTCAGTGTCTGCCAGTTTGCCGTGGCATACGGAGCTCCATCGCAGTCTTTAACACTGGTAGCATGCCGCGACAGCGTGGACGTGAACCGTATGTGCAGTTGACGGACTTTGAGCGAGGGCGTATAGTGGGCATGCGGGAGGCCGGGTGGACGTACCGCCGAATTGCTCAACACGTGGGGCGTGAGGTCTCCACAGTACATCGATGTTGTCGCCAGTGGTCGGCGGAAGGTGCACGTGCCCGTCGACCTGGGACCGGACCGCAGCGACGCACGGATGCGCGCCAAGACCGTAGGATCCTACGCAGTGCCGTAGGGGACCGCACCGCCACTTCCCAGCAAATTAGGGTCACTGTTGCTCCTGGGGTATCGGCGAGGACCATTCGCAACCGTCTCCATGAAGCTGGGCTACGGCCCCGCACACCGTTAGGCCGTCTTCCGCTCACGCCCCAACATCGTGCAGCCCGCCTCCAGTGGCGTCGCGACAGGCGTGAATGGAGGGACGAATGGAGACGTGTCGTCTTCAGCGATGAGAGTCGCTTCTGCCTTGGTGCCAATGATGGTCGTATGCGTGTTTGGCGCCGTGCAGGTGAGCGCCACAATCAGGACTGCATACGACCGAGGCACACAGGGCCAACACCCGGCATCATGGTGTGGGGAGCGATCTCCTACACTGGCCGTACACCACTGGTGATCGTCGAGGGGACACTGAATAGTGCACGGTACATCCAAACCGTCATCGAACCCATCGTTCTACCATTCCTAGACCGGCAAGGGAACTTGCTGTTCCAACAGGACAATGCATGTCCGCATGTATCCAGTGCCACCCAACGTGCTCTAGAAGGTGTAAGTCAACTACCCTGGCCAGCAAGATCTCCGGATCTGTCCCCATTGAGCATGTTTGGGACTGGATGAAGCGTCGTCTCACGCGGTCTGCACGTCCAGCACGAACGCTGGTCCAACTGAGGCGCCAGGTGGAAATGGCATGGCAAGTCGTTCCACAGGACTACATCCAGCATCTCTACGATCGTCTCCATGGGAGAATAGCAGCCTGCATTGCTGCGAAAGGTGGATATACACTGTACTAGTGCCGACATTGTGCATGCTCTGTTGCCTGTGTGTATGTGCCTGTGGTTCTGTCAGTGTGATCATGTGATGTATCTGACCCCAGGAATGTGTCAATAAAGTTTCCCCTTCCTGGGACAATGAATTCACGGTGTTCTTATTTCAATTTCCAGGAGTGTATATCTTCGAGGTAATTGATTCAGCGATGTATAGAAGGTGTCAGCTTTCCCAAAAAAATAAGAAAAAATAAAAAAACTGAAAAATTGCAGCCACGCTAGCGATACCAAAACGCAAGTGTTGATAGTGGTATAGGCCAAAAGATGACAATGAGAAGGCGCCTAGTGGTCTCATCGAAGAGGAGCTGGACGACGCACCCCTCTGACAAATCAGTGTTGAAAAAGTAGTGGTCACCCAACGATTTTGCGAGCAGCTTGTCAAGGGGCGGGGAAAAGGGGATCTATCTAACACAGACTATGCATTAATCGTGACACTGAAATCACCACAGAGGCGAAGCTTGCTGCAGAGGTGTAGCTTGCCTCTCGGCTTCTTAACGATGACCAGTTGTGTAGACCGTTCACTGCTGGGAGAAATAGGCTAAATGACACTGAGTGTCGTCTAACGGTATAATTCGATCTTGACGCGGACGCGCAGTGGGACAGGCACCGGCTGCATCTGAGAAGAACGAGGGCGAGGAGACTGTTTCGTGGTAATGTAGGCCTGAAAACAGTTAGCACAACACAGGGGGAAACAGCGACGAAAACTCACAGCAGAGGGACTCAAGTCGCTCATAAGGAATTTCATCTGACACTACATGTACCTCATTGGCAATGGAGAAAGTGGAAGCATTAAACGCATAAAACCTAATGAGATCCGTGGTGTGAGAATGATCTACAACAAGGAAGATGAGAGGACGAACAGATTTGTAAGATACAGGAGCAAAGAACTGTCCTGTGATAGGAATCTGCTGTTTATTGCAGCTAACGAACTTCCGTGAAACCTGTGTGAATGATAATGATGATCTTTGGTTTCTAGGGCACTCAACTGCGAGGTATCAGCGCCTGTACAAAGTCCCAATTTTTACATAGTCCAATTGTTGAACAGTCCAATCTTCCACTGTCACAAGTGATGATTACGATGATGAAAAGATGAGGACAACACAAACACCCAGTCCCCAGGCAGAGAAAATTTCCAACCCGACTGGAAATCGAACCAGCACACCATGATCCAGAGGTAGCAACGCTAGTCACTAGGAAAACTGTGTGAAGGGAGAAGCGCCCAAGTGCATGTATCTTTGTGCATTTACTAAAGTCACTGCATTTCCTTGTCCAATTGCATTTTAACAGTTTATTAAACACATACAAGTCAATAAACAATTTGCTCGGTGAGACAGTCATTATGGAGAAACAGTTTGTGTCCATCAGTATTACTGTGTCCACCACATTTGAAGAGGAGTTACACACCAATGTAATGTGGCTTTTCTTTCGACACTTGTTGCAAACAGCCCAACACTTAGGGCACGCAGCACACTCTTGGTGGACGAAGCAGTATGGGCAAGGTGGGTGGGGGGCATGCAGTTGCTGTCATGACACATAAAAATCCACAGGGTTAGAAAATATTCCAGTCAGCGTCCTCAGAAATATATGAGCAACATAAAAACCTCATTAACAACAATAATTAATGACTCTTTCAGATCTCACTGCTTTTCTGAATACCTGAAACAAGCAAAAGTAATACCAATACTAAACAATGGTCATGCAGAAAAAGTAGAAATCCACAAACAAATTTCTTTCTTATCTTGCATTTCCAAATCAATAGCAACCATAATGAAAAATATACTAACGAAATAAAATAAACACAACCTTCTCTGCATTGAACAGTTTTGCTTCAGGTCCGCAAGAGGCATACAATCAGATACAGCACTGTTTAGTAAATTCATACTTGAAGCACTAGACAAGGGCAAGAATGCAACAAGCTTTTTATTATTATTGTTATCATTATTATTATTGATCTACCAAAAGTATTTGACACAGCTGACCACAGAATTTTATAAGGCAAATTAGAAGTGTTAGGAATAAGGGGTATGGCAAATAATTGGTTTCAGTCATATTTGGAAAACTAGATACAAAGAGTTAAATATTTCTAAAAGACTGTAGTAAAGCGCTTATCAGTTTTAAATGCATTAATGTAGGTGTCCCCCCATGGAAGTGTATTGAACCAATCCTGTTCCTTCTATAAATAATTCCCCACAGAGTGCCAGGTATGATGAAAAAAAACTATTTGCTGATGACAGCACCATAGTGATTACAGACAAAAATTCAACATAGTTAATAAAAAAATACAATGAAGCTCCCAAAGATGCCACTACTGGTCATTAAAGAATAGAGCAACTTCAAATGTGAAAAAGACAAACTGCACCAACTTCTGACTAAATAAAAATCCCAATTGCACTACAATGAAAGTAAACAATAATGTACTAGATTGAGTAGCTGATACCAAATTCTTTAGGATGAATGTAGACTGTCAATTGAAGTGGGCAGAACACATGAGAATTTTGGCAAAGAGGCCATCATCAACATGTAATGCCCTGCAAATCCTTGCACCAGAATATAATATTTCATGCCTCAAAGAAGCCTACTTTGGATATATGCATTCAGTCCTCAGTTATGGCATAATGTTTTGGGGAATAAGTGCTGGGAACATACAGACTTTTTCCAAGATACAGGAAAGAGCTGTACAAATAGTAAAAAATGGTAGTAACAGAGGACACCGTAAAAAATTATGAAAAAAGCTGCAAATCTGACAGTCCTGTGTGAAAGTATCTATCACAACATAATGTATATAAGAAAAAAATCTTAATCTGTACACCACAAACAGTACAATACATGAGCATGGAACCAAATCCAGACACTGTTCATATTTTAAATTATTATTTAAATTATAAATAGTTAATTAACTATAAATAGTTAACTAATATTCATGGACATTGTGTTGTGTAACAAATTATGACATGTTTAGAGAAGTAGGACTAAGTAAAGAAGCTATAAATACTGTAAGAGCCACATTTTTTAATAAGAAATATTGTGCAAATATTTGTGACATCCTTACAATGTATATTGTTTTATGGATGAATAAATAAATCAAGTCAAATAAAAATGGTAAATTTCATGTGAGCTAATGTGTATTTATAGACTTTGTGGCACCACTCAACAGAAAGGAAGTTTGACTAAATTTAAAAACATAATAATCGTTAGTGACTGCATGACTTGTAGTTGTGGATATGTGAATGAAGCATGTAGATGTATCGGCATTCTGTCTTTCAGTAACATATTCCTATTTCTGTGAATATAATTAAGGTGGGAATTTAAGGAGATGGAACCTGGATAAACTGAAAGAACAAGAAGTTGTACAGGGTTTCAGGGAGAGCATAAGGGAACAATTGACAGGAATGGGGGAAAGATATGAAGTAGAAGAAGAATGGACAGCTTTGAGGGATGAAATAGTGAAGGATCAAATAGTGAAAAAGACGACAGCTAGTAGAAACCCATGGGTAACAGAAGAAATATTGAATTTAATTGACGAAAGGAGAAAATATAAAAATGCAGTAAATGAAGCAGGCAAAAAGGAATACAAACGTCTCAAAAATGACATCGACAGGAAGTGCAAAATGGCTAAGCAGGGATGGTTAGAGGACAAATGTAAGGATGAAGAGGCATATCTCACTAGGGGTAAGATAGATACTGCCTACAGGAAAATTAAAGAGACCTTCAGAGAAAGGAGCACCACTTCCATGAATATCAAGAACTTTGATGGAAACCCAGTTCTAAGCAAAGAACGGAAAGCAGAAAGGTGGAAGGAGTATATAGAGGGTCTATACAAGGGCGATGTTCTTGAGGACAATATTATGGAAACGGAAGAGGATGTAGATCTACATCTACATCTACATTTATACTCCGCAAGCCACCCAACGGTGTGTGGCGGAGGGCACTTTACGTGCCACTGTCATTACCTCCCTTTCCTGTTCCAGTCGCGTATGCTTCGCGGGAAGAACGACTGTCTGAAAGCCTCCGTGCGCGCTCTAATCTCTCCAATTTTACATTCGTGATCTCCTCGGGAGGTATAAGTAGGGGGAAGCAATATATTCGATACCTCATCCAGCAACGCACCCTCTCGAAACCTGGCGAGCAAGCTACACCGCGATGCAGAGCGCCTCTCTTGCAGAGTCTGCCACTTGAGTTTGTTAAACATCTCCGTAACCCCATTACGGTTACCAAATAACCCTTTGACGAAACGCGCCGCTTCTCTTTGGATCTTCTCTATCTCCTCCGTCAACCCGATCTGGTACGGATCCCACACTGATGAGCAATACTCAAGTATAGGTCGAACGAGTGTTTTGTAAGCCACCTCCTTTGTTGATGGACTACATTTTCTAAGGACTCTCCCAATGAATCTCAACCTGGTACCCGCCTTACCAACAAATAATTTTATATGATCATTCCACTTCAAATCGTTCCGCACGCATACTCCCAGATATTTTACAGAAGTAACTGCTACCAGTGTTTGTTCCGCTATCATATAATCGTACAATAAAGGATCCTTCTTTCTATGTATTCGCAATACGTTACATTTGTCTATGTTAAGGGCCAGTTGCCACTCCCTGCACCAAGTGCCTATCCGCTGCAGATCTTCCTGCATTTCGCTACAATTTTCTAATGCTGCAACTTCTCTGTATACTACAGCATCATCCGCGACAAGCCGCATGGAACTTCCGATACTATCTACTAGGTCATTTATATATATTGTGAAAAGCAATGGTCCCATAACACTCCCCTGTGGCACGCCAGAGGTTACTTTAACGTCTGTAGACGTCTCTCCATTGATAACAATATGCTGTGTTCTGTTTGCTAAAAACTCTTCAATCCAGCCACACAGCTGGTCTGATATTCCGTAGGCTCTTACTTTGTTTATCAGGCGACAGTGCGGAACTGTATCGAATGCCTTCCGGAAGTCAAGAAAAATAGCATCTACCTGGGAGCCTGTATCTAATATTTTCTGGGTCTCATGAACAAATAAAGCGAATTGGGTCTCACACGATCGCTGTTTCCGGAATCCATGTTGATTCCTACATAGTAGATTCTGGGTTTCCAAAAACGACATGATACTCGAGCAAAAACATGTTCTAAAATTCTACAACAGATCGACGTCAGAGATATAGGTCTATAGTTTTGCGCATCTGCTCGACGACCCTTCTTGAAAACTGGGACTACCTGCGCTCTTCTCCAATCATTTGTAACCTTCCGTTCCTCTAGAGACTTGCGGTACGCGGCTGTTAGAAGGGGGGCAAATTCTTTCGCGTACTCTGTGTAGAATCGAATTGGTATCCCATCAGGTCCAGTGGACTGCGTGAAGACTTTGACAGAGCACTGAAAGACCTGAGTCGAAACAAGGTCCCGGGAGTAGACAACATTCCATTAGAACTACTGACGGCCTTGGGAGAGCCAGTCCTGACAAAACTTTACCATTTGGTGAGCAAGATGTACGAGACAAGCGAAATACCCTCAGACTTCAAGAAGAATATAATAATTCCAATCCCAAAGAAAGCAGGTGTTGAAAGATGTGAAAACTACCGAATTACCAGTTTAATAAGTCACAGCTGTAAAATACTAACGTGAATTCTTTACAGACGAATGGAAAAACTGATAGAATCCGACCCCACGGAAGATGAGTTTGGGACACGTGGGGCAATACTGACCTTACGACTTATCTTAGAAGAAAGGTTAAGGAAAGGCAAACCTATGTTTCTTAGAGAAAGCTTCTGACAATGTTGATTGGAATACTCTCTTTCAAATTCTGAAGGTGGCAGGGGTAAAATACAGGGAGCGAAAGGCTATTTACAATTTGTACAGAAACCAGATGGCAGTTATAAGAGTCGGGGAGCATGAAAGGGAAGCAGTGGTTGGGAAGGGAGTGAGACAGGGCTGTAGCCTATCCCCGATGTTATTCAGTCTGTATATGGAGCAAGCAGTAAAGGAAACCAAAGAAAAGGTCGGAGTAGGAATTAAAATCCATGGAGAAGAAATAAAAACTTTGAGGTTCGCCGACGACATTGTAATTCTGTCAGAGACAGCAAAGGACTTGGAAGAGCAGTTGAACGGAATGGACAGTGTCTTGAAAGAAGGGTATAAGATGAACATCAACAATAGCAAAACGAGGATAATGGAATGTAGTCGAATTAAGTCGGATGATGCTGAGGGAATTAGATTAGGAAATGAGACACTTAAAATGGTAAAGGAGTTTTGCTATTGGGGGGCCAAAGTAACTAATGATTTTCAAAGTACAGAGGATATAAAATGTATACTGGCAATGGCAAGGAAAGTGTTTCTGAAGAAGAGAAATTTGTTAACATCAAGTATCGATTTAAATGTCAGGAAGTCGTTTCTGAAAGTATTTGTATGGAGTGTAGCCATGTATGTAAGTTAAACGTGGGTGATAAATAGTTTAGACAAGAAGAGAATAGACGCTTTCGAAATGTGGTGCTTCAGAAGAAGCTGAAGATTAGATGGGTAGATCACGTAACTAATGAGGAAGTTTTGAATAGAATTGGGGAGAAGAGGAGCTTGTGGCACAACTTGACTAGAAGAAGGGATCGGTTGGTAGGACATGTTCTGAGACATCAAGGGATCACCAATTTTGTATTGGAGGGCAGCGTGGAGGGTAAGAATTGTAGAGGAAGACCATAGATGAATACATTAAGCAGATTCAGAAGGATGTAGGCTGCAGTAGGTACTGGGAGATAAAGAAGTTTGCACAGGATAGAGTAGCATGGAGAGCTGCATCAAATCAGTCTCAGGACTGAAGACCACAACAACAGCAACAATTAACTTACAAGTTAATTAACATTAAAATTTGTAACAAGTTACATTTTCCAATATAGTTTTTGCCTATGTGCTTGTTAGATTCTGATATTTGCCGTTAATGCTTTGTTTACCTATCTTTTAGGCAAAAAAGCAATATACCTCACTAACTGATTAAGCCATTAATTAAAATTTTTGCATAATTTACTGTAATTTTTAATATGGTGCTTGTGTGTGTAAATGGGGTATTCCCAGTGCCAATGCCTAAAATGGTTCCATTAACTTTTCTAATTTTATAGACAACTACGTATTTCATAAACACAGTTACTTTCAATACTTATAGTTCCTCCCAAGTAGCAAAATCTAACCTAACAGTTTTCCAAATGATTTTGTAATTTCTGAAATCACAATGCTGTGATGTTCATCTTTACAAGATCCACACAATTGCTTTACAAGCATTACATCGGTACTGCATGTATCTGGTTGTTGCATAATGTACTCCAGGAAGACCTCAGCACCTTCAGCACCAGCAGTGTAAGAAATCTTCATGCTCTCTCCTCCTGTGTCCTCTTCTTCATCACTTTCATCATTACTTTCTTGCACTCTTTTGATTATTTCTTTATCTGTTAAAGTTTGTTCCTTATCACAGTTTTCCTCATTCAGCCTCTTAGTAACATCTTCATCATCAATTTCTTCTCCTCCTGTAAGGTTGTGGAACATGTCAGTGTACAAAGTAATTGATAATTCCGAATTGACTGGCTCATCACTGTCACTCACTACTGGATCCAACTCGGCATCAATAGATGGCCACAATTTTCTCCAGCTCTTCATTATGGTAGTGCTGTCCGCTTATCCCATGCTTTGGCTGCTTGGAAAACAACATCACGTATGTCAATTGCTTTCTACACCCTCAGCATAGTCTCGATAGAGTCGTTTTCACTTTCATTCAGCAAGGAGACAAGAAGTGAATGTCGATAATGACGTTTAATTGATTCCAAAATTCCCTGGTCCTTGGGCTGAATTAGGGCTGTCATATTGGGTGGGAGAAAGAATGCTTGTATGTCATCAGACTTTAGAGAAACATCTGAAGGATGACTGGGGGCATTGTCAATTATAAGGATAGCTTTCAATGGAAGCTTTCTCTTCTCTAGCTCTTTTCTCACTGCTGGTACAAACATTTGATGGAACCGCCGAGAGAATGTCTGTCCATCCACACTTTCTTCTGAGTGCAATACTGCACTGGTAGAGTATTTACGTCAGTGTTTTGAAAACAACGTGGATGTTGGGATTTTCCCATCACCATAAGCAGTAGTATACGACTCCCATTTGCATTACAAGACGCCATTAACGTTAAGCGCTGTTGCCGTTGCTTGTAACCACATGCTTCCTTCTCGTTCTTGCCAGCTAATGTTTTTGAAGGAATCATCTTGTAAAAGAGTCCTGTTTTCATCAGTATTATACAAGACATCAGCAATTAAATCTTCTTTCTCTATTATCTTCTGTATCTTGGTTACAAACTCATCATCCTTATCGTTAGCTGAGCGACTTTCCCCGGTGAGGTGACTGTCAGCTGCCGAATGCTATGTCGTTTTATTTCCAGTTTGACAGCCAACCTTCGCTCGCTCCAAACAAGTTACTACCGCCAAGCACACTCCACTGCAGAGTGAAAATCTCATTCTGGAAACATCCCCCAGGCTGTGGCTAAGCCATGTCTCCGCAATATCCTTTCTTTCAGGAGTGCTAGTTCTGCTAGGTTCGCAGGAGAGCTTCTGTAAAGTTTGGAAGGTAGGAGACGAGGTACTGGCAGAAGTAAAGCTGTGAGTACCGGCCGTGAGTCGTGCTTCGGTAGCTCAGTTGGTAGAGCACTTGCCCGCGAAAGGCAAAGGTCCCGAGTTCGAGTCTCGGTTGGGCACACAGTTTTAATCTGCCAGGAAGTTTCATATCAGCGCACACTCCGCTGCAGAGTGAAAATCTCATTCTGGATTTTTGCACATGATAATTCATTGTGCACGTGTTTTTGCAAGTGTGCCGGATTACTGAGAGGTCGGACTACTGAGGGCCAGATTACTGAGAGTTTAGTGTAGTTAGTCTGTGAGAGCCATCGACTAGGTTAACACCTCTGCATTACTCTTGTGAGTAAAAAGGTCAGTGTTCAAATGCAAACATGCTAACATCTTCAAGACAGTACCTGTATCAGTACCTGCAAAAATAAATGTGAGTGCCTAATAACCCACCAGTGAATTCTCTAATGCAAGTTTATGTTTATTTTGACTAAATTGCATCACAGATAATGGAAAAGTTGGGTATCATTGTCGTTGAACAGTTGGTTATTGTTCGTTATGACTTTTGTTAAGGGCTGGATTGAGTTAAATACCTCTGTGTAACTTTCTTTTGAAGTATTACTGCAAGACACTATGTTTACCGTTCCACACTCAGCATTTTTTGAAGACTTTTATAACAACAGTTGATCCATTGATATTATTTCTAGACACTTTGCTTCAACAACGTTATAATTTATCTGATCAGTTCTTCCACTGAACAGTTGTTAGATGTCAAAGCTAACCTGACTTATGTGCTACTTATATTTCAAAGTTAAGGAACTTATCATCGTCCCTACAATAAGACATTAAGTTTAATAAATGTGTGAAAAAGTCCACCCAAAGCTGTGGAGGTGCATACACTATTTGTTAAGGTTTTCAGTTTCATTGATACAGGCTGGCGTGCTACTGAGGAGGCAAAGAATAAGTGATGATAAAAAATTAGATTGGTTATCTTACATCCGCTTCTGCATTTTTTCTGGTAAGCTTCCTTTGTTTTTTGTAGACACATTTCATGAAAACTATCGCAAACTATTCAGTTTCTAATGCACTTATGAGTAAATGGTGTCGCTGATGTTCCTAATTAAACTGATTTTGCTAAAAGCTGACAAAACTTATCAATAAAGACCTTTTTTGTTTCACATATAAAATAATGTCTGACAGCACAAAGAAGGAATGATTCAGAAATAAAAAAATCCATGTCCAAGGCAGTGAGTGATGTTAATAGTGACAAGTTCTCATTTCAAGGGGCAAGTATGATGTTCTGTGTATCTAAGTGTACTTTACGCCATTATGTGGAGAAATATGACGCCATAAAAAGGGCACAGATGGGTGGAAACTCATAATGACAACTGAACAAGAAAAGCAGGTATACCAGAGTCTTTTCTGTGTGTCTTCTGTAGGTTATTGTCCATTAACACATAAAATCCTTACAGACAACATTTATAATTTCTGCTAAGAAAACAGGATCTCAGCCTTTTTAAAAGTACTGTTGGTTGTAAGTGATTCTATAGCTTTGTGAAAGGAAACCTGACCTAGCACAATGGATATCTCTAAAATCGGGCTCAGGACAGGCTCTAAAATGGAACAAATTCGTAGTTTTTGATCACTGTGAAACTAAGAGAGAGTTTGAGTGGATACATTGTCTCCCAAATTCACTAAATCAATTTTCAATATACATGAATATGATGTCAGCTCCACTTCCATAAAGATCCAAGAGTTGTAGCTGGAAAAAGGACTCCATGAGCTTATATTGTGGGCCAAAAAACTGGGAAATTGTTCTGTTGAAACTTGTAGAAATGATGTGGGCCTTATTATCTCAGCATTACTTTTGTACTCAGCAGTGTGAAAGAAATAAGGCCTGGGAAAAATCTCCCTCTTGAGATCAATGACTCCTGCACTTATTTTTGACAGAGCTTATGCATGCCTTAACTACAATGCTAAAAAGAATGACATTATTCTCTATTGCTTGCCGTAGAAAACAATTCATATATAACAACTGCTGGACTAAAACTACTTCAGGTGCACAAAAGTAAAAGACTTTTTGACTGACATTGAGGAAAGTATCACATCACTTGATTGACCTTTCTTGTTGTGATTACCCCAGTATGGAGCAGACAAACGACACAATTCAATATGGTTACTGTCTTCACAGCCACAGGCATTTGCTCATCCAATCTGACAATGATCAGCTGAGGACCAGTTCCTTCTTGCAGCTCATTGGAACAACCCATTTCTCTTCTGGCGTAAGTCGCTCACATATCTCTATTAAAAGTCTTGATTTGTTGTCTTTATCTAACTCAGGTGAACCTGTTGACATTAAAACTTTCTTTGTTGATAAATATGAAGAAAGGAAGGGAAGAACAACAAGCGTCATAAGAACAGCCAGGATGATCATGAGATTGAGCTGCAATAAGTATTTACCAGTAAAAACAGTTCAGCCGTCCAAACCAATATAGGACCAATCATGAAAAAGTTATCTATGAACAAACTAATGAATAAATACCAGCAGTCCACCAGGAAAAATACTGATAAAACTACTGAAATTGAAAGTAGGTATTGCACCAGTTGTCAGGAGGAAGAAATGAAAGCATGTGCAGCTTAACATAGTCTTTGGGAATTTCTGCAATGAAGAGTTTGTTGGTCTCACTACTGCTGATAAAGATATTTTAATTTGTTCCAATTGCAACCAATAATTTTTTATCGATCTCATTTTTTTCTCTTACTCTTCTTTTGAATAGTTTGAAATAAACTGATGTTAATCATTTAAACACTTAACTTGTAACAGAAATCCTGGGTTGAACACACTTTTGAATAGTAAAAAGGATTATTTAATATCATGTTTATTCATTTTACACCAAAATTATTTAATTTTAGCAGAAGTGAACCATGAACCTGAAGAAGATATGACCTGTAAAACATGGAACAACAGGGGCTATATCTTGTTGTTTCAGAGCCGAAAAAGTCAGTATAAATTATTACAGACAAATAAATGCTACCAATCTTGAGAAGTGAGTACATGAAAAATTACTACTCAGTTAACCCAATGTTAGTATTATCATTGTTTATGATCGTCTTTACCAGAGTTCATAAAAAACAAAGGTTCCTCACAGTACGCTGTCAAAGTCAATATGATTAACAGGATGAGGAAGAAAAGTCATGAACACACAGTTCTATAATCACCTCAGTAAATGTGTGTTATTAATGCCAGCTATACAGCCTGGACAAAATATAAAAGAAATGTGTGAGACCACAATACAACAGAAGTATTTCTCTAGAGAAACTGCAAAAAGGTAACAAAGAATTCCGTTGTAGATGACTGGGAGATATTAGATAACATGAAATAAAATCAGAGAATATGTTTTGGGAAAAGGATGGATTAATACAAGACAACACAATAGACAAACTTATGTAGGATGTATTCTGCCAAATATTATGACGATGATGGCAGTAACTCCTCACGTTTTGCTCTGACTCATCCATCATATTGCACTGAATTCATTCGAGCTAGTAAGACCAATGAACTTGATTTTATTCCAACCAAACGATATTCAATTACAGGATGAGTTTCTGATATGAGTATGTGTCTCAATGACATAATTTAACAGCACGTTTTGGGCATTAAATTAGTGCTGTTCATAGCTGTACCATGTATGCAAGTAATGGAATGTATTTTTTGTCGTCATACACACAGAATCTTATTTACTTAAAACTTGTCAGTATTTCTCACTTAAGAAGGGGTGTGTTGCCTGCTCCAACATTTCACATGAATTTACCATTGATACTGGTTTCTTGCCCACATTTTATTTGCTAGGCCACCTCATAGATATGCATTATGAGGGTTCACAAATTTTTAAATTCAAATAAAGATGAGAGTGCAAAATTAATTGTATCTGCTGTATAATAGTTATCCTCATCAACTTATTTATACAACTTCAGCCACTGCCAATAATAATAATAATAATAATTATTATTATTATTATTATTATTATTATTATTATTATTATTATTATTATTATTATTAATTATAATATATAATAATAATTATTATTATTAATATTATTAAGTCTGAAAAAGGAAGAATTGTTTTGTGGAATTTTGTTGTTTTGTACATAATTAAGTAAAGTTTACAGCAAGAACGAAATAATGTTTAAGCTTTCACTACTCTCCGTTTCACATTTTTGTGTAAGTGAGAGTTTTCGTGCTTTTTTTTCATTTTCTTGGACGAACATACAAGATTCCTAATTCATGTATTAGTTAACGAATTAACTACTGGGGTGAAAATCAGGCATTCTTACATTGCACCCATTTAATTACTTTCGCTTATTGTACACTTCTTTGTTAAATGTTCACTTGTAGTCACGCTTATTTGATTTTGTCACTTTCTCAGACAACGAATCTGGTCTGGAATGCCTTGGTTCCTTTGCGGCTAACTTTTCCTGGTAATTTTCTTTTATGTTAGCTCTTAATACAGGTTCAACAGAGTTTATATTGACACTCCACAGGAAAGCCGATTCCTCCACAGTAGACAACCAACTCCAAACACAAACCGCCATTTGCGGAAATGATTAACGCTCAATCGGTGTTGTGGGGTATGAGGACATCCCCTCCAAAATTCCAATGCGCATACGTCAGAATTTTACGTGCTGCGCCTTTCCGCTTCCCGGTAGCCTTCATTCAGATTGTTATGAGCAATCGCAGTGAGCAGTCATTGTTGCGAGCTGCTGTTATTTTGACTTGGTAAGTAGAATAACTTGCTTGGGGTATCACACAACCCCACCACACACTTTACATTACAAACTCTGTAATTTTAAACACTTTATATTTTGCATTTCTTACAGAAATATCACTGAGTATGGCTAACAAGGCCACAGTGGGAGTTTCTGATACAGATTTTCAGACTGATATCACTCAGTGGTTACAGGATGTGAAAATATTGAATACAGTGATGCTGAAACTGATAACGAAAATGATCCTGAACGCAACAGTGAACACGATACTGAATCAGAGTCACCGAGCGAGGTGGCGCAGTGGCTAGCACACTGGACTCGCATTCGGGAGGACGACGGTTCAATTCCGCGTCCGGCCATCCTGATTTAGGTTTTCCGTGATTTCCCTAAATCACTCCAGGCAAATGCCGGGATGGTTCCTTTGAAAGGGCATGGCCGACTTCCTTCTCCGTCCTTCCCTAATCCGATGAGACCGATGACCTTGCTGTTTGTTCTCTTCCCCCAAACCAACCAACTGAATCAGAACTGGATATATCAGATAGTGACGAGTGTGAGCGAGTTAGAGAAGGAACAAAACATAACACTTTCTATCAACGCAACCGCTATAAGTGGTCAACAGTGGAACCTAAGAGAAATGTTCGAACGCCTGCTCACAATATTATAGTATATCTTCATGGACTCAAAGGGACTGCACAATGTCTTGGCCATTCTTGTATACCACTGCAGGTATGGGAATGCTCTGTCTCAGAGGACATGCTAACTGAAGTTATAACATACACAAATGAGAAAATCAAACAATATGGAAGTAGATATGCTGATGAAACCAGAACAAAATTGAGAGATGATTCACTGATAGAAATTAAGGCCTTTATTGGATTACTACACTACACTGCAATTTTCAAATTCAATAAAGAGAATCATCTCTCTTTGCTTACGATGGTACCGGTCGTGATACAGTGTCATTGAAACGAATGTTAGTTCTGCTAATCTGACTTCAGTTCAATGACTCTGGAACTAGGAATGAGAGACTGTAAATCGATCCTGCAGCTGCAATATCATATCTATTTAATTCAATTGTCAGAAACAGTCAATACTACTACCGCATAGGAGAAACAGCCTGTATTGATGAAATGTTGCTACGATTTCATGGAAGATGCAGATTTAAAGTGTTTATGGCATCGAAACCTGAAAAATATGGGCCCAAAATCATGATATTATGTCATGTCAGAACATATTATCTCGTAAACGCCTACTTTTATACTGGCAAAGGCAGCGACGGAATGGGTTTGTCACCAGAGGAGAAGAAATTATTGATACCATCACAGAGTGTAATTCGACTGTCAAAACCTGTCCAGGATACTTGGAGAATTATCAGAGCTGACAATTACTTCAGCTCAATAGAAATGGTTGATGAATTGAAAAAAAAAAACAGGAGCTAACTTATGTAGGCACTCTCAAGGAAAATAAAAGGGAAATTCCATTAGAGCTCTTGCCACAAAAGAAATGTAAACAGGGCTCTTCCGAATATGGGTTTACTAAAGACAAGACCCTGGTTTCATATGTGCCCAAGAAAAATACAGCAGTGGTATTAATTTCATCTGTGCATCACTGTTTCCATCGCTCATGGTCTCACGGTAGTGTTCTCACTTCCCGAGCGCAGGGTCCTGGGTTCGATTCCCGGCAGAGTCAGAGAATTTCGCCTGCCCTGAGATGATTGGGTGTTGTTGTGTCGTCTGCATCATCATCATTCATCCCCATTACGGTCGAAGGAAGGCAACTGCAAACCACCTCCTTTAGGACCTTGCCTAGTACGGCGATGCAGGTCTACCACATCATTCCCCTACGCTCTGTCAAGAAGCATAGGACTTCGTTTCCATTCCTTGCATCACTCTAAAAGCACGGATAATGAGACAGGTAAGCCTGAAATAATAGTTTTTATATAATCAAACAAAAGGAGGTGCTGACGGATTAGATAAAAACTGTATGAGATTTTCAGCTAGCAGGCGCACCTGTCGTTGGTCAATGGCAATGTTCTTTGGAATTCTTAACATTGCTGGTGTAAATTCAGATGTACCTTATTCAACCTTCAGAGACAATAAACCCCTCTCAAGATTGGATTTCCTAAAGGACCTTTCAAGGTAACTGTGTGTGATGTGTCTAAATGAAAGGTTACTCAATGTAAGACTTCCTAGAAAACTCAGAGGTTCTGTTGGATGTATTCTCAATAAGCCATTGACTTCTTCATTTCAAGGAATGTTGACATAATAAATAAAAACTGAAGCTAAATAATGAAACAATACGGAAATAATTCGAAAAGTTCGAAGAGAGACAATCTCTATTATTTTAGTGAAGACAATTCCACTACTTCATTGAGTGGACGTGGCCATGTGGCAAATCTTAACACTAGTCAGAAACTGGATTTGTGGTACCAAAGGCTAGACCACATTCACATCAATAAAGCAAAGAAACAAATCAAATGCAGTAGAACAACTCCCGAAGCGTCTAACGACCAGATAAATCAAATTTGCAGTGTGTGCATTGAAGACAAGATGAAAGCTAGTCCTTTCCCCAAACTGACAAGAACAGAACAAATTCACTGCCATGTTTGATACACAGTTATGTAATATGTGGCTCTGGCCCACAGTCACTTGGTGGAGCGAAATGTGTTGCCACATTCATTGATGATTACTCGAATATGTAATGATACATCTACCAGAAACCAAAAGTGAAATGTTTCAGCCGGCCGAAGTGGCCGTGCGGTTAAAGGCGCTGCAGTCTGGAACCGCAAGACCGCTACGGTCGCGGGTTCGAATCCTGCCTCGGGCATGGATGTTTGTGATGTCCTTAGGTTAGTTAGGTTTAACTAGTTCTAAGTTCTAGGGGACTAATGACCTCAGCAGTTGAGCCCCATAGTGCTCAGAGCCATTTGAACCATTTGAAATGTTTCAGCCATTTAAAGAGTATAAAGTGTAAGCAGAAAACTGTCAACAGACGATAACAGAAACATTGCATTCAGGCAGCAGAGCTGAATGTATGAGTAACGAATTAAACATACCTGGTAAAAGTAGGAATTCAGAGGCAGTTAACTTGTTCCTGGCACACATCAACAAAATGGTGTAGCAGAACAGCTAGACCTAACTCTTGCAAACATCGTGCCTTCCTGAAATATTGACATAGAAAAGGAGACCAAAAGGGAGGATGATAGTGCTGTAAACCTGTGCAAACTCCAATCATCATGACTGTAAAGCTACAAAATGCAAAAGATGAAGACAAGCTCAATGAACACGATGCATCAAGATACAGAACCACAGTCGGAAGTCTTCTTTACTTGGCAACAGGTATAAGGCCAGATTTAGAATACCCAGCAGCATGATTAAGCCATTTCAACAGCAATTCGAGTGAGAAGCACTGGCATGCTGTCAAACAAACACTACGTTATTTGCGAGATACAACAAATGATGCGCTTGCTTAGTGGAAGACTGTTAAGAAAACTGAAACGTCTATTGATGCAGACTGGGGAGTTGTCCCAAATCATCGTAAATCCTTTAGTGAATATTTGACAATTTTTGGGGTTGCAGCAACAGGAAACAACGAACTGTGGCACCCAGTACTGTCGAAGAAGAGTTAGCTGCACTGAGTGAAACTGTAAGAGAAGTAAAGTGGATGAACAGTTTTCTCAGTGAGATTGCTCGAAATTGTTTTCTGTATCATCCTATGAAAATTTTCAGTGATAATTAAGGTGCAAAGAAACTTGCTGAAAATCGTGACACTTCAGAAAGAACTAAACAATGGATCTAAAGATGTTCTTCATACAAGAAGAGGTGGAGGCCAAGAACATCAGACTGGAATATTTCTTAAGTGAAAAGAATGTCACTGACTTTTCGACACACACAATCTACAACCTGAAGTTGAAAACCCATCTGAAGTTAATTTGGGTCATGAAACAGTGATGTGGACTACCTTTCTTGTGTGTTCTTTGATATGTTGTTACTTTTGTTGTGATGTATTGAAACGCTGGACTTCTACCCATGTAAGTGTGTCATGTCACAATAAAATACGTTCTTTCAGCTATGACGAGCTGTGCATTTGTTTGTGTTCCCAGACACATACAAAAGAAGATTAATAAGTCGAACCTGCATCTTAAGTCAAAGCTTGATTAACTTTTTGAAAAATAATTTTCTTTGTATGAACATTAACAATGTACACAATTATTTGTCACCGAGTACGCCATTATCCAACAATGACAATTTTGACCTGAATTTAATGTTCATTTGAACTTGATTTTATTTAAATTGAAAGATAATCTATATTTAAAACAATTTTAAATGAAGATGAGAATAATTGACCGCCTCCTTTTTTTACTACCTTTAAAATGGAATCTTTTGTTTGACAACAAACAATATTGCTGGCGGAACATCCACAACTGGGCGTTATAGCAAAGATTGAAAATAGTGCTTCAGTTTTAAGGTTCTTTTTATTTTTCAGTGGTTAAAATATGACTAGTTTCGAGCTCTTACATGCGTATCATCAGGTGTTATACTGAAAATAAACAGGAGACTGGAGCTAATTATAGTTTTCACTCACAGTAGTACATATAAAAAAGCAAAAAACGAAGTCCCATATAACCATTTTAGAACACAGAGCAGTAAAACCTAAGTCAATGGCAAAGTGACACCAAGCAATACTACAGACGACTGTGTGGGTGACGAAATATGAAATGAACATCAGGACACTTATACTTTGTGCTATGACCCGAGTGCCATGATGGATGAGTACAGGATGCGGTGTCTCACCAGTGAGTGCAGAACATGCAGTAGCATACATGAAGGGGAAAGCAAACTGGTCAACCAGAGTGGCAAAGGTACTGCCATCTGTTGACAGGAAGACCAAAACGAGGCCAACTTGCCCAGCCATACACAGTTTGAGTTGGTGATTTACGTTCAAAAGGATAAAAACCATTAAATAGAAAGATGCACGAAAAATGTTAAAAGTACATTGTGAGTGTAAAGTAACATACTCAACAGGGACAGTACAGAACTGTAGTAAAACTAACTGGAAGCTGGTTATGTAAAGTTATGTATAAACCATAAAACACAATTAAAATTTTTCCGTTTCCATAAATGGCATGTAAGATTTTAATCTAGTGGGGATACACATCACGACTTGGAATAACATGCCACAGTCATGAGTTTAAAGAACATATACATGTGCCACTCCTATTAAAGAGCATCTCGCTATTGAACAAACTGGAAGGCACCAAACCTTAGAGTACACACTGTCAAAGCTGCTATACCTACACCAAGAAGAAATGCAGATGATAAACAGGTATTCATTGGACAAATATATTATACTATATCTGACATGTGATTATACAGGGCTATTACAAATGATTGAAGCGATTTCATAAATTCACTGTAGCTCCATTCATTGACATATGGTCACGACACACTACAGATACGTAGAAAAACTCATAAAGTTTTGTTCGGCTGAAGCCGCACTTCAGGTTTCTGCCGCCAGAGCGCTCGAGAGCGCAGTGAGACAAAATGGCGACATGAGCCGAGAAAGCGTATGTCGTGCTTGAAATGCACTCACATCAGTCAGTCATAACAGTGCATCGACACTTCAGGACGAAGTTCAACAAAGATCCACCAACTGCTAACTCCATTTGGCAATGGTATGCGCAGTTTAAAGCTTCTGGATGCCTCTGTAAGGGGAAATCAACGGGTCGGCCTGCAGTGAACGAAGAAACGGTTGAACGCGTGCGGGCAAGTTTCACGCGTAGACCGCGGAAGTCAACGAATAAAGCAAGCAGGGAGCTACACGTACCACAGGCTGGTGCTCCACCGCACTTCCATCATGATGTTCGGCATTTCTTAAACAGGAGATTGGAAAACCGATGGATTGGTCGTGGTGGAGATCATGATCAGCAATTCATGTCATGGTCTCCACGCTCTCCCGACTTAACCCCATGCAATTTCTTTCTGTGGGGTTATGTGAAAGATTCAGTGTTTAAACCTCCTCTACCAAGAAACGTGCCAGAACTGCGAGCTCGCATCAACGATGCTTTTGAACTCGTTGATGGGGACATGCTGCGCCGAGTGTGGGAGGAACTTGATTATCGGCTTGATGTCTGCCGAATCACTAAAGGGGCACATATCGAACATTTGTGAATGCCTAAAAAAACTTTTTGAGTTTTTGTATGTGTGTGCAAAGCATTGTGAAAAAATCTCAAATAATAAAGTTATTGGAGAGCTGTGAAATCGCTTCAATCATTTGTAATAACCCTGTATTTTCACGCAATTTGGGTGCATAGATCCTCAGAAATCAGTACCCAGAACAACCACCTCTGGCCGTAATAACCGGCCTTGATACGCCTGGTCATTGAGTCAAACAGAGCTTGGATTGCGTGTACAGGTACAGCTGCCCATGCAGCTTCAACACGATACCACAGTTCATCAAGAGTAGTGACTGGCGTATTGTGACGAGCCAGTTGCTCGGCCACCATTGATCAGACGTTTTCAATTGGTGAGAGGTCTCGAGAATATGTTGGCCAGGGCAGCAGTCGAACATTTTCTGTGTCCAGAAAGGCCCGTACAGGACTTGCAACATGCGGTCGTGCATTATCCTGCTGAAATGTAGGGTTTCGCAGGGATCGAATGAAGGGTAGAGCCACGGGTTGTAACACATCTGAAATGTACATCTGAAATGTAACGTCCACTGTTCAAAGTGCCGTCAATAAAAACAACAGGTGACGGAGACGTGTAACCAATGGCACACTTCCACACGCTTCCAGTGTGCGTTCACCGCGATGTCGCCAAACACGGATGCGACCATCACGATGCTGTAAACAGAACCTGGGTTCATCCGAAAAAATGACGTTTTGCCATTCGTGCACCCAGGTTCGTCATTGAGTACACCATCGCAGGCGCTCCTGTCTGTGATGCACCGTCAAGGGTAACCGCAGCTATGGTCTCCGAGCTGATAGTCCATGTTGCTGCAAACGTCGTCGAACAGTTCATGCAGATGGCTGTTGTCTTGCAAACGCCCCCATCTGTTGACTCAGGGATCGAGACGTGGCTCTACGGTCCGTTACACCCATGTAGATAAGATGCCTATCATCTCGATTGCTAGTGATACGAGGCCGTTGGGATCCAGCACGGCGTTCCGTATTACCCTCCTGAACCCACCGATTCCATATTCTGCTAACAGTCATTGGATCTCGACCAACGCGAGAAGCAATGTCGCGATACGATAAACCGCAATCGCAATAGGCTGCAATCCGACCTTTATCAAAGTCGGAAACGTGATGATACGAATTTCTCTTCCTTACACGAGGCATCACAACAACGTTTCACCAGACAACGTCGGTCAACTGCTGTTTATGTGTGAGAAATCGGTTGGAAACTTTCCTCATCTCAGCACGTTGTGGGTGTCGCCACCGGCGCCAACCTTGTGTGAATGCTCTGAAAAGCTAATCATTTGCATATCACAGCATCTTCTTCCTGTAGGTTAAATTTCGCGCCTGTAGCACGTCATCTTCATGGTGTAGCAATTTTAATGGCCAGTAGTGTATTTTAAGGGTATGGGTAACACAGAAGGATGTGCCAGAATTGGCGTTCAAAAAAAACACATGAAATTCGAAAAGTGTACCAGAAAATCGTGGGAGGAGATAACTAATTACTTAATTTGGCATCAAAGGCGGTAGAATAGTTTAAGGAAATTGACATGAAAAACCACTTAACAGAACAATAGGTTAAGTGCTGACAAAGGGCCAAACATTAGGTTAAGACAACCAGAGTACAGTGTAGAACATTAGGTTATGCAACATGTTTGCCCCATATAATTGCGTCTTGCAAGACCTAGATGTTTCCAAACAGCAGAGTATGATGAGCAAGAGAAATCCAACCCCCACAAACTGAATATTTTATAAATAAACAATATAACTTTTCATTGTATTCCATACATTGATACTCTGTTTAAACAATATCCATACAGAGCAATCGATTCCTCTCCAATGACCGAGATCAACTGAGTATTTTTCCCCCACTTTCTGGGGAGGAGAGGGTGGGAGGGGATGGGGGTTTACCAGAAGGGGGGAGGTTGCGTTAATTGATCACCTTAATTAAGTAGTCAATCAATTGATAGTAGTGATAGGGTGTATTCCAGTAACTCAGACCTGGGAAGCCTTGAATCACCTAAAACAATGTTCCATCGACAGAAATCGATTTCCCTCTAAATGACCGATCAATTGAGTCTTTTTTCCTCCATTTCCAGGGGGAGGAGGAGAGGGTGGGAGGGTAGTGGGTTTACCAGAGGGGTAGAGGTTAATTAAGTAGTCTCTCAAACTAATAGTAGTGAGAGGGGCTATTCCAACAGCTCAGACCTCAAAGTGTACCTGTAGCAGCGAGGGGAAGGTTCCCTTGGGGGGGAGGGGAAGAGTTGGAGGGGGAGGGCGGAACAATAGGTTAAGTGCGGTGAAATGGGAAACCACTTAATAGAACAATAGGTTAAGAACCTGTCAATCAAAGGAGAACAATAGGTTAAGGACCTGTCAATCAACGAACAATATGTTTGTCCCCGAGTGCATACCTGCCCTTGATGTAGACAATCCGCACTAACAGAGTGCACCAGCTTCTGCTTACTCCCACTAATTACGCGTCCACCTCCTGAGGCCCATAACGAGATATCGAAGGCGTCGCTGCTGCAGCGTGGGCAGGTCCAGCCCCATCGACAGGACGAGAGGAGGTGGAGGAGGCGAAGGCTCCGTCTCCATGGGGTCGTCCCGCGGTGTCGTGATGACACCCTCAGGCGGCTGCCGTGGCCGCGCTGTCCTCGGGATCCGTGAATCTGGAGGAAGATCACCGTGCACATGACAGTGACGAATTTGATTGTGATGTCGACGCTGCAATCCGACTGGGCCTGAAATGACATACATGCATGCTGCAAGTCGACGAACGATCTCGCCTCGCGCCCACCGTCTGCTGCCGCTAAAAACCTTGTAAAACATAATACCATGCGGCGCGAAGCGATACTTGCGACCTTACGTCGGCGCCGAATGCCGAGGAGGGTGAGGCAGGTGGAGCAGTATCCGATGGCGGCGGCCGTGAAGCAATACCGCCGGCGATGGTCCATCTAGTGGATGCGAACGATAGGAGGCGAGAAACAGTTGCAATGCTTGATCCCTGGTGTGTGCGGTGCGGAGCTTGGCCATCTGTGGCTTGAAGGTTCTGACAAAACGACCGCTTCGCCGTTTGACTGTGGGTGGAGCGGTGCCCTGGTTAGTTCACACAATGTTTCAAATTCATGTGACGTGAACTGATGGCTGCCGTCCAACACTATAACTTGAGGCAAATCCTCGAGGCACAAAATAGAGGACAACGCCTGAATTGTACTACGTTACGTTTTCGAGTTCACTGGCACAGCAAAAGGAAACTTGCTATAAGAGTCAACCACAATCAACCATCGAGTGTTCCAAATAGGTCCCCCAAGGTCTATGTGCACATGTTCCAATGGTGATTGCGACTTGGGCCTAGAAGAGAATTTTTGTTGCGGAGCGAACTGATTTTCCGCACATGCGTGACACTGTGACATCATCTGTTCGATTTTGGTGTCTATACCCTGCCAAGTACAGTGTCGTCGCGCTAACTGTTTCGTACGACCAATCCCCCAGCGTCCTTGGTGACGTAATTGCAACACTCGTTTTTGCAAAGCTTTAGGGATCAACAAACGTGGCTGTCCACTGTCATTTTGAACAAGAATCACAGCTTTCTGCATAGCGAGGCTATGCCGAAGTGCAAAGTATCGGCGCACTACAGAATTCTTTGTGCTATACAAGCGAGAGAGCGTGGCCAAAACAAGCGATTGTATTTTAGCAAAATGTTCAAATCTGAATCAGCTTCCGTAGCCTGTGCAATTTTCCGACAACTCAGCGGAAAGAATTGAAGCAATTCAATATCCTGAGCGTCGATGTGACAACAAGATGCAGCAGAAGTGTCAAAGTCTGTATCAAGGCCACTCGGAAGCCGTGAAAGTGGGTCCGCATTACCATATTGAGCTGTTGGACGATACACAATCTCGTACTGGTATTGAGACAATAACAAAGCCCATCTTTGCATTTTTTGGGCAGTTCGTATAGGAACCAGCTTCGTCGGTTGAAACAAAGGCCGCAATGGCTTGTGATTTTTCTGCCATGCAAATAGTGGTGGAATTTGGTGACACCATACACAATAACCAATGCCCCTTTCTCGATTTGTGAATAGTTACACTGAGCTTTGAACAACACTTTCGATGCGAAGGCAAATGGCTTGTCTTGTCACCAATTCTGTGCGAAAGCACAGCACCGATCCCGTGAGAGGAAGCGTCAGCTTGCAACACGACTGGTTTGTCAGGATCAAAGTACACCAAATATCGATCACTGAGGAATGCATCTTTTAAGTTTTAAAAAAGCTTCTTGGCACTCATCTGTCCAAACAAAGGGAACATTCTTGCAACGCAAGCGATGCAATGGAGCTGCGATTTGTGCAGCATTCGGTATGAACCGAATATAATAGTTCATGTTTCTAAGACTGACTGCAATTCTGTGACACTACGAGGAACTGGCAAATCACGTATGGCTAACTGATGCGACTGAAGAGGATGTACGCCTTGACTGTTTATGACACGACCAATATACTGAAACGCAGATTTTAAAAAAATCACACTTGTCCAGTCTACACTTTAGTCCTGCATCAGATAACTCACGAAACAAAGCAGACGAATTTGCAGAGTGTGCTTCGATAATATCGTCCAAATAGTTTGAACAGTTTGGTACTTGAGCAATCAGCAATTCCAAATCCGTTGGAAAATGGCGGATGCGTAAGCACTGCCGAAAGGCAAACGCAAATACTTGAACAAGCCCAAATGAGTATTCACAACACACACCTTTTGAGATTATTCATCTAGTGATATTTGAAGATATGCGTCGCGCAGATCAATTTTCGAAGAATAGTTACCAGCGCCTAAGCCGTCCATAAGATCCTCTGGGGGTGGCAATGGATAATTATTAAACATAGTTTATGGGTTGACTGTAGGCTTAAAGTCAACACAGAGACGAATGCGACTGAAGATTTGGGGAGCAAAACCAGTAAACTTGCCCATTGTCTAACTTGCATGGGCGCAATAGCTCCTCTATCCTGCAATTCTTTAAGATCAACAGCGATGTCAGGGATACCAACCACTTCCTTCACCGACTCTTCACCATACCCAGTTATGTTCTGGATCACTACTCGTCACTGTTGATGGCACTTCCATTTACACCAACATCCCTGATGCCCATTTTCTTGCTGCCATTGAACACTAGTTCTCCCAACGTCCTTCAGAGTCTCAACCCACTACCTCATTCCTGATACACCTTACTTGCTCTGTTCTAACACAGAATCACTTCTCCATCAAAGGTAAGGTGTACAACCATATCTGCAGCATAGCCATTGGCACATGCATGATACCCTTCTATGCCAAGGTCTTTATGGGCAATCTAGATGAAACCTTCCTAGCCTCCCAAACCCATAATCTGGTTCAGGTTCATTGATAATATCTTCATGCTCTGTATTCAGTTCCAAGGCAGCCTATCAGCCTATCCTCAATTCTTGACACTTAACACCTTCTCTCCCATCTGCTTCGCCTGGTTCTCTTCAAACCAATGGCCCACCTTCCTGGACATCCCCTCTCTGACTCCTCCTCTCTGATGGATCCATCCACGCCTCTGTCCATGCATTTCGACAGCTGTCATCTCTTCCAGACCAAAAAATGTCTCCCATACAGTCTGGCCACCGAGGACAAAATATCTGTAGTGACAAGAACTCCCTTACCCAAAATGCAGAAGGTCTTGTAAAGGCCTCCACAGTCAGGTACTAACACCCTGATCTAGTCTGCAAACAGATTTCCATGCTACACCCCTACAGACACCCGATCCTCATACAACCACCAAGAACCAGCTACAAAAGAGTACCCCCTGTGTTACCCATTACCACCCTAGACTAGAACAACTGAACCACATCCTTCATCAGGGCTTTGATTATCTATCCTCATGGCTTGAAATGAGGAATATGCTGGACAATCTTCTTCCCACCCACCCCCAAAGCGGTATTCCACCGCCCACTTGAACTCCACAACATCACAGTCCATCTCTACGCCAGTCTCAATCCCAGAGCCTTGCCATAGAGATCATATCACCCAGGTGCAAGAACTGTTGAATCCACACAGCCAGCACTTCCTATTCCAGTCCTGTCACGGGGTTATCCTACCCCATCAGAGACTGCACCATGTCATATACCAGTTTTGCTGCAATCATTGCTAAGCTTTCCACATTGGTATGACTACTAGGGTAAATGACTAATAACAAAGTGTGGCCAAAAGCTAAGTGGACACCCTGTGGCAGAACATGCAATTGATTTCAGTGGCCAGTTTCACTGCCCAGGCCATCTGGATCCTCCCCTCCACCACCAGTTTCTCTGAACAGTGCAGATGAGAAATATCCTTCAAAGCATTCTCCATCCCCGAAATCCTCCTGGCCTCAACCCGAGGTAACCTACTGTCCCTACATTTCCATCCAGCAATTTCTGCCTCCTCTATCCTATCATTTCTTCCCAATTCATGTCCCACATCATTATTTTGTTCCACTCTCTGTCGACACCACGGATCTTCCCCCCTCCCCTTCCCCCACTGCTCTCCTCCTTTTCTGTTTTCCACTTCCCTCTGTTCTCTCCTATAGCGTCCCTATGCTGTGCCAGGCAGCCTTGTCTGACCACCAACTGGTCCCTGCACTCTCTGTCAGGCAAGGTTGTCTCTTCAACCCTGCTAACCCTCTCTATTACCTGACCACTCCAGATTGCTGTTTCTGCTCCACATGACAGCACTTCAATCTGATTGCAGTGGGCAGAGAGAGCAGTCATGTGAGGTATGCTTGCTTGTGTGAATGTGTGTGTTTTCTACTCTTTACTGAGAAGGCTTTGGCCAAAAGCCAAGTGTGTAACAGTCTTCTTGTTATGCCTGTTTGCAACTCAACGTATCACCTTTACAATGAGTAGCAATCTACCCTTTTCATAAAACTGGTGAAAACACTCGACATTTACCTCTGAATTCTCATGTACTTCTGAAAATAATCCAACACATTTTCTTTAATAAGCAATGCCATTCTCTCATCTACATACATATACATACAGGGAAAGACACTAGCTCATAAACATCCATGCCCAGGGTTAGTTTCAAACTAGCGACCTCCAGTAAGCCATTATGATGCTTTATCAAAGAGAGCAACAAGATATAACAAATACCATGGGACAGGTCCCAGTGTGACAGGGCATTCATGAAAGAGTTAGGTTAGGTTAGGTGTTTCTTAAGTTCAGCTGTTGGAACTGTGACATTGTGGCCTACATTTCTGGAATGATGGATGATGAGACTCTGATGCTCTTCCTCTACATAACGGTTTTGATAAGGGGTTTGAGAATTACTTATAAAGGACAATGTCAATCATTCTGCATATTGGTAAATTCATAGAAGGTGCAAAGGAGCAGTTATTTGAACCTGAAAGCAAATGCTACAAAGTGGTAGTAAATTTGCCAACTATTTTGTGCTAAAAACGAATCTCTTATTTCAATGGCAGCTGTCATGGAACCACTATGCTGGCAATTTCCAGCTGATGTCCCATTTGTTCCATTGATAGCATTTCAAGATGTTCAAAAAGGCAGAAACTTAGTTTCAACTAAGTTTCTTTGGGATTTGATACTCTTAGTCCCCCATTCATATCTCTAGGCGGGGACTACTAAGGAGGGCTTTGTTATCAGGAGAAAGAAAACTGGCATTCTACGGATCGGAGCGTGGAATGTCAGATTCCTTAAGTAGACAGGTAGTTTAGAAAATTTAAAAAGGGAAATGGATAGGTTCAAGTTAGATATAGTGGGAATTAGTGAAGTTCAGTGGCAGGAGGAACAAGACTTCTGGTCAGGTGACTACAGGGTTATAAATACAAAATAAGTTAGGGGTAATGTAGGAGTAGGTTTAATAATGAATAAAAAAACAGGAGTGCAGGTAAGCGACTACAAACAGCATAGTGAGCGCATTATTGTGGCCAAGATAGACACGAAACCCACGCCTACTACAGCAGTACAAGTTTATATGCCAACTAGCTCTGCAGATGACGAAGAGATTGATGAAATGTATGATGAGGTAAAAGAAATTATTCAAATAATGAAGAGAGACGAAAATTTAATAGTCATGGGTGACTGGAATTCGATAGTAGGAAAAGGGTGAGAAGGAAACGTAGTAGGTGAATATGAATTGGAGGAAAGAAATGAAAGAGGAAGCCACCTGGTAGAATTTTGCACAGAGCATAACTTAATCATAGCTAACACTTGGTTCAAGAATCATGAAAGAAGGCTGTATACATGGAAGAAGCATGGAGATACTAGAAGGTATCAAATAGATTATGTAGTGGTAAGACAGAGATCTACGAACCAGGTTTTAAATTGTAAGATATGTGCAAGGGCAGATGTGGATTCTAACCACAATCTATTGGTTATGAACTGTAGATTACAACTGAAAAAACTGCAAAAAGGTGGGAATTTGAGAAGATGGGACCTGGATAAACTGAAAGAACCAGAGGTTGTCGAGAGCTTCAGGGAGAGCATTAGGGAACGATTGACAAGAATGAGGGAAAGAAATAAAGTAAAAGAAGAATGGGTAGCTTTGAGAGATGAAATCGTGAAGGCAGCAGAGGATCAAGTAGGTAAAAATACGAGGGCTTATAGAAATCCTTGGGTAACAAAAAAGATACTGAATTTAATTGATGAAATGAGAAAATACAAAAATGCAGTAAATGAAGCAGGCAAAAAGGAATACAAACGTCTCAAAAATGAGATCGACAGGAAGTGCAAAATGGCTAAGCAGGGGTGGCTAGAGGACGAATGCAAGGATGTAGAGGCGTATATCACTAGGGGTAAGATAGATACTGCCTACAGGAAAATTAAAGAGACCTTTGGAGAAAAGAGAACCACTTTACATGAATATCAAGAGCTCAGATGGAAACCCAGTTCTAAGCAAAGAAAGGAAAGCAGAAAGGTGGAAGGAGTATATAGAGGGTCTATACAAGGGCGATGTTCTTGAGGACAATATTATAGAAATGGAAGAGAATGTAGATGAAGATGAAATAGGAGATATGATACTGCATGAAGAGTTTGACAAAGCACTGAAAGACCTAAGTGGAAAACACGCCCCGGGAGTAGACAACATTCTATTAGAACTACTGACAGCCTTGGGAGAGCCAGGCCTAACAAAACTCTACCATCTAGATGTATGAGACAGGGGGAAATACCCTGAGACTTCAAGAAGAATATAATAATTCCAATCCCAAGGAAAGCAGGTGTTGACAGATGTGAAAATTACCGAACTATCAGTTTAATAAGCAACAGCTGCAAAATACTAACACGAATTGTTAAGGGACGAATGGAAAAACTGGTAGAAGCCGACCTCGGGGAAGATCAATTTGGATTCCATAGAAATGTTGGAACACGTGAGGCAATACTGACCCTACAACTTATCTTAGAAAATAGATTAAGGAAAGGCAAACCTACATTTCTAGCATTTCTAGACTTGGAGAAAGCTTTTGATAATGTTGACTGGAATACTTTCTTTGGAATTCTGAAGGTGGCAGGAGTCAAATACAGGGAGCGAAAGGCTATTTACAACTTGTACAGAAACCAGATGGCAGTTATAAAAGTCGAGGGGCATGAAAAGGAAGCAGTGGTTGGGAAGGGAGTGAGACAGGGTTGTAGCCTATCACTGATGTTATTCAGTCTGTATATTGAGCAAGCAGTAAAGGAAACAAAATAAAAATTCGGAGTAGGTATTAAAACCCATGGAGAAGAAATAAAAACTTTGAGGTTCGCCGACGACATTGTAATTCTGTCAGGGACAGAAGACTTGGAAGAGCAGCTGAACGGAATGGACATTGTCTTGAAAGGAGGATATAAGATGAACATCAACAAAAGCAAAACGAAGATAATTGAATGTAGTTGAATTAAATCGGGTGATGCTGCGGGAGTTAGATTAGGAAATGAGACACTTAAAGTAGTAAAGGAGTTTTGCTATTTGGGGAGCAAAATAACTGATGATGGTTGAAGTAGAGAGGATATAAAATGTATACTGGCAATGGCAAGGAAAGTGTTTCTGAAGGAGAGAAATTTGTTAACATCGAGTATAAATTTAAGTGTCCGGAAGTCTTTTCTGTAAGTATTTGTATGGAGTGAAGTCTCGTATGGAAGTGAAACATGGACGATAAACAGTTTGGACAAGAAGAGAATAGAAGCTTTCGAAATGTGGTGCTACAAAAGAATGCTGAAGATTAGATGGGTAGATCACATAACTAATGAGGAGGCAATGAATAGAATTGGAGAGAAGAGAAATTTGTGGCACAACTTGACTAGAAGAAGGGATCGGTTGGTAGGACATGTTCTGAGGCAGACCAGGAGATGAATACACTAAACAGATTCAGAAGGATGTAGGTTGCAATAGGTACTGGGAGATGAAGAACCTTGCACAGTATAGAGTAGCATGGAGAGGTGCATCAAACCAGTCTCTGGACTGAAGACCACAACAACAACAAGGGGCTGAAAATGGTTAAGAGGATTAAGACAACCAAACTGCTTTAGTTTCAAGAAGGTACACACTTGTTGATCTTCTTCTCTCACATAGCAACACATTCCTAGATGAATTGTAGGAATCGCGTCACTCTATTTATTTTTATCCCATACTCTGATTGATGCCTTCGATATCCAATAGCATATCTCTATTTTTCCATTTGATTGTGGATGATATGCTGTTGCTTGAGTTAATTTAGAACCACAAATGTTACCTAATAAACAGGACAGCTCTGACCGGAACCCAGTTCTTTGGTCGGTCACTATTTACTTAGGTGCTCCGAATCTAGTGATCCAAGAGTTACAGAACACTTGTGCTATGGTTTCTGCTTGAACATCACATAGTTACTAAACTGATCAATACTTGTTAAACACCATATGAATTCATCTGAGAGAGGCAACGGGCCAATCAGATCGATGTGTTCCACCTTATATCGCCAATCTGTGCTTGGAAATTGACGAATAGCAGATTTAGTATGTCTAATCACTTTTTTCTTTTGACATGATCCTACACATGATTTTGCCCAGTTTTGGAGATCTTGTTTGATGTTTGACCAAATAAATCTGCATGTAAGTAATTTCACAAAAGATTTAATAGCAGGATGTGTCATACTGTGTCAATTCTGAAAAACAGAATACCTAAATTGCTGGGAAATGGAAGGATGAGTGTTACTTGTTGATGCATCACACAATAATAACCTTCCACCTGGGGTTCCATGCTGTTTAAATTTCAGTGTGTCATGAGGACTAGAGTGAAGTTTCTCGAGTTCTTCCTCACTCACTTGAGCATCTGCTGTATTCCCATAATCAATTAGCACTACTTCTTCCACTCTGGATAGGTTGTCAGCCATGGTGTTTCTTTTTCCAGAAATGTGTCTTATATCTGTTGTAAATTGTGGTATGAACTGCAGGGGATGCTACTGCTTATGGGTTGCCTTATCATTTCGTTGTTTAAAAGAATGCATCAAAGGAGCATGGTCAATATGCACTGCTAATGAACCTCCGTCAAGGATGTACTTAAAATACCTTTGTTGCCATTTACAAGCTAAGAAGTTCCCTATAATATGTTGAACATTTCTTGTGGGATGCCGAGAACATTTTGGAGCAGAAACCAGTTGGTATCTATTTCTTTCTTTTTTCTATTGCAGCTCTCCACTGCATGCAAAATCTGAAGCATCTATAAATAATGGAAGATCATTGTTCACATTCAGGAATCTTAACAGGGCTGTATCTGCAAGTTTAATTTTGCAATTCTCAAACTGCTTTACTGCAGTGTCTGTCCACTGTATGCTTCTTTTGTCATTTTTCTTGGTATTCTTCAGGTAATCATTTAGAATAGCTTGATGTTCTGCAGCATGTTCCAAATGCCTTTGGTAAAAATTCAGTATGGCAAGAAAATGATGTAATTCTGGCAAGGTACCTGGAAGTTTGAGATTAGTTACCTCCTGTACTTGTTTTGGGTCTCGATTGATACCTTCTGCAGTAATCACCTGACCTAAAAAGCTAATTTCTTGAACTCTAAGCACACATTTTCCAACATAATCATCAGCCCGAAAGTGTTCAGTTGGAGAGCTATAAGCTATCAGTACACCATCTAAATATGCAAAACAGCTATATAAACCTCTCAGAGCTTGATTAATAAATCTCTCAAAGGTATTGGGTGCATTCCAGAGGTCAAATGGCATGAAACTTAATCCATGAAGTCCAAAAGGTGTGACCACAGCAATATTTTCCTTATCACTTTCAGTTAGTGGGATTTGGTAATATGCTTTGAGACGATTGACTTTAGAGAATATTTTCTTGCCCATAAGGATGAAATTTACATTATTTATGTGACGAACTGGATAGCAGTCAAGAAGGATCTGGCCATTAAGACGTAAGTAGTCTCCACAAACCATGTGCAAAGAACTAGCCCAATGGGATTTAGAAGGAAAATATTATATTATGGTTCATTAGGAACTGCAATTCTTGTTAAGCCAAATTTAGTTTATGTGAATCTAACCTACATGCTTTAGAGTAAACTGGTGAGCCGCTAGTGGTTGCATAAGTGTGGGATTCGTCAGTTCAGGACAGCTTTTAAGTGGTTCAGTGTATTTACAGTTAGCATGACATGAACTAATGGCAGCAGGCAAATCAACCGCACACTGTAGTGGAGCCAACTAATAATTTTCTTTTCAGGTCTATTAATAAACCAAACTAATGAAGAAAGTCTACACCGATTATACATTTTGTTGTGCTGGCTACAATGAAGACCCACTCAAAACTGTTTTAAAGTTAAATCTAGATTCAATAACTTTCATCCACAAGTTTTAACCTTAGATCCACTTGCATCATAAAATTTGTAGTCTATCACTTTAACCATATCGTTGGGACATGCTACTATAAGGCCAGTTCAAACTGGCCATCATGGCACCGTCACATCAAGGTATATCCACATTGCCCATCATGTCACAGCCCATGGTACATTAAGTCAATTCAAGTCACGTGATCTCAACTCCCACAGTCGACCTCAGCTGTTTCTTTTTCGCGGGAATTACGATCTTTCTAAGATAATTTTCAACTGTTTCTACATGTGAAGTGCACAAACACAATGCAGTAGCTTATATAACTGGATGCTGGAGTTCACAGTTGTATGAAAATGACATTTGTTGTACTCAAATAGTTTGCACCTCGCAGGGATAGCTTGTATATTAGAGAAGGAACACAGAAGTTCAAAACAACACAAAAAGAGGATGTGGGTCAGAAAAATGTCGTTATGTTGTACTTTACAAGGAGCTCAAGGAAGAAGAATCTACATTTTATATTTTAGAAAGTTGAAGCATCAGTTTCTCATTTCTTACATAAAATTGCACCAAGATTTACTAAAAAGAACACATTGTTATGAGCTGTCATCACATCCCATGAAAAACTGGTGTGTGTAATGTAAGTTTAGTTGCTAGTCCAGAGGTAATTTTTTTGCAATAGTCATATCTCTCTCAATGCCTTTTCGTTTAAGATTTATAGGGTTTCTTTACATCTGGTATTTGGCTTTTAATAGTTCAAGTGTTTTATTTGTACTGAGATTAGCTAGTAAACCACATAAATACTGACCACTGATGCTTGGAAAACTATACTACATCCAACCCAGAGAGCTACTTAACCATAAATAAGCCCACCACAAACGCATATTTAAACAAACATCTTGCAGTATCTGAAGGTTTCCGTTTATTTCTTTATGGAACACTACATATCCATAACATACAAATAAATTCCACCTAGTAATCAATGTAATTCTACACACAGTACTATTTCTACTTTCAGTTGCAGCCATAATGAAATCCACTTCATTGTAAAATATTAAATGCGGTACTGGTATGTATAGAAATTCACTTCATAATATTAGTAGAGCACAAGTAATTTAGGATGCTCATGTTATACAGTTCAGACAGCTGCCTGAATGCTTCAATCAATCTTTCGTCATTTATTGTAAATTTTAACAGAAGAAATAATGAGAAGAAAAAATTTACAACAAATAATGAACAAAAAACAACTGATATCAACCATGATGAAACGAAATATGGAGACCCGTCATGGCCATGTATCAGGAGGAAATGAGCTTGGTGGTCACGTGTTCAACATCAACTATCAAAACTTTCTTCCCAAGAAATCTTAACAGTGCTGCGACGTGATGCGATGTGATGTGACGTGATGGGCTGGGATGGTCAGTGTGGATGCTGCCATTTGAAATGCATTGCAGAATGTTTTGATGAGATGGTATGTGACATGACATGATGGTGAGTGTGAATTGGTCTGTAATGGAAACACCAGCACCGCTATTAACCAGAAAATATAGCCCTGAAATTTTATCCCTGACAAACAGTCGATATTAGCGGCCTAGTATAACCTTTGGGCAGAACACTTGGGTGCTACCATAGTCTAACATGACAGTCACGACACTTCGCCTCGATTTTGTTGCCTACCATGCCAGCAGCGCCCCAAGCGGCCAGTAGCTTAAACTGTGAGTTGGACGCGATCGTGAAAGCGAATAGTGGTTGTTTCTTTTGATTTCTACAATGGTTTTTACAAGCGGAAGCGTTTGTAAAGCAATAAATTGCAGCAACAACAGAAGGAAGACACCACAACCTAATTTTTTTAGGTTCCCAAGGATCCTGAGAGGTATATACCATCACGTTACTAAACTGTATCGTCAGGATTCACTTGCAAACTACATGTGTATTAATGATTAATGTTTCGTTTTAGGAGCAGAAAACGGCTAGTTAATAGCAGACGATAAGACCTTATGAAAAAATACCCAGTTTACCTGCATAATAATATCAGGTTTTGTTCACTTCATTTCGAACAAAACCAGTTCATGAACACAGACAATAACAAACTCATGAGGAATGCAGTACCCACACTGTTTGACATCTCAAATAAGCCACCTCAACTGACGATGAAGAGGAAACTGCCACAAAGATTCGACAATCCATCCGAAGCTGTAAAACAGTCCTATGACACAGAGGCAGCCAGTTCAATTCTCCATGTATCGGTACCAGATTCGTGAGAATCGTCAACAAAGACCTGCTTTGACGATGAAGTGGTTAGATTAAGTGCAGTTATTCGTGTCTTACAGATGCGTAATGTTTGGTATGTATTTCATTCACTTCTGTTGTTAGTCACTTAATTTTCCTTGCTTCCTTGGTGTGATGACATTATTTTGTTAGCACCTTGTTCACTGACAGATTGTTTGAAAATTATTCAAATATTTGGTTTTGCGTAAAATGTAATGTAATTAGCTCATTATAATGTTTTCAACATATTTCATCCACTATTTGGCAGTTGCTTGTCCTTCTTAGAATAATATAAAGATTAAGGCCGTACTTGTGGCAACAGGCAACAATGTCAAATACGGTAGATCTACCGAACGATAAATGAGCTGTCGATCACTTTTGCGTGTAGAGGTAAATGTCTGTACTTCTTACATGTAAATCTGTGTGTTTATATTCTGTTGATCCCAACGAGGTAAGCTGCAATTCTATCCAACGTCACAAGTGTTTCTTCACGAATGTCTTGTAGCTTGCCACTCGATTCATAGTTTTTGTCCATACTTGCGCTTATTTTAGAATCATTTTTTGGAAACATATATGCCTTCTGATACTACACAAACCCTTGGAGGCAAGAAAATAACTAAAATATTTCTTGAATTACATAGGAAATGGATGCAAGACAAATATGCTTACGACGCGATGTTCACCTTACTAGCTGCTTGGAGCGCTAGTGTCGCTCCATCTGTCAAACGGTAACAACTTTTACAGCAATGAGTGTCGCGACTGTTATGTTAGACTGTGGCGCTGCTGTATCTGCTGATGGAGTTTCCCTCACTTTTCCATTGGCAAGGTTGGACAACTTCTCAGGTCTGCACTTTGAGGCATAATGAAAATGAAAATAGTAGTACTCTCCTGAACTATTGTATCTCAGTTTGCTGTGGCTTCTGCTTCGAGAAAATCATCATGATTGATACTGTGGCTCCTGAGATCTGGATTTTTGGACTTTAGTTTCAACCTCTTCGATCCTTACCAGAAGATCTTTCACTGATAGAGAAGAATCACACACAACAGGGGACACTTCCATTGAAGATGATTGAAGCTGCTGAGTGTTTCGCATTTCCCTCATCTGATCAGCCATTTCCGCCAGTCTCTCCACATTTTTTTCAGAGACTATTAAAATATTCGGACACTACAGAGGCAGTTTGTCTAGCAGAGTGTCTTTAAAACCTTATCTGAAATGTTTGGTCCTCCGTAACCTTTCATATTCCAATGTAACTGACTGGGTTCCCTATCACCAATTTCTAATTCGCTAATTAATTTCTTAGTTGACATTCTTCACTTGTCTTAAAAGTAATTAATAGTCTCTCTTTAGCTAACGAATATTTGTTGCTTTCGTCACTGTCCACGAGATCCCATACATTTTCGACAAGTCAGGACTAAGAGCTAACAAGTAACTGAATTTGGTTGCTTCATTCTGTGTTCATGATTATAAATTGCGCTTCAGCATGACAAAACCATACCGATATATCAGGCTTTTCAGTTTCACACTAACTTTTTCCACTTTTATTTTCGTTTCACTGTTCGGGATATTATTGTTCCCTCTACCTTCCACATATCTATTTCTCATTTAAATCACATCAGGGTCACCAGTTGTTGGTCTTCTTGTACAGTTAATCGCAAATCACAGCGTTTTTGATTCGAAAATTTTATTTGGAAGCTTTTGTTTTGATACAGGATAAATATCACACATCCAAAACGAGTAATTTGATACCTATATCTCCTACTCTGTGCATTTCAAAATGTCATGTGGTTTCAAAGAAAAATAAAGTCAACACAACAAAGCATTATTTATAGAACTGCAGGTTATGAACATAACACTACATCGTCATTGCCAAAAGCTGTTAGAATTCTCAATCCCATACTTATTGTAACTAATTCTAATTTGGGCCAAAAGCGAGTGTATAGGATTTTTTCAGTACTGTTAGGAAAAAAAACTGACTTTGTGGCCCCATCACCAATATGCCATAGCGCGAATTCCGTGAACTTATAACTTGCTCACAAGTAACTGATTCACTGAGAGTGTACAGTTACACAGAAAAACAGTTTGACTGTTACTGAAGAAACCTGTACAAAAAAGTTCAAACGTCATGTATAGGTGATTGACACTCCCACAGCAATGTGAATGTAAAGTAGAACTTGCTGAGAACATAGCGTGATTGTTTGAGAGTATGGATGAATAATCAGTTGTCACATGTCTACAATACTCTTGTGAAATATGTTGGGATTGAGACTGTAGCCCTAACAAAATCTCATCTACTCAGTATTAGAAAAGCATGTTCTTTGCACATTCAAGAGAAGGAGCTAATCAATAAATCATGCTGCTGTGACACATTGGACAGGGAATAATCCTCTTAAGTGCACAAGTTCGAGGGTAAACATGTCAGTTTTAGCAGATGGCCAAAATAAGGCAGAAGCATGTAAAGAAAAAAAAATCAGGTACAGGTAAAGCCGCTGCAGTTAATTTGTCAGAGAATTTCTCAGTTCATTCTACAGATGAAGAAAAACTGAATATTTATGCCATGTCCGATTCACACACGCAACGAAAGTGTCTATGTAGGTAACAGCATAATGCAGTTGCATGTGTGAACTCCCAATTTTTAGTGGCGCAACTTCAGAAACGCAACTTTTGTCACGCTGCAAAAAGCTGTAGTTTGTTGCGCCACTTTCGTACCACCACCGCTCCCTGTTGGTAGTATATCGAAACACAAGCATTTTGTCACAGTTGTTGTGGAGTAATTGCAGATGTAGTCCACTCGATTTCAGCGTGTTTTTATTTTATTTCTGAAAAAAGTGAAAATGCCTATATCAACGAATACAACAAGAGTCTAAAATTTTGGAAGATTGGCGTATACGTGGATGATATTTACATGCCATCTGTCGGTTACGTTTCCACTGCAGACAGCATTTTCGTCTCCAAATGTTATTTATGTTATAAAGGTGTTTGTGGCCCTGATTTTTCCTGTGTTGTATTTAACTCTTGTCAAAGTTCTAAAAGGCCATAATTTGCTCTATAACATTCGTATCCGCTCGAATAATTTCAATTGACGCCGTACTGGAAGCTGGGGAACTACATAGAATTCATGGTGTCCTGTGTGAGCGGTAGCTCACGATACCACTACAGAAAGCTACAAGCTGTGGCGCCACATTAGATGCGTGTATGAACTCAGCTTTAGACTGGCCTGGCACTGAAACAACCATCGCTAACCACGCGACAGTCGACGTGTTAAATACATTCTATAACTGAAATAACTGAGTAGGCACTTTGAACCAAGCAGCAACAATACCATCAACTGGGGCTACAATGGCCCAATTATTTGCAATTTCTAGTTTAATTCTGTAATATTTCGAATAAATCTGAAACAATAATTTCACAAAAAAATTGTTTTATTTAACAGATGTTTTCTCAACTATTACACCACATTAATGGCTTCTGCAGACCTTTATGGTAACTGATTTTATGTTTTGAAAATGTGGGTCAATTTTGTACCGAAGTGGGGCTACTTTGTCCCAATAAATTTTTTTCCTAATTAACAACCCTTTTCATCGTTTTGGGTCAATTGTACATCTGATTATAAGGAATTGTGATAGTACAGCAACAAAACTAGCAATATTTCAAGGAATTTTAGTTTATTTACAAGAAAATTCTGAACCAAACAAATCCATTACCCATACATGCATACAACAAATATTATTGCTAAAAATGTTTAAACAAAACAGACGGACACTTTACACTGTATCTGATATAAACTGTCTAACTCAGGCACTTGAAATAATTCCCTCTTGGAAAGCAGTATTGGGGGGGGGGGGGGAAATTTTTCTTGCAACAGATGATCACAGATATGTCATTATGTCTTTCTTGTGGGGCCACTTCCAGCATTTCTTACTTTTCTCCATACAGTCCACTAGGACCTTCCAGAAGGTCTATTTTTAGGATCACTGCAGGGTATTCTTGTTCATCATAAATAACTGTCACAAAGTCACCCACTTTTACAATAGTCGAAAATCCTCTCTTGGTAATATGGGGTGAGTTGTATGTGTAGATTCTTGCTGCTCAGATTTCTCCCTCAGAAATTTCCAACTCTGATAATGAATCATGAATGCTAAAATTATCAGACTCTGACTCTGAAGCTTCAAAGGCCTCTATTATTTTTCTTGGTCTTCTCTTCTTTTTCGGAATAGAACTGTCATCACTCGAAACAGAGGCAATTGTACCTGAAGTTAGGGGTGAATCATTCAAGTCTTGTGGGCAGATACTTTTTCCTGGTGGAACATTTAATTTCCTGCATGTCCTCTTTTCTACTGGTATCTTACATTCATTCCTTTTCTGAATCAGATGCTGTATGAAAGTGTTGCTAACATCCTCTACTGCAACTTCTACATTTGGCAAAGAATTCAAAACAGCATTTTTATCAAAGGGATGTATTCCACATTTACGGAAGCCAGAAATTAATTTTTTTGCCTTTCCACTGTGTTCCATCTCTTACATTAGTTTCCTCAAAAGTTGTGGGAACACATCTTTTGGCAGCCCTTCATGTTTCTTTCCACTTGGAGAGTCCTTCCACTGGCTCAAAATACAGGGCTATTACAAATGATTGAAGCGATTTCATAAATTCACTGTAGCTCCATTCATTGACATATGGTCACGACACACTACAGATACGTAGAAAAACTCATAAAGTTTTGTTCGGCTGAAGCCGCACTTCAAGTTTCTGCCGTCAGAGCGCTCGAGAGCGCAGTGAGACAAAATGGCGACAGGAGCCGAGAAAGCGTATGTCGTGCTTGAAATGCACTCACATCAGTCAGTCATAACAGTGCAACGACACTTCAGGACGAAGTTCAACAAAGATCCACCAACTGCTAACTCCATTCGGCGATGGTATGCGCAGTTTAAAGCTTCTGGATGCCTCTGTAAGGGGAAATCAACGGGTCGGCCTGCAGTGAGCGAAGAAACAGTTGAACGCGTGTGGGCAAGTTTCACGCATAGCCCGCGGAAAATTTGCTCATGCCACAACTGGAGACCGACAGCGCCGACTTCATCTTTCAACAGGGTGGTGCTCCACCGCACTACCATCATGATGTTCAGCATTTCTTAAACAGGAGATTGGAAAACCGATGGATCGGTCGTGGTGGAGATCATGATCAGCAATTCATGTCATGGCCGCCACGCTCTCCCGACTTAACCCCATGCAATTTCTTTCTGTGGGGTTATGTGAAAGATTCATTGTTTAAACCTCCTCTACCAAGAAACGTGCCAGAACTGCGAGCTCGCATCAACGATGCTTTTGAACTCATTGATGGGGACATGCTGTGCCGAGTGTGGGAGGAACTTGATTATCGGCTTGATGTCTGCCGAATCACTAAAGGGGCACATATCGAACATTTGTGAATGCCTAAAAAAACTTTTTGAGTTTTTGTATGTGTGTGCAAAGCATTGTGAAAATATCTCAAATAATAAAGTTATTGTAGAGCTGTGAAATCGCTTCAATCATTTGTAATAACCCTGTATATCTCCAAGCTTTCTTCATTGGAGCAAAATGTGCTACATCCAGAGGCTGTGTGAGGTGGGTGGAGCTAGGAGTGGGGACACACAAGTCTAATGTTATTTTCCTCACACTGTTTTAGGATTTCTGGATTAATGTGAGTAGACAAGTTGTCACCAATCACTAATTTCATGCCTTGCTGTTTGTTGAGGCTTGGTAGCAAAAGAACCCTAAACTAGTCCTCAAATGTTGCACCATCAAACCATCCATGTTTAGTGTAATTGTAATGGCATCCTAATGGACCACCTTCAGTCCATGTTGTCCACAGATTCTCAGCTTGATAGACAACATATAGTGGCAACAGCTCTCCCACAGCATTCCCATACAGCATATAGACGTTGAAGTTTTTGAGCTATTCATGATTTTCTCCACATATTTAATCCCTTTCATGCAAATTACATTGACTGTACCAGGAGTATCACTAAGGTTGGTCTCATCATAATTCCAAACGTTTTCTGGAGAGACATCGTTAACTGAAACCTCAAGGTGGTCAACATACTCATTAATGACAGTCTTGTCAATTGCTGCTCTCACACGTTTGATATTGCTACAAAATCGTGTGGTTAGTTCTTTATGCTTTCTAAGGAAGGATTTAATAAATTCGTAACCAGGTAGATTGTCTTTGAAGCAGTTGATCACAATGCCTTTCTTGTCCATATAGCTTTTAATAACAAATCTAAGATCAGTCTGAACAAGTGGGAAGCCAAATTCAGCTATTTTACTGATGTGATCCACAAACATTTTCTCCTCCTCAGGGCTATATGTTGTTGGGTGACCATGTTTGTTACTAAATTTCCCTTTCAGTTTATTCTTTAAGGTGCTTCTTGGAATTCCATATGTATTTGCAACAGTTCTCTGACTTTTTGACCTGACCTAATTCCTTCCAAACACTTTTCGAGATCTTTTGTATAATTTCCGTAATTTCTCGCTCCAGTCTTCCATTTATATAGACTTCCCATATTTATAATCTGAAATTAAAAAAGAAAAACAGAACATTGAAAAACAGACCTAAGACAAGTTGAGAACCTAAAGCTAATTTACCTGCGGCTACTTTGGCCAGGACAAAGTAGCCCCTAAAATGGTGCCAAGTATCTCACAATTTAATCATTTCCAAATTAACCATGAACTACAAAGAAATAATCAACCTTATCATCTCAGCGTAAGAGTAAATGCCTTAGAGCAGGCTGTTCCAACCGAGCTCCAGGGAACCGGAGCGCTCACTGCTGCAGATCGGAGCCCGCGTGGAGGGGGAAAGCGAACTCACTGCCCCCTGGCCGCATGCAGCCGCAACTGACGCAATAATCCGTGTTCAATGACAGCTATGACTAGCCGCGGGAGCCCTGTGCCTCTATTGGAGGATACCTTTCTATTCATTGAGAGGGATAGTCGTCCGCAGTGTCTTGTATGTCATAAAGTATTTAATTCTGCGAAGAGATACAATATACAACGACATTATACACGTCTTCTCGCAGCGCACTACTATCAGGTGGAAGGTGTTGCACGCAAAGAACTGCTAGTCAGGCTTGAGAACGACATACTAGGAGACGTAAGTTTAAAAACGGTTTCGTAATACGGAGGGTATCAAAACATGCAACATAGTTCATGTTCTGTAATGCGTTTATTATTTTCAGGTGAATGAGAGCGGAGAAAACACTACAGAATCTGCAATTCAGGCAAGCTACAGGGTCACTCACATCATTGCGACGAGTGGCAAGCCGTTTTCGGTGGGACCACTCGTAAAATCGTGCATGGTAGCAGTTGCAGAATGTTTGTTTCCAAGGGAGGTGCAGGCAATTGAAGGGGTTTGCCTGTCGAAGCAGACAACGTGTTCAGCACTCCTTTTTCAGTTTCCCATGATGACTTATCATCGTCACTTCAATTGGAAATTATTGATTTGCAAAATTCAACTTTGTTGAAAGAGAGGTACTACAACACGTTGGACTTATCACGATGGTATCGTTCATTACAGCAAAAAACATTTCCCAAGCTTCACAACAAGATGATGTGCATGTTTGGATCTACATATTGTTGTGAGAAGCTTTTCTCAGCAATAAAAAGAGTAAAAAGTAAGGAACGATCGTTTCTTCAGGATGCAACAATGAAGGCTATCCTCCGCACTAAAGCTGCGAACACTTTGACGCCTGATATTTCCGATCTTGGGATGAAAAGAAAATGTCAAGCTACAGAGGTCCAATAAATTTAGTATGCAATTTCTTGTGGAACAGTTGTTTCTTATTTATTTCCTGAACATCGTATTTTCTGGTGTAGCATGTCTCCACGTCTTAGCGGCTAAGAGTATGAGGTTGTCGATTTTGTAAGACGCAGCTGGCACATCAAGACGCTTGCCTTGCCGCCTGCCTCAGCCAGCCGTGCCACGTGCCGGCCCACTTATAATGGTCACACCGAGCGACACGGCTCCCTGGAGCAGGGAGCGCTCCGCGGCTCACAACGGAGCCGACGAGCTGGAACAGCCTGCCTTAGAGGGTAAACTATCTACTTACCAAATTTTTCTCGCTTGTGCTAGTCAGTGTACAACACAAAGTAGGAACAGAACAAAAATCGTACTTCTTTGTTGCAGTCAGAAAATGACGACACTGCACTCTGGTGGGCATTGTGGGAAGTTTTTGCGATATCACAAAAGGTAGCCGGTGCTGCCACCTACGATGTAGTATAAGTACTAGGCGCAATTGTTGACGTGCTTGCACACACTGAAAATCAAAAACTTTTTTTTTCGTTGTGGGCCAAAGTAGCCTCGCAAGGGCAAAAAAATACACATCGGTTTTGAATCGTGGAGCACATTTTTGTTTGTCAGATGACTACGTAGTCTGTATTACTTCGGTTTTCATAAACCTGAGCATGCTTCCGTTTGAATTTCTCGCTTTTCTTCCTTGCGTGTCTATGGTGCAATTTACTTCTGCGCATTGTGTACTAATAGTGAAAACATTTCACTGGAATGGAGAAAACTACGCAGCAACTGCGAGATTTCTTCGCAATGTTGTACAGCACAATGCATCAACAAGTCGCAGACTGACAGTGATGTTCCATGAAATGAGTTGAACAGTGAACATTTTGAGATATCTAGGCGCCTTCGTTCAGGCCAATCTGTGCAAAACATTGCAGTGGTTTTTGGTAGTGTGGCTGTTACGGTTCTTCGCCACCCCCACAAATTGGGCATTCTCCGATATCTTCTCCATTACCAACCATACAGAATTCATGTAATGCAGCAGCTGAATGAAACCGATCACAAGAAAACGCGTCATTTTTGTTGGTAGGTTTGTGAGATGAGTCATGATCTTCAGTGATGAGGCTCACTTCCACTTAAATGGATACGTGAATAAACGATACTGCTGCATCTGAAGCTCAGAAAGTGCTTGCATTGTTCAAAAAAGGGAAATGCATCCACAGCAAGTGATCGTTTGGTGTGTGTTTTGGGTGGGTGGCATGAGGCAAGTACCATGTAATTAAAGATTTTTTTGTGGCCTCTTTTCAGTTGAATGGACATAAAAGAGTAGTTGTGTCAGAGGGATGGTACCACCCTGTCACATTTCCCGCGAAGCAATTGAGATGTTCCATGAGCAATTTCCAGATTGCCCCATCATCCGTAATTGTGACCACGAAGTTCTTGGAACCTAACCCCATGCGATTTTTATTTTCAGGGGGGTTATCTCAAACTACTGGCGCTATGTCATCAAACTGAAGTATTCACGATATTTGACAAAATAATGTACCGGCTTGCCCTGTATCTGCTATAAGACTGAAAGAACTAATGACATCACACAAGAAGCCACAACTTAGTTTTTCTGAGTATACTGATGAAAATATTTGTGACAGTTACACTCCAAAACAACAGTTCGGTTACATTTCTGTAAGTTATAAGCTCATGCTTGCCCTGTAAAGTTGATCATCATCTGTCACCATTCTAAGGCACTGTACATTAATCTGAGGTATATCAAAAATCCCAGTAAGAACTCACTTTGAACTGTTGATATTCGAATGTAGTATCAGTAGACAGGCAGGAATGAGGAATCATCTCTCAAACTTAACATTGCTGCTTTGCACTAAAATTAGTCAAAGAATCAAAGGCTGAAGGTTCAATGATGACCCACGAAACACGCATGTTCAAAACAATGTAGGTGCTCATAAATCTTGTCATATAAAAACCATGTTTTGTGCAAATTAAGAGATTCACAGGTATGCAAATGTTGGGAAACTCCTATCAGTTACCACTCACAGTGGAGAAGAAATCTGGATGACGATGCTGCTCACGATTGTGAACATGAATCAGGATGTTTATTTCAATGTCCTTAGTGAGAGTGTCGCCTTTTCTTCTAAACTATGATGAGAGTACGGTAGTATTCCAAGATTCACAGTGCAGCAAGAATGGTTTAACAGAGAGACTTTCTTCGTATAGCACTTCAACCTCGTCAACCAGTCTCAATCTTATCTAAAATCTTTGGGTCGATTTGGAACAGCATGTGAAACATAGTGGTTTACATACTTACAATTTTGTAGCTATATTGAATCATATTGACTGCAACTGCCACCGCCACCTCACCCTTCCCATGAACTTCCACTTTTACCTCCACACATTTTATTGGCTACAGTATTTGTTTATTAGTGAGGCATATGCCAGTTAACAGCAGCCTATTTACACTGTTTACCACTGGTGCATACTGAGTGCATTTACTTCCCCCATCCAGAATACATGGCTTCATGCATGTTTCATGGTTTTCTGTTCCTGCACGGACACTTTTTTAATTGTTTCCAGATTTTCATCTTTGGCCTGATGATTAGGTTTTCACTTCAACCATTTTTTCCACGAGTTTAATACTGGCTAAAGTGATTGCCACCTTAGTTTTTAATTCTGACTCACGTGGCCTCAGCTGCATTTTTGAAATATGTTTGCATTCTTGCACCACGACCTTACTCTACCACTTAACAGTTCAGATTGGTTCACAAATTGGAACTATGTAATAATACATTTTCACATTTTGTAGTTGATTTGATGATGTGCTAAGGGCACAAAGTGAGATTAATCATTGAATACTGCAGCGTAGACTACCTTATTTGGCTGACTGTGAGATGTTCGAAATTTTATGTAATGGTGTCTCTGAACTTAACAAACATGAGAGTCACACACTTCCATTTCACACAACAGATTCTATATATGTGTGTAAGATATAAACAAATAGTTAGGCAAAAGGTTTCAGTCTGATCACACTAAAATATCACACTATGGCCAAGTAATGAAAACATGTGCCAATTTGGGTGAAACACACAGCTGATATGCTTTATTTGTAGCTAAACAAACAAATCTGGGAACAAGTAAAATAATCCATAATTCAGATTTGAAAACCCATCCACACACACACACACACACACACACACACACACACACACACACACACACACCAACCATCCATTTCCTCTTCGCCTCAAATGGTTCAAATGGCTCTGAGCACTATGGGACTTAACATCTATTGTCATCAGTCCCCTAGAACTGAGAACTACTTAAACCTAACTAACCTAAGGACATCACACACATCCATGCCCGAGGCAGGATTCGAACCTGCGAGCGTATCAGTCTCGCGGTTCCAGACTGTAGCGCCTAGAACCGCTTGGCCACCCTGGGCAGTAAAACAGCATATAGTTGTGTATAAAATGTCTGTTTATATATAAGGAGAAAAAAATACACGAGAGAGAAACAATTTGTCTCACTTTAAATGCTCTGCTATAATTTCACAGCACAGTGTAGCCCATCAGTTTCTTTCTCGGTCAGTTTTAATAGAAAACCTGGTATGTGCATGTATGTGTGGACATTTATTACAGTATCATGTAAAGATCTGAAGTAGATCAGTCACATAATTTTCGAGATTTTTGGTAAAGATGACTGCTTGTCTTGATGTAGTAGTATAGATGAGTGGCTTCAGCTGCATATGGAATGTGTGAAGAAACATATGAACACACTTCTTCACTGATTTGGTGTCATCATCAAAGCTAGAGGCAGCACCCAGTGGTTTTCACACTGGAGATTCTGTTACTTGATGCTAAACACCTACAGACGCCTGAAATTCCCCACAGTTAAGTGCGGATAATGTTACACCACTTTTTTGTCTGAAAGGACTCAACTTATAAAACATACACACATTCCATCTTAAAACATAGACTTCCATGGGATTAGTGATACTGTTAGTGTAATGCGGAACAGAATAAAACCATGAACTCTGAAATCTTACACAACCTGAAGCTGTTTCTTTAAAGTGGAAAATGTGTGTTTAAAGTGGAAAATGTGTGTTTGTTAGAAGGCCAAATGCTAGACATGTAGTTTTCGGCTATTTGTCATTTCTCTGAATCTTTCTGCTTTTTCTTGCCTCTATGTCTAGGTGAACAATAGCTGCTTCTCACTGTTTTAGGTTCATCTTTGAAATGTTATGTAAACCATACCGTATTTACTCGAATCTAAGCCGCACTCGAATCTAAGCCGCACCTGAAAAATGAGACTCGAAATTCAAGGGGAGAGAAAAGTTTTAGGCCGCACCTTCAAATCGAAACAAAGTTGGTCCATTGTAATATGAGAAGCAATTTAGGTCGAATGAAAGACGATACAGCTACAATAGTTTGGTTCGAGTCGTAAGCTTAGCAGTTAAGCTTTACCAGGTAGTCATTGCTATGCGTCAGGCACTCCGTCCGTATTTATACGGGTACCCTTCCTTTTTCACGTGCTTCGTGTGGTTTGAATCGATTGCTTATTTTGCTTTGATCTGATAAGTGCCGTTTTCTTTGTTATAGGCGTTTACGTCACTCTAAGCTGAAAATGCATTACTGTACTGCGTCATGCATTGTTTGTCGCATTCTGATAGTGCGTGTTTACAGCCTGTCGCCGCCCGCGGCATGGCTTGCTTTTGTGCGCGCTACCGCCGCTTACAATTAAGTCATTTATGGGGGGAAGGTATCAGTCAAGAAGACGTGTAAAAATCAAATTTTTGGGCCAAATAGTTTTTGTGAAATCGAATGATAAAGAGTGTCAAAGCAGTGGGAACACCATGTGTCTGCACAGGCGAGCAGTGCAGTGATGACAAAATCGCGCACAGCGCGGAATGCGGGGAGCAAGTGTCTGCAGCAGCAAAAGGGTTAATGAAGAGACAAAGCACTAGAAATTTAAAAAAATTGCATTCAAACGAATATAATTCGTGAAGTAAGGCACTTCGATATTGTTTTTAAATAATGAAAATATTAAGCACTGCACAAGGTTTGAACTCATAACCTTTCGCAAAGAAGCCCAACACCTTAACTGTTACGCTAACGCAGCTCGTCTGACTACTTAACGCCATGAGGACTAACACATCACGCAAAATATTGGCAAACACTGTTGGTATGACTATGAATTACTCACGCTTCGTCGAAGTGCAATAGGAAATAAACAATTACCGCTGTTCTTTATTGCGAAAAAGCGGTTCGTGAGATTGATACAAACACCTTTCCTTGCTATCGCCTGAATTAGGAGTCTTATTGCTTGTTTGGTTTAATTAATTAATAGAATATGAAGCAATTGGTATAAAGAATACTTTTTCCAAACTTTCTATAAAAGAAAGTCTGCTATCAAGACATTGCTGTTGTTCCATTACTTTATTTATGACTGAACGTTTCTAAAACTGATGACACTCATCCATGCTCTGCACTGCAGTCGAGATCTGGCAACGTCTTTCTCTGTTCATTGGCTGACTGTGTTTTGTGACGTCAGATGCGCAGAATGAACCTAAACTCGGCCGCCAACATAAATGACGCGCACTTTAGTGCGTGTTTACGGCCTGTCGCCGCCCGCGGCATGGCTTGCTTTTATGCGCGCTACCGCCGCTTACAATTAAAAAAAAGAGAGGAATTGTCTCATTAGCGAAACAATGGCGAGTGACTGCTACTTGTTGTTACTTACACTGCTGCTTTCTTTGATAATGATCAACAAGAACCAAATAATAGACTGCGTTTGATAGAACATGTTCTGAACGGGAGTTAGGCGAAAATTTTTCTCCGTTTGAAAATCTTTGCGGCCGCTTCTTTAGTACATCAAATTCTGCACAGAAATGGATCATTTTAGATTTAAAAATCTTGTCAGTTGCCATGCTTCATTTCTGACTGTATCACTATTAGGCATAAGAATAATACGAATATAAACATGACACGATACGTATATTCTTCCGCGTTTGCTGTTGTCTCACTCTAGTTTCGTAGTTTATTAGGCAGACAGGATTTAAATGAGATAGCAGCAAACACGAAAGAATACATGGCAAAATGCTTATATTCGTATTATTCTTATGGTGATTCACATTTCAGCAGGTTCCTATTAGCAACAGTCTTGCCAGTCGGATTTTCGTAGTACATTGAAATTCTGCTACTTTCGAAGATGAACAATACGGAATTTGTATTTACTTCGTTGGATAATGTACGAAAATGCAGTGGTCGAAACTCGGGGCGGAGAAAAAAAGCTCGTCTTCCACCTTTTTTTTTTTAAATTTATTAACTGACGCAGAGGTTTTGGCGCCAGTATTTATCTCTGTGCCTACAAAGCATGCCTGTGTAGCGCTACATATATTCGACGGCAGAAGTTAGTTGTGGCGGCACCTACCAACATTTTTCAGAACTTCCGCTTGCTTTGCACTCGATTCTAAGCCGCAGGCGGTTTTTTGGATTACAAAAACCGGAAAAAAAGTGCGGCTTAGATTCGAGTAAATACGGTATTTCCCAGGTGCAACAGAAGGAACATGCGTTACTATTGTTTTAACTATGTATTTTCCATTCTGTGCCGTTTCATTCTCTCATTGGAAATTTAGTAAAAGTAAAAAATCTCTAGTCAGAACATTGTCTTATGCTGGATAACAGATTTTATTGACAGATTTAATAAATAGCTACGTATTTCGATGGAACTCAAAAGCAAACTTTGTGACCAATTAATTTTAAAAATACAGCATGCAAAAAAATGTGCTAGAGAGGCTAAAGAACTTAACTGATGTAATCCGTGAAGAAGGAAAGGAATCCTCCTCAGAGGGGGGAGGGGAGGGTGCGGAGATTTCAATACTGCTGGGAAACCACTTAGTATTAATGTCTGTCCCACAATCCAATACAACGGTAAGAGTGCCGTATGCAATTTATTGAGACTTGTGCATCCACTGTTTAATATACTGTTATCTCCATCTGAATCTGAACCAAGCAAGCAGAGGTTGAAAACACTGCTTCAGTTGTAACATTCTTGTTATTTACAATATGACCGGTTTCTGGACCATACATGCCCATCATCAGGTGTTATAACTGTGTACTATGACCTCAAGCCCTGTGATGGACCAGTATAGGACACTGGTGTATCAAGTCCTGTGCTCATCCACTGTGGCACTCAGGGTTGCAGCCCAAAGTTAAAACACCTGATAATGGGCATCTAAGAGATCAAAACTGGTCATGTTTCAACTAGAGCTTTACAAAGCTTTACGACTGAAGCGGTATTTTCAACCTCTGCTATAATGCTCAGTTGCGGGTGTTCCTCTGCCAGCATTGTTTGTAAAACAAGCAAATTTTCATTGGTCCACATTTAACTGATAAATAATTACATTCCACCCAGCATGTGTCCTGTTTGATAAATGTTTATTTGGGTGCGACAGGTACCAAATACCTCACTACTTCAAGTATAACAATACTAACACTAATAATAATAATAATAATAATAATAATACATTTCTCCCTCACTATGATTGTCATTTTCACCACATTATCTCTGTCAGAGTTGTCAATCTAGTGCAGTATCCCAGAGATGATCTGTATAGTTAGGAAATGTGGCAGAGTTCTTACATGCTAGAATTTTCAGTTGGACAATGGGTAATATTCAAATGGCTTACCTGACAGTGTTTTGGCCGCAAAAGGAAAAACTAATTTGGATTTGAGTCCTGGCGCATTATTTGTTTTAAAAAGTAAGTAGTATCCATTGTAATCACCTTCTCCACTCATTTGCTTGGAACATTGTCTTCTTTGAACATTTTTACAATTTTATTTATCTTTGTTTCTGTTTTCAACATCTTTCACCTGTTTTTTTTTTCTATTCAGTTGTATATAATTCTATTCAGCTGTACATAATTCACTGCCACCATTTGCTCGCAAGTCTAGTGGCATGTACCTACAACTACTTGTTGTGTTCCTTGGTGTGTGAATACTCTTTGCTTTATTCCTCTGCATGGCTCCTGCACAATAACTTAGCATGGATCCTGCATAATAACTAATTGTTTCTACACAATTTCCATGACAAATTATGGAATACTTTATATTAAATTAGCTGGAGCACTTGTAAAAAGAGGATTTAATTTCTCAAAGTGTAAATGTTTTGCAAATCATATTCATGGTTTAGTTTTACAGGTTTCTTCAAAGTGACAGTAGAGAAAGAAGAGTGGTGTTATGAAAGGAAGGTGATGGTGAAGAGAGAATATTTCCTTTGTTGCTAGTAATCTGCCACTCTTATCTACATGTCTGATTTCTTCATCTCAGTCCAGCCAAGAAGGAACATGACCCAAAATGTGGCCTTTCCTTTAGGGTTCAAGTTTTTCCAATATATCTTAAAAGTTGTAGTGCAAACTTCCTTTTTATGACTACGTAGAAGGCATTCCATCTTCCTCTGTGTTATTTAATATCTTATTATTTGATTAGTTTCATTATCTTTTTAGTTGATGATATGATAAACAACCGCCTTTTTCCCACAAATGTTAATTTCTGCTTTCTGTTGTCCCCTCTGCAAATATCTTACCGGTTAACCAAATTCGGTTCAAACAGAAGCTTCAAGTTAATTTTCAAGTAAAAAATATGATTTGACATTTTTTCTGAAGCAAGCACATATGATGTGTCAAGATTAATGTAGAACCAAATCAACTAGTGGTAGGAACAGTTTTGCGACAGCTATCACTCCTATAATATACAGCAGAACAAAAAGACTCACAAAATAAGCCTTCGGCCAATAACGCCTTTGTCAAAAATAGACAACACACATACACACATGTGCAATCAGTCTCTGGCAGCTGAATACAGACTACGAGTAGCAGGACATGATGGGAGAGGCAACCGGGTGGGGAGTAAGTAGGAGGCTGGGAAAGCTTATTTTGTAACAGTCTCTTTGTTGTGCCTCTCTGCAGCTAAGGATCTCCACTACATGGAAAGCAACTATCCTTTTCATTGTGTATTAGACCGGGGACCTAGAATGACGCCATAGCCCTCAGTGGTTCACAACCCCACAACAAGCCACAGCAGCCACCCCTCCACTGCCGCCCCACACCGAACGCAGGATTATTGTGCAGTTCAGCCTCCTCCAAACCTATGAGAAATTGAGAGGAAAGTACTGCTGTTCTTGTGATATACTGAAGATAATCAAAAATTAATATTTATCATAAAGTTCTAATAACTTAGAAACAATGCGCATTCTCTTCTTAAGCTTTGTTCCTAACATTTGCAGTTACTGAATAAATTGTTAAAATACCATTGCCACTTTATGAATGAAAACAACGCTAGCGAACAGTTATTAACGATGGGACAGAACTTGAATGCATTCAAGACAATCCAAAACTTTCTAAAGAGATAGATACTGGAAAAATACACATCCAGTACTTGGTTTGAAGCTATACTTCGAAATTTACCAAAGAAACTGAGCCTGTTACACAGTGATGTATAATTTCTCAATGCCTGAATTACGGGATGTTAGCAGTATTTCCTTTATCATATAACCTGTTTGTGAATGCATCATGTCTTTCAGTTCACACAGTGTATCAGAATATTTTCATGGAAACATTTTTGTTGCTAGTGCATCAAATTGAATAAACATTAAAGTTAATTCTCGAGGGCAGATGATGGACAATATGAATAGTGAAGAGTGACCTTGAGAAATCATTTCCCACAGGTATTATTTTGATATGTTATCAATACAGGACAAATTATTTTTATGACGACTTTTCCAAATCCAGAAGCTTATGCAGGAACTAACAAAGGAGGTACTTTGCAGATGGTTGGGATCAATAGGAACAACACTAAGGACAGAGCACAGGAATAGTCCTTTCTATTTCCATGACAGGTTTTCTGCTTTATAGGCATTAATAAAGGTATAATTGGAGAACAACAAACAGATTGTTTAATTAAAATTATTCCTTCTAAACACCACAGGCTGTGGGCCCAGGTACCTAACATTTACTCTTAGATTAAATGCAATAAAACAGTCTATTTACTGCAGAGGAGAAAAAAAAGTCTTTGACAAATGATAACAGTCAATAAAAAACTGCTATCTGCATACAGAGTATAAATAATTATTCTTGGAAAAGAATTCTGACATATCATGTAGCTATTTCTCAACAGTGACTGTAGCAAAAAGATTTGTGTAAATTACACAAATGGTTTAATTTTTTCTACTTGTCCCATCAAATAATGCTAGAACTAAATCTACCTCCACAAAGCAAAAACTCCAAACATTCAAATGCTAATAATCTTGCTCATCAACAAACTACAAATAATTATGTCAGAATCCAAAAAAAACTTTCAAAACAAACAGTCAACTTTAAAGACCTTTCAGATATGTACACTGTTACCAATGATCACATTTAACCAAACTTTATGAAACTCCCAAGTAGAACAATAAATTCTCACCTCTGGAAAGAAAACATTATCGAAGTGGATACCACAGTGATACAGCAACAATAATGACAACAATAGTAACAATAGGAATTGTGTTATTAAATACCCAGGATTGCTTAATGACTTCAATATTATTTCAATTCTTGGTGCCAACGGCAACAGCAGTCTTCACAAAATGTTTCCAATGGAAACAAATGACACTAAAATCTCTGTACAGCATGCTTAAAGACTGTTCATATAAGATTGTATATTTATTTTACAGTCTCCTTGATCAAGATTTATACAGAAATGTGTGTACACTTTTTCGCATACCATTGCTTTACTGTCTCTGCACAGAACAAGAGGTAAAATATTCTAACATTCAAATCATTTTTAAAAGCCAGGAGCATTTAATTTTATGTACAGACAAGTAGATAAAAATTTCGATACTGGGGAAAACTCTGGTAACAAGAAATTTTAGACTACTACACTTACAGAGGCAATTGAAAGTATCTCCGAATTTCTTTTTCAGATTTTTTTCCTTTATTGTATCAACAATATGACGTCACTAACTGAAAAATTATGGACTCCTCAAGAACTGCAGACAAGAAGAATCAACATTTTTTTTTAGTAACCATGGAGGATGATTCCACATTAACAACATATACAAGTTGCTTTGCTTCATAAGCAGGAATTTGTAACACAGTCATCGTACCTCACACATTTCATAACTATATACACATATGAAGTGCAAGAGAAACTTGAGAAGTCCATACAACTATTTCATTTTATTGTTATGTACAAAAAGCTAACTTAAATCATTAGGTCGCCTGACCATTTCAAGTTGTCTGCAGGGCTTTGTCCTCCAACCAAACCTAGCTTGCAAGCAGCCACACATACAGAATGTCAGTGTAAAAAAATTAATACAGGTTGCAACAGTATTAAATAATTTACGACTCATCTAGCATCTGAATTTCAGTGCATATGTAGTACTACTTGAAGCAGCTCAACAGCACAGGAAAGCTAATTTCAGTAATCTTCCCAGCATACATGCAATCCAAGAAATATATAACCTTTACATAAAAGAAGTCCACTTAGTCTCCATCTACAATAAAAAAAAAAAGGGAAAATTACATGACAGCCATTTTATAAATGAGATACAAGATAAATGCTGGTTCACTCAAAATCTGCCAATCCAACATAGCAACACAGAGCAAGAATGCACCTGTAGCCAGCAGGAACAATAATGGAGAAAGTTTCCCTGCGAGAGCAACCACTTCCTTATTGTGCGGTGATATCACACACACACACTTCCACATACTGCACTACGAATCATCAGACATAAAGGAATTCTGAGATTTCAATTGTTCCAAAGTCTCGATTTGTTGACGCAAGAACAATATCCTGAAACAAGAAATTTCAAATTAAATACAGAAATGAAAAAAATGAAATCCAATTAAGAATCTTATAAATGTGATACCTTTGCTCTTGCAGCGTCGCTTGGATTTCAGTAAGTCGAACAATAGACCTTGCAGTTTTCAGTTCTGCCGATACTCGTGTACACTGCAAGCTTCCCATTGTATAACCTTCTTCACTTAATTTTTGAGCCTGGTTAAAAACAATAAAAAATACATAAATTTTCTACTTTTATGAAATTTAATACTGAATATTAAATCTCAACGAAGATGTGGGTCAGGTGCTGCTAGAACAGAGCCACAGGTCCAGACTTTCTGCACAACGGATTTTCATAGTCATAAAACAGCTATCAGCTTTTGGTGTGTTCCATTGTTAGCGCAATTTATTCACTTTCGTGGATCTGATACAGCTAACTACCTCAACCTTTGGAATCATCCAAAGGAAAATGGAGTGGTAGTTTACTCACACAATTGTTTACAGAACATAGCACATACACCAACAAGCACAGCAGTGTTCCTGCTACTGAGTGATTTTAGTTTCTTTTCCTTTCTGTTAGCACCATTCTCTGTATATATCACTGAAAGGAGCAGCTGTGCAGTAATGACTTCCAGTGAATCACCTTCAAAGGACCACTATAGTTTTGGCTTTTGTTATAATTTGTTTTGATACCAGTTGTATCAACAATTCACTGGATGAGCAATTTCAATCTACTGAGTTTAAGTGACCATACATATGACTGAATATCTTATCTCCTCAATTGTTAATCTATAGTTTTCAAATTCTCACAGAACTTTATTTACCCTCTTTTATCTCCAATCAGTTTTTAATTCTCAGAATAGTTTTGGCTTTACTTAAAACTGTGATGAAGCTCACTCCACCCTCGGAATACTTTCTGACTTTTCTGTTGATTCACGGTGAGTCAATCAAATCATTCAGTATCTCAATTAATAATAATAATTATTATTATTATTTCAAGGACTAAGAGAAAGAGGTACCAACTAAATACATGAATGCAAATGTGAGAAACTGAAGCAGCCACCTCCGTCCCCAAAACACACACACACACACACACACACACACACACACACACACACACACACACACACTTAAATCATCAATAAGAAGGCGAATATTTAACTTAATGGAATCAATGCTCCCACAGTCAAATTTTATTTTCCTCTCTAATTAAAATGTGAGGACCTATATGGAGACTACATTAACTGTTCATTAAGGCTACAGATGTCGTATCATCTAGAAACACAGGTAGATGTTTAAGAAGTGTAGAGCATATCAGACATGATCAGATAGAGGCCACACAGTTCTTGCAATATTTGATTGTCTTCTCAAATGGCTAAGAGTATTACAGTGAGCATACTAGAATTTGTTAGATGTTGTGATGCCTACAGCGAGTGTGGTGGTCGTCTCATGTAAATCTAAGTATGCACTGTGCATAATGATTTGTGTATTACACCAAAGTATTTCACTGATCTGGAATCAAACATACCAATTATATCCTTGTGAACACAATATATCTTCCTTAAAGCCTCCCTACTCTTTTAAGCTTCTCTGCTCTAGCTATCTCTATATTAATTTGTTTTTTATCTTTGAAAATAGTGTAGACAACTGAAATGCTTCTAAAAGACACCGACTGAATATGTATGCTTCTGCTTCACAGAACAAACCACAGATTGCAACAAAGAGAGGGAATTTATACCACATAATATTTGCCAAAGTGGTACAAAAATGAAAATTTTGCCAAACTTAAGTAGTTTCTGAACACCAACCAAAGAAAAATGGAAGTGTGTCAGTTACAGGGAACACCATTTACAGAGTGAAAGAATGCAAGTCATTTAGCTGTATGTTAATATTCCCCTGCCAACGAGGGTGGTCGAGGACACCTATACTGTGCAAACCAGTGGAACGAATGACACACATCATGACTGCATGCACAGTGCAGGAAGCATTGTGTAAGTTTTGCCAGTATTGGATACTTTAAAATAAATTATAGGTAACATAAGAGTGCAGTTTTTCACATCATATCGCGAGCCAATAGTTGGTTTTTCATGTTATGTCCCAAGCCAATAACAAAATAATTTAAAAAATTGTAAAATCCTTTGATTTTCTTTCAGGCGTGCTATGGAGAAGTAAAGATGAGAAACGTGGGGAGAAAAAGGTTTTGGTCACTGTGACAGATAGTGCTGAAGGGCGCAGAGTGTTTCCGGGTGTTTTACGCTAAAATTATTCACCTCTCGTGTCTGTCTCATGGCAACCATCGAGTCGCTGAAGAGGTCAGAGCCACATTGTCAGAGATCAACAGCCTTATATCTTCGGCAAAGGTTTTCATCAAGGCACCAAGCCCAGCGAGAGCTTTCCAGACTGCTCACCCAGACTGTCCTCTGCCACCTGAACCAGTCTTGACAAGGTGGGGAACATGGTTTTTAGCTGCAAACTATTATGCAGACAACCACAGAAAAGTTGCAGAGGTATTGATGCCTATGTAGTTCTGGATAAATTGAATAAGCAAAGAAAACGAACACAACATAGAATTCCAATATTAAGCTTATGTCTCTGTACAGCAGTTTTCAGCTTGTAACAGACATTCACTAGATTATTATATCCTTGTTCCACGTCCTAAAGGGCTTTGAAGACAGCGAAAATTTAGCCATACCAAAAGCCAAGGACACCCTGAAGAATTCCAGCATGTTACACAGACTATCTTTCATCCGAGTGCACTTGGGTGGCCTTCCAGACCTAATTGAGAAACCAGAGACTCATAGCATGGAAGTTACGGAGGCAATGGCTCTCGTTGAAGGACTCAGGACACAAAGCAAAGAGTTGGCCAGTTCCGATCAGTGAGAGACTTACAAGAAAATTGGATGCAGTTCTTCATAGAAACCCTGGTTGGCCTACAATTCGGAAGATCCCTCAGTTACTGGAAGGAGATAAACACTCCAAGAATCTAGATGATTTCGTGTCGTCTGATTTCTCTGCTATTAACTTTTTACCTGTAGTGTTACGTGATGTTGAACGATCATTTTCAAGATTGAAAATGTTATCAGACCATAACAAAAATTTTCTTGTACAGAATAGGGAAAATATATTGGTAGTTCAAACAAACTAATTCTTAGAATTTACCAAACTTATTGTGTAAGTACATATGTTATACTTCACCTTACTCATTGAATTATAGCCACTATTGAAAATATTTGATGGTTATTCTTTAATTTTCCCAAATAAGATGCATAGTTTAAAGAATTTATCTACAAGAAATGCATAGTTAAAGAATTTTAGCTGCATATTTAAAGGCACATGTTGGCAGGAAGAGCATATTTAACTGCACATTTCGAGGAGTTTTGGCGCACAATTCGTGGGTTGTAAGTGCAAATCGATCTGAAGACTAGTATTTTTTTCCTTACTTTCTGTGCTTGGGTGTGCACCATTTCTTAACCTCTTCTTTATTCTGGCGAATGAAAAAAATCAGAGAGTGAAAAAATTGAAATTTTCCTCCCCTATATATTCATTCTATGAAATCTCCAAGATATTACTGCACTGCTTTCTCTGCTATATACATGCACACAAAAATTTTCAATCAATTTTTGCAGAAGGGATGCTGCTTCTAATTTCTTTCCACAATAATTTCAGTAACAATTTTCTAGATGGAGGTCATTTAAACTTTACTACTGTCCATGTCTTTGGGGTTTCTCTCTTACAATTAATTCAAAGAATGAGTTCTGCTGCTGCAAGCCATGGCAGCTGAACATTTTTAATGTTAAAATGGTAAACAACCTGATAATTAACCACACTCCTGAGCTGTTTAGTCTGATTATGTCTGTAACCTATCCTAATAATGGTGTTGAACAACTCCATAACACACTAACACCTTACCTGCTTTTCCAAAGCATCAGCAGGCCAGCCACGTACATGATTGACCAAGTCGTCACGATAATGGTTCAACAGACTTGGTGTCAAATGGGTCCCTTGTGGACGCAGTGCATGTAAAGAACTGCAACTGCCTACTGTGCCCAAATTCTGCAAGGAGCTCAGGTTACTGGGCGGACTTGCCACTGAAACAAAAATGTTGTGAACATACAATGTGTGCTGCAATTTGAGACACTAAACTGTACCATCAGCATCTCACAATTTTTCCTACATATTGGTACAACAACAAACAACAAAGCCATTCAAACAGTTAAAATTAAATGGACTGGAAAAAAAAAAAAAGCACAACACTTTCATCTTACTGAAGAAAAAGTAATTGATACAATAGGAATACTGTATGCTGCAGCTGTGCCTAGTGGTGTAAAATGCCTGGCCAAAAAGTTGGAGCAAATGCCCAAAATTTGCAAATGTCCAGGCATTTATGCATTTTGAAGACTGGTAAATGGTGCTTTAAAAAAAAATAAAATAAAATAAAATAAATAAAAAAATGGGGGGGGGGGGGCAGGGGGCGGGTATTCTTTACTGGAAAAGGTGTTTTGCAACACTTGCTTCTGCAGTGGTTGGGTAACAAGAGTTGAAAAAGGTGCTTAAGAGTTGGGGAGAGTTATTAGGGGGAAAGCAATTGGACTGTAATCATAACTTTTTACGTCTTTAATGATGTCAATTCTTGGGGTAGTACATAATAAAAATAGAAATAACATTAAAGTTTAAAATTAATTTTTGAAATAAAATTAATTTATATTAAGTAGCTAGGCTGTAGGTAGTATTTCTACTTATACTGTACTGCTGCAAAGAATTATAGTAAAAATTTTATCTGTAACAATTTTAATTAGGCATGTATCATATTCTGATTCTGACTCCATGATTCCAAGAATCCCAGATTCTCTACGAATAGACTAGTATCTCGATCGAGTGACTCCAGCATCTTGGGCATCGATTCTTTGTGTTAGTGTTCTCATTTTATCTCCACAGCAGTGCAGTCATATAAAAATAGATAAAGAAAGCAGCAAAACAGTAAACTACAGTGTCTCAAACATTGCTATATCTGACAACAAAGCATTCCCCCCCCCCCCCCCCCTCCCCCCCGTTGGAAACAGTTCAATATTTAACAATACATTTATCACCAAGAAACACATGCCAGTTGTTTAATACATTCAGTAATAATTTTGCTAACAATCATCATCCTTCAATAATATTCAGAGATCTGACACGAATTATAAAAAACAAAGATGATGTGACTTACCAAACGAAAGTGCTGACAGGTCGATAGACACAAAAACATACACACAAAATTCTAGCTTTCGCAACCAACGGTTGCTTCGTCAGGAAAGAGGGAAGGAGAGGGAAATACGAAAGGATGTGGGTTTTAAGGGAGAGGGTAAGGAGTCATCCCATTCCCGGGAGCGGAAAGACTTGCCTTAGGGGGAGAAAAGGTCGGGTATACACCCACCCACACACACACACACACACACACACACACACACACACACACACACACTGTCTGTATGTGGGGGGGGGGGGGGGGGCCACGGGCGCGCCCGCGAGAGAGAGAGAGAGAGAGAGAGTATGTAAAACCTTGTTACATATCACACTACTACATGTGATGGTGCAATCAACATCATTAGCCATTTGGCTTTGCAAACAAATAATATCAAAGTATGTAAAGTGTACCACTGTAGTGTATATACTGCACATGAAGAAAGACTCTCAGTATAACAATCTCTCTTCACGTGCAGTATGTACATTTCAATGGTGCTCTCTACATACCATGAATTTATTCATTTGATGAAGCTGTAATAGCTAATTATGTTGACTGCACCATCACATGTAATAGCATGATATACGTAATGCAACACGTTTTTACTCAGGGCTGAAGATTGGTAATGACAATCGAAATTAATAACCCGGTTACAAATGAACATTGTTATCCAAGCAAATCTAAGAATTCGAATTCCAAAAGTAGTCAAGAACCCCTTAAATCCCAACACCACCTCTCATAGTGATTACCCTGGGAAAATTAAACATATTCGGGTTCGTGCAGTAGAGTTTCAAGAATCTTTCTGCCCAAAAACCATATGTAAATTAAATAGGAAAATGAATTTAATATACTATTTACCCACTCTGTCACACATCACACAGTAATACTTAAAGTTAATGAGAAGAAATTGTATTGAACAGGAAAGCCTAGGATGTTCTCCTGTTTATACAGGGTGTTTATGTAAGAGCAGGCAAAAATTTAACACGACAGAGGATACTCCACTGAACAATTTGAGATAGGGAACCTGGGGCTACAGGAGCCAGCTTAAGGAGATAATAGGAATAAAATCTCATTACTATGTACTTTTTTATTTGCATCAGTTACAATTAACTGCAAATACAATCACTGACACAATGAACGTATCATTCATACTGTATCTTACAAAAAGTGCTGAAACTGACAGCCATTAACCTCAATGCCAAAATGACACTGGCACAAAAGATTCTACTGCACCATGACAACTATCCCTGGGGCGCTTTGAATAACATCACAGGCAGCTACAATTCTGGCAACTAATTCCATCTCTGTATCCACTGGGGTCTCATACACAAGTGACTTTAGATATCTCCACAGGAAATAATCAAGGGGGTTCAGGTCAGGTGACCTTGCAGGCCATGGAACATGATCTCCCCTTTCAATCCAGCATCCAGGAAATACTGCAATGAGATAATTGCGGACATCCACATTGAAGTAGGTGGCGCACGATCATGCTGTATCCACATCCTCTCATGAACAGCCAAGGGTATATTCACCAGCAGATCACAAAGAACTCTCTGCACAAACCTCAAGTACAGATGGCCATTCAGACTGCCAGGTAGAAGATATGGTCCAATGAGATTGTTGCCTACAATACCAGCCAAATGTTACAGCAAAATATACTTGTTGGAATGAATCTACCACAGCGTGAAGGTTTTCCTCATTCCACACACGGTTATTCCCACTGTTCGAAATACCACCATGGTCAAATGATGCCTCATTAGTAAACAGCAAGATCTGGAGGAAATCTCGTTCAATCTATTGTTAGGGCAATCACTCATACACTGTGACACTCGGTGCAAAGTCAGACACAAGCACTGCATGGACTCATTGTGGGTGATATGAGTGTAATTATTGTTTGTGGAGTACTTGTCACACGCTAGCATGTGCAGCGCCCATTCCATGTGCATTATGGTGAGTACTTCTAGTAGGGTCTGCTGCAACACGTTCCAGCACCACCTCTTCGAAATTGGGTGTGCAAGAGGTCTTCACGCTGTCAGGTTCCTCGTTTCTTCTTTCCAATGAACAAGTGTCCTGCATTCGTCGATCGATAGAAATAAACACTCGTCATAATGGATAACGCCCATTAGAAAATCGTTCCCTGTACAGCCTTTCAGCAGCGAGACAATTACAACATACTTCCCCTGTGAGTTCTGCAAAACTGTACTGGTACTGCTCAATTGTATTTTACTGTACCTCTCTGAATAGCACTGAATAATGAATGAGTCTGTCATTCTTTCATAGCACTTTCTGTCATTGGACAATGTAAATACAATATAACAGAGCCACCTTATGGACAAGTAAAGTACACAAAATCCTGCATCATGACTTCCCAGTAATCAGGCTCATCATCTGTTTCCTCGCAGGAAATAAAGAATGTTCATATAAATAAACAGCACAGTATGTGCAAACTTGTACCCATGTTAGTTGTGAATAAGGTGGAAAACAGTAATGCTACACAAAGCAGTACAGAAGTTTACTTCTATATCTCTAAGTTTGCTTCTCCAAGCCCACGTTGCCTACTTCAAATTGTTCAATGGATCATTCATTCTCTATGTCCCGTTACATTTTTGCATGCTCTTACGGAAACACCCTGTATGTAATATATTAATACCTAATGCACTTGCAAACAGAGAGATGGTCATTAGCAAATGCAGCAATCACATACGTACGTGGACAATTTAGCCACTTCGGAAAAAATTTTTTGTCCATCCAAGCAGATTTTTGGTGGACTTGTGTAACAAGCAGTGCAGAAGCAGTAATATTTTTTGAAGCCCTGGGCTTAGCAGACTTCCCCATTACCAGCAGCTTCAGTTTATGGTCTCCACTTGCATTCAATGCAGCAAGAACTGTTAACCTCTCTTTACATTTTCTGTAGCCCGGGGCAGCCTTTTCTTCTTTTGAGACTAAAGCTTTGGATGAAAGCATTTTAAAATTCAACCATGTTTCATCACAGTTACACAGGTTATCAAAAATAAGCTTTTCTTCCAGTGTAAGTTTTCTTAATTTCTCCCAAATCCGTGTAACAGTCTGAGAATCTGCAAAAAGTTTTCCCACCGCAAATTTCACTCTGCCTTGTGCCATAGTGCTTCTTCCATCTATCCAACTATCCTGAACTTGCAGTAAAGTCTTTCTCAGCTTCCTTTAACTCATTTCTAAAAAATACAGCTTTTTCTTGCTGAATAAGCCCTGAAATTTGATTTCCTTTTTATCTTTGCTGAGTAAAAGAAACAAACAAAGCTTCACATGTTTTTCACACTCTGATTTCTTCACAATCTTCTTTTGAAATAACAAAATAGAACATTTGCTTGATGAAAATTTTCAATTGTGTCTGTTTCTACACCAATATCCAAATATCACTTCACCAACTCCAAACTCAACAGCAAGTTTTTTCACTGTTTCTCCTCTGTCCTGTCTTTTCAAAGTCTCCAGTTTCACATTCAAATGCACAAATTTTCTCTTCCGTCTACCACTCATTGTAATGTATGAATTAAAACATTAAGAAACACACAGTTACATCTGTACAGTACACTGTACGTACATAGAACACTTTAAAATGAATGTGACCCAAGTGGGTTCCCAACAGTACGGATGTTACTACACAACCAACCACAATACATACAACATTGCTCAGCCAGTGTTGTAAAATGTGTAAAGTACTGTTAATTAGGCTAATGTATTTTAATGAGAATTGTTGCTGAGTAGGCACAAAAATACAGGTAACAACAAGGACGGTATGCACTGTGCAACTCATTGTCAGGCAGTCACAGTTAAAGAAGGGTCGACAAAGAAAGAGCAAGCGCACTCCATGAAACCTAATGCTACCTGTCCACCTGTAATAGAAATACATTACTAGTCTGAGGCCAGGGTTACATCTGTGCATTATGAACAAAAACTGTACGTGGGTCAATTTTACCTGCCAAAGTGGGATGGCTTGCGTGCCTGAGCAACATAGGCAGCCACACCACAGATGCAACCATAATGAAGTGGCACTTAGAGAGGCAAAGCAAATCTGTAGATCCTGAAGACAGGCAGACGTCTTTCCATTAGTTGCAGGTGCAACTGTCTGGATGAGTAACTGATCTGGCCTTTCAAAATTAGCCAAGATGGCCCTGCTGTGCTGGCACTGCAAACAGTTTGATACAAGATGAAACTAAAGCCAATGTGTTTCAAAAAGACATACAGCTCTCCTCTATGGCTGAACGATGATGGCATCCTTAATTAAATTATTGTTGTTAGTGAAGGGAGACAAAAATTTAATAGCCATGGGTGACTGGAATTCGACAGTAGGAAAAGAAAGAGAAGAAAACGTAGTAGGTGAATACAGAGTGGGGGTAAGGAATGAAAGAGGAAGCCGCCTGGTAGAATTTTGCACAGAGCATAACTTAATCATAGCCAACACTTGGTTCAAGAATCATGAAAGAAGGTTCTATACATGGAAGAACCCTGGAGATACTAAAAGGTTTCAGATAGATTATATAATGGTAAGGCAGAGATTTGGGAACCAAGTTTTAAATTGTATGACATTTCCAGGGGCAGATGTGGCCTCTGACCACAATCTATTGGGTATGAACTGTAGATTAAGACTGAAGAAACTAAATAAGGTGGGAATTTAAGGAGATAGGACCTGGACAAACTGAAAGAACCAGAGGTTGTAGAAAGTTTCAGAGAGAGCACTAGGGAACAATTGACAAGAATGGGGGAAAGAAATACAGTAAAAGAAGAATGGGTAGCTTTGAGAGATGAAATAGTGAAGGCAGCAGAGGATCAAGTAGGTAAAAATATGAGGGCTTATAGAAATCCTTGAGTAATACTGAATTTAATTGATGAAAGGAGAAAATATAAAAATGCAGTAAATGAAGCAGGCAAAAAGGAATACAAACATCTCAAAAATGAAATCAACAGGAAGTGCAAAATGGCTAATCAGGGGTGGCTAGAGGATGAATGCAAGGATGTAGAGGTGTATATCACTAGGGGTAAGATAGATATTGCATACAGGAAAATTAAAGAGACCTTTGGAGAAAAGAGAACCACTTGTATGAATATCAAAAGCTCAGATGGAAACCCAGTTCTAAGCAGAAAGATGGAAGGAGTATATAGAGGGTCTATACAAGGGCGATGTTCTTGAGGACAATATTGTGGAAATGGAAGAGGAAGTAGATGAAGATGAAATGGGAGATATGGTACTGCATGAAGAGTTTGACAGAGCACTGAAAGACCAAAGTGGAAAAACACCCCGGGAGTAGACAACATTCCATTAGAACTACTGACAGCCTTGGGAGAGCCAGTCCTGACAAAACTCTACCATCTGGTGAGCAAGATGTATGAGACAGGCGAAATACCATCAGACTTCAAGAAGAATATAATAATTCCAATACCAAAGAAAGCAGGTGTTGACCAATGTGAAAATAACCGAACTATCAGTTTATTAAGCCACGGCTGCAAAATACTAACACGAATTCTTAAGGGACGAATGGAAAAACTAGTAGAAGCCAACCTCAGAGAAGATCAGTTTGGATTCCATAGAAATGTTGGAACACGTGAGGCAATACTGACCCTACGACTTATCTTAGAAGAAAGATTAAGAAAAGGCAAACCTACGTTTCCAGCATTTGTAGACTTAGAGAAAGCTTTTGACAATGTTGACTGGAATACTCTTTCAAATTCTGGAGGTGGCAGGGGTCAAATACAGGGAGTGAAAGGCTATTTACAATTTGTACAGAAACCAGATGGCAGTTAAAAAGAGTCGAGGGACATGAAAGGGAAGCAATGGTTGGGAAGGGAGTGAGACAGGGTTGTAGCCTATTCCCAATGTTATTCAATCTGTATACTGAACATGCAGTAAAGGAAACGAAAGAAAAATTCGAAGTAGGAATTAAAATCCATGGAGAAGAAGTAAAAAATTTGAGGTTCGTCAATGACATTGTAATTCCGTCAGAGACAGCAAAGGACCTGGAAGAGCAGCTGAATGGAATGGACAGTGTCTTGAAAGGCGGATATAAGATGAACATCAACAAAAACAAAACAAGGATAATGGAATGTAGTCGAATTAAATTGGGTAATGCCAAGGGAATTAGATTAGGAAATGAGACGCTTGAAGTAGTAAATGAGTTTTGCTATTTTGGGAGCAAAATAACTGATGATGGTTGAAGTAGAGAGGATATAAAATGTATACTGGCAATGGCAAGAAAAGCGTTTCTGAAGAAGAGAAATTTGTTAACATCCGAGTATAGATTTGAGTGTCAGCAAGTTGTTTCTGAAAGTATTTGCACAGAGTGTAGCCACGTACGGAAGTGAAACATGGACAATAAATAGTTTGGACAAAAAGAGAATATAAGCTTTCGAAATGTGGTGCTACAGAAGGATGCTGAAGATTAGATGGGTAGATCACATAACTAATGAGGAGGAATTGAATAGAATTGGGGAGAAGAGAAATTTGTGGCACAACTTGACTAGAAGAAGGGATCGCTTGGTAGGACATGTTCTGAGGCATCAAGGATCACCAATTTAGTATTGGAGGGCAGCACGGAGGGTAAAAATCGTAGAGGGAGACTAAGAGATGAATACATTAAACGGATTCAGAAGGCTGTAGGTTGCAATAGGTACTGGGAGATGAAGCAGCTTGCACAGGATAGAGTAAGCAAGGAGAGATGCATCAAACCAGTCTCTGGACTGAAGACAACAACAACAACAACAACAAATTATATTGAAGTTAAAATATTGCTCATTCAGATCTCTGCACAAGAAGTAATCACAGGGATGACATTATGAAAAACAAATCTAGGGGCTCTATGAGAGGAGTGCAGAATGTCAAATCCTTTAATCTGGTAGGTTGGTCAGAGAATTCAAAAATGGAACTGTATCAGTTGAAGTAAGACACAGTGGGGATTAATGGAGTGTGGTGGCAGCATGAACAGGATTATTGGTGAGGCTGGCTCAACTTTATCAATATAAAATCAAATTGATGTAGTCCATGAGCAAGCCTAAAATGAATAAGAAAATAGGAATGTGGGTAACATACCATGTGCAGTGTTTGGATGCCTTAGTGTAGTCAAGATAGGCAAAAACCCAACTCCTTCCACAGTAGTATATGTTTATTTGCCTACAAGCTCCACAGATGAAGAAATTGAAAGAATCTATGATGGCACCAAACAAACTATTCAGTTAGTTAAGGGAGATGAAAATTTAACTGGCAGTAGACAAATTCAACAATAGGAAACAAAAGGGAAGAAAAAACAGAAGAACATATACTAGATGAAAGAAGGGAAAGGGGAAGTTGCTTGGCAGAGTGATTGGTTGGTTGATTTGGGGGGAGGAGACCAAACAGTGAGGTCATCGGTCCCAACAGATTACGAAAGGATGGGGAAGGAAGTCTGCCATGCCCCTTCCAAAAGAACCATCCTGGTATTTTCCTGAATCAATTTAGGGAAATCATGGAAAACCTACATCAGGATAGCTAGATGTGGGTTTGAACCGCCATCCTCCTGAATACAAGTCCAGTGTGCTAACCACTATGCCACCTCACTGTTTGCTTGCCAGAATTTTTCACAGAATGTAATTATATCATTTCTAACACATCGTTTGAGAATCATTAAAGAAAGTTGTATACATAGAAGAAACATGGAGATACGAGAAGGTTTCAGTTTTATTACTTAAGGATAGAGCAAATGCCAGAACCAGATGATACACTGCAAAATATTTCTGAAGGCAGATGTGGACTGACCCTAGTTTATTCATTGTGGACAGCAGATTAAAACTGAACAAACTGCAGAAAAATTGGAAAATAAGGAACTGGGACTGGATGAATTTAATGAACCAGAGATTGTTTAGAGCATCAAAAGAGGCACTGGGCAACAACTGGCTGAAAAAGGGGAAGTAATGCAATAAAACACAAATGGGTAATATTGAGAGATGAAACAGTGAAGGCAACACAATAAAACAGGCAAACAAAGGAAGAGCCCTGTAGAACCCCTTGGATATGCAAGACTGTACAAGCATGCATGGCTGGGGGAAAGATAGATGCCACCTATAGGAAAATTCAAGAAATCATTTGAGAAAAGAGAAGCAGCTGTATAGATGCAAAAAGCTCATATGGCTAGTCAGTACTAAGCAAAAAAAGAAAATGCTCAAACGAATATCTAGATGGGTTGTACAAGGGAAATGAAGTTCAAAATAATAATATTATAGTAAAAGAAGAGGAAGTATATCATGATAAGGAAGATATGGCACTACGACAAGCATTTCACAGAACATAAAGACCACAGTTGAAACTAGGCCCCTGGAGCAGATGTCGTTTCCACAGAATTGTTCAGATCCTTAAGAGAGCCAACCATGACATAACTATTCCACCTGACATGTAATGTTTACACGACTGGCTAAATATCCCCAAGACTTAAAGACAAAGGTAATAATTCCAATTCCAAAGAAGGCTGGTGCAGATAATTGGGAATATTACCAAACTAGTAGTTTACTAAGTCATCATTGCAAAATACTGACAAATTACTTAAAGAAAAATGGAGAAACTAGTTCAAGCTGACCTCATGGAAAATCAAATTGGGCTCTGGGCAAATGCAGGAACACATGATCCAATACCAACACAAAAACAGAAGATAGATTGAGAAATAGGAAACCTACTGAGGTAATTAGATTAGGAATTAGAAAATTAAACACTAAAGTAGTAGATGAGATTTGCTACTTGCTCAGCAATACAACTGAAGTTCTAAAATGCAGAATGGTTAAAGCACGAAAATCTTTCTGAAAATAAATTTGAATGTTAGGAAGTATTTTATCAAAATATTTGTCAAGAGTGTAGCCTTGTATGAAACTGAAATGTGGATGAACAGTTTAAACAATAAGTTTTTGAAAAGTGATGTTAAAGAAGAATGATGGTTAGATTGGACAATCAACAATGATGATTAAGATTATGGGTTTAAATGGGGCTTAAATTAACTGGTTATCAGGCCCTCCATTCACATGAAAATGACGTACAACAATCATAAATTGGAAAAGGAGAACAGTCAGCGTCAGCATCTGTGACTATATCATTGTTGAAAATGTGTGCGACAGTAGCTTTAACCAGATGGCTGAAAGTGAGAGAAAACCCAGGCACCTAAAAACTGTTGCTGGTCACCGAAGTCAGGTCTTCATAGTCAGTACAACTAAAATGGGGTGAGAAAATGCAGACTGTGTGGACTACAGAATTAATTAGCTTAAGCAGCTACATAAATGAAATACATACATAAAAGTTTAAAAATGCACGACAGTGTCGTGGGAGAAAGTAACCTGAAGCCGCTCTGAATATAAGCTATAGTGTGAGGTACTACCTTCACAACCCCTCTGACACTGAATTTTGAGGTGTATTTTTTTTTTTTTTTTAAATATAAAAATCAGCTTTCCCCTTAGAAAGTGTAGGACTTAGGTAGCTGCTAACGCATCGTTCACAAGTATCCGAGGTAGTGAGGTAGACAGGTCGATGGCTCCTCTTAGATATGCCAGCAGCTAGTTCTGCTGGAATATGCTAGACTATGAATGATGGTAAAATGACTGCCCTAACTGCAATGAAAGGAGCCCCAAGGTGCGTTAAGTATGGTGTGGCCAATATGCGGTCACCACAGAAAGATGGCATCTTTCAGAGAGGCCTGAGCAAATGTATGCCACGTATTGGTGGTCCCCTTGATTGCTTGTTGAGTGTCATTTTAGCCTGCGGGTTCAACTATGTCTCCTGTAGGTGATTTTGTAGTTAACTTGTCAGTGAGTTCATTTCACAAATTAATCATGTGTCTTAGTGTCCAGATTAAAGTTTCTGTCATTCCACAGTTGAGGTGGCCAACTAACAGGTCTTGGTTGTTAGCAAACTAAAGGCTTTTCAGTGAACACAGACAGCAACTCCCGAGGTTGCTCTACAAACCAGGAATTCCTTTGTTTTGAAAAATTGAATGTACTGCAGAGCCCACAATACAATGACCAACTCTGCAATGAATACAATGCAGGCGCTCTGTAGAGGAAACTTCTCATGCCTCATGCCTTTCTGTGTGCAAATAACCAACTGTAACTTACTTTCGATCCATCCATGCAGACCTGCAGAAACGAGGTGTAAAAAAGGGCCCTACAATGAAAGTTGATTCTGCACAACTACTATATTCGAAGCTGAAAGGAAGTGGCTTTCGAATGAGAACTGAAACTTTGATGACAAGATGACAAATCAATGGAGTTCTCCCCCGGAAAACACATCTGGTGTCTCATATGTGCCATTAGTGACAGTACATGTGTCACGTGATAGGAATCTTGTATCGACACACCTAATTTGTACACCTGGTGAGTGGGTGGGTGAGTGAGTGAGTGATGCCTCCAGGCCCGATTTGGGTGTTCTTACGAATGTGAATGTGATCACTCCCAAGGAAATAATGAAAACATAATAGTTTGTCACGTAAGCTGCAACAAATGAATGCAACAGTTTCACAATCACACAGTTTCTCTGTGCTCTGTCAAAACACATTTTCAACATTTTTGGAGTTGCATTCCATTTTGGAAGTTTTGACACTAATTCCTTTGTTGTAACAAGGTTCACATCCATCTATTTATTTGTTTTCATTTCTGTAAGACAACTATGTGCTACCTCGCCTGCTCTCACTATTTATCACATTTACTTGTGATAGTAATGTGTCCTTACCCCATAACTCATATTCTATAACCACCGTACAGTATGACAACTGCCAAGACTACAGAACGACAATGAACATTTCAATGACCAGTTGGACAGTTCATAATGTTGTGGGAAAAAAATTAAAATTAAAAATAAGTGGTATGAGGGAGTTCTGAACCTGGCTCACCCGCCTTACAATCAAACATCGTACCAATTAACCACGCCACTGTGGCTTTGCCAATTAATTTGATGTTTTACTTATTAAGCTTTGACCGTTCACTGTTTCTGTTTTCCCTTTTTTTCATAGTTCAGCAAACCCCCTTCCTGTTTTCATGCTTGATCTGCGTTCAGTTTCTGATGGGTTATCCAATGGGCCATTTTACCACTAAATCTGACAGGTGTATGATGGGGAGGTTCCCTCATAAGTATAAGGCGAACAGCAAAAGAATGGTTTCAGTCCTTTCCTGGAAAGAGGGTGGAAAAGCTGGAAATAATTCATTATCAGCAGACATGTATAAACTTTTAGAAAAACAATTATCAGATAAGAACTAAACACTGATGTTCCTCAGGGTAGTGTACTGGGTCCAGTTCTGTTCTTAGTATATGTAACTGACATTCCAGATAGTATAGGACAAGGAGTAAAAGTTCCCTTTGACAATGACTGCATCATCACAGTCATTGATGTTTAGAATCGTGCAGTATGTAATAAATTAATTTTGAACATAAAGAAAACTAACAGTATTTGTGCTTCAGCATAAAGAGTAGAAGCAACTCTAACTTCAAAAACAGATGATAAATCTATAGATTGTGTAGCAAACACCAAGTTTTAGGGATGAACAATGATTGTCAACTAACATGGAATGAAAATACCAAGATACATGCAAGAAGGACATTATCAGCATGTTACACTTTTATGATTTTAGCATCAGTCTGTAAAAGCCAATGTCTTGTGCCGATATTATGCCTACACAGAAAGTTCTTAGCTACAAGATTCTTTCCTGGAGTTCAAAGTTACAAAATGGATATGATTTTTGAACTGCAGAAAACTGTCATAAGAATAATAACTGGAAGTAGTAGTTGGGCTCATTATAAAGAGCTACTTAAAAAACTGGGCATTCTTACTGCACCTGGTGAGTACATCTACCAATCTGTGGTGCATATCAGGGAAATATAACAATGATTTTGTGATAAACCCATATCTGTGAGAGACCAGTGAAGTATCCAAAATTGTGTCATTTCATTAGCAGAAATTTAACTAATTACTGCACTAATAAATCTATACATAATTGTGGAAAAAGACTCAGCTTGGCTTTACGTTTCCCGCAGAATATACAAAAAAACCTCTAAACTGTATTGGACAGCTGCTAAGCACCATGCAACTGACGTCACAGTCCACAGCATGACAAGGTGGACTGGATGTAAACAATATGAGAGCTGAACCAATGTGGAGGTTACAAGCAGCAATGCAATGGCAGTTGCAATTTGTGTGGAAAATAATTAAGGTAAATTCATATTGTAATTATCTGTAAAAATGAATGACAGTGAAACTGAAGACAGTGTTTTATGTGAGGTGAGTGACAGGGATCAGACTTTGTTTAAATATTTGAGAGAGAGTTAAGCAAATTCAAACATGGTTAGTTTTAACACAAATACAGAAAAAATTTATAGTGATATTAGAAGTAGCATCAGAGTGTGTTTTGACAGTTCTGCATCCAGAACTGGACAACAGTATTGAAAGTATAAATAATTACATAGTTTCAGTGCAAAGTTGTTTGATGGAGAAAAATAAAATGTGATTGAAAACAACTGTAATCAATGAATGGAAGAAATTGATTTTGGCTGACTTAACCAAAGCAGAACCAAACTTCTTTTAACCATAGATAAGTAAAGAGAATGTTTATGTGAATGATGTGACATTTGATGTTGAAACAGAATGCGTGCTGACAGTAAGTGAGAAGGTTGACGAAGTAGTAGTTGATTTGGGGGTAGTACAGATAAAGATGGACATAAATACTGTTATAGGTGGTGGTGGTGGTGGTGGTGGTGGTGGTGGTGGTGGTGGCAATTATGATAACGAATTGGTTGTGGGTTGTGGATGTTGCTGTTCAGGATCTGCAGGTCAATCAGAACACTGGTGTAAATTTGATGTTTTTTGGTGCGGAAAAGGTGCGTGTATAGGTAGTAAATTGAAGTGTTGATAAAGTTAATGATCTTGTTGGTAAAGAATGTACAGCTTTGATAATTAGTAATAAGGCAAGTGATATGCAATTAGTAAATTCAAGGTACATAAGCATGGGTTAACTGAGAGGAGACAACTCATCAAATCACAGAAACCGGTTCTCAAGTTAGAGACACAAGGAAGTGAATAGCTTACAAAAAGTAGTATTTGGAAAGTTTTTAGTGAAGGTGTACAGCAAGCAATTTGTAGGGATAAGAATCAGGAATTGATTTTCAAAGCAAATGCATCAAGAACAATTTTGAATGCAAATGTCAAAGAAAGAAATTTCAATATAAATATGATGGGCAGTGTATTTGTATCTGCTGGGGGTGGATGATCAAAGAACTTATGGTGTTCTTTAATGGTCTAGTAGAGCCTCTGAGAGACAGTTGTTGGCCAGAGATCAGTAGTGAAAAATTAGATGAGAGAGCAGGGGGTCTCACTGTGAACCTAGAAGGAAGTAGAGGGTTCAGTGTTCTGTATTCAATTAACTGTGTGGCAATAATATTTCCCCAAGTTTAGTGTTCTCATTCTTGCTTGTTCCTGAGCCACTCAACCTCTTCTACCATCCTATCAGTAGCTTGTAAATGGATCAGTAATGGCCCTCGACTGTTTCATGAGCTTTGGTATGGTGACATTTCAGTTTCTTCTGTACTGCTAGTTTATATTGGCTTAGTTATCAGAAGTGATGGAACTATAAGAATATGGAAGTGAGGACAATATACACAGCGTACGGTACTTGGTAAAATTGATGAGGTGTTGTATTCATTTTAATTTTAGAAGTCATAGGGAGAATTTCGTTTCAGCATTAATACATTTGCCAGCCAAAAAGTAGGCCGAATGGAAAGTGAAAAAAGTTCAAATATCTGGAAATCGTATTTAAGATCTGAAGGATCAGCTAATGTGCGGAGTTGGTAGGAATTTGTGCCGCAGCAAAAGAGTAAATCTTGAATACATGGTTTAGTACTATTTTGTGCTAACAAAGTTTGTGCTCAGTGGAGTTAGTTATGGATATATTTGTCCATCTGTGTGAAATGTGTCATGCTACAGCACTTCCGGCACCAGTAAGTAAAACTGAAGCTGAAGTATGGTTCTCTACAGTAACGCATGTGGAAAGGAAAAGCAAAGTTTGTATCCATATTACCCAGTTCTGGCCTCAATTTAAAGTAATATGATAGAATACAGTGACGTAAATATTTTAGCAACTGACATGTTGTCTGTTATGTTAACAGAGTAATGTTTGCATGTATAATACTAGAATCTGTTACTGTGGAGTGCAGTTCTGTAGATTTTTTTGTATTTGAGGAGCAAATCAGGTGTTTATTTCTTAAATAACTGAGTAATGAGGTAATAATGGAGTACAATGGTGCATCACAAAAGTAATTAAGTAATGATTGTAATGAGGAATGTGTTAGGGTATTGATGGGTGAGAAGCCTGTCTTTGCAATAGAGTAATTTTTGAGAATGCACTCCTATAGATAACAAAATTAGAACTAGTAGGCTATGATGGAATTAACAGACAAATGATTAATGTAATGCTCACTATATACAGATAGATGTAGTTTTGTTATAATGAAAATGTGTTTTGAGATAGGCAAAAATTCATAATATTTGTATGTGTAATTCATGACAAAAGAAGTATTTGGATAAAGTATTAATTATATACTGCTACCTATTTGGTTTCACATGCTGTTGGAAACGGCGATTTGTATTCTGGGTAGTGACTGGCTTAAGGTAATGATACAATAAGGGAAAATATTTTTGCTTATTAACTAGTAAGTGAAGGTAGTAATCTAATTTACATGAAGTAACGTAATTCGATTTGACTAGTAATTATGTACTGGCATTGTGATCATGGTTTTGTTCTCTTTGTAATACATAAAACAAGGGCTTGATCATTTGAAATACAAATTGAAAACATTAATTTTGAGTTCAAAGATTTGAGATACTACAAAGGAGTGTTCCCTTTGTTATCCTGTACCACCCCGGAGGAAAAACTGAACCACTTTCTTTGCCAGGGCTTTTATTATCTATCATCATGCCCTGAAATGAGGGACATCATACCCAAGATACTTCCCACCACTCCTGAAGCGGTGTTCCATCACCCGCCCAACCTCTACAACATCCTAGTCTATTCTTACGCCACTTCCAATCCCGACCCCTTGCCACATGGATCATACTGCGGTATGGAAGACAAGTGCAAAACCTGCCCAATCCACCCACAACACTTCCTACTCTAGCCCTATCACAGGCTTATCCTATCCCATCTAGTGCCAGGGCACCTGTGAAAGCAGCCATCTCATTTACCAGCTCTGCTGCAACCACTGCACGGCTTTTTATATTGGTATGACTACCAACCAGCTGACCACCAGGATGAACAGCCACCGCCAAACTGTGTCCAAGAGCAAAGTGGACCACCCTTTGGCACAACACACTTTATTTCAGTGGCTGCTTCATCACCCAAGCCGTTTGGATTCTTCCCTCCACCACCAGCATTTCTGAACTGCGCAGATAGAACCCCTCCAGATTGTTGCTTGCATTCCATGTGGTGGTTGCATTCCAGCCCAAGATGCTGGAGTTGGTGGTCATGTGTGCATAAGGTGTGCTTGCTTGTGTGTGTAAATCGTTGTGTGCTCTCTCTTACTGATGAAGGCTGTGGCCAAAAGCTTTATGTCAGTGTCTTAATTGTGCCTGTCTGCAACTTAACACGCCTTCTTTATGTTAAGTAGCAATCTGTCTTTTCCAATATTGTAGATAATTATTTGAGTCAAAGTACAAGAGTACACTGAACAGATTCCACTCACTTTATATTATCTTTATAAGTAAACTACTGTGACATATTGAGGAATACATTGTATATTTATGTAAGATTACGTAACAAATACATCTTTGAAAACTGAAAGATTTCTGTATACCCTAAAGTAGGATATTTTGTTTTGCTTTTCATATACAATGACTGAGGGTAACCACCTCCCAGGATACTGGTGAAAATGGAGGGCATGGGACAACCATTTTGACCTGTAAAAGGCATGGACCCAACTTCAGTTAAGTTAAACAGTGGAACTTAATTGTTTAAGAAGAAATCACTGAAATGAGTGGAAGATGAGGAATTCACTCCTTTTGTAAAATGAAGAAAGTGTTACATTTCAAATTGTTTTTTCTCTTCTTGCTATATAACTTCTGATTTTCAGGGACAAGCATTCTGGTATTGAAATACATTTTTTATTATATGGTATATGATTCTGTATTTGAATGAATTTTTAATAGCTTGTAATTCTTTCTATAAGTTTGTGCCCAGTTTACGTAGTAAAAAAATATTGGATCTGTACACATAACTACTTTGTAAAAATCTTTGTGGGTTTTTGTTTAGACATTGGATAATGCATTGGATTAGATTATAAATAACGTACTCTGTGAACTATGACATTAGTAATGAACTATGTTATATTCGAATTATGCATACTGTGGACATCACTTTCATTTTGATGCGACTATATACTTGGAAGGGCAATATAATTAGAAAATTTATTAATGGTTTACTTGGGACATGAAAACTTGTGTGTCACTTTCAGTGTTAGGTTACCGCACTCTTACAAACACAATATAGGACGTCTATCATGTGCAGTATGTGGCTAGCTGTTCATCTGTGCATAAATTATAGTCAATGCATCTCGATCTTGTCATACACTGTAGGTTATTCAACAATAAAGGCAACTGAAGTATTTGGACTGAAAATTTTGTGTGGATCACATCATTTAAAATAGCCTACTTTATACAACCACTTTACAGCCAAATCTGATGGAAGTGCAGCAACAGGAGGCACATTATCACAGGTAAATACAGCAATGCTTCGCACAGCTGATCACTTGTCTGATCCCCATAGGCTACCTATCCTATACTCAAAGCATGTTATGTATACCATGTGTTGTATTTTTTGACCTATCGTTTTGCATTTTGTTACCTTGAAAAATCTAATATCATTGAGAGACTATTCATGGATTAATAAAGATAAATAAAATTAATTAAAGTTCAAAAGGTAGCCACAAAAATGTTATTCTGAGTATTGAGGTACTTTCAGAACATAGCCATCCTACATCTGTCAACACTGAGCACATAGAAATGATAGCTTTCGAAGAGAGAGCCGGGAAGGGTGTGCGGTGAAAGATATTTCCAATTCTATGACAGAACGAATGATTGGCATTAATTTCAGAATTAGGAGAAATGTTTCATGATAAAATAAAGTGGCAAATTTGTCTCAATTATTTCCCCCTCCCTGTTTTAAGTTTCCTGTTATGTTTACGAAGTTTTCCCTTGGGTTTAGCAATAAACATTCTCCAAAAACTATTTGAGGAAATTTTTTAACATAATTTGACATTAAATTAACAACGGTGATGCATCAATGCTCAGGAGTCAATTCTATGCAACATAAAACTGATCTTCCAGTATCTTGCAGTACTTTTGCATTAGTATCTTTCCAGTCATGATCCTTTTGCATTACATATTCTTAGTGTACTTTATTTTTACACTTTTCTGTGACCTATTAAAGAGGCTACATATTTAAATTTCTTTATATTAAAGAGGCTACATATTTAAATTTTTTTATGCTCTTCATTATGTATCTTTTGTTCCAGACTAAGTAATGCGACTTGCTAAGCAAAATGATGAAGATCTCTCTTCTGTCAATAAAAAATTATCTTCCCAGACAGGTTAACTAGTGTGCTGTGTACTGTAAGGTGGTTTCCAGTTATTTGTGGAACAGCCTGAATTAGGCTGGAATCACCACTACCTGCAGATCCTCTCAACAGTTATGTCACTGGAGATCTGAGAAATATTTTGCATAGCCAATTTCTGAGGGATGCTAAACAATCTCAGGTCAAGTAAGAACCAGACTTAACTATTGCTCTGGCAGGGAACCTTTGTGCAGCAACAACTACCAGGTGTCCAAGTGTCACACCCTCACTTTTGTTGACAACAACCAGATGGCACTCCTTTTGGTGAAATTTATGGCAATCTTGCCAGAGCACACACAGCTCCAAGTGACTTTCCACTGTCTTGTGTCTGAAGTAAGTTGTTACTGTTATATTGTCATTAGTAAATGGAGTTGTTATGCAGTGTGTCTGCAACTACATCAAATGTGGAAGATGACTGCCATGTCCTCATCTAAAATTGTTTACATTTCCTGTCAAAGATGGAGATTATGGAACTGGATTTTCAATTCAAAGCTTTTAGTAAACAATACCATCTAAATTTTGTCCATCTTACATGCTGATATTATGGAGCACCTGCACTTCCTGCACAAAATCATATGCTTCATTTGTGTGTTCTAAAGCCTAGAGCAAACACAAGTGAACAATTCATTTGTTCTTTCTGCATTTACACTGAACTGAATGGAAGGTACCACAATAGAATGAGCATCTCATCATGCAAACACTTTTGAACATTTATAGAGTATGCATGTATTACTGCACTGTTTTTCACTTTGAAAATGCTAAGCACTAAAAATCAGACAACACAGTGTGTACAGCCATGATTTGTTTCAGTTGTGAAGTAAATACAGTCACACAGAAGACGATATAAAATTTCTGTGTCTGAACATTCGAAGTATCATCAGAGACATCGTGTAAAATGAGCTGTTTGCTCACACTCACCTACTGTTTACATACAAGACAATGCTGTTTTCACTGACGTATGTTGGCTCAACATTAATCGGGCTTAAAATATCCTTGAAGTAAAGTCTATATTCCCAGACCTTAGGGTATGAAATGTAATGTAGAGCATTCCTTTGAGTGTGCACTGCATTTCGTTGCCTACTGACACTGATACAATTGTAGGTCTATATGAATCAGCAAAATGACACAGAAATGTGTTTAGACCCTACTGTATACTGAGCAGTGTATTCATCATCCCGTTTTTCCTAAACCACACCTGATTTTGTATACAAGTGACAGGCTTCAGATGTTTCAGTCAGGACTTAAAGCCTGGAGACGACAGTTGCCATGCATGTGATACTTGCACATGAATGAATGTATGTTAATTTGAGTGAATTTTCTACTTCTGAGAAAGGACTTAGTCTGAAAACTGAATATGTGTAGCTTCTTTTCCATTGTGACTGACTGCAGCCCAATGTCTCCCCTATGTGGTGAGCATCAATATATCTTTTCCCTATTGTTGGGATTTGGTTGGTTGGTGGTTGGTTGGTTGGTTGGTTGGTTGGCTGTTGACTGATTTGATGGAGAGGACCAAATAGTGAGGTCATCGGTCCCTTGTTGAGATATCTGATGTTAATTGTACGAACATCTAATTCCATTACTGAATAAATGAGACCCATTTTAACCAAATTATCTGAGTATCAAAATACTAAATGTCCTCAAAGCTTGAAAACAAACTATCAATAAATATTTAATGACAGATTCCCTTTTATGAAGCTTATGCAGATTAAGTTAGTAAATTTATTAACGAATTATTTAATACATTTGTCTGACAGTTATTTTTAGAGATAACGCCAGATTTCTAGATGGTATACAGACGAGCTGCACAACACATCACTGTGTGATATTCATTGCACAGACAACTTTTATTAACATCAAGAAACAACAACATACACCCCATGACAAGAGGGATCTAATGATGACATACAAAATGGTTTAATAAGGCTGGCAAATTTCCATTAAAGATTGAAATATTTTTGTTGCGCCTTCATGGTTGGTAAGCTTTAGCATTCCAAGGAAATCACTAAGAATTTCAACAGCATACAGTTCATTGATAGCCATCTGAATTGGTCAGAGTGTCAACTGCAACTGAAAATGAAAATGGAGAACACTGAATTTAGTGCTGTTATTAAACATTTTCATTTGAATGACCGGAATGCCGCATAAATCAAAACAGATCTGGATGAATTTCACATGGACTCTGCACCATCACTGAAGACCATTTACTTTTGGATTTATAAATTTAAATCTGGTCGGACAAGTACCGAAGGTGAAGCGCACTCCGGCTGTCCAACTGAGGTCACCACTAAAGCAAAAACACTGACGAAATTCATGATATGGTAATATATAACTACTAAATAAAAATTTGAGAGACTGTAGGCACCTCAACAGAATGAGTGCATAACATCCTGCACGGAGAATTGGGAATGAACAAACTGTGTGCGAGGTGGGTGCTGTGACTGCTCATACTTTATCAAAAGTGCTTCTGACAACATTTCAACACAATGGCAGGCGATGTTTAATTGCAATCTGCAAGACTTTTTGCATCAATTTGTGACACTTTATGAAACCTGGAGCCATCAGTAATGAGTCAAAACATCAGTCAAAACAATGGACAACAGTGGTGAAAGTGCACCAAAGAATGCAAAACCCATTTGTAAACTATTTTTTGGAATTCCTAAGTAATAATAGTCAGAGATGCCTCATGGATTACTTGGAAAAAGGCAGAGCCATAACTGGACCCTTTATGCTTCACTGTTGGATCATTTTGCAACTTGCATTGGCTGAAAAAAGACCAAGGTTGACATGCACAAATATGTTCTTTCACCAGGATAATGCACCATCCCACACATCAGTGATAACAATGATGAAAGTGCTTGAATTGGGTTCTGAGTTGGTTTCTCATCCACCCTATGCATCAGACTTAACCCCATTTACCAGACTTAGCACAAAGTTCTTGTTTGCTAACTTGAAGCTTTGGCTTGCTGGGAAGAAATTTTCAGCAAATGACACAACCTATTTTGCCAATGGGATGGAAAAGCTGGAAGATCACTGAATCAAGTATATCCCCTCAAAGGAGACCGTGTTGAGCAGTAAGGTGATTTGTTTATGAAACAAGAATTTTTTCCTTGCTTTTTTACCCAAGTTAGCAAACCACCATTGCATGAACAAACTTAAATTTTTAATCACCAAAATTCCAAGTCAGAAAACAAAGAAGAATATACAGTGCAATTAGTCATGTACTGGCAGAAACCAGACCAACAAAATGTAAGTGTGAAGCATTTCCAGGCCTGAAAGAAGTCTTAGAAATGTCTGCAAGGCAAATTAAGAGGAAAAACTGGATGATGATGCCACAAAGAAACAAAGACAGGAAACTCAGAATATGAACAGAGCTTTAAAAAACCAAACTACTAATTTGTCAAAAATAAAAGGTAGGTAGACTGTTGCATTGTAGAATGCTCAAATAGTATTACTCATATGTTCAGCAATTTTTGTCTATTCAAAGTACATTAAAACATCCCCCAAGTGGATCTCTGTTGAGAAAAAACTATTTCTAATGTTTTATGAATCCCTAGCAGCATTTATTTTATTTTTTACGAAAACTAGGTACCGTATGACCAGTGTCGTCTTTGATTAGGCAATGAAATAATGTTAAATTTCTGCCAAGCTTGAACAAAACTCTCTTCAATCAACTGAGCAAGTAATTTGTGACACAAACATCTTTAGGAAGAGCATGTGTAATACTTTTGCTGAGAAGTCAATCATCCAGCATCTGGAACATTCCGAAGACCATGAGATAGTAAAACATTTAGAGGACATAGGTGATAGAAGAAGGAAAAAACATCCTGTAATTGTGAACTTATGTTTATGATTAAAGGCATTGACAGTAATTAGAAACTGCCGACTTCACACTGTCAAATTCAGGAGTAAAATGAAATTTTTTTGGAACATTTTTTTTATGTGAACTAATTATTTACAGGTGTGTATTTCAATTTAAATGGACAGAGTGTTAGCTGTTTACGATTTCACATATTTGTTCAAAAACATGTACCAAAATATGTTTGGCACTTACTTCTCTTCCAGCAAGGCCTTAATTAATTTGAAGACACAAGGAAGGCATACAACATTGTCAGGAACAATAGAAAGATGCAGAATGTAGGTAATACTAACCAACAGTGATTTGTAACCACATTCATTTCAAACAAATGAATATGAAAATTGTAGTTCACTTCCTTAGCTACTCTGTTACTGCAGTTATTAGAATGTATATAAGAATGAAAAAAACTGCAGCATGATACAGCAAAACCACAGTTTTAAATACTTTATCTACAACTCACATTCTGAATAGTAGAGGAAACATTAGAAATGGTAAAATAAGTTTTATGATGCTACAATATATAATTAAAAGAAAGGCAAAATAACAACTCCGTGTATTATTGGACTGAAACTGTTAATGCTACTGATCAGTATTAAGTTGAGGAAGAAACTGTTAGAACTAAATTTTTACTGAGCAGCAAGTTGAGTCAAAAAACAGTGGGCACTTGTTCCAAATATGTACTATTAACTCCCTTGAAATTGTGAACAAAAAAAGACAATTATCAGATGTTCTTTCTAAACAATTGTTAGTTGAAAAAGAAAGATGAGGCATGGCTGTTTGAGGAGCCTGAAAATGTGGAAATTACAAATGCTGTGATTTAGAGCATCTTTCTTCATCTCAGAAAGACACTTCTATTAAGTAGTGTACAGTAGCATAGCTCATTATTGGATCCAGAATTTTCATTGCTTCATCTAACGAAGAGCTCCAAGACAAGAGAATTATTACTCCATTACATGGTAAATGGTACTGCGTATCATTTTGCAGGCACAAGTTGTATGTTGTACAGTTACCATATTTACAGGAGTATAAGACGAACCCCTGAATGTAAGACGAACCCCAATGTGGCTTCTTCAGGAAAAGTTATTTTTTAACATAATCTGACTATTCAAAATTACAAACTTTTCGTGATGTAAGGAATCTGCCTGAACAGTTAACATTACACCTATTCTAAACTTACGCCATTTCCTGATTGTCTGCATTTTGATAACACAAGGAGAAATTCCTTTTCTGTTTACTTTGCCTGTCGTCTGTGGTATCACTGTTTTTAATCATCGTCACTGCCGTAATAGGACAGCTGTGAAACTTACATCTTCGTTGTCACAAATGTTTGGCTGTTTTGTTCTGAATATATTGAGATTTCTGAGGTGGCGGTGATGGTGAGACCTGAGAATACAGCTTCTTTGCCACAATACATACTGGATTTCACTTCTATACTGACGTGAGAAGGTTAGAATGTCTCTTGCTTCCAAATATATCATTTGCCAGCCACTTTCTCATTGGCTGTGTAGAACCAGCAGCTGACACACCCTCTATCATTTCCGGAATATCTCATGGTGAAATTTTGAAGCAGAGCATTAGAATGTTGTAATGGTTAGTTCATAGTTTCTCGCGTATCCCTTGCACTAGCAAGGCGAGTCAAATGTCACCTGTTTATTCAAGCAAGGTCGTTAAAATATCAAGCTCTTCAGTGTATCGGGAAATCTCAAGCCTGTTCAAATGCAAGTATTGTTTGCAAAGCCCTACCCTTCGGAATCCTTCAAATTACATTTGTATGAAACCTCAACATACAAAGCTTCACCTGTAAACATAAGGCGACCTCTATATTAATCTATTAAACAATGTGAAAAAGTTTAACTCAATAGCAATAGTTTATAATCTGAATATAAGATGACCCTGTATTTATCGAATGATGAATTTCGGAAAAAACTTCAGCTTTTAGTCAAGCGGCAGCACAAGAACACACATTAAAAGAGGATTTTACATCTGCAATCTTTTGGATCCAGTGGCTCCCCCTTCCAGCAGAAGGGCTGAAGGGGAGGGAAGAGAGGTGAAGGAAAACAATGGGAGAGGTTTACGAAAAGGTTTAGAGTTCAGAAAAGTTACCCAGAGCCCCGCATCTGGAGAGACTTGCCGGACAGAATGAGAAGGAAAGACTGGACTAATTATCAGGTACCAACATCAAACAACGTAAAATCCAGGATGGAATGTAACAGTGTAGTTTCAGCTCTCTGAGACTGCAGATGAGTCTGCAAGCTGTGCTTGTGCTTGTGTGTGTGTGTGTGTGGGTGTGTGTGTGTGTGTGTGTGTGTGTGTGTGTGTGTGTACTGTTGGCAAAGGCCTTAATGGCCGAAAGCTATGATTGTGTGAATTTTTTTATTGTGCCTATCGCGGCTCAGCATCTCCGCTATCAGGTAAATATGGTATTTTATAAGAAAAATGTGAAGTTGAGGGTTCTTAACAGCTTTAAATACTCACTTTAACAGTTTCACTGATGGATGACGAGTGTGGAGAACAACTCTTCTTGCTTAATGTGAACTGTATAATAATTGCAAGAAAATATTCAAATACAAGTCAAGTTCAGACACAAAGTACTCAAAAATACACTGTAGAGCCAAAAAAACTGCTACACCTGCCTAATATTGTGTAGAGCCCCTGCACGCATGCAGAAGTGCCACAATACAATGTGGCATGGACTCTACTAATTTCTGAAGTAGTGCCGGAGGGAACAAACGCCATGAATCCTGCAGGGCTGTTCTTAAATCCATAAGAGTACAAGAGGGTGGAGAACTCTTCTGAACAGCACGTTGCAAAGCATCCCAGATATGCTCAATAATGTTCAAGTCTGGGGAGTTTGGTAGACAGCAGAAGTGTTGAAACTCAGAGAGGTGTTTCTGGAGCCACTCTGTAGCAATTCTGGACGTGCATGGCATCGCACTGTCCTGCTGGAATTGCCCATATCTGTCGGAATTTACAATAGATATGAATGGATGCAGGTGATCAGACAGAATTATAGCTAGATGTACCAGGTGTCCATGTCACTCCAACTTCACACACCCCACACCATTACAGAGCCTCCACCAGCTTTAACAGCCCCCTGCTGACATGCAGGGTTCATGGATTCATGAGGTTGTCTCCATACCCATACACGTCCGTCTGCTGGATAGAATTTGAAACAGGACTTGTCTGACCATGCAACATGTTTCCTATCATCAACAGTCTAAATTTGGTGTTGACGGGACCAGACAAAACATAATGCTTTGTGTTGTGTTGTCATCAAGGGTACACACGTGTGCCTTCGGCTTCAAAAGCCCATATTGATGATGATTCATTGAATGGTTCACACACTGACACTTGCTGATGGCCCAGCATTGAAACCTGCAGCAGTCTGCGGAAGAGCTGCACGTCTGTCACACCAAACGATTCTCTTCAGTCTTCTTTGGTCCTATTCTTGCAGAATCTCTTTCCAGCTGCAGCAATGTCAGAGATTTGATGTTTCACTGGATTCCTGATATACACTCATTAAAGGTCGTATGGGAAAATCCCTACTTGATCGCTACCTTGCAGATACTGTGTCAAATCGCTTGTGCGCTGACTGTAAAACCACATTCAAACTCACTTAAAATCTTGATAACCCGCCATTGTAGCAGCAGTAACTGATCTAACAACTGCACCAGAATCTTGTTTTATGTAGGCGTTGCAGACCTCAGTGCCGTATTCTTCCTGTTTACATATCTCTGTATTTGAATATGCATGCCTACACCAGTTTCTTTGGCACTTCAGTGTGTGTAGTTCATTTGTATTGAACTTACGTGCCAAATAAAATATCTTTCTTACTTTCTTACATTCCATTAATATATTTCGTTGTCTTTCCTTCATCACTCTTCCCATTGTAACTGAAGGAAAGTAGTATGTTAAATCTGAGAAAAATGATATTGTTTGTCACGGATGCAGAAGTCTTGACATCATATTGAAGAGGCTCTCAAGTTTTTTAGTTACCAGCATACACACTGAGAACAAATTTTAGTTGGATTCAAAATGTGATTGTGGCTAAGGAGGCCTACACAAATGCTTTCAAAGGGAGCAAGTATTCTTCTCAGGCTTGTTCACTGTCTCAGATGAAATGAAACATATGCTGTTATTATTCCCCTCATCCCCAAATATACTATTTGCATTATTAAAGGCTATGTCCATAGTGTCCCAACATGATGCCCATTGCTACCAGAGATTTATTTATTAAAGGAGCTAGACTAAAATTATTTACTTGATCAGTGGTTGCAATGAGCCTTCTGCATCTGTTACAGGTTAGACAAGTTTTGGATGTGACGAAGTGAAGTCTCTGTGTTTTGTTACGTTAATTTTGAGATCAGGCAGGAGCATTCAAATACAGAAAATGGGCAGTAAGAAGAAGAGTAATGGGGGCCCGTCTTGGAGCACACCAAGAGTCTAACACGGAAGTTCACAGGGCAAGTGCATCTAGTAGAGTAAATACTGCTGCTAATGACTCATAAGCAGGAATCAGAGAGTCTATGATCTTACTGACAGGTGATTAACAACCATAAAAGAGCTAAGTGGGAAAATAGAAGAGCTATTAATCATTGTCACCTTTAGTAAAATTTTCTAAAGGACTTCCAACTTGAAGACAATCCTCTTCTTGCAGTTAACTAGTGTTTTCTTTGAGTTGTGTAGATGCAATGTGTGTTTATTACACGTCAGTAAATTAATTGATTAGATTCAAGGAAGATGAGAATAATATGGAAGTTTTTTACTGTTATGCCTGCAACCAAGCCTAAAATGAATATGAAGAAAGGTTAATAAACAATTTGCCCCATAATTATCTTGAACAAGCAACAGAACATCGAGTAAGCACATGGCATGGAGGTCGATAATGAAAATGCTAACTATGCAATCGCAGAAATCCAGGGCTTATCACAAAGCTTTTATGTCTACTTCAAAACACACTGCAATCAAATACTAACACACAAGAAATGGTTAGAAGCACTATGTTTCTTTTAGGTATCATCATTTATTTATCGCAAATATAATTATAAGAAGTATCCCAAGAGTGGAAAAAAAAATTAGAATTACAGGAGATAATGTATATCCATTGACTGAAAAACTGCAGAAAGAAATTGTTACCAATCATAGGGTAGAGTCAGCTGTCAGACAAACCTGCTTGGCATATAGTACTACAGCCTACCACTGCTGATTGACAAGAAACCTCTCCCACATGCAACACTTTAGTAAAGAAAATGACAGCACGGTGAATTCCACAACATGCCTACGTTAACAAACACCATAGTACTGCTTGTGACATCTGCTGCGTGACAAAGTTATTTACACAGCTCTGTTACACCGTAAGAACTGGCAATTTTTAATTACAAGGTCAGGATTACAACCTTATGGAAATTCAAAAAGAAGTAACTTCAACAGCAGTTCTTCTGTTTGTTGACTTCAAATTCCAAAAAAACATGCTATGCAGGGAATGAATTCTTCTCCAACATTTCAATTCAACAACCATCGAACAGAACAAAACTTACAGGAAAAAAGTTTGCGCTAGAATGTCTACAGTAGTTAAGAGATCTTTGTACTAATACATCTTTGAACAGATTGTTGAGAGCATTCAGACACCAGACTATGCTTGGACATATGTACATAAAGATATGCAGCAACAATGGCAAACATTGCACTAGAAATGTTACTCAGACATAGAGACTGCTCCTAACTCACTGTTTTTATTTCTGTATTAAACTGATAGAAGTACTGGGACAAAGCAGAAAGATCTGGAACATTTACTTTTTGCGAGTACTCTCAAAGAATTTCGTAACTACTGCTAACTACATACCAAAAGTATAAAACCAAAACAATATATATTTACAGTATTACCAAAAATTCTGAACATCATAAGCTCTTGTTTCTGCCACTGGCCTTGGAAAGTCCATTATTATTTTCAGGTCACTGCCTCATGCCTTGTTAGGGTTGTGTTGAACGGCCTTAAACATACGAAGACTGCTAGCCGAAATGTGTTTCGAACTGTATTCACTGAAATGTGCTACTCACATAATTTTATACAGTGTATCATTTATATATGACGGTAGTATCTGTTCCCGAAAGAACAGTTACCGTGGATGACCATGCAGCTTTGCTAGAAAAGAAATGATAATTAAATGGACACACTAGCTGCAAACAGGCGTTGATGTACTTCATTGGGGACATGTTGAAAATGTGTGCCCCGACCGGGACTCGAACCCGGGATCTCCTGCTTACAGAGCAGACACTATCCATCTGAGCCATCGCGGGCACAGAGGATAGTGCGTCTGTGGGGACTTATCCCATGCACGTTCCCTGTGAGATCCACATTCCCAACATGTCCACACCACTATATTCGTAGTGCACCTAATAGATGTTTGCCCATCGTACTCATTACTCGTGGCAGAAAAATCTACCCAGTCCCGTACGAGTTCGGGCATAGTACCAAATGAAGTACATCAACGCCTGTTTGCAGCTAGGGTGTCCATTTAATTATCATTTCATTTCTAGCAAAGCTGCATGGTCATCCACGGTAACTGTTCTTTCAGGAACAGATACTACCATCATATATAGTTAAAATATGGCTTCCCGGCCACTGACCTTCCTGTGCGAACGCACACGCTATGCCCGAACTCGTACGGGACTTGGTAGATTAATCTGCCACGAGTAATGAGTATGATGGGCAAACCTCTATTAGGCGCACTACGAATGTAGTGGTGTGGACATGTTGGGAATGTGGATCTCACGGGGAACGTGCACGGGATAAGTCCCTGCAGACGCACTATCCTCTGTGCCCGCGATGGCTCAGATGGATAGAGCGTCTGCCATGTAAGCAGGAGATCCTGGGTTCGAGTCCCGGTCGGGGCACACATTTTCAACATGTCCCCAATGAAGTACATCAACGCCTGTTTGCAGCTAGGGTGTCCATTTAATTATCATTTCATACAGTGTATCATGTTTCAAAATTAAAAGTGACTGCACTATCGTCAGTCTTTGATACATGATACTGTGCTAAAGTTATGAAGTACTAGTTTGTACTGGAAAGTAAGAAAACTACAGCTGCATACTCTGCTGATCAGCAAAAGGTGCATTCAAACATATCAGTACTTACATATTTAAGAAAAATTATAATTAAAAACCCCACCTCCACTTTTGTCTAAAGGTGGAAACAACAAAAACATGACAAATTCTCACATACACATTGCACTGCTAATCAAGCAATGGACTTGGCAGCCCAAGAGCCCATTGGTAATATGGAAGAACTTTAATAAGAATAAGTAAATTGGAGTCAGCCCGAATGAGCAACAAATCTAGGCATTGCTTTGTCTTCCCATATGTGATGACTTCACTACTAAAATAGTCAAAATTACCAGATTTCTTCAAAATCCCTTAATCTTCAAGAATTTTCCTAAAATTGTGTAGGTAAAATTAATTTCCCCGAGAACTGCAGGTTTTGCACGAAACTTGTCACCCAGGCTGTTCTGTTCAGCATGGAGGAGGAAACAGGACAAGTAATTTAATGGCAGTAAGATCTGTAACTACATGCATGCAGTCTTAACTACAAACATAAGTGCAAAATGTGTTAAATACTCACATTTTCTAGCGTCCACACAGTCCTGGCTCTCGGAGTGTGTAGGAGTGGGAGGTCCCTCTCCCATGCTGGCAGGGCCACTAGTGTCCACTTTCAGTGGCTCTGTAGCACTACGCTGATTTGTGAGAAGCAGCACATTCTGCAAGCTCTGCAAGGTTTTCTGCTGCAAGACATCTGACTGTTCAAGAGCCTTGCCGCCTGCAATCTGTGATAGTATTCGTGGTAGACTAACGAGGTTGCTAGGTGGGCCAGGAACATTGCAGGTTGGGGTTGGGGCCTGTGGTGGAGGTACTACTGCAGGTGGTTGCGACGACAACCTAGGTAGGACTGCAGCTAACAGTACAGGACCCTGTGAATGAGAAGGTGTTGAGCTTGCAGCAGCACTGGCAGATCCCGCATCTGGTGTATGACCATAGGATGCCTCAGATGTGGGTGTGCTGTCACCAGGAGATATGTCCATATCCTGTGCAGCCTGCTGCCCATCACCATCTTGCACTTGTGATGTTTGCTGCTGCGGCTGTTGTTGTGACTGTTGTGCCTGCTGTTGCTGTGATTGTTGCTGCTGCTGCTGTTGCTGCTGTGGTGGTGTTACTTGCTGCTGCACTTGTGCAACCTGTTGCTGTGACTGCTGTTGCTGCTGCTGCTGGTGATGGTGGTGGTGATGCTGGTGGTGGTGATGGTGGTGGTGGTGATGGTGAGGTGGTTGCTGCTGCTGTTGCACCTGTTGCTGAGACTGGCTCTGAGGCACAGGTTGCTTTCGCAGTGCACGATCATCACCATCAACCACGATAGTTGGTGGAACCTGCAACTGCTGCTGTTGTGACTGTTGCTGTTGTGGCTGCTGCTGTTGCTGCTGCTGGCTAGCCCAGTAGGAATCACGCTTCTCCGGCTGTCTTTTGGAACTGCTGTCCCGTGAGTTACTCAGTGAAGTGCTTCGTGAGTTGGAATGTTTATCATGAGCTGGTGGGAGAAAAAGTGATCCCATTATATATACATGCATACTGCACTACAAAGTCTAGTTTAAATCGTATTTTACATAATTATCTAAAGGATTCTGCTTCATAATTTAAAGTTTTTATACCTAATAAACAAGTATAAATGAAATCATTTCTGTACATCTTTCAGATAACCCTAGGCAACCTATGTTTAAAATATCACAGACAATTTAGAAATTATGTAACCTTCCTTTTATTTTAGTGGCATTTTTGCTAGTTAAACTTAAAAAAAATTTTTCATAAAATGAAGTGTTAAAATAGTGTGTCGGACCATATCTTGGCACTTTACCCTTGCTTTTCCAATAAAGGAATCTCACCATGACTCATGAAAGGAAAGCAAGTTGTGAGCCCCACTTAGACAGCTCAGTCAGTAAGAGCACTGCCAAATAAAACATTTAAGATTAAACTACAAGGTACGCAAAAGTATAAACAGAAGTGTCATAAATAACTGTAATTGGCAATATCAGACAATTACATCACAAAACGAGGAAAAAAGTTGTGGAACAAAGTGACTGACAGAAACATAGTGTGTCAAAAGTGATTGAAAGAATTCATACTAAAGACCCAGATATGAAGTAAGTTCCTTAAAAAGTTGACAGAATCTAAAAATTCAATAAAATTTTTACACAAAACAAAGTGATTACTATAAAAATGGAAGAAGAGGCAGAAATGAAACTCAAAGTGATGGCCCAGATTACCTCCACACAGAAGAGAGGAATTTTGATAGGTAATAGAGAAGTGAATACATAGAGACTCTTCAAGTTCTGAGATCTTAATATTTGTAATATACCTTTACTACGGTTAACATTATGTTCATGTTACAGTCTTCAATCACTGATACACCAGTACAAAGTGCCTGATGAACATTGATTTACAAACAGTTCTCCGAGTATTGTGTTTAATTTCAGTATTTGGTGCCCAAATCATCATTCCTTCGACCCACAACTACCGCTGCTGTTCTCAACTAGCATTAGGTGTTCTGCACAGTGGGGGTGTTTGATAAAGCCACAATGCTCATTCTGCCACAGAAAATTCCACTTCTTAGATGGTCCATAATGCACACAATTTATCACAGCAGTAGATCTAATGCATTTTTTCAATATCCCATACCACTGAAAGATATTCCATGCATTCTTCAAATGAATTTTATTACAGCATCAACTATCCCCAAAGTTCACTGGTTGGATTGACTTCTCATTTACCACATGTACTGTAACATAGCATAAACTCCGCCAGGCCAGAAATATTAGCCGGTCGCTGTGGCCGAGCGGTTCTAGGCACTTCAGTCCGGAACCGTGCTGCTGCTATGGTCGCAGGTTCGAATCCTGCCTGGGGCATGGATGTGTGTGATGTCCTTAGGTTAGTTAGGTTTAAGCAGTTCTAAGTCTAGGGAACTGATGACCTCAGATGTCAAGTCCCACAGTGCTTAGAGCCATTTGAACCATAAATATTAGATTTATCCATCTGGGAATCTTCCTCCACTGCACGACTTCTTAGCATCACGACTTCTTAGCATCACAACTTTTTGTATTTAATGGCATCACCAGCAAAGAATTTCTAAGAGTTTCAAACTTACACATGCCATGAATAGCAATCTTTGACAACACTCTCTAAGCAACCTCAACAAAACTTATGTCCAATATCTACCTCTGGCAACAGCATACTGGGTTCTGTTCAGATGACTATTCCTCATCCAGTCCACATTGGATATGCTATTTGCAAAGCACAGTCTTTCATTAGTAAGTCACTCACAGTGTGTCAAATGCTTTACTGTCAAGAAAGCATCATCAATCTGAGCAGCTCTGTCTACAGCTTCCTACATTTCAGTTGATGGGAGATGGTCCTGTTTTTGCTAAGTAACATGGTTGGATCTATTGTATGACAACAGGTCCAATGGCCTCGCTTTTATCAACATCAGTCGTGCTTGACCTCTGCCATCTCTTCTAACATTTTTGCTTCAAAGCAAAGATCAAAAGCATGAACTACGAGGGTAATCCCAAAAGTAAGGTCTCTTTTTTTATAAGTACAGAACTCTGTTTGTCTGGCAGTTGGTCACACTTATGAAAAGTGCTTCACACGCTGTGAGTAAACACGCGCACGTCGCACTGAGGGGCTGTCTTGGCTTGGCAGTCGTTGAGAATGGAGCTCCCACTGGATGTTACCGCCAAGTGCGAACTGCGTGCAGTTATTCAGTTTTTGAACGCAAAGGGCACTGCGATAATTGAAATCTATCGCCAATTGATGGAAGTGTATGGTGAGTCATGCATGGATGTCAAAAATGTTCATAAGTTGTGTAGAGAGTTTGCAGCTGGTTGGACCGAAATTCACAACGAACAGCATGGTGACGAGCTGGTATGACATGGGCATATAAAAACTGCCACAGAGTCTACAAAAATGCATTGACAGAAATAGTGATTATGTCAAAAAATAGCTAATTGTTCAAGCTGTAAACTGATGTAAACCATTGTAGAAATAAATAGGTCTATGTACTTATAAAAAAACAGGAGACCTTACTTTTGGGATTACCCTCGTATAATCCAACATTCTTCTCTGAAAATTTTGGAAAACAGATTCAGCCTTCATTTTTTTCCATCGTTTATTTCATTAATTACCTAATTTACAACTGACAAGATGTTTTCTGTTGACTGATTTTGCAAAGGATGAAACATATATTTATTTTTCTATCCAATATATTTCATAGCTGTCTTTATGCTGTTTGATTTGTATTTTGTCAGAACTATCAGTTAATGAAACATTCTCCTTGTGAAGGCACCAGCATATATATGCGGAAAAAACTGGTCTGGTGTTCAAGAATTAACCTCCTTAAGTTTTATGTGTAGTAAAGCACAATGGTTTGACAAATATTCTTACAGACTATGACATATTTTGAATGTGTGATGTAGCTCCCTTTATACAGGGGAGGAGGGGCAGCAGTGAGGGCTTTTCAATTTGTCACTAACATCTTCCCCTTCATCCTTTATAATGTATGGAACACACTCATTTAGCAGACGCACAGTGCAGTATGTACATAAAAGCTATGTGAAAGCTGCCGCCACCCCCCCCCCCCCCCCACCATTAACCATGGACCTTGCCGTCAGTGAGATGGCTGTACCACAAGTGCAACCGCAACAAAGGGGTATCTGCTGAGAGGCCAGACACATGTGTGGTTCCTAAAGAAGAGCAGCAGCTTTTCAGTACTTGCGGGGGAAACAGTCTGGATGATTGACTGATATGGTCTTGTAAAATCGACCAAAATGACCTTGCTGTGGTGGTATTGCCACCAGCTGAAAGCAATAGAAACTACAGCCATAATTTCTCCTGAGGACATGCAGTTCTACAGTATGGCTACGAGATGATGGCACTGCTTGGGTAAAATATTCCGGAGGTATAATAGTCCCCTGTTTGGATCTCAACAAATCAGAGCATGGAATGTCAGGTTCCTGAATCAGGAAGGTAGGTTAGAAAATTTAGAAAGGGAAATGGATAGGTTGGAGTTAGATATAGTGGGTGATAGTGAAGTTCGTAGTGCAGAAGTAGGTTTAATGTTGTTGTTGTTGTCTTCAGTCCAGAGACTAGTTTGATGCAGCTCTCCATGCTACTCTATCCTGTGCAAGCTGCTTCATCTCCCAGTACCTACTGCAACCTACATCCTTCTGAATCTGTTTAGTGTATTTATCTCTTTGTCTCCCTCTACGATTTTTACCCTCCAAGCTGCTCTCCAATACTAAATTGGTGATCCTTGATGCCTCAGAATATGTCCTACCAAGCGATCCCTTCTTCTGGTCAAGTTGAGCCACAAATTTCTCTTCTCCCCAATTCTATTCAATTCCTCCTCATTAGTTATGTGATCTACCCATCTAATCTTCAGCATCCTTCTGTAGCACCACATTTCGAAAGCTTCTATTCTCTTCTTGTCTAAACTATTTATCGTCCACGTTTCACTTCCATACATGGCTACACTCCATACAAATACTTTCAGAAACAACTTCCTGACAAATCTATACTCAATGTTAACAAATTTCTCTTCTTCAGAAACGCTTTTCTTGCCACTGGCAATCTACATTTTATGTCCTCACTACTTTGACCATCATCAGTTATTTTGCTCCCCAAATAGCAAAACTCATTTACCATTTTAATAATAAATAAAAATGCGGATATAAAGACAGGCATGAATTCCACACATACCACAGTAGTAGAAGTTTATATACCAACAAGAACCACAACTTTTTAAAAAAAATGGAAGAAATTTATGATGATATAAAAGAAATTATTCAGATAGTTAAGAGAGATGAAAATGTAATAGTGACAGGGGACTGGAATTCGATAGTAGGAAAAGGAAGAGAAGGAAAAATAGTACGTGATTATGGACTGGGGAAGATGAATGACAGAAAGCCACCTGGTAGAATTTTGCATAGAGCCTAATTTAATCATCACTAGCACTTGGGTTTAAGAATCAAAAAAGAAGACTGTATATGTGGAAGAGACCAGGAGACACTGGAAGGTTTCAGATTGATTATATAATTATAAGATTTCGGAACCAGGTTTGAAACTGTAAGACATTTCCAGGGGCAGATGTGAACTCTGACTACAATTTACTGGTTACCAACAAGAACCACAACTTTTAAAAAAAATGGAAGAAATTTATGATGATATAAAAGAAATTATTCAGATAGTTAAGAGAGATGAAAATGTAATAGTGACAGGGGACTGGAATTCGATAGTAGGAAAAGGAAGAGAAGGAAAAATAGTACGTGATTATGGACTGGGGAAGATGAATGACAGAAAGCCACCTGGTAGAATTTTGCATAGAGCCTAATTTAATCATCACTAGCACTTGGGTTTAAGAATCAAAAAAGAAGGCTGTATATGTGGAAGAGACCAGGAGACACTGGAAGGTTTCAGATTGACTATATAATTATAAGATTTCGGAACCAGGTTTGAAACTGTAAGACATTTCCAGGGGCAGATGTGAACTCTGACTACAATTTACTGGTTATGAACTGTAGATTACACTAAATAAACTCCAAAAGTGTCAGAAATTAAGGAGACAGGGCCCTGAGAAGTTTAAAGAACTAGAGTTTCAGAGGGAGGATAAGGCAGCTGTTGACTAGAATGCGGAAAAGAGATAGGGTACAAGATGAATGGGAAGCTCCGAGAGAGAAAACTGCTAAGGCAGCAGAGGATCAAATAGGTAAAACAGACAAGGCCTAGTAAAAACCTTTGGGAAGCGAAGGAGATACTGAATTTAATTGATGAAAGGAGAAGATACAAAACTGCGGCAAATTAAGTAGGCAAAATGGAATACAAATGTCTAAAAACTGAGATTGACAGGATGTGCAAAATGGGTGAACAGGAAAGGGTGGTGGGCAAATTTAAGGATTCATAAGCGTATTTCACTAAGGGAAAGATAGATACTGGCTACAGGAAAATTAAAGAGGCCTTTGGAGGAAAGAAGCAGCTGTAAGCATGTCAAGAGCTCATATGGAGAACCAGTCCTAAGCAAAGAAGGGAAAGCTGGGAGGTGGAAGAAGAGGATTTATACAAGGGAGATAGAAGACAATATTACAGAAATGGAAGAGGACGTAGATGGAGATGAGATGGGAGATAAGATACTGCGAGAAGAATTTTACAGAGCACTGATATACCTAAGATGAAACAAAACCCCAGGAGTAGATGACATTCCATTAAAACTACTGATAGCCTTGGGAGAACCAGCCACCTCTTCCATCTAGTGTGCAAGATGTACGAGACAGGCAAAATACCCTCAGGCTTAAAAGAATGAAATAATTCCAATTACAAAGAAAGCAGGTGCTGACAGGTGTGAATCTTATCAAACTATCAGTGTAGTAAGTCATGGCTGAAAAATTCTAACACGAATTCTTTATAGAAGAATGGAAAACTTTGTAGAAGCTCATCTTGGGGAAGATCGGTTTGGATTTCGGAGAAATGTATGAACACAAGAGGCAATACTGACCCTACAACTTATCTTTTAAGGTAAGTTAAGGAAAGGCAAACTTACATTTACAGCATCTGTAGACTTACAGAAAGCTTTTGACAATGCTGACTAGGAAATTCTCTTTGAAATTCTAATGGTGGCAGGGATAAAATGCAGGGAGCAAAAGGCTATTTATAATTTGAACAGAAGCAGTTTTAAGAGTTGAGGGGCATGAAAGAGAAGCAATGGTTGAGATGGGAGTTAGACAGGGTTATAGCCTATCCCTAATGTTACTGAAAAATGTAAATTGATTGAACAGTAAAGGAAACATGAGAAAATTTTGGAGTGGGAATTAAAGTTCACAGAGAACAAATAAAAACTTTTGTAGTTATCCCGACAACATTGTAGTTCTGTCAGACACAGCAAAGGACTTAAAAGAGCAGTTGAATGGAATGTACAGCATCTTAAAAGGATGATATAAGATAAACATCAAAAGCAAAACAAGGATAATGGAATGGAATGTAGTCTAATTAAACCAGGTGATGCTGAAAGTGTTAGATTAGTAACTGACACATTTGCAGTACTAGATGGGTTTAGCTACTTGGGCAGCGAAATAATTTTCAAAGGCCAATGTAGAGAAGACATAAAATATAGACTGGCAATGGCAAGAAACATCTTTCTGAAGAAAAGAAGTCTGTTAACATCAAATATATACTTCAGTGAAAGGAAGGCTTTTTTAAAGATATCAGTGTGGAGTGTAGCCATGTACGGACAATAAACAGTTTAGAAAAGAAAGAACAGAAGCTTTTGAAATGTGGTGCTAGAGAAGAATGATGAAGATTAGATGGTTATATCATGTAACTAATGAGGAAGTACTGAACAGAATAGGGAGACAAGAAATTTGTGATACAATCCAACTAGAAGAAAGGATCAGTCGACAGGACACATTCTAAAACATCACAGGATCACCAATTTTATACTTGAGGGAAGAGTGGGGCGTAAAAAATCTTAGGAGGAGACCAAGAGATGAGTACAATAGGCATATCCAGATGGATGTTAAGTTGCAGTAGTTATTCAAAGATGAAAAAGCCTGCACAGAATAGAGTGGAGAGCTGCATCAAACCAGTCTTTGGAATGAACACCAAAACAAAATGGGAAAGCCATGGAAGTCTGTGCCACAAAATTCCATTTCAAGTATTTTCTGGCACTATTCTTTGATTCCAGAACTGAACTTGAGAATTATGACTGCATGTGAGTTTCTCATCTCAGATTCAGCACTATTTACTTTTGCCCTGCATATATTTTTAAAATCTTCAACAACATTAAATTTAACTCACTATGGACTAACTGTAGCAAAAGTTCCTGATTTATCACCGTTTCCATCTCAGATTGCCAATGTGCAACATTGCCTACTTGACAAGTTATCACCGAATTCTTTCAGTTGAATCACACATACTTCATGTAATTACCAGAATATTTTTGAAATAACAGAGGAGAGTGGGAAAACTGATTTATTATGGCAGGGTTGGGTCATTCCATGCCAAGTGATCTAGAGGTTCCCGCATGACCATCACGAATTTTGATTAAAATTTGTATGAACTATTGTCCATGTTCCCAATGGACTTAAGTAAAGTTTCATTATCATTAATTTAATACTTCCGGAGATATAGTCATTTGTTTGACCCTATGACACAGCTATCAACAGTGCATCTGTGAGTTGTCGGCGGCTTCGAGGCATAATATTTCCGGCAATATTTTCTTGAAACAAAACAAAATTTGACTTTGAGTCTCTCTTGAGCAAAATAATAATAAAAAATTTCCTGTGAGATTTGCAGAAATAACTTGAAGCAAAGCCCACTTAAAAAATAGACTCGCGACAAAAATGTGAAGTTTGGTTTTTTATATCTCCGAAAATAACTGCAGGATAACCCTGAAACAATACACACAACAACTTACCAATACAAGAGCTTCAAATACAAAATTTCACACTCCTACTGCTTTCCAATAACACAATCTGAGGGCAAAAAAATAGCACTTTCTCTAAAAATGTAAAAAATAGCTATGTTTGGTCCACTTTTACAAAAAAAGTCTTATGCAAACTCTTGTACCATATGCATTAGAAAGACCAAGTTGTAAACAGCCTGAAAAGCTGTATTTAGTTTCACAATGCAAGCATAAAGGCCCCAGAAAAGACCAACAAGGTGGAGGTGCACTGAAAATGGACCCATATTCTGCTGGTACTCAAATCTGACAACATCTATGTTCTACAAATGTTTAGTACTCTCTGAGAAAGGCAGTAAAACGACTATTGGAGTCTGTTTTTCTGCATTAGTACAGAATCAAACTGGTTATAAACTTCACAATCAAAATGTGCATTACCGAGGCAGTGGAGATCAAGGCAGTAAAATTGTTGCATAACAACTGCAGTACACACTGTATAAATTAGCTGCAATTTTTACATCACTGTCACAATGTGAAAAGTTTGGTGACATACACAGCAGTCTTCCTAACATTTTTTGAAATGGATTTATCTTATAGAGAATGATTAGTATGTATTTTTATTGTGTATTGCTACTGATATGCTATTTTAATTCTGGTTTAAGGTATAGAGCAACAACGGTTAGCATAGTTTGTGGAACATTAGTGTACACACGAAAAATTGTATTGATGTGTTGGTATGGTGCATGGCGGCATAACCAGATATGCCAAGTTCAACAGAAGTATCAATAATAGGAACAAGAGTGAAAAAAAAAAAAAAACAGACAGTAAAAAATCCAACTTTAAGTTTAATTATAACTCCTGAAAGATAAATTTGGGCCTTATTCGCTCGTAAGAAAGACAGGAGGGGTGTTGGAAATTTAAAAATCAGATCTCAACATTATGTTTTTCAAAATGTAAAATACAAATGCTTTTTTAAAGCCAAATGTTAGAGGAGTGTGAAGTAAGATCAATTTAAAAAACATTGCATAACCAGAAAGCACAATCAAGGACTTTAAACTATTGTTACTTACACGCAACCAAATGAATATACTTCGTACAGGATAAAAATTATAATTCTCACAAACACAGAGTAGAACACTGATGTCACTAGCCACTTGGGAACTGTGCCCACAGTTGCTAATAATGTGTTCAATATACTTGCAATGTAATTGTGAAGAGACAAGAAAGACACCTAATAAAGAAAACACTCTGGTAGAGTATATGTGACTTTAAAAAGAAATAATTATATTAAATTTTACTTTCCTTTACCTATGCCTGAAAGAAACTAATAAAATTGCAAGAGGTCATTTAAATGCTACTCAATTGGTTTACACTTGACAGCAATGTCACAGTGTGAACATCAGTATGCCAATTCACAACATGACTACAAGTTTATGCACCCTCAGAAGTGACATCAGCAAGGTGTCACTGTAGTAGAAAATTGTGCTAAACAGATGATAAAAGAGTATTGTGTACTGAACCAACACTGGTTCACAAAATAATTCAACGAAAAACACTGAACTGTCAAACCACTAAAATAAATGAAATAGCCAATTCCATACTTTTGCAGAGGCTCCTGTGAGACCATAATTTTAGGCCAGAAATCTTGATAATTATGGACAAATCTCAATACTTGGCAAGTCTGCTTAACCACCGCTGGTTCCTTTTAAAGTGAGAAAAGGGGCCACGCCCAATAGCTGTGCAACAGCAGACTCGGATGAGTTTCTTTACCTCAGGTTCCCAAACCAGATAAGAAGTTCTTTACAGAGGATCTCGAAGATAAATTTTTGTTTGTCAGAGGCCAAAACTAGTAGAGGTCTCTTTTAGGATCCTAAGGTTATGTTTACTTCGAGCTACTTGAATTTTCTACACATTTCATTATTTGATATAGAATGTCATTAGGGAAAGTACACTGCCGGCCAGTTGATGCCAGTGATGGCACTGATTGGGAAGAAATTCTGATGAGGCAGAACACAAAAATTACACTTTTCAAATGTGATTAGGTAAATTATTAGGGTCCCAAAAAAGAGAAAACTGTTTTTTACATTGGGTTCATTATTCCATTTTATTTTTTATAAAAAGAAATTTGTAGAGCTGAATGTTACAGTGATGTCTAACAAAATAAAAAAGCTAGTTACTTGCAGCTTCTCTGATTCAACCTTGGGACTTTTGATATTATCTTCCACAGACAGTACTAAACAATTGTAGAACATTATAAAAGGTGTCAGATTTAAATGAATTTTATTCACAGTGTGTGCTGTTGAACTCCGTGACTGTTTCTTTACAGAGGGCAGAAAAATTTCTGCTACCTGTCACAATAAAAGAGTATTTAATCTGTCACACGACCCGTTTCTGGCATGTGCCCATCCTCAGATGTTTATACATTTATGTAAATGTTTATATTGCTGGATATCCATGTATAAATATAAAAAAAAAATATTTGCTGGCGACTACACAGCTACAAATGGGACAATTGTAAGTGACAATGCAGAATTTGTCAAAAATATATCTGTATCTACATACAAATGAAGTATCATTATTATAGTTACACTGTGGTGACAGTTTTGCCATTTAGTTGCACTTATTATCATTTTCATGTCCATATTTCAGTTCTATAAAATTTACCTGCGGATTTCACTATTACAACGTGCATTCCTGAAACACACGGTGATAACACACAAACGTGGGCTGTGGTCAAAGAACTTAAATGTAGCAGGTGTAAAGATGTCACTCATACAGAAACATTAAGTTCTGGTCAAAGAACTTAGCCACAGAAAGTGCAAGGATGTTGCATATATAGAAACTTGAAAAGCTATTATAGGCTACAAAGTTTTTTTTTTTTTACACACATTATGAAAATTTTTTTATCCACACTTTTGTCAGAGAACTTAGATCTAGGAAGTACAATGATATTACGTGCATGAAATTTTGAAAGCTGTAACAAATTATGAAAATGACAGTTACAGCTTGTGTTTACAATATGACTTTCACAAATTACAATAATGTCGCTTTAACTGTTGTATAACTGTTACATCGAATTTCCTTATAATATTACTTTGTTATTATATCAGTGAATAATTAGTATTTGTTTTTGAATATTTCATGAAATATGTGAAGATGATTTGTTCACAAGTTCCATTTGTTCGTTGAGAATAAGGTCCGGTGAGTTAAAGCAGTGGATATAAATTTCTAGTTCTTCAAGATTAATTTTCTTTCCTTTGACAGTGCGCAGTATTTGTTGGTTGTCTGTAATGACTGTGGCTAAGTGACCATGGTCTTTCAGATGCATTGCAAAGGTGGATTTATCAAAGTTATTTAGCCGGAAGGCATGCTGTGGCTAAGTGACCATGGTCTTTCAGATGCATTGCAAAGGAGGATTTATCAAAGTTATTTAGCCGGAAGGCACCCATATGCTCACAGTATCTTATAGTGAAACTTCTTCCAGTTTGGCCTACGTAGAACTGTGGGCAATTGTCACATAAAAGTTTGTAAATACCTGGTTTGTGGTGGCATTGGTTATTTGTCTTACTGTTGTGGATGATGTGCTGTTGTAGCTTGTTGTTAGTGCTGAAAGAAATTTGAATACCAGTTTTCCAAAAGAGGTTGGCAATTTGGTATGAAATTTTATCTATAAAGGTTATGTGGGCAAATGTGTTTTTTCCTTCTTGTGGATCTGAGGTGAGCATAGTTTCTTTTTGATTCTGTTGTTAAGTTTATCAATTACATCGGGGTTTTATCCATTTCTATGTGCAATTTCCCTAATAATGTTAATTTCTTTTTGTTCATCATGGGGACTGAGTGGGATTTTATGTATACGATTAAGTGTGGATCTGAAGAATGCCATTTTGTGTTGTACTGGATGACATGAGGAGTTGTTAATGACAACATCACTAAAGGTGGGTTTTCTGTAAATCTCGAAAGCATGTTTGTTGTTTACATTAGATTTGGGAAGGTCAAGAAAATTGATGCCTTTATCTACTTTTTGTTCTACAGTGAAGTAGTAGTTGTGCATGCTGCCAAGGCCTTTAGCTAGTTTCTCAATCCATTCAGTTGTACCATTGTACAAGATAATATTATCATTCACATACCTTTGGTAGTGTATTATTTTATTTTCAAGTGATCTGTCTGATCTGAAAATTTTGTTTTCTGACCATCGCAAGACCATCTTCTTGTTAATAACTTTTGTTATTAAACGTAAAATAATTGTGTGATAGGACTAGTTCTAGCAGGTCAATGAGTTCACACATCTCAGCCTTGGGTAGCTTTTTGTGTTTTGATAGGTTAGTTTTAATTATCTGAATAGTGTCATGTATAGGAATGTTTGTGTAAAGTTTTATTATGCCCACTGAGGCAAATTTGGCATCCTCTGGTGTTGGTAAGTCTTTGATATGCTCAATAAGTTCACAGCTATTCTTAACTGAGAAATTGCTTTCACAGGTATAAAAGTTACTAAGAGTGTCTTTAAGGTTCTAGCTAATAAAATATGCTGGACTGTTTCCTGAGTTGATCATGGGGCATATAGGACAACGTGTAAACACTGCATTTCATGAGTGCACGTTATAAAAGTGAAATATGCGGCTAAAATTTATAAAACCAAATTATGGACATGAAAATGATAAGTGTGCAACTAAGTGGAAAAACTGTCACCACAGCGTAACTATAATAATGATGCTTCATCTTTATGTAAGTACAGATATATTTTCGACAAATTCTGCATTGCCACTTACAATTGTCCCACTTGTATCTGTTTAGTCATCAGCAAATATATTGTTTTTTATTTATACAGTGATCTCCAGCAATATAAACATGTAAATGAATGTACAAACACCTGAGGATGGCCCCAAGCCCGAAACTGTCGTGTGACAAATAAATAACCTTTTTCTGTGACTGGTAGTAGAGTTTTTTCTACACCCTATACATCAGATTTAATTTGAGAACTAGTGGAATATTGGTCCATTTTCAATGTACCTCTATCTTACCATCTTTTTATTGCCTTAAATGCTCACACTGTGAAACCAAATACAGCTTTTTAGGTGGTTTATAATGTGGTCTTTCTAATGAAAACAATTAGTTTGCAGAAGACCTTTTTGTAAAAGTGAGTATTTACAAAAATCGTCAACTTTGCCCACAATTTGACAACTGTTGGGGAGCAATATGAGGATGAAAATATATATTCCAAGACCTTGTATTGCTAAGTTTATATGTGCTAAGTTTCAGGTGCATCTCACAATTACTTCTAGAGATATAGAAAGCTAAACTTCACATTTTTTCGGTTGACTTTGCTTCAAATTATCCATATCTAATTATGTCAGGAAATCTTTTATTATTCTTATTTCAGTTAAGAAAGTGCAAAAAGTTGTACAAAATGGTCTAGTTATGTTTCTTTTGAGAAAATATCGCCACAGATATTGTACGGTAGCATGGGTTATTGGTGAGAATGACATATGTTCCATTGAAGGCGCTCGTGTTGTTGAAAGATGACGATTCTTTTATAAATATTTTACGTAGTGTGAAAAATATACTGTGCGCACCCCGATCTGTGATCTATGCAGATGGTGCATATGTAGCAGCATAACAGCAGGAGCTAGGTGTGGCATGGTGAGCACAGTAGCACTTCATGCACAAGGACATTTGTGGATTGGTGACATCCCTTAGGGCTCTTATGAACATCTCAGAGAAATATGGAAATACTACAATGTAAATATTAGAAACAGATGAAGAACTGTAAATCTAAGATCTTACATTGAGTTCGGTAGTTAGATATACTGAATGACCTATTTGAAGCTATAAGTTATTGATAATTGGATCTGTCTTCACAATTACTATGCATAGTTAAAGCAACACAGAGATTATCGTTGAAGATGTGTTCATCATTCAGCAGCTGAAAACAGAGAGACACTCTCCTACAGCATCACTCCACCTGGGGACAGAATCAGGAAGAATAAATTCACACACAGCCATTTACAGAGTAGCTGGACCACGAGAGCAAAATAAAAAGGTGACTGTACTTGCAGAACAGTAAAAGGTAGCTTCGACCACATTACACTGACAGATCTGCCACGCAGTGTTCCCTTTTCATGGTGTTACAGTCAATTTGCCAAACACACACACACACACACACACACACACACACACAAGGGAACCACCACAATATTATGTCTCAAAGCTGCCAAAACTCATGGAAGCACTGCTGGTAGCTTCACTATGTGGTCAAACAAAAGACTACAACTACCTAAGTATTGAATGAATGATGTGAACCTTTATCAATGTTGGACCATATATGAATGTTCACAAAAAATTTCAGCAAAATCCCTTACAGTCATACAGGAACTTTATTCAAAATTAGACCACTTGGTGTGGAATGGCCCTCTTCTGAATGAATAAATGTCCAACTATTGTTCGATTGGAACTCAGGAGCACCAACTCGCCTATAGTGCACATCACATTGGCAGTTTTGAAGAATTCTGCACATCCTCATCCCATCCCAACGTCCAATGAGGTTTAGTCTTCCTTGGGATGCCTTGCCGTAAACAGGACTGGATGACAATAAATGCTCTCCACCAAAATGTGGTGTGACCATCCTTCAGAGGCAATGCAATTTTATTTACTGCAGTCTGTAGCAACACTCCACATGCCATACATGCAAGCCAACCCCCCCCCCCCCCCCCCCCATCTGATTAAATTGTTAGTTTTAGTTTCTTATTCCTGCTTTAACCACATAATCATGTTCTATTTAACAAACTAATGACTCGAGGATCAAAATTTCGCCAAATTAAAAAAAAAACAATGTATGAGGAACATTCTGTTTCCCTGAATTAAAATTGCACTCTAAACTATCTACAATGTCCAACAATGGATATATTTCCTGTAGGAAATCACATTTTGACAACAATTATCTCAGCACTAATATGCAGATTGTGCAAATTCATAGTTAAGTACACAATAAAAGAAATCACAAACAAATGCTTGATTTATTTTGAGCATGGCTATTACTAAAGACAGGAGGTCATAAGACATAACAGAAATCATAAAAATATTCACATGATCGGCTGGTACTGCTGTAGCTGCGATCTGACTCCCTTGTCTTCTCACGACACCTCTCTCGTTCAATCCATTCACGAGGTTTTTCCCATTGCGAAACTTCTGTCTTGCAATTGTAATAATATTTCTTCCCAGAAGAGCTGATGTGCTCTGACCAATCACCAACACGTGCAATTCTCTCTCTCTCTTCACGTTTATCCTGAAATAACAATTTCTTTTATATACTTCCTCTCTGTGAAAAGATTATTTTAAATACATCACAAAGAAAGAAATACCACTGTTCCAACTGAAGCTCTACTTTTTAATTCATTGTCTGGAGACAGGTTATCAGCAGAAGAGGATATTTTTATTAAAGAGTCATTACATGTTTTCATAACCCTAAATCCAGGTGTATATTTTATTATTTAATTCTTCAGGTTGATCATTCAATATGGCCAGCCAAAGTTCAATGACATTTTCCAAGAACGGCACAAACTTCATGTGATGGGAAATTTTGACTTTGTAGGACTCTACTAATTAATTCATACCTATGAACAAAGAAAGAACGTATCGCAGTAGTTAAAAAAGTAACTGGGGGAGGCTGAGTAGTATGGAGAATAGCTGAACTGAGCAGAAATGAAAACCGTACATTTTCAAGGTGTAAAACTTTTGGAAACACATCAGAAAATCCAACTGAATGTAATAATGAAGATATCTATGATAAGTACCAACTGCATTACAGGGATAATGGCATAGTATAGCGTGTTATGCAGTAGTGTGTGTCTTATGCAGTATTTCACAGTGTTGCATAAAAAACAAGCACACTAACTTATCTTGCATACTTCCACCCCCCCCCCCCCTCCAATGAAACTATCTTCTGGAGTAATGCAGCTATATGAAAGCTTTTTCTTTCCTTCCAGTAAAATTGAAAATGATTGTATTTTTACGAATATACTGCATCTTTACTTCCTTATGATACTAATGGAATGTTATGAATTAATTGTATTTTACACACAATATTCTTGTCTAAGGTTAACACTAGGGTTCTATATTGTGGTGTGAAGCACTTCAAAGCTGCTAGTGGGCAAATTATGAAAATGGATACTTAGCAAATCCAAAATAAAATTAAAAATGTATCAAGCACACTCTGAATAAAACTACCGAGATTCAGGAGTTGAAAATGTCTGTTAGGAGCAAAAAAATACTTTCAATGTGAACAGACACATTATTACAGAATGTAGATAATGGTTATGCTTTGACATTTAACAGTCTACATGTGTAAAAAAAATAGCAAACTAACAGAAGCAACTTGACATAATCAGGAAACCAGTAACTTCTTAATAAGGAAACCTTTTAAAAGAGTATAGTCTCTTTGCTAACAGAAGCAATTTTACTTGCAGCATTTCTATACACAAGTATACTAAAGCAGATTAATAGTTTGTTACTACGATCTACAGAAGAAAATTCTAATAATTCTTTTCAACAACAGTTATTCATTCCAAATCCGCGACTGTTCTTCAGTGGTATAAGTACTTCAGTACCATGTTTCTAGTGACTCAATATCAACACTATTTTAAGTTGATTAAAAGTCACTGGAGGCTGAGCATAAGCTCTGATAGGACGAGGAGGGAGGAAGGGCAGGAGGACCAAATGAGTTACACGATTTTCAAAGAAACTGTTGTGTCATTTGTCTTAATTTTGAAATGCAAATCAAGATAACCAGATGGGGATTTAACCTCCTGAAAATTATTCCACTACCACACTGGTAGCAAACTCTCATTACAAGGAATAGGTCCTTGACCTGAGATCTGACTCAGCAATACATGAAAATCTACAGAGTAAAAAACCAATTAATTGCATCAAGCACACTCATATTTATATTACAATGAAATACATCATCAGAAAAAATGAGAACCATCCAGGGCTTCAATACTAAGCAAAAAGGAAATGATCATATCTGATATAGTGGGGGCAATCAAGCACACGGAAAATGTAGAAGATAATCATTCAATTTAGTCCTTTCCATACATTTCAACAGGGCAGTTGCAACTGAGGAAGAACAATTTATAAATGTTGGAGGTGTAATAAAGGACTAATTGAGGGGGAGGACTGAATCCAAAAGGGACACAAAATAAGCATTTAAAAAAATAAACACCAATATAATTAGTAAAACAAAATGTATAGAGCAGACAAAATGCTACTCAAAGACAGACAGCAGAGTATTGTTTGTTGTGGTACATGACCACACTATTGGAAGAAATCATGAAATTTATCTCTAAGACCACAAATGCATACCATGACATTTTTAATCTGAAACATAAGTCATCCTATCTCCGGATGAATTCAATTTGCAAAACATCCATATGTAAGACGTAATTTCTGCAAATTATCTCTGTTGAGAAGCGGGCTTACCAGTGTCAGGACAGTGGTACAGACAATAGCCAAAGATTGTTACCACCATCAATGAAACCAGGATCCTTTTCAGTCAGCAGATACAGACACACGTATTTTGGCCAACAAACCAGACATAATAATTAGAGACCTGAAGAAGAAGATCTGAACATTAGTAGATGCTGCGAATACTGAAAGGCCAAAAATTAACCCAGTAACACACAGGAAAACTAGTCACGGAAGCAAGCAAAGCATGCTAACAGTACTTAAAATACGGTGAGTAAAAACTGGAATTATTCTTGTGATGGAACATTTTTATTAATGTCACAAATTGATGGGTCTGGTGTTAGGATAGAGATATCCCACAGATGTGAGAGGGAAAAAAGATTAACAAGTAATGTGTCCAAATACATCAAAATCTAAGTATTAATATCTTGTAGTCATCTTTTCATCTACATGAAGGCACCCATTTTAAGCTGTAATATTAGTGCCAAGTGGTGTTACTCCACAACTAAAGATGAGTTGATTGTCGAAGAGATTTGCTGACAACAGACAGACATTTTAAACTTACCAATTCTGCACTACATCTTCAATACTACAATGTTCGTAGCATTACATTTTGATTTCAATATTTTAAATATTTTTCAATATGAAACTAATACAATTCCAGTGTTAATAATATATACACAAGTTAGAATATTCAAATGTTAGACATCACAAAGTTGACCATCATGTGAGAACAAAATGGAGATAAATGATACGTCTCATGTGGGAAGAAATGAAAATGCTACAAAACGTCCTAACAAGACAAAAACAAATGGCTGTGAAGCCTATGTAAGCTAAACAATACAAGCGAAGTCCACTTGCATGTGAGGTGCAATTTGCGTAACATACTTGCAGTGAAGCCAGCCCTCAAATGCTGCTATTATGTCTCATTAGATTAGCAGACAAAATAATTTTCAAAATATTTAAACATTAAAGGCGTATAACATTCAACATTTGTCTTAATTTCACAACAAAGGTTATATGCATACATAAATATGATTGAAGTGATTCTTTGGTCCTTCAGGCACAATGTGAAAATACAAACGAACAGTATCTACGTTAAAGCTCTGTGATATTAGAGATTTTCAGAAAAAGACTTTCAACTGCAAGAGGAGACAGGTCTACGTGGTCATGTCAATAGGAGAATGATTATATTGAAACTTCGTGGCAGATTAAAACTGTGTGCCCGACCGAGACTCGAACTCGGGACCTTTGCCTTTCGCGGGCAAGTGCTCTACCAACTGAGCTACCGAAGCACGACTCACGCCCGGTACTCACAGCTTTACTTCTGCCAGTACCTCATCTCCTTCTGGAATGATTATATTATTTGCATTTTCCGAACTTTTCAAATGCTTCAGTTATTCTTTGCAACATTTTACAATCTTAAAAATAAAGTTTTTGTGAAACAAGTAAAAAGTTAATTATTTTTCAATTAGTTGTATATTTTTAGCTCTCTCTCTCTCTCTCTCTCTCTCTCTCTCTCTCTCTCTCTCTGTCTCTCTCTCTGTGTGCGTGTGTGTGTGTGTGTGTGTGTGTGTGTGTGCGCGCGCGCGCGCGTCCTCAATCAGTGGTTTAGTGGAATATTCGAAAAATATGATAAATGAAAAACAGGACATGTCCCAACCTCATGAATACAATGCTGAGCATTTAGTAAGCCATTTACATTCTAGTCCGAAGTGTGTGCATAAGACCAAGAACAGACTGAACACCAAAAGGGATACTTGTCAGTGTTAGTCTTACTCAACAAAGAAATTATGTAGTATGCACCATTTGTTTATATTAATTACAAATTACTTCCATGCCTCAAATCTTGATAATTACCTGCCGAGTGTAGAAGTTTCAACATTATAAAGAAGTGACAAGCATTATCTTTAAGTGAAACTGCCTTTAACACACAAAGGGCCAACTGTATAAACATTGCTGCCTGGTGGTCAATTCTGACGTTACGTCAGAAACTGACCTCTGTTTATAACTCCACTGCATGGCATAGCACTGAACTTGGATCCACTAACAGCAGAATTTGGCTCTCGTCACAATTATCACATTTTGAACGCAGAATTAATCATATATCCTAAACACATAGTATTTATTCTCAAAGTAAGGTAAGTAAACCAAAAAATAACCAATCTTTGAACTTCTCCCAACTCAAATGAAAATTTCAACAACTGTATATGAAAAGAAATACCAAAAACTGTTCCAGTAGGACTAAATACTTTGAAAATAGGTGTGCTACAGGCTGTTCTACATTTCAATGATGGTGCAGTGTCAAGGCTTAATGTTATGGAACTTATGGGAGTGCCTCATGGACTAAATATGCATAGAACTACTAGCTATTGTCCGAAGGAGACTTTTCGAAGCAGAAAAATCAGTGTTGGAAGCCACCAAAGAAGCAAGAATAAGAAGTGTGAAAAAGAGACTGGAGGAAGAACAACACAAGAAACAAGATGAATATGGACTTAGTATGTATTAGTGCCATCCAAGTTTAATATAAAAAGCAAGTTTTAACTTTAACTTGAATTTCCAAAAGTTAAATTATTTTACATTCTGGTACACTTTGGCTAAAAACTATTAAAGATAGGGTGCTGGAATTCTGTATACTGTCTTAAAACATGCTTAACTAACAAGCAGACTACTTTTGTGACTTAACTTCGAAAGCAAAATACTTTTTTGAAGAAAAACCACGAATTCATTTCCAAAATTTTTGATAGTCATACTTAGAACTTTTGTACGAAAGTTTAAATCAGCACCTTCTTTTCAATAGTCTGCTTTAAAGATAATAGTGTAAAGAACTTACAGGAAAAAATAAACCTACTTTTTTGTATTTTGAGTAATATGTGCTATGATTTACATAAATAATTAGCATGGTTTATTCACTTGCAACAAAAAAATACAATCAAAAGAAGTGTGAGCAAAATGAGTGATTCAGACAAAAAATGTTCCAACAGATGTCTTAAAAGATGGTAAGCATTATATGGGCTTACAAATCTTATTGTTTGAGTTACACTGTTTAGAAAACTGACAATTTTTTCACGGTTTCCCCTGGTATTCACAGACCAGCCCACTTAACCTAACCTTATAGATCATAGGGACGGGGGCGAGGGGGGGGGGGGGGGGGGGGGGCAATGAAGAGGAAGTAATTTTAAGCTTCAGTGGTGTGGAAGTGGCATAGTTACATACTGAAGTGTTAATAAAAACTTCTTTGTTATTTCAATTTGTATTTGTGCAAAACAACTTTTTGTAATGTCTACACTGTAAACTGAATTACATTTGAACCTGACTTTGATCTGTGAATTTTCGTCAGTCAAAGCTGATCCTGCTTCACCCCAATATAACCCGCAATTAATGTTTATACAACACAGATTTCTGAGTTAAGCTTCATCTGAGGTCATTTTCTGGATTAATTTCAGGTCAAATGCTTTCTACAACTAGCCCAAGATATTATAGAATGTAACAATTTTCACACAGAAATTGTAACTGACCGAAACAGTAAGGACACTGATCTGCAGAATAAATTCAAAGCGAGACAGAAATTGTTAGGAGGGGCGGGGGTGGTGGGGCTTGAGCAGAATCTGCGCAAAACACAGTAAGAATATACGACAAGGCAGGAGATGGCTGTGTCAGCACTGAAGAGTATGCCACTGTCAGTATGCAAAAATAAATGTACAGAAAAAATCTCAACTGAAGTTCGCAAGAAAATACTTTTTCATAAATGGTAGATTACTACAACAGTGAGTAGGTTGTATTTTTGATTTGCTAAGAGTAAATGGAAACTGAACAGATCAGAATAAGAAATAAGATTGAAAACAGTCTACAGGGTGGTCAGAAACAGTCTGAAAAGCTTGTAAGGGTGCTGCAGTGTAAGATGTGCTGAGAAGTAACAGTTACGAAAAAAGGTCAAAACGTTGTGCCGTTTCCAATTTAATTAGCACTGAAGTTATCGAATCAGGCCATTATGTGTGTGGATTCAAGTGGCATATATATATATATATATATATATATATATATAGAGAGAGAGAGAGAGAGAGAGAGAGAGAGAGAGAGAGAGAGAGAGAGCCAAACATATTCTTCATTTGGTTTCCTAAAACTGAACAAGAGAGCAATACAAGAAATGGACATCAGAGAGAGGTAGGGATCGAACGCAGACTAAAGACTGTGCAGTCTCGTATGCTAATATCTTCCCAATAAGAACACTGACACTAATTCTATTCAGAAGGACACTTGAATTTGCATGCAGAACTGTTTGATTGGCCAAGTTTGATGCTAATTAACTCTAAAATGGTGCATCACATTGGATCTTTTTCTTAACAATTATTTCCTAGCACAACCTACCCTTCAGCATCTTTACAAGTTTTTCACACTGTTTCTGACCATCCTCTATTTAGGCAAGTTGACAGCAAATACCACAATCAGTACATACTGAAAATTAACACTTCCAAGTCGTACTTTTTGAAGATATCTGCTAACAGTGGGAAGATCTGTGCATCATGATGATTTTGTATGTGGGGCACTCAACACTATTGTCATCAGCACACTAACAAAAAGTCAGCATGCCATTCATGTGGGGGGACGAAGGCTATTCCCAGATGCAGAGTATGTTGTAATGCATTAAAGTCCACCTCCCTCCCCAGCACTTTAGGGATGAGGTCCAGCAGTTCACAAAATTTCAGGACCCAAGCAACATTGGTGTGTGTGTGTGTGTGTGTGTGTGTGTGTGTGTGTGTGTGTGTGTGTGTGCGCGCGTCGGCGAGGATGGTGGACATATCTCCAACCAAATCAAGGGCTACAGTGATGTCAGTATTACGACACACACATCTAAAACATAATGAATCGAAAGTGGCACACACAACCTTAGTGGTGGATCCTCCTGCTAGAGGAGGAAACCATGAGTTCAGGGCTATGTCCTACATGCAGTGGGGGTGGCAAACCTGCCAATGGTAAGGCCAGCATGAAGTCCACCATATCTGTGTGATTTAAGTGACAGCAATTCATTTTCCCACCGATGCGATTCGTCTCTCAGATAATGAGAGGATGGTGTGCAAGGGGATGGCACATCAATGAACACCCCATCCACACGTGAACCATGAGCTGAATCAACTTATCTACCATGTACACTTGGTGGACCAGTTGTAGTGCACTAATGAGTCAGAACAGATAAGAAACCTTGCACTGTGATGCCTGCCAATCCACTCCTGTGCAGTCATTAATGCCATACAACTCCACGTCGTAATTTGTAAACTGTTCTGGAGGGCACACTTTGAAAATCTTATCCGAGGAAACAGCTGAACAACTGAGGGTATTCTCTTGTTCCATCCATATAAACAACGATGAAACTGTGGTACACACACAAAACTAATGAAAACAGAGTTGTAAAAATGTAATCTGGCTTACAAGTTTTCTTATACTGCTTCAAACTTCAAATCACATTGGGCCTCTGATGATGCCAAGAGAGCAATTCATTCCATGCCTGGTTATTTATTTTGAGGCCTGATATATCCAGATGCTTGAGACAATCAGCAGCATGTATCCCAAATGTCTTGGTAGCAAGGGGCCAATTCCTGAACAGTTGCTCAAAGTTAGAGTGGATTGCTACACTAAATGCAATGATTGGGGCAACACTGAGATTTTAAGGTCCTGCCGAGCCAGTAGGCGGCACTGATAATCCAGAGAGGTGGTTCACGAACTTCTGCACACATACTAAACTGGGTTGGTCTGATATGATCCAGTCAATACCTAAATGCTCTCATGGTGGACAGCATCTAACATCCTGGGATAGGAAATACAAACTTATCCATAAAACACGTCTCCATAATCTAACTGTGATGCCCTGTACAACTGCAACAGGCAGGACCTGTCAGTCCTCCTATTGCTTTCCAGTGAGGTATTTCAAAATATTCACTGATTTGAAACACTTTTTTTCCAGGACTTTCAGATGCAGTTGCCGGGTTAATTTCAAGTCAAACAGCAGGCCTAAAAAACACACAGTGTCCTTAAAATGTAGAATATTGCTCCCCATTTTGAACTCCGATGGGTTAAAACTTCAACTAGCAAAGATAGAACTGACACACACAGTCTTTGTTGGTGAGACCTTAAAAAGAGTATTATTGGTCCTAGCTTCCGGCGTCCTGATGGTCAGCTGTAGTTGCCTTGTCATTTTTGTAAGATTGGAGGAAGAGATGAAGATTGGGAACTCATTCACAAACAAAGAGCATTTAACAGATCACAATACAGGTCAAAAAACATACCAACCAAACCGTTTCACTGTAAAAAGGAATCGCATATAGCCATCTCTAGTAAAATTAAGTTGTAAGGACAGAATGGTAGCACCTAAAACCACATCGAGAGAGGCACGGGTGACCTCGGGATTCAAGGAGACAGACAAGGTGGCAGTTAACCATGTGCTTGAGAGTGTTTCTCACACATCTGGTATGGACTACAACACTCCGGTAACTTTTAGGGTCAGTATGATCCTTGCCTGGTTTCCCTTATGGAATTAGTTTTGCGTCCTTCCAAATCATGGGTACAGTCCATGAAACCACAGCCGACTGAAACATGATAGGGGCTCACCTTTGGCTCAAGGGCAAGACGAGTGAGCATGGCATAATGAGTCTAATCTGCTCCTGGAGCAGTGTGTCTGACCATGGACAGAGCTGTTTCCAATTACCACATGGAGAACAGAAGACTAGAAGTATTCATTACATGAGAAGCAGCATCTCTGTCTCCACAGTCCTATAAAAGAGCTGGAATCCAGAAGCTTGTCTGGGTGACACAGTGACAGTAAAAATGTGTTCAGCTAAAATTTGAGCCACATCTTTAGACACATACACCAAGAGCCCATTTCTCAACACAGCCATAAGGGGAGGTGTACTGCCCTTGCCTAAAATCTGGCTGAGTCGCAAACTAGCACAGTGGAACACAACCAATTAATGGAAGTCATGAATTTCCTTCAGAAGTTCCTTTTCTATCACTCACCTGGCTTGTACTCTTGGCGATCTCAAGGCACAGAGGTTTTTTGTTCTCAGTTTTTGAACTTCCTCAAAGCTGTGTACCTGGCACTGCAGAGTTACATACGTCACTCCACCTAGGGACAGGCCGTCATCTAAGGTGGTTGCTAGACTCAGAAATGGAATCTACAGTGGCTCATTGACTCTCAAAGATGATATGGTCCACCATCTCCTGGGCACAATGCTATTGTTCGAAGATGGCTTGTTGATTCTATCTTAACCAACTTGCCCTTTGAACCAGCTGTCTTCGTGGTCTCCTGTCAGCAAGTCAGCAGACGAATCCACACTGGAAAGCAGTCACTGAAATGCAAATCTGTGGCCACTTCCCACTAACTCTGTAATAACTGGGGAGCAAAAACAAAAGTCAATAGCTGGAGATGACCCAATAGCTGTGGAAAACCATGTTATTTGACCAGAGTTCAAAAGGCTGATGTTCTCTGAATGAATGAGGCACTTGATAATTAAATCCCTGGAACAAGTAGTAGCTGAGTCCCACAGCACATTGTGTGCACTTAAGTCTCTCCCCCCCCCCCCCCCCCCCAACCAAGGACGAATGGGTGGGGAAGTGCCCAGGAGATTTCTTCAAGAAAGATAACATTGATTTTAACTGGTATGAGAATCTGCACTGCAACTGTTTTTATGGCTGTGATAAAGTCTGGCAATTGTCACTGATGAAAACAGCCATTCCAACCCTAGCTGTCTCCGGCAACAAGCAATTCAGGCGTGTTAGTGACATTAAAGTGAGTTTCCCGAAAGCAGATGCAGAGCAGTCTTCTCTGAGCCAGGAGCTTCAGCTCTTCCAAATGTGATTGGCATCCGTTTAAGTTCTGCTGCAGCAATGGGAGACACTGATTAGTGAAGGTTATCCTTGTCATCACACTTTGGCGGTGGTGATTTACCTGAGAGGTCGCAGTTCCCAGCTGTTTGGTTTCTCCACAACACTACCAATAACCTCTAAAGTAAAAACACCATATGAAAGGCAGAGTGCTCACAGGTCTGATGATTTTTATGCCGCTTTCTACAATTCTGAACAACTTTTCCTTACTTTTGTGAGGAGCTGCTTGCAAGGGTGGTGAGGCTGGCTTAGTGGGCTTCTGACTGGGTGCAATGGTATGTCACTGAGATACCAAGTCTGTCTTTGACGGCTTCCAAATGATTCTGGGTTCAAGTGCAGTTTTCCCCCCACAGTTACACTAACGAGCGCACATAGTCTTACTTGAATCTGTGGTCTGGCTCTGTGAAGAGGCATCGCATTTGGTGACTGACTTCTTAAAGTCCAATGCAAAAGAAGTAGCAAACACCAGAAGTTGCATAGCTTTGAAAGCTGCTTTAGGTTCACCACAGGGTGTGTGTGTCTCCTTTCAACATTTATGCATTTTGGAGGAAGTGTACCAGAATCGCCAGATTTGTGAGTTGAGCCTCAGCAATTGCCTCACGTAGCCCTCCCATTACATGCCCTAGTGGTATGACCAAATCTTTGACATTTGAAGCATCACTTTGGGTCAGTAACAAATGGTCAAACCTTCAGACAGATACAGCCTACAAGAACATGTTCAGGTAACTCCAGTGTGTTGAACATGAGAATAAATGTTGCAGTTTTCTCTAATGTGCCAGCGAATCTCCTCATACAGTTCTGCGCTTCCATGACATCCATATTTTTCCTTTCTTCACGTAACTCTACAGGGTTCGCCTCCATTATATTGGAGCAGGTAACCATGCTCTTACACAAGCTAAGAGTGTTACACAACTCAGCCACAACAGGGTAGTCACAAAATTCTTGCATTTCAGAAGCTTAGATACTTGGTTTGGCATAACAGTTTCAAGTACAAGTGTTCCATTACAAATTCATTTAACATTTTTTAAGGACCCAGCAATAACTTCCAACCCCTTGTAAATATAAAAAGAAGAGATCTTTGCAATGATTACCTCTTGCACTGATTACCAACTTGCAAGTTGCATTTGCACGTGTATGTGTGTGTTTGCCATCTAATTCTCATGAAGGCCTTGCTGGCCGAAAGCTATTATTTGTGACAGTCTCTTTGTTGCGCCTATCTGCAACTCAGCGTCTCTACTGTATGGTGAGTGGCAACTTTCCTTTTTAGGCAATTTTTGCATCTTGCGGCTCTTCCAAGATAACAAATATTTCGAGAACACCGTTCATTGTCATACACACAAGCAACATACTGGCCAGGTATCAGGTTTTATTGTTTACCCAAACAAGGATTATCTGGTTCAATATCTTGTCCAACTTTGGCCACAAACTAAATGGAGAAATTCTAAACAGTCTTTTGAAACTCTAATCTTTATACATATCATGAGGAACAAATTTGTTCTTATGTTCAGACAAGATTCCAAGTCTTTTTGAATCCTTTCTTCTGGGTCAGTCTTCAGATTCAATCAATTTTTTTTTTTTTAGTGAATAAATGGTTTTTATATGTTTTGATCACAGAGATGGAACAAATCTCCTGTAAAAAATTGATGTATCACTGTGTGTGTGTGTGTGTGTGTGTGTGTGTGTGTGTGTGTGTGTGTGTGTGTGTGTGGTAGTGTGACTAGTAAAGGTATCCTACCAACAACACAGGACAATTTACCGTGGTGGGAGAAAGGGGGAGGGGGGGGGGGGGAGCAGTAAATCCAAAATCCTGTTTGTGATGGCACAAATGTGCAACTTTTTTGTGAATACATGCACTGTAAGAGTGTCATTTTGTGAACTATCAATGATACACTAATGCAATTAACTTAACTGCCGTGAAAATCAACAAGAAATTCGCATAATGTTGCCTGACTATTCTCCCAATGCAAATCCTGCAGAGCATTCCAAACCACAAGAGCAATACTCTGCAAAGTACACAAACACAACAATTTCACCAGCTTTCAAGTTTTCTCTGACAATTTTAAACACTGTGCCTTGTACTTCGATACAAAGTAATGGACTGAAAGCTCAAAAATTTTTGATGCCAAGTGTTTTAGACAAGCTTTAACCAGCATTTGTTGAGTATGCAGTGTAGTTTAATACATTTGCACTCACGGTTTAAATGCTATCATTTCCTCAATGACAACACCACTGTACACATCTGACAATTTATCCAGGAGATTTGACACATCTGTGAAACTTAAGCATACAAAGCTTTAAACGTCACAAATTATTCTGCTCATCAAAATACATTTTGTAGGTATCAGTAATACTTTTGGACAGATCAAGTTCTACATTTTGATAAGCAAAGTAGACACCGAGTGAAAGCCCGGTGAGCCAACTACATAGTATTCTGACCAAAGGGCAGAGAATTTTGAAGCCCATACATCTTGGCCATGCATACTGACAATACACAACTTGCTTTTCGCACAAATTACTGAAAAAGCATTTTTGTTTGGCACTACACAGGTTACAAAAATCATGAGACAGCAATATGCATATACACAGACAGCAGCAGTATCACATTCCCACAGCATATAAGGGCAGCAGATTGGTGGAGCTGTCATTTCTACTCTGATGATTGATGTTAAAAGGTTTCCGACATGATTATGGCTGTACCACACAACTTAACAGACTTTGAACACAGAATGGTAGTTGGAGCTAGATGTATGGGATATTTCATTACAGAAATCATTAGAGAACCCAATATTCCAAGATTCACAGTGTCACTCTCATGTGACTGGGCTACAATTGTTCGCGATTGATATTAAGAACATTCTGGATAATTCGAGCGAGTGATTTGGCCTCCCAGACCACCCAACATGAATCCCATTGAATATTTATGGGCCATAATCTATAGGTCAGTTTGCGCATGAAATCCTGCACTGCTAATACTTTTGCAATTATGGACCACTATAGAGGTAGCCATGGCTCAATACTTCTGCCGTGGACTTCCAACAACTTGTCGAGACCATGCTAGATCGAGTTGCTGCACATCATCAGGTGGAAAGCGGTCAAACACGATATTTGGAGCTATCCCATGACTTGTCAGCTCAGTGCATTTTCACCATCCATTTGAACTGCAACAGTACCCTTTTCACCAAGGCACAATAAGCTACATTTGTCTTCATCTAAGAAAGCTAAAACCCTATTTTGTGTCACCATAAAGAACATTTCCCTTCTTCCCGGTGCTGCTAAGACACTCACCCTGCCATTTCCACTTTCTGAGATATCGCAAAGCTCGAGAGATGGCAACCAACTCTGCATTGCATACACTGCAGGCACTTGGCTGGCAGTGCTTCTAGTGTCCCCTTGCATATGCAAAAGCATAACTGACCCTGTTGTTTACTTTCAATCAATATGTGTAGATGCATATCGAATTGGAATAATCTTGGGAGGATTGAAACAAGCGGGTGTCAGGGAAGGGTAGGGTAGGGTCAGCATCCTTCTAGGAACCACAGAACATGCCCAGCCCGGACAAGGTACAGCCCACAGGGGATATTGAAAGGAAACTCTAAGAACACAGACTAACGGAAGCTGTTGGGAGTTCTTCAGTAGAATATAGAGTCGGATCCCAATTTTGGGCAATGCACAAACAGTCTAAATTGCTGGTAGTGGAACAGAGTTGAGTGACACAAGTGCATAGGCATCTGTCACATTGTGACTGCATAATTTGCCAGAAGTAGCTTAGTTTCATTGTGTAAGGAATGTGTGTGCCATGTCCAGCTTAAATGAGAGATGGTCAGCTAGGGCTGATTCCTAAAACTGGTCCACTTTATGTGGAATGGAGCTAAGAATCAGCCATTCCTACCAACAATTGTACAAAGGAACAAGTAATAGCAAACAAATTGGAGGTCACTTTTTGAAAGAAGGAGTGTAAACTGACTTGGGATCACTGTTGCTCGAAATGAACTATGAAGTGAGGAAAATCATACACTAGCGAAATTTATTTAAAAGTAATATACAAGTGTTCTCATTTTCCCCTAAAAACTGTTCCAATGTATAAATTATATTTACCCCTCACTACACCACAGTATTCCAAATGCAAAGTCTTAGTCTATACATGAAATGAGAGGCAAATCTGCAATTGGAATCCGTCTATGATTACCGTATTTACTCAAATCTAAGCCGCACTTTTTTTCCGGTTTTTGTAATCCAAAAAAACGTGTGCAGCTTAGAATTGAGTGCAAAGTAAGTGGAAAAATGTTGGTAGGTGCCGCCACAACTAGCTTCTGCCGTCTAATATATGTAACACTACACAGGCATGCTTTGCACGCAGCAAGATAAATACTAGCGCCAAAACCTATGCGCCAAAACCTATACGTCAGCAAATAAATTAAAAGAAAAGGTAAAAGACTGTAAACATTATGCCGTGTATTCTTTTGTGTTTGCTGCTATCTCATTAAAATTCTGTCTGCCTAATAAACTACGAAACTAGAGTGAGACAACAGCAAATGTGGAAGAATATACATATAAGTCATGTTTATATTCATATTATTCTTATGCCGAATAGTGATACAGTCAGAAATGAAGCACGAATCTAAGATGAGTCTAGTTTATGTGCAGAATGTAAGGTACTCAAGAGGCGTCCGCAAAGATTTTCAAAAGGAGGAAGATTTTCAAACGGAGAAAAATTTTCACTAAACTCTCGTTCGGAATAAATTCTATCATACGCAGTCTATTATTTGGTTCTTGTTGATCATTATCAAAGCTGCATAAGTAACAACAAATAGCAGTCACTTCCCGTTGTTTCGGTTATGAGACAATTCCTCTTTTTTTTATTGTAAGCTGTGGTAGCGCGCACAAAAGCAAGCCATGCCGCGAGCAGCGACACTCATTATCAGAATGCGACAAACAATGCACGACAGTACAATAATGCGTTTTCAGCTTAGAGTGACATAAACACCTACAACAAAGAGAACGGCACTTATCAGATCAAAGCAAAATAAGCAATTGATTCAAACCAGATGAAGCACTTGAAAAAGGAAGGGTACCCGTATAAATACGGACGGAGCAACTGACATACCAATGGCTACTTGGTAAAGATTAACTGTTAAGCTTACGACTCAAACCACACTACTGCAGCTGTATCTTCAACCTCAATTGTGTCTCATGTTACAATGGACCAACTTTGTTTCTATTTGGAGGGGCGGTTTAAAACTTTTCTCTCCCCTTGAATTTTGAGTCTCAAATTTCAGGTGCGGCTTAGATTAGAGTAAATACGGTAACCAGAACAATTCCACAAAAATTTTGTGTTTCAAATTTTTGGTAATTTGACCTAAGTTTGTTATGCTCACAAGCAAACTGATCAAATGGTTTTAATGTTTAAACAGTCTTTCAGTAAACAGCATGTTTGAAGACCAGATCATTTCTTCCTATAATATTATTTCTGTCAGGAGTCATTAAGACATTTACAAGATAATTTTGAGACTGGCACTCCAATGCACCACTCAATTATTAGTTTTCAGTACATCAGAATTGCAGACTGACATTTATTTCCTACTCCTAATTTCCGTGAAAAATGTCAGGTGACAGACCATTTTTTGCGTCTTTTTTTCCAAATGAAGGGAAGATTATTACATATAAACTGTAATTTCACTGTACATGCTTCATGAAATAATCATAAAAGAGAAAATGCAGGTTCTCAAAGTTAGATATATGCAGAATTTGTTCAGTAAAAGACAACTGTCAGTGAATTTTAGTACCAGCAGTGACATCCAATGTCACTACATAGAGAGAGAGAGAGAGAGAGAGAGAGAGAGAGAGAGAGAGAGAGAGAGATCTTTTATGACCTATTCTGTACAAGGAAATCAAAGTATCCATTCTGATCAGTGATCTGATTACCACTCCCTTGCCTGTCACAAATATCTTCTCAGAACAGGTTACAATTACTAAATTGCAACTCTTCAACAATCACCTGACCCTAATGAAGAATTTTCAGTGGTGTTGGGTGCTGTCAATGTTTTACTGTCTTCAGATATTTCTAGCAATATGCCACCTGCAGCAAATCTGTGCAAAATATTTTCGGAGTCACAAAAGGTGTTTCAGACGATGCTTACTACTTGTTTGTTCTTACTACTTGTTTGTTGACATTTTAAAATGTCTTCACTACCCACACTTCTCTGATGTAGGCATCATGCTTATTACAAATTATCCTGTTTTCCCAACAATCTGGTATTTATCCAATATAAAATGTTCAAAAAATTCTGTCAAACTGATGAATAGGCAATTTTTTTCTTTTTTCATTTGAAACATGTAAAGGCTATTGAAGTTGAAGTGTAAGGTTACCTCAATAGGGACAGAAAAATATTGCACGAACAATAACGTGAAACAATGTGAAATGGGCTATTTTTTCAATATCACAAAATTTGTAATTTAGCTGTAAAAAGCAGGTTGAGGTTCGCGTATAATCAAACTGGGAGTCATTTCCCATATAACGACACTGAACTTGGCCAAAAAACAAAACGACACAGAGCATAGCCAAAACCAAAACGACACAGAGCGTGGCGAGCAATGCAGAAAACGACACTGTAGTGCAATAACTGAAGAGTAACTGGATTACCACAACTCTGGGCACTTTCAAAATAGTTATTTTGCCCAGTGTTACACTGTACAGTCACAGTCAGGGCCAGCTTGAAAACATTTCTCCACACAAGCATCTTAAAATTTGGTGCCCCCGCCCTTCCTCCCTTTTCACTCTTATATTTTCACCCATGTCAGTTTCTGCTAATTATCTTACACTTGAGTGCCCCTCTCAGCTTGGTGTCCCAAACAATGACTTGTCACCAGCCCTGGTCAAAGTACAGCTAACTTTTTTAAAAAAATTACATTTACACTGTCAAAAAGAAAAAATAAAGGAAATTCAATGAAGTGTGTTTCCACAAAAACTGTAATGTATAGCATTAACTTAAGCATGTTACATGCAATATATGTATCATGTTATTCCCACAGAGTTAGAAATAAAAACCAAACTACTCTATTGGTGTCACATTCAACGGAATTGTTGGCTACTGAAATAATAATTACACTGAATCTACATTACGATACCTGTGTAAAGGGTCAAAGTAAGTAGAATTTTAATGGCTAATTATATGACATCTGACTGAATGTAAAATCAAATTTACACAATAAGGAAAAATGCAAGTTTCTCAACCTTTACTCATTGTAACAAGGTGTGTTCATTTCTGTGCAAGGCTATTTTTTTCCTATTAGAGACCTTGAAAAATTAGTGATGAATCAAAAGCAAGCAACCACAGAGAAAATAGTGGCATTTTACCATGAAATTAAAAGCAACGTGCGAAAAACTACAATAATCAAAAACAAGAATTGGGGCAATTCAGTGGTTCTTCAGAATGTTACGAACAGTCAACAAATTGAATAAAAAGAGCTGTACATGAATAAACATTTTTGGAATTCGAGCTTTAACACTCTACAGTAAGATTTTAAAGTACAACAGAAGACTGATAATAACTGCCGTTATAACTGCATCAGAAGAAATGATGCTAACCGTCCATGGTATTAATTAAAAAGATGTGTATCCCTCAAGTCATAAACCTCCACGACACCTTTATGCAGACAAGAGGAACACGTATTTTAGCATGCCCTACATTTACAACATAACTAAATTCACATGCCATAGGTTTACAAACCTAGGAGGACACGGCATGCCTGAAATTAATGTACTGATGCATTCAGCTGCCGTGTCACTCACCTGACAGGAATTATGAGGAAGTTTGCGCTGTGATGAATCTCGTGAGGTTGAATTCTGTGTTGCTAGTTTAATCGGATGTAGTATAATTTTCTGAAAATTTTTTAAAAATACACTGCTTAAATTTGAGATAACATGTTCTACTATAAGAAATCCCAGTCTAATGAGAAACTGAATCAACTAATTTCAAGGGAATTTGAGCAGCAATGCACCTAACATACCTAACATGTAAGGTGGTGGTGGCTTAATCATGACAAATGAAGTCCATTGACTAAGAAGGTAATAATATGAGTCATTATTAAAAGGTAAACAATGAATCTGTATGACACAGAGCTTTAACTGCTGTTTTATTATTGAAACAATCTAATTACTCCCCTTAATTCTGGAGTTACATTCCACATTATGGAACAACAGAGACTATACTTAATATTTTAATAAAGAGCAGTCTAGACAGCAATACATTTTTTTTCTTTTTATTCTGGTTACATGTTTTGGACTGCATGGCCATTCTCAGACCAAGGCTCCTGATGTCACAAGTAGCCAGTACTGACTGGTACCTGTCATTAACTGTTTCACTAGTCAGTACTACACATCTCTGTGCTCCAGCTCCTCATGTGACCTGGAGCCTTGGTATGAGGATGGTCTTTTACACCAAAACCAGTGACCAGAACTAAAAATAAAAAATGCATTGCAATCTGGAATGTTTTTTATTAAAATAAACAGTAATTATAACCACTTGCTGCCAATGCCATGTATACTTTTTAATATACCAATTAAAATGTATTCCAATTTATTTGACAAGAGCATTATGTTTAATGTGTGACTCAAGTGTTACAGAAGGCAGTAGTTCCTGTAAAATACACTTACTGAACTAAAATTACACAACTGTATGAAATATGGAACATCCCTGCAACATGTCAAGGGTTTCCGTGCTGTTAATCATTTCAATTTGACATTACTGAAAAGTTCAGGACTCGCCTATATACTTAGTAAACTACTGGTTGCAACCAAACTATTTATTCGATATTGCAGTGTCTGTATTGATCAAAATCACGATGCAAAGTTCCTTCGGGCATGCATGCATGACACATTAAAGTTTGGGTTTGGCCGTGAGTCGTGCTTGGATAGCCTAATTGTAAGGCAACTGCTCATGATAAGAGGAAAATGTGGTTGTGAATACCGGTCTGACAAATTTTCATTGTCATCATTCCATTATACAGCTAACTGCAGTCCACGTTCACAACTGCATATACATTTCATGGAAACTATTTGTGAAATCAATATTCTGACACTAAAAATTCAATACATCTACATTTACACTGTACTAGAATATATATACATGGTGTTACAAAAAGGTACGGCCAAACTTTCAGGAACATTCCTCACACACAAAGAAAGAAAATATGTTATGTGGACATGTATCCGGAAATGCTTACTTTCCATGTTAGATCTCATTTTATTACTTCTCTTCAAATCACATTAATCATGGAACTTTGTTACATGAAATGTTCAAAATGTCCTCCGTTAGCGAGGATACATGCATCCACCCTCTGTCGCATGGAATCCCTGATGCGCTGATGCAGCCCTGGAGAATGGCGTATTGTATCACAGCCATCCACAATACAAGCACGAAGAGTCTCTACATTTGGTACCGGGGTTATGTATACAAGAGCTTTCAAATGCCCCCATAAATGAAAGTCAAGAGGGTTGAGGTCAGGAGAGTGTGGAGGCCATGGAATTGGTCCGCCTCTACCCATCCATCGGTCACCGAATCTGTTGTTGAGAAGCCTACGAACACTTAGACTGAAATGTGCAGGAGCTCCAACGTGCATGAACCACATGTAGAACTTACTACATGACCTTCAATAACATCCTCTATGAATTTTGCTTTGGTCATTAAAAAAATACCATCATTGGTACTTCCTTAATGTTGTTACTTTACTTTAACTTTTTGTAAAAAGGATGTTACCTCATTCATTTGAATACTGGGCGAAGCGTCACTATTATACCGATGTTTAGTTTATGTGAACACACCATCATCTGACAATGTCATTCTATAGACGCACAATTGAATCGTCCTTAAACCTAAACTATAGATGGCAAGCTGCACAAGTGACAGCACTCAACAAATATTCCAATTTATACACAGTAACAACCAAACATGACAAATGAGACTCAGTAAAGGAATATTTCAGTGAGGATGGTGCACTACAAACACTTCCCACGAATAGCTAACTAAGAAAAGAATTTTGCTCATGTAAAAGGAAGCTTCACAGAATGTGGGTTTCACTGGGTAATTCATTTTGGCAACGGGTTGCGGACTTACCAAGAAAGTTTTCTCCGAAAAGCACACACACAATTGGCATCACCCAAGGGAGAGATTCGTTGTGATAACAAACATCAGTGTTTGCAGCCCCGTTCACCAGGTACCGGAAACTGCCACTGGAAATTTCAGTGTGCTGGTGGCAAACAGCACAAAATTACTGAATACCATCACAGACAGAAGAAGGGAACAGTAACCCATCACTGGCAATGTCAGAGTATGACGAAAGATAGGGTCAGTATGTTACCATATGAAATGCCATCTTTGTGTGTTACAAGAAGAAATCTTAACTGAAATATTGCCTTGTGTGTGTGTGTGTGAGAGAGAGAGAGAGAGAGAGAGAGAGAGAGAGAGAGAGAGAGAGAGAGAGACACATCTGTCTCTCTAACTGCCACTGTCTCCTGTCTCACAGCAACATCTCTTTCATTCTGTCCAACTACTACTGTTTCCTCTCATATTTTGACTGTCATTGTCTCCCTCTTGGTCTCTCCAACTGCTATTATCTCATTTATTTTTCTCCACTGCTGCTATTCCTTCTCACTCTCACCTCTTCTCAACCCCCCCCCCCCCAAACGACACTGCAACATTCATTCTTTCTATACTACAACCATTGTCTATCTTCCGGTATTTATTACTTTTTGATCTCTTTCCCACTGCCACTGTCTTCTCCTCCTTCAGCATAAAAAAACTGAATATGTTCGCATACCAAATTTTTTGCAGAAAGTTTTAAGATGCTGAGGAAAGTAGAATAGGTAACTGGTACCTTACTTTTCAGTCAGTCTTTTAAATATGGACATACCTGCCTTTTTTGTGCTCCAATAGCAGCATTTTTCTTCCAATTCCCTTCTCTTCCATGCCAGAGCATTGTATTTTACTCATATAAAAAGAACGTCATTGGATCAGTAAAATTTTAGTTTACTTGTGTGAAATTGAAACAAGGCAAAATTAATTTTAAACCTCAGACTGGATTTTATGTGCACAAAAATTTTGCATGTGCTTCAGTACTGCAACACGGAGTTCCCAGAACCTTTATGATGATGGTACACACACTTTATAGCATATTTCTCCATGTTTCAGCCTTACACAGGATTTTCACACGCATATTTTATGTGCACAAGTACAGTAACCTTGAACCTCTGTTTCTTGGAAATGGATGTGCAGGAACATATACGCTGCATATTTTCGTATTACGAAAGCATAAATTCGAATTTCACCAAACACAGCACATTAGTTTCTGGAGCATAGAAACTGAGATTGTGATGCCCATTCATAAGCCAATCATAGCTAATGCCACGTGATCTCACCAGCCGATGACAGCAGATATTAAGAGCATAGGACAAGCGATATAGTCAGCCAATAGCAAGAACAGTGTTAAGTAGTGTGAACACACAAAAAGGAAAAGTTAACGGTTTACATTAATACACATAGTGTAGCTACAAGAAAAGCTAAGCTTTCAAGTATAATATTGGTCTCTCAGATTAATATTTGTCTTTTTTTGCGCGTATTACAGTTTAAGATACATCATACAAATCTGCCAGCGAAATTTAAAATAATGACATAATTGTCTGTCTTCTGAACTCAAAATTCTTCTAAATGGCTGGTCCTCAAAGTGTTAAGTTTTAAAGGAGAGTCAAACACACTATGATTTAAGAAATTAATTGCACATTCTCACATGTAACATAATTCATCTCGCGTAAAAGGAAATTTAGTTTAAAAGTCACACTTTTCAAACCACCATTTGCAACAGTTTCCCGAAAAATAGGTTCATTTCAGCAGTTACCAGAGAGTGCCAGAAAAAAGGCATTATTGCGCATGCACAGTTGTAACCATGTAGGAAGCCCATAAGTACAAAGCATTAAGAGATCTTACATTATGTCATAAAAGGAACAGTACATCAGAGAATATGCCAAGAGCATCGGAATTTCGTAAACTACAATAAAATACATAATTGAGCTTGAAGTGCACATCGATTTGTCCAGATTCACAATGAAGTAGGCCCCACCATATATATATTAAGCTTTTCTGTGTGGTTTTCGGGATGTAAATTTTCTTGGAGTACCAGTACTGCACTTATCTTGTGTTTGGTTTTTTACTATGGCATAATGGCATACATGTCAGAAGCTGAAAATGTGCAACTGAAATTCAGCGAACAATTGGAACTAGCCAATACTGTGGAATGAAACACTTAATTTCAAATAAATTGACTGCCTCAGTGGAAAAGATTAGTAAAAGCCAAATTTCTTTAGCAAACAAAAAAAATAACTTCATTATTCTGCAGGGCAATTAATGCTTGACTGCCAAAAATGTGGAAAGAAAATCAGAAAACTGAAAATAGTAATATATTTTTGCATTCCATAATTATGTGAATGTATTTTAATTCACCTGATAGCTCCTGATCACAGAAATCCATTCTGTTATTATTTGACATAGGAGTCGTAAACTAAGAGAAAACAGCGAAATCACTAAACATAAACACAGATCAAGTGGAGCCTACCCCTCTCCCCACTTCCAACTCTGCACATGCACAAATCTGGCAGATAGGGCATGCCAGAAAAAATTTTCTTGTTAGCATCTGGTTGCTTGTTGCTGCTATCAATACAGCTAACAGTCACAACTTCAAGTAGCTGGAAGCAGGAGAAGGTACTGCTCACACACGACTCAAATGCACATGTGCATGAGCCCACCGGCAACTGCTGAAAAGACCCTAATGTATACAGTTCTGATGTCGCACTCATAGAAACCATTTTACTGTTACTAAGTATTGCATAGTCTTCGTACAAAGGCCTTTGACACACTTTGCTGTTGGCAGACGTTTGTGTGCGCACAGTGTTTTGTTATTGTAAATGGTGCATTCCCTTGGCAACTAAAGTTTCATTTTTTTCCCCTCTTGTTTATGTTGTATTGCTACAGTATTTTACTGCAGTAATGATGTACAGTAATATTCTTTGTTAGAGTATCAGTTCTTACTAGTCCAAATTACAAAACTTTAATGAAAACTTAAATGATGAAAAATTCTCGGAATTCCTATAAAAATTCCCAGTTTTTCCCCAGATGAAAAAATTCCCGGTTTTTCCCAGCTGTCCCAGCGTGTATAGACCCTGTAGATAAATGCCTAAAGAATATACCATTATAATTTGTGCAACTTGCTGTGGCAATTTATTTATATATTCACTGTTGTCTGGGGGGGGGGGGGGGGGGGGGGGGGGAGGGAGGGAGGAGGAGAAAAATCCTTTCTCAAGTTTTCTCACGAACCACTCATGAACTAAATGGTGCCTTCATAAGCCCCTTAAGATACACTGTAGACCACATCTAATGGGAAAAAAAGCAACTAATTTGCTCCATTTGTCTAAGTTGGAGGAAGTTTGTGGTATTCAAACTTTGACCCTGTGCAGTAGGATAGTTAAAGTAAGACGATTCTTCTACTGGGCAAACAAATGGTCTTTACCACAAGGGCTATCCAAAACACTTGACCCTACCCAACTATCACCAACAGAACCTGAAATACGAGCCCCACAAAAATCCAGTTTGTTTGTATTGTGTTTCGAAAGCTATTGGTACCATATCCAATCACATGTGTACCGATGAAAGGTGGGACCTGCATATGAACCACATACTGCATAGAACAACAGAACAGTACACATCTAAGGCAATGAGAGAGACACAAACGTGCCATTGGGTGCATACATTACACCAAGCAGCAATGGAACAGTTAATTCATTCCCCTCATCCACATAATATGCCCCTCAGGTGTATCACCTGTAAAGTACCCCATGTGTAGAAGTGATGACAGGCATTTTGTCACTTAACTTAATGAGCATTTGCACTTTAAATTAATATCGGACTGTGTGTAATAAATCTGAACTAATGCGTTTAGAGTAAGTGGTTTATCAGTTAGAGAAAACCAAAAAACGGAAGTCATTCTTTCTTTTCAACGGGCTAAGTATGTTACTGCCATCATCACGAAGTATCTTTGGATATTATTTAAATGTGTATGTACGAGTTTGCTTCAGGGAAGGATCACATCACTAATGCAATTCCGAGGCATCTGGCACTCAGAACTTAATCAGGACACAACTGGCAACTTCCGAAAAATATATTCATGTTTATTGTAAACTTCTGTGGCATTCAGTAGGGAACTTAACTAAAAGCCTCACACTTCATCCAAATAAATATCAGTATATCATTCTTTCTCATACAATGTAACATTTCTCCTTAAATGGTTCTTTCAGAAAAATGATTATCTCTGCCGTTTGTCTGCTGTGTATTTAGTACAGAAAAAAATATTTGCACCAATTACTTTGCACAGCAGATTCCATAAAACACGCCAAAAAGTTATAAAATTAAAGAACATATCTGAATAAATACAGTTACTGTGTTAACCCACACACAAGACCACCCTGAAATAAGATGACCCCACTTTTAAGAGGCTCATCAAGAAAATTTTATTTTAACATATTCCTAATAAAATTACGAAATGTTTTATTGATATGAAACATCTGCCTAAGAAAGAGATTATACCTATTCTAAACTTACGTCATTTATTGATTCACTGCATTTTGCTTACTATCTAACCAAGTCATCTGTGGTATCACTATTTTTAACAACCATCACTGGGATGACAGTTTCACCTGACCACTAAAAGTGAAATAAGAGAAAGTATTTCTATATTCGAGCAGCAATAAAATTCACAATTTTGGTTGTCACAAATATTTAGTTGTTTCTTCCCATTTTGTTGCAATTTCCATGGTTGTGGTTATGGTGGGGCCTAAGAACATAGCTGTTTCATACAAGTACATAGGCAGATTTCATGTCTATAGTGATGTCAGAATGAGCCAATATTCCCGCGGCTCTTGCTTCTGCTTACACAAACAGGTCCGCCTGCTGCTCTTTGGCTGCATAGAATCAGCAGCTGACATACCTCAAGGTGAGAATTAACAATATTGCTGCACGAAACATAAGTACACCACTTTCCCCATCTACACTTTTACCACTTCCTGCAGAAATGGATACTACTGTTCAATATTTGTACAATTTTAAAGTCATTCGATTCCGACTGCAAGTGGATTCAGGCAAACAGCAGTTGAAACGTGGTGCAAATACGTAAAAAGCCAGAGTACATGTTATAGATTCCCATGGTTGGCAACAAGACAAAATTTGTTGCTCATTCACCACTCCCCTCTCCGAAAACATCTTAGCTCTCAGCCAAGTTGGTGTCACTGTTCCCTTTCCAACCTTCACTTAGTGCCAAGCTGGAGCAACTGTGAGAAACAGACTGAAATATTTTCTTTATAGCTAAGTTTTCCATTTACACTGCAAGTAAGAGATGGTAAATTAATATCCATACTTTCAACTAGGTAGTTAATCAATTTAATGTGAAAATTCGGTTTTATTATCACGTACTGCTGTTGTATGTAACAACATTAACTAATATACAAATAAAAGATTGCAATTATGATTCAGTCCTATTCTCAAACTTTCGCTCGTCCGGCGACCTATTGCCATCTGTTGGTACTATCTCCACAATGGGACTTGCAGCTGTAATTTATTCTTGCAGTATCAGTTACAGTCAGTTTAATATGATTTATTTTCTTTGCTAGACATTTCATTTTGGATTAATTTTCCTTCTTGTTTTCAATTAATTTCACCATCATCATCTAAAGCGGATTAAAAGCTGGTAACATTTTTATCTGGTATTCTAATATGTGAACAGCAACCAATTTATCATTTGCAATCCACTCAGTAAATCATTAGTCTCTCATAATCAAAAATTGGTCTGGGTTCTGAATCATCTAATGTGTTCTGATGGACATTTCTGTTTTTGAATGTTACCTTTACTTAAGAAGCAGCATTAATGTTTATATATAGTATCCATATATGTATGTGAACATTTATTGCAAACCTGTTCAAACACAAGAGTTTGTAAGATGATAAAATTTAATGCTATTTCCTCCTGTGTTTCAGAAAATCGTCAGATTTTAATCGCGACTCAATGCCGCATGACTGATCGAGCAATATTTACAGCTGTATCAAGTGCTTCTATGTTTACGGAAGTCTCGAGCCTGTTGGAACGTGAGTACTTCTGCCGAGCACTGACTTTCAGTATTCTTCAAAATAAATCTGCAAGTGACTTCAATAACCACAACTTCATCTCTAAATGTAAGAAGAAACCTTTAAATGTTTGAATGTTCATTTATACTCTACCAAACAATGTAAAAATGCTGACAGCAGCAACAGTTTAATCTGCAAATATAAAAAAGCCCTGTATTTTTCGAATGATGTATTTGGGGATAAGACCTCATCTTATATGGGTAAATACGGATGTTATTTTCCCAATTTTTATAGCAACCTCCAGTGCATCTGTGTCAGCTTCACGCTCCTATATGAGTGTCATTACTTGCACTGTTTTGTATACAACCAATGCCAGGCTTCATTGAAGTTCAAGTTCCACATAAAACAGGGAATGCCTAATAACTGCCTGGATTAGTCTGTACATTAGACTTAGAAAACATGGGCTTCTAATGGGACCTTACCTAGTAAAGTGTTAACGTTTTCAAATCCTGACCTTTGAATCAATGAATGGTTTACTTTAAACAAAACAACCAACATTTGCTAATATGTTGGGAAGGGACAGTACAGATTGTGGAATGCATGTTAGAAGATTGTGTCACACACAAAAAAATAAGTTCAACATCTAGACAAACATAATTCAGAAATTTTTTTTAAACATTATACTTTTACACTTTCATTATTTTCAGAAATATTTCTATGCAGCCACAAATACGATCAAGAAGCGGTGAAGATTAGCAACATATGAAATTGTGGATAAGACAAAATTGCCCTGTATTCAGCATTAAAACAACTGTGGACTGGAATCTCTGAAAGAGTACAATTTAAGTGTATAAGGTTCCACAATGAAGCCAAATTACATATCAAACCCTCTGCCAGGCACTTAAATGTGATTTGCAGAGTATCCATGTAGATGTAGAAAGCCAATAAAATATTGTAACTGCTTAGTTATGGGCCACAAATCTTTCTGTTTGTGTAGTATGACACATAGTAGAGGGCAACAGAGAGGAATTCAGATGGAGTGATTATTTAAAAGCTTAGTATCAACAGTAGTTGATTGTCGAAGCATTATGCTGGATGTCAATGACGAGTGTTCATGGCATTTAAATACAAAAATGAATGCCAATGAGAAATGAGGGAATGTGACTTTCACTCTCAACAAACAGTATCATTTTTCCTTTAGCAGCTAAGTTTTTCATTTACAGTGCAAGTAAGGAATAGTAAATATGATATCCATACTTTTAATGAGGTAGTTAAATAATTTAATGTGCAAATTCAATTTCGATATTACATACTGCTATTACTTCTATGGGTGTTAATTTGTCATCTTCTGAACTGAAACTTTTAGCCCACAAAACTGCAACATATAATACTCAAACATGGTTCCAGCACTTTATTATCTAGATTATGGTGCCAATGGAAAGAGGAAAGTATGAGAAAATGCTGCCTCCAATGATGATGATAATAATGAAGAGGAGGAGGAGGAGGACAACAGAAACACCCAGGCCATGGGCAGAGAAAATCCCCAACCCGGCCGAGAATTGAACCCGGGACCACGTGATCCAGAGGCAGCCTCCAATGGAATGTCAGGAAACTATCACAGCAGAAAAAACATTCTAGTCACAGGGATGCATACTCAACATTTTTACTATCTAACAGTGACAATCTTGACAGTCAACAAAAACGTACTTTTTGCTGTTGGTTTGCTTTGGTGAACTTCAACAACTGTGAACCACACAACTTCAAATGTTGCACACTAGAAAGTGTTTGGCATCTCAAGAAATGAAAATCTGGAAATGCCATAAAACTTAGCTCAAAAACAGAGCTTATCGGCAAAAGGAGTTGAAAGGTTTACTGGGAATGATTATTGCCCGATTCACTTGAAAGTTATTTGATTTCACATTGATATCTGTAATGTAATTATTGGTTAGTTAAATGATTATATTTAGGAAAACTAATTTTCATAATTTTGTGATTACTATGTTAAACAGACAAATAGATGAAAAACAAAATTCAAAATATTGCTGCACGTGTTTTCTTAGTATTTCTAGCCATTCTCATTTTAGTTACCAAGTCACTGTACATAACTAAATCGATCTTTATAACAGTAATGTCTTCAATACACCACCACTTTGGGGTTACACTGACAATGTAGTCTTCCTTTCACAAATGAAAGACTGGAGTGAAAATTCTGATTCATCACATTCTACAGATGGAAGGTTCTGAAACACCTGACATGCTAAAAACAAAGTAATCAATGTTAAAGGGCAAGTAACTGAGCCCCTAATCCAGACATCACAGTTCCATCACTAACGACTTATCTTTCTGACACTATTTTAACTTTAGCTTCCCAGGTCATTTTTGTTCTCACACAGTCCCTGATGCAGTCTACATCAACACTACATTTAAATACCCATAATTTCAAACTCAATTTCAGGGAACAGTTCAGATTTTATGTTAAAGATTACATTAAAACCACACAAAAAATATATTTTTCTGTATATTTTGAAAATTACTTTCACACAAAAGCATTTAATAGAAAACTACAAAAATGAACATAATATTACATGATAATGTTAATGCTACACCTACTGGAAATTTCTGTAGTGATTTCAAGTCAGATTGGCTTCATGCAACAATGGCAAATATAAGGAGCATGTTTTGCATTTTCCCAATCGTTCTACAATGACTTCTACTCTTGGTTCTACTAACCCAAAACATGGTGAAGGGTGCATAAAGATCACGGGGTATGTGACACTTGTTGACCTACTTAAATTTATTGTGGTGTCACCAACAAGTTTACAATCTTCAAAAATTAAAGTGGTTCACCTGAGTACTGTCCTTGCAGGAATTGTACAGGCCTAGTCCCCCACTTATGTCCAAAATGCAGAAAAATAATGCCATTGGCCATCACTGGAATACGCTTCTAAGAGCAGCGATATTTGTTTCACAGAAGAAAATCACATGTGCCAAAATAAATTAGCACCTTCACACTATTCCTGTATTGCATTATGTTCACTATCTGATCCAACATCACTTCCTAAACTGTCCCCAAACCATTTTATAACAGTATACTCAAAGTCAGACTCCGTTAAACATGAACAGTAGACAAAGAACTTGCTGCTGAATCCATAACAAAGTCTCGGGTGCAGTCCCTGAGACCACTGGCATGAAAGAAGCAGTAAAGCAGAAGCCCATGTACATTCAAGTGGCTACTGACAAAGGAAACCTCATCAGCATCACAAAATAACTAGACAACATTCTAATCTCCTACCCTACCATTATGCATTAGCAGCAGAGTAAAAGTAAACACTAGTGATCATTCTCCCCGCAACTAAATTTATTTTTCACACAAAATTGCAACTATGCTTAGCAAGGTGCCTTAAACACTTAGGAAGGAGTCCAGTGTATCACATTAAAATTTATGACACTGCAAACTAGGCCAGCAGATAAAACAAGCAGCTATTAACTGCTGAAAAATCTGCAATTCGCAAGAAGCAATGGCAGAGGGTAGGAAGCACAAACACCACTTCAATTTTTTTTTCTTCTTTCTTTCTTTATCTTCCATTGGTATTTTTGCAATAATATAGACCTCAGTTTAGTAATTGCTATTTTTTGTTCAACTTACCGATCTTTGTCGATTTGGGATGTGTTCTAATGAGGACTTGTTGCCCTTCGAAAAAATGTGTAACTCGTTTTACCTTTTTGTTGTATACTCTCTTTCTGTATTCTGCTCTATTCTCTAGTGTAATTACTGCTTGTTTGATTTTGTCCTGTAAATTTAACTCTTTAGTAGGTAATTTTGGTATGGGTGATTCCCATTCGTCAGTTTGCTTGGTGTTAAACGTAAGTTCTTACAGCGAACTCTGTTCAGAGGGACTGCCTTAATGAAACAGCATCCTTGCAGTCCTTTTCTGTTCTGCAATGCTGCAAGCAACATCAATAAAAATTGCAGTAGTCACGGACGTGGTCTTGGAAACAACAATACACTGTAATTGTCTCAAGAAACGACCACAATTTTCTCTGCACTGGCATCAATTCCCATCTTGTTTCAGCACTGTCTCTGTATCTCATACAGTGACAGCACTCAATCTGTGACACCACAATATGAAGACATGTAACAAGTTTTCAGTTCTTCAGAGTTGTTGTCGTTCACAAATCCTAGTGTCCTCCTATCACAGCTAAGCCTTTTATCCAACTGATGGTCCATGAATGTATTCTAATCAATCTCCCTTGAACTGACACACACTCAAAAGCACTGTTTTACACCCATAAGATGATTACTTCATGTCACAAACAACATAAAATGAACTTTGGTGTATGTTACACCAACCAAGACAAGAAAGCATTATTGTTCATTAATTCAATGCACCGAATGTGTGCACGTTAAAGACGATGAAAATGCAGCATATTTCACTAACAGAAGTATGTCCTGCCATTACTTGGGTGAATAAAAATTACACACTTCTTGTACACTAAAATACATAATTCTGTTTCAACTAAAAACTGTAAAAGCTGCATGCACTTCATAATTTCCAATTCACAAATTACTTATCTCAAAAGTCAGCCACAACAGGCAAGTGAGTCTGTATGTTACACTATTTTTTGTTTAGTTTTTATTCCTCATATGCCTTCTCAACTTCCACTTACAATAAAGTCAAAACCAAGAAACTTAGACCTGACCAGAAAACAACTATCAACCGAATAAACAGCTAATAAGAAATGCCATTCTACTGCACTATGACATCCACTCCCAACCAAACGTCAGCAATCTACTGAAAACTGTGCATAGCCTGTTAAAATGTACAATCCAACACAGTTTCAGGAATGTGTGGTATAGCATATTTATAAGTAACTGGGAAAGAAAGTATGGTCTAATGCAAAATTTATACTGATGTCCTTTTCCCCTCCACCACCAAAAACAATGTAAAAAAACAACACGAAGTATTGGTTCTTACCTCTGTACTGCTCCTGTCATGATTAGTCCTGTGTTCTGAATCACGGCTTTCCCTGCTCCTTTTATCTTTTGGAGACCTGGCACAGTCTGTAATGTATTACACATGTAAGATGTAAACATTATTCAGCAATAATTAGACTCACTCTCAGTCAATACAGTTTTTTCTGCAATAAAAATGCAAAATTTTACATGTCTTATTTAGATGATGTTCTTACTTGGTTCTCTGATGCAATGTAATAAAAAGATGGGAGTTTTTTTACTCTGGAATTATATTCTTAAGTTATGTTACTAATGTGTTTTGAACTGGAAGAAATGTTCTGAACTGATGGGTAGAAAGTAATCCAGTCCACTTAAGGTGTCAACATTTTCCTTCGCCAAGCCATGTAAGACAGCAGAGAAATCTACAAACCTCATGCACCTTTCTAAATAGCAATCACAGCAACTGAATATGTAAAATTACTCTATCAATACTTTCATCCTGCCTCTATGGCAAACAGCTACTTTATGAAACTGATCAGAAACTATCACTTCAGAGAGGCATGCTGATACTGTTACAATAGATCAAATATTGCAAATAATGTGTGTTCTTAGGTAGTGCAACATTGGTACAATGTCACTTTTAGAGCAGCCCTTGCATTGCTCTCCTTGTTGAAAAGAGACTGTATTTATTAGTCAGTAGGATGTCCCACTCAAAAATAACTTTCAGAAGCCCTACAAAGGAAACAACCACTGAAGGATAACACTAGAAAAACCACTGATGAAATTTTGCTTCTTCCCAGCATGTACTTTCAACAGTTTCTCATATGAATATTAATGATGCCACTCAGTTACAATACAAAAGGTGAAGGAGAAGAAAGAAGGTTGATTGTGCAACTGGCTGACACCCATAAAGCCTCAATAGGAATTACAACTGAACCACATTTTGAAACATAGTTAAAATCGAACTAAAAACGGAAACAGAAAAGTACCTCCCTCAACACACACACACACACACACACACACACACACACGCACACACAGAGAGAGAGAGAGAGAGAGAGAGAGAGAGAGAGAGAGAGAGAGAGAGAGAACCTCCATAAGAATGCGAAATCACAAGTTCTCTTACTGCTAACACATTTTGCTATTACTTTATGCCACGTGCATTCATTTCAGATTGAATAACCTAAAACTTTGTAAATGGCTGACGGGAACCATTGAAAGGTAAACTGTTTAGCATGAAATGCTCTGTGACATGATGCTTATTTAATTAATATGCACAATTTTCTAGTTTATAGATTCCTTCACCAACACATCATTGAAACTAACTACAACAATAATTATTACTGTTAATACATCTAAACACAACAATACCACATTGTTAACTTAAGATATATCATCACAATTACTTTATTTATACCAGTATATATCAAACTAAAAAGAGGACTTTACATTCGTGCAAACTTAACCCATAGCAATGAGTGAAATATGTCTAGTTTGTAATTTAAGAGTTCACACAGAAGGTGTCCATCATAAATATTTTCCTTTGCAAAGCTGAAGTTGATAGCCAACAGTTAGACCCATATAACCTTGATGCACATATTCAACAGAACTACGCTCACCAAATACTCAGTGCACTGCAAAATACTGTGGCGTGATGGACAGTTTTCATATATCTAAAGGCAGTACCTATGAAATTCACCTCAAATATCTTAAGGTAACAAATATAGAATTCACTCTAAATTGTTTGTTTCACTAACTCTGCATACTACCAATGACTGTTTTGTTTATCCATGTGTCGACTCTGCTTGAAATGACACTGCTAATGAAATCTCATCTACAAAAATATCACAAAACGCTTAATATTGTATTATTTCACACATTAGGTCCAGGCACTAAACTCCTCACACTAAAAGTTTGGTATGTAAGATAAATCTAGAAGTATGCTACCACGAAGTGTTTATAGACCATTAACCTTCATTAGAGCTCTGAAATTAGGGATACCCAACAACTGACACAGAATGAAACAAAGACACTGTTACTTACCGGAATATTTGTCTCTTGATTTGTAGTCTCTGTTTTCTCTCTCCTTCTCACGAATTTTCTGTAAGTATGAATTTTTTGCTTGGTAATTCCTATCTCTTGGACTTTGTGAATCTGGGCTATCTGAACGATACGAGTTCCCATTGGGTGAATCTCGCACTCTCTCGTGGTTATATCGTCCATCGTAGCTTTTAGAGCTGCTGTACTTCGAATTCTGAAAAACATATTTCTATGAAAACCACTAACTCATTCCACCACACACCACAACCTGCACTTATACTATGTTGTCAATAAAAAGTAACGGAATAGACTAAACTATAAAGTACATCGGAACAATACATGCCGACGTCTTCACTTTATATGCACCAGTAATTACATATAATATTTATTTTGGCTGCCTGTGAAAGATTACGGCATAACCAAAGCGACCTTCTGAGTCTCGTTGAAAAAAAATAGTTACTGCCACGAATATAATTGCTGTGAATTCATCGATCAGGATTCTCATACCATTATACTGTTTTTATCCTTACAGCTCAAAAAATAATGATATTTATTAGTTTATCATACAACACGACTCCGATTGTCATCTGTCGCGGACCCAAAACCGATCGTTCAATTTGTAACTAGTACTTTGTTTACCTGATAGGGATGGGCTTGGTGTTTTTCAAAGTACCTAAAATGAAACAAAGAATAATATCAGTACGTACAAACTAAAATTTAAAACTAAACAAAGAGAAATTTTGTTGCTTAGCACATCCAAATTAACTGAATATGGCGAGAGGTTGTGTCAGACGAATTCAGATTTATATTGACAGGTTGGTGCGTACCCATCGGAAATCCTCTGAGGTTTCCTTGCATGCATTACCATCAATGCAAGTATCTATGAAATATGTGTGGCTCCAATTGCAGCCCTGTTGCTGATTTACTGTCATAAAAATAACATCAACATTTATTTAACTACAAACTTCCTTCTCAGGCGCCATGTCACATTCGGAGACGTGAGCTCCGGCTGATAGGTCGAGAGCTCGCAACCTAATTGGACGAAATGTTCGTAGTAGTGTAGGAAGGCACCGCCAGAGCGAAGAGCCAAAATGGTGGACAGTTTTCCGCTCAAAAAGTTAACATACTGCGGGGCAGGTCATAAGATGTTTTTTGTCATCACGTATTAAATGTTTCTAACGTGAATGTATATCCTTAACATCTGCTACATGAGCTTTTCTTGTTTCAAGTGTTAATGGTTTGTCATTGTGTTTATCTTTCTCATGACAGTTGCCGTTCTCCAGTTCTGTAGGAAAAACAAACCAAAGATTCTTTTCTTTTTTAATTTCGCACTCTAACTACAGTGGTAATTGACAGGTAATAAAAATGAACTATTCTTTTAACAACACCTTCGTAACAGGAAGATATGTAACAAACATACACAAGTATTTTTCGATGTTTTTTAACCCACTATTGTTATTCACAGACAAATACTGTAATCTATTTGTTTCCGAAAAACTCAATTTCTGTTGCCATTGACAACTTCAACTCCTACACAAACATGTTTCGAGGGAACAAATTTCGTATAAGATAACTTATTGCTACAAACATTTTTGAATGTCAAGAACACCAACTTCTAAACTCCAACTTGCTCGTCAGCCTGTGGCCCTGGAGCGTTTTTTAATTGCCCTTTGTCAGTATGATCAAATTATGCTAATGTTTAAATATGGGTCCATAGTTTTAGTAAAATGCCCATTTAGCCTTGCTTTTTTTTATCTAAGCTTTGCTATATTAGTGGAGCTGGTAATCTGAGAATGTGCAATGTTTCTTCCGTTTATCTACAACTAAAGCCATATGGGCAATCCATTGTGAACTGCGCGAAAGAGGGTGCTTGCTATTGAGAGAGTTATTACGGCTTCTTCTCCTTCTATTAACGTATCGAGCGCGGGAAGAATGTTTCAATACCTCTCTGCGTCTATAATTAATCTAACCTTGTTCTCACGACACTTATGGGAGCTGTACATAGAGGGTTGTAGTAGGGCAACATTCCTAGTCTCATCATATAGAGCCGGCTAATGAAACTTTGAAAGAAGACTTCCTAAGGGTGGTCTGTGTCTATCTTCAAGCGTCTGCCAGTTCAGTTTCTTCAGCAATTCTGTGAGACTCTCCCACAGGTCAAGCAAATCCTTGACCATCGTGCTGCCCTACATTCAATATCCCCTACTACTCTAATTAGATACGGCTCCCACACTCGCAGACAGTACTCTAGGATGGATGATTTGTAAGCAGAACACTCTCCTTTCTACATTGATTGTATTTCCCTTGTATTCTACCACTACATTGAAGTCTGCCATCTGCTTTACCTAGGACTGAACATAATGGTGGTTCTACTCGCAATTCATATCCCGATAGTGTTACACCCAGGTATTCGGATGCGTTGACCGATTTCAACTGCGACTCGATGATATTGCAGTCAGGATACGACGTTTTAACTTTTTGCAAATGCACAATTGTACATTTTTGAACGTTTAAAGCATGTTGCCAGTTTTTGCACAATTTCCAAATCATTTTAGATCTGACTGAATGTTTGTGTACCAATTTCCAGAGAGTACTTCATTACAGAAACTGCGTCATCTGCGAAACTTCGGGGATTACTGTTACAATTGTCTGTCTGTAGGGTCCCACGAAGATGTTCATGTCAGTAGTCTTCCGCCATTTACATTGTTTTGTGCTGGTCCCATAAGCGCTATTTTATCAATAAATCGTTTCCCTGCCACTGAAAACTGTTTGAGCACATGAAAAAAATTATGCTTATTTTGCATAATATACGTCGCTCATGCAATGAATGCAATTGGAATCAAATTATCGGTTCGCGAAAAAAAAGAAAGAAAGAAACAGGACATTACATTCAACTCAGTAAAGTTGGTCAAGTTTACTTTCATTGCAGTGGAAGCTCTGTCGAATGCACCTAACAATAGTGTTCTACAAGTATGTTGTGTAGTAACAGCAGATGATTGTTTCAAATGTATCACCCCATTTTGGCGTACGGTATACATGTTTCGAATGGGCCTGTACTGCTTCAGACAAGATACAGAAGCTGCAAGTGCTGCAGAAATTATTCTTGCGGCGACCATTACACGCCCTCACTTCATTAGGGTCGCTGAGTTGCCTGCAAAACATTCATTAAGCATTCCTCCAGTGATAAAAGACGCTGGCAAACAATTTTTGTCTTTTCTGTGGTATGGATCGAAACCATCACATCTGGAACCCAAGGACGTACGACAAGAACGATGCCTGGAACCTCAGGCTGCCGTTGTGGCAGCTAAGGGGGGCAAAACGGATAAATAAGCAGTAGCAGATCATTCACTAGAACCTGGAAACAACCACATTTGTTTCTCTGACACTGTGGTTTCAGCAAGATCTAATAATTACTACGTTAGGGTGTGCAGCTATGCCAAGGAAATTCAAATGAACACAAAAAATTTCAACAAAAAGGAGCACTGAATCAGACGACTTGTGGGCCTTAGCGCTAAATAAAACAAACAGCGCCAACTGTTCCCCACTACAAGCACCACAACATATGTCGCTACATCTCCACGATTTTAGGCAGTCGTCTGATAGCGTTACGAATCGACCATTGCATAGAAGCATATAAACAATGGGGATTTCTGAGCTTGTTTGAGTGTGTAAAGGCCATTTCACACTGCCCTTCGTGGCACCATCATGCCACGGCATCATCACGTCAAGGTATATTCATACTGTTTGATACATTACTGCATGTCAAGACAATTTAAGTCATGTGATCTCAACTCGCATGGCCGACATCGACTTTTTTTTTTTAAGCAGTAATTGCGATCCTCGAAAGATGATTTTCAATTGCTTCTGTGCGTGAAGGTCACATATCCAACAAGGTATTTTAGGTACATGGATGATGGAGTCCAAATTTGTGCCAAAATGACATTTTTTGCATTCAAACGGTTCGCAGCTTGCAAGGGTAGCTTGCATATTAGAGAAGGAAGACAGAAGTGCAAAACAACACAAAAAGTGTGGGTCTGTAAAATGTTGCCATGTGGCACAGAAGGGGAATTTCACACACTATGCAACCTGCTCGAGTAAGAGGAATCTTCATTTCATAAGTATTTTAGAAAGTCGAAGCATGAGTTCTTTTTTCATTTCTTATGTCAAATTGGACCCAGAATTAATAAAAGGAACATGATGGTACAAGCTGCAATCACATCCCTTGAAAAACTGATTTGTTTAAACTTAAACTTAAATTTAGTTGCCAGTCCAGTGCAAATTTTTGTGGAACAGTCGTATCTGCCTCAGTACGTTTCACTTCAGGATTTATACGTTTCCTTTACATTTTGTATTTGGATTTCAATAGTTCCTCTGCCTCACCCGTACTGAGGCTCGGTAGTGAAACCACGTAAATATTGATCGCTAAGTTTTTTCAAGTTGTTTCACACACAACCCAGAGATCTACTTAACAATTAATAAACTTGTCACAAACACATATCTAAACAAACACATCTAACACATTACCTGATGTAAACTTCACAAAAAACATTTACCTAGTGTTGCAGTGCCTGAAGGTTTCATTTAATAATAAATGCCTGACAACACACAAATAAACTCCACTTACTAATCAATCTGATTCTATCCACAGTACTCTTTTCACTTCAATTCGTAGCCATTTTGCAGTTCATTTCATTAAAAAATTATAAAAATTGTACAGTCTGTAAAAAACTCCATATTAAAACTGTAATAGATGGCAAGTAGTTTTGTAGACTGAAGTTGTATAATTCAGACCACTGCCTCACTACTTGAATTAATCTTTCGTCATTTATTAAAAAATCATAGACTTTAACGAAAAAACGACGAAACAAAACAATTTATAAAAAACAACAAAAACAACCAACAACCAATTTGCACATGGCCATGTATCAGGAGGAAATGGGCTCGGGTGTCACATTATCCACAACTGATGTAAGCTAGCAAAATGTCTTTCCCAAGAAACCTTGATGGCGCTGAGATATGACACGGTGGGACAGGATGGCCAGTGTGGATTCCGCCATTTGAAATGCATTGCATATTATTTTGATGGGATGTAATGTGATGTGACAGCCAGTGTGCATTGGCCTTAATGGCCATCTGGGTCATTAAAACCTCTGATGGTATCTCCACAGTGTAAGACGATACATCAGGGAGAGAATTATGCCTTGGACCACGCCTTTTTCACTTTATTTTAGTTTATCTTTTTGAGTCATCAGTCTTCTGACTGGTTTGATGTAGCCCACCACGAATTCCTCTCCTGTACCAACCTCTTCATTTCAGAGTAGCACTTGCAACCTACAGTCTCAATTATTTGCTGGGTGTATTCCAATCTCGCTCTTCCTTTAAAGTTTTTGCCCTCTACAGTTCCCTGTAGTATAATGAAAATCATTCCCTGATATCATAACAAATGTCTTGTCATCCTGTCCCTTCTCCTTGTCAGTGTTTTCCACGTTTTCCTTTCCTCTCCAGTTCTGTGCAGAACCTCCTCGTTCCTTATGTTATTAGCCCACCTAATTTTCAACATTCGTCTGTAGCACCACATTTCAAAAGTTTCGATTCTCTTCTGTCCCTGTTTTCCCACAGTCAATGTTTCACTACAGTACACTCCTGTGCTCCAAACGAACATTCTCAGAAATTTCTTCATTAAATTAAGGCCTATATTTGACACTAGTAGATTTTATGTCCTTCTTGCTTTGTCTGTCAGTGGTTATTTTGTTCCCTAGGTAGTAGAATTGCTTAAGTTCATCTACTTTGTGACCATCAAGCCTGATAAGTTTCTTGCTGTTCTCATTTCTATTACTTTTTATTACTTTCGTCTTTTTTCGATTCATTCTCAATCCATATTCTGTGCGCAGTAGACTATTCATTCCATTCAATAGATCATGTAATTCTTCTTCACTTTAGCTCAGGATAGCAATATCATCAGCACATGTTCTCATTGATATCCTTTCACCCTGTATTTTAATTCCTTTTCTGAACCTTTCCTTTATTTTCATCATTTCTTCTTCTATGTGCAAGTAGTGCAGTAGGGGCGAATGATTACATCCCTGACTTACACAATTTTTTATCTGAGCATATTGTTCTTGGTAATCCACTCTTATTTTTCCCCCTTGGCTCTTGTACTTATTGTTTATAACCCATCTCTCTATAACTTACCCCTATTTTTCTCAGAATTTCGAACACCTTGCACCATTTTTCACTGTTGAGCGCTTTCTCCAGGTCGACAAATCTTATGAGTGTGTCTTGATTTTTCTTTAGTCTTCCTTCTATTATCAACTGCAATGTCAGAATTGCCTCTCTGGTACCTTTATCTTTCCTAAAGCCAAACTGACCACCACCTAACACATCCTCAATTTTCTTTTCCATCCTTCTGTATATTATTCGTGTCAGCAACTTAACTGTATGAGTTGTTAAGCTAATTATGCGATTAGTCTCGCACTTGTCAGCTCTTGCAGTCTTCAGAATTGTGTGGACGATGTTTTTCCGATAGTCAGATGGTATGTAGCCAGACTCAAACATTCTACACACCAATGTGAATAGCCCTTTTGTTGCCACTTCCCCCAATGATTTTAGAAATTTTGATGGTATGTTATCTATCCCTTCTGCCTTAATTGACCTCAAGTCCTCCGAAGCTCTCTTAAATTCTGATTCTAATACTAGATCCCATATCTCTTCAAATTCGACTCTTGTTTCTTCTACTATCACATCAGTCAAATCTTCCCCCTCATAGAGGTCTTCAGGGTACTCTTTCCACCAATCTGCTCTCTCTGCTGTGGAATTCCCGTTGCAGTCCTCATGTTAACACCTTTGCTTTTAATGTAACCAAAGGTTATTTTGACTTTCCTATAAGCTGAGTCAGTCCTCCTGACAATCATTTGTTTTTCGATTTCTCCATATTTTTCATGAAGCCATTTCGTCTTAGCTTCACTGCAGTTCTTATTTATTTCATTCCTCAGCGGCTTGTATTTCTGCATTCCTAGATTTCCCTGAATATTCTTGTACTTTCTTCTTTCATTGATCAGCTGAGTATTTCTTCTGTTATCCACAGATTTGTGGTAGTTACCTTCTTTGTACTTATGTTTTTTTTCAACTTGTGTGGTTGTCCTTTTTAGAGATGTCAATTCCTCTTCAACTGTACTGGCTACTGAGCTATTCTTTATTTCTGTATCTATAACATTAGAGAACTTCAAGCATATCACAGCATTCTTTAGTATTTCCTCGTCCCACACTTTGTGTACTGATTCTTCGTGACTAATCTCTTAAAGTTCAGCCTACTCTTCAACATTATTACATTGTGATCTGAGTCTATATCTGCTCCTGGGTATGCCTTACAATCCAGCATCATATTTCGGAATCTGTATCTGACAATGATGTAATCTAACTAAAATCTTTCTGTAATACCCTGCCTTTTCCAAGTATACCTCCTCCTCTTCCGATTCTTGGACAGAGTATTCGCTATTACTAGATGATATTTATTATGGAACTCAATTATTCTGTTTCCTCTCTCATTCCTTGTCTCCTGTAACCTTTCTTCTACTCCTTCCTCTGCAACTGCATTCTGGTCCCCCATGACTATTAGATTTTCCTCTTCCTTTATATACTATATTACCCTTTCAATATCCCCATATACTTTCCCTAAATCTTCATCTTGCGACATTGTCATATATACCTGAACTACAGTTGTTGGTGTTCGTTCACTGTCGATTCTGATAAGGACAACCCTATCACTGAACTATTTAGAGTACCACACTCTCTGCTCAATCTTCATACTGATAACGAATCCTATTCCCTTTATATCATTTTCTGCTACTTTTGATATTACTCTGTACTCATCTGACCAGAAATCCTTGTCTTCTTTCCATTTCACTTTCCTGACCTCTGCTATATCTAGATTGAGCCTTTGGATTTTCTTTTCAAGCCTTATTCCCATACATTCCATAAATCAAATATCAGCAGTACGTTTTATATCTTCTATGTACAGTATTGTCCTAGTTTCATCGAGCTATGTTACTGGGTAGTGTGGCTTCATGTGAAGTTTACTTTTGTCCTGTAAGTTTTGCACACCCTTGCAAGCTGATAGTTTATCTGCTTTTATCATTGTCACACCAGTTGTTCCACATATGGGTAATGAAAAAATTATCAATATTTTGTATCGATATTGCATCAAATGTAATGTCTATTTTGGAAACTTCGATATTCATGTGTCAGTTTTTTAGATTCTTTTTGGAAACTAAAGGAAGTTATCAGTGCTCTCTCCTGTTGTTTCAGCAAATGTTGAAAGATTTTCGGCTACAAGCTTGTGTTGTCCAGCAATTGACGTTTCCTCACTTTCGAGAATGTCTGCTCACTGTCATGCACTGTGTAACTCCACGATGGAGACACGAAATTTCGCACATCTTCAAAGAAAGCGATTTCCTAAGTAAAACCATGGCGATGTTAATATAATTACCCTTTTTGTATTTTCAGTTCTAATCTCTAATGTTTTTAATTACTGTAGTTTATTTTATAACTCACTTTATGTATATTTTGTGTCATTTTTACTTCATTGTATGGATATTTGCAGGGCATTTTAGTTACAATTTTCAAAGTATTTCGGGTCATTGCAATCTGGGCCCCACAGTTACAAGTCTTTTCTCATATTCGTAAAATAAACAGAGTCTCACTAAGGTCAACTCCCCTTATTGCTCCCCCCCCCCCCACCCCCACCCCATGCAGGCACCACTGTCTGTAAGTTAATGAATGTCGAACATGAACAGCAAGGACCCCAACACACTTCTCTGGGGCGCACCTGAAGTTTCTTCTAATTCTGTCGATAATTCTCCATCGAAAATAACATTCTGCATCCTCTCTGCCAAACAATCATAAATCCTGTCACAAATTTCGCTTGATACCCAATACACTCACTCTTTTGATAATAATCAAATGCTGCCTGGAATCGAGAACTACTGCAGCTACCTGAATGCCTTTCCCACGACTTTCAGGATGTCATGTGAGAAAATTGCAAAATGAGTTTCACATGAGTGTATTTGGAATCCATGCAGTTCGAATGGAGGAGGCTATTCTGTTTCAGATACCTCAGCACGCTTGAACTAAGGATATATTATAGATTCTACAACAAATAGATGTCAAAGGTATCAGACAGTAGTTTTGTGGATCATTTCCTCTACCCTCTTCATATACAGCTGTGTCCAATGCTTTCATCCAACTGCCATGCATGGTAGGTGGGTTAACTCAGCTGCAAATTCTATATACTGAACAAGATGGCACAGTGGTTAGCACAATGGACTCACATCCACGAGGGTACTGGTTCAAACCCAAACCCAGGCATCATGATTTAGGTTTTCTGTGATTTCCTTAAATGGTTTCAGGCAAAGGCCTGTGTAATGTGTTTGAATCCATGAGTCATTTGAATAAACAACTGGCCATTTTAATTCTTATGCCTCATGTTTTTGTATAAAAATCTCATGTTCGTTATTTTTACAAGTATGTTCTCTTGACTGGACAGAATGATTCGTCCAGTCAGCCACCTTTTAAAACCCAATTCCATAGATGGAACAGTTCTTTTTAGTTTCTTTGCTAGCCTGAAAGTACAGCTTTGTATGACGAAAGTTGTAAAGCTTTTGGAAAGATGGCGTTTCTTTTTAATTTTTTATTTGACTTTGGTTGTACACCATTTAGTCATTTATGTGTGATAATAAATATTTTATAAGCTTGATATTCATTTCTATTGATATAAATTAACCTTTAATGTCTATGGAGTTGAGTCTCATCATTTATATCTTCACATTTACATTACCTATAAATCAGATAATGCTGTTCTAGGTTGTTATGTTGGATGCAAATAACAGCGACTAATAGTATTCATTATTTTGCGGAAATTCGTGTTTAAAGTAGTGCTAGATTGTCAATTATAGTGTGCAATATTTTGTATTGTGCAATATTATTGATCATCTAGATTGAAGGGTATGCAATATATTGTACAAGATATCGATAGATTTACTGATATTAGATTTTTATTGGACAAATTGGCTAGACTGTACAGGCTCTTGTTAACATTTTATATCTCTGTCATCTCAGTCCCATATGCCAAATTTCTTATTTTGAACGATTTCTTGTGTTGTAGAAACTGAACTGTGGAATTTGCCGTATAATTCCCCAGAATGTACCTTCATTTATAATTATTGTAAATCTATAGGGGCTTCACAGCTTCATAGTGTGTAAAATCTAATGAATACAGTAACAGACAGAAGAAAACTATGCAATACAATCAGGTTTTTTTTCAAATATAGAGAAATTTGTCCAGAAGCAGGTAAGTGTCAATTAAGGTCAATTCACACTGTATGTCAGGGCACCAACACATCAGATGATGTCACATCAAGATGTATTCACAAGTTCATCACGTCACAACACATCAAGTCAAATCAAGTCATATGATCTCAACTCGCACTGCTGTCTTCAACCGTCCTTTTCAGGGGCTTGCGATCTTCACAAGATGATTTCCAACCATTTTTACAGGCGAAGTACACGAACATAAAGCGGTAGCTTATATGTGTGGAAGCTACATTTGTAGAAAAATGACATTTATTGGACTCAAATTATTTGCAGCCTACAGGGATAGCTCATATATTAGAGAAGGAAGTCAACACAATAAAGAGTCTGGCCCTGAGAAATGTCAGAATGTTGTATAGAAGGGGAATTTCACACACTATACAATGAGCTCGAGGAAGGGGAATTGCATTTTATATTTTAGAGAGTCAAAGCATCAGTTTTTCATTTCATACATCAACTGGCAACCATAATTACTGAAAGGAGCACAGTGCTACAAGCTGCCATCACATCCTGTGAAAAATTGGTTTATGTAAGGTTAAGTTTAGTTGCTGGTCCAGTGCTAATTTTAGTGCAATGGTCATATCTCCCTCAATACCTTTCCCTTTAAGATTTATAGGTTTTTTTTACATCTTGTATTTGGCTTTTAATAGTTCGAGTGCCTAACTTGTACTGGGATTAGCTAGTGAAACCAAATATATAGTGAGCACTGATGCTTTCAAAACTATTTTATACACACTCCAAAGAGCTACTTAATAGTAAATATACAGTGTCAGAAGATTTCAGTTTATTTATTTATGAAACACTACAAATACCTAACAAAATAAAGATACATTCTACCTAATAATCAATTTGATTCTACCCACAGTACTATTTTCACTATGAGTAGCAGCCAGAATGCAATCCATTTCACTGTAAAATAGTAAATACGGTACCAGTACATATAGAAATCCACTTTATTAATGAAGTAGACGCCAAGTAATTTAGTGCCCTCACATCATAAAATTCAGACTGCTGTCACTCTAATTCAATTAATCTGTAGTCTTTATTTTAAATTTTAACAAAAGTCATAACGAAATGAAACAATTTGTAGCAAATAACAAACAACAAACAACTGATATCAACTACAAAAAGAACAACAAAACGAAATATGGAGATCTGCTCAGGGCTGTGTATCTGGAGGAAATGAGCTTGTGGGTTACATGATCAGCAACAGATGGACAATGCTGCTTGTCAAAACTTTCCTCCACAGAAACCTTGATGGTGCCCTGACACGATGTGACGTGACGGGATGGACACTGTGGATGCCATAATTTGAAATGCACTACAGAATGCTTTGGTGGCATGGGACATGATGTTTTTTTTTTTTTTTTTTGTGGTTTTAGGGCGCAAAACTGCTATGGTCATTAGCGCCCAAAAGGGACATGATGTGACATGATGGCAAGTGATAATTGGCCTTTAGTAATCAAGTTAAATTCACTAAGCACGAATTTCAGGAGGACACTGCATTGCACGAATTTTGTCTTTGGAATGTTTGCCGAACCATTTAAATGTAAATTAAATGAAGAATTTCAGAAAATTCTGACAGTCATTGGCTCACATATCCTCAAATCACACCACAAACTTTCATTACAAGTTGTCCTCTCTTATACAGTTCCTCTATTCATGTACACTTCTCCTGGCCTTTCCACAAGCACACATCCAACAGCTGGTGACCATATCGAAAGCATAAAACTTAAAGATAAAAAAGGATTTGCACAATGTCATTCAGTTGTTTAATTTTAATTATGATGGTGTGCTACACCCTGACGATTGTAATAGTATCAACTCAATATTGGCAAATATGAAAGCAAATTCATATTTTATGAAGTTATATAAGACACATATATGCCTGTTTGTCTCCAACTAGAGAAACATGGTTTCTGATTTTTGCAAATGAAGCCTGTTGTAGACTCTTGAATATCCACAACTTAAACCGATAGTAATATGGTAACCTCATACCCTCTCACTACGCATGTAATTGTAACAGGTAACAGTTATTAGCAGTTTACGTGAAACACAATAAATTTATATGTATACCATTCTGTCAACAAGGATGCATTATGCCCTTTCTCAGTAATGAAGTCCAACACATTTTCTGATAGTGAAACTGTATCTAAGAATAAAACGCTAAGCTGCAAATTCTCACATAATACATTACACCTGTCACAAATTAGCTGAGTATTAATTGCCATGCTTGTGTGTAAGGACAAGAGGAATGTTCGATACGAATCGTCGGCTTTGGCCAGTGATGTAATCTTATTATCAACTTTTTGCTTATCAAAGGAAGCTGTACGTCGTCTTTTCAATCTTTTATGTGAGTTAGTGGAGCATATGAGGGTTAGGTTAGACTATTCTCTGTTTTCTTAAATAATACTGTTTATTTGTGGTAATACGCATTTGATTTCAGTCCTTCGGAAATTGTGTTGTGTTATTTATGTACATCAGGCACCTTAAAATAGTGATTCGTGCAACAAGAGTCTCATTTCTCTAGAGTGTGTCACCATTGCTACAGTAGTGGAAAGGACTGCTTCGTTTTATTTAGTAGACAGTGCCATTATAGACTTAACCAAATCGAAAAAACACATCAGTTACGTGTACTATTCGTATTAACAGATTTTCTGTTTTAAACAAAACATCCGTTTTTCGTCTTGCAAAATTTTTGACATAACAGTAGTGACCCAGTTTCACTCAGCCACATTACGTCAATAGTATAAAATATTTTTCACTCTGTTTTCTATTGAGACTGCCGCTTTTTGTGAACACCACAGCAGTGTCAGAACAATTTTCCGCCTTACAGTAAAAATATTAGGATCACAGGCACACTAATGCTCCCTCCTCTCGTTATTCACTGAAGCCTGTGAACTATTTGTGCTTCCTCAGCCTAAGTTCAACACTGTAAGATTAAGAGGAAAGTGACCCTTCTTCCCCAGCTATAGAACGTAGCTGTTGTGTTTCTCAATTATCTGTATTTTCCACATAAGCCCACCCATACTTATCATAAAATAATAGCTATAAATGCATATTATAAAAGCAGAACAGGAGTCGACTTACTAAATCTTCAGTAGCTGTAACATGTGGAAGGAGTGCCTGGAATGCCGTTTTTAACATCCTTTAATATCAAGTTATTTTCGTGTCGTCCTTTATGTCAAACTGTAGCTTGTTGAAGATAATTTAAATTTAAATTTCTTGTACTGTTCTTGTGTGACAATTTATATATGCCCAAGAACTGCAAAATGGATGCATAAATATTGTTTAATAACTCAACAAAAGTATGTTCTCTAGAACATCCACTGTCGTTGTAATGAATTAATCATTCTAAGACATAACTACAACAACAAACTAGCCAGTAACACCTCTCCAAATTTTCAGTCAAATGAATTTCTATTATGTCTGTTTGTCACAGTCTGTTGGATGGACTGCAAAGAACAAGTATTTTACAAAGTGGATCACAGTTCACAGTTGCTTCTGTATTACATGTCTACCTACAATTCACCATCTACCATATAGCTACATCTAATGGAATACTGACATGTCCTGAAATGTTGCATCAGGAATCGAACTGACTTTGGCGTCCTTCTGTTGACAACTTTATCAAATAGTGTATTTCATTGTACACAATTTGGAACTTACAATCCCTGTGATGGGCGCGACCAGTTTGTAGTCTCTGCTACATTTTCTGGAGATTATATTTACGTGTTTCTTTCTTTAAAAAAATTAAAATAAAAAATCATGCATCTGTAATAGCTGCTCTGTCGATCTATAGGAAGTTACTTATGAGCGAACATGTTGCATATTTTTCCCATGCTTTATTCAGAATCCTAGGAAGATCTCTTACTGGTCAAACAATTAATACCTAATCTTTAACTAATTTCAAGATATATCATTATATAATGATACATACTAGGTCTGGAGCTTTAATAATGGCAACTATTTATTTACAGCTCAGACAAAATAGATACGTGTTTCAAAGTTTTACTGACCTTCAAAGTAGTCATCAGAATTGTGTATAAACCGTTGCTAGCAATGTGGAAGTCGTAGGATACTCTTAGCAGTGCCAGTTGTACTGACAGTTCGAGCGGCGCAGTCTACTGCCTGACGAATTTGTAGCAGCTCTGAAGTGAATGCCGTGAAGTGTTTCCTTCAGTTTAGAAATCGAGTTGAGCTCACGAGGGCTTAAGTCAGGGGAGTGCAGTAGGTGGTGTAGCACTTAGCAGCCCTATCAGTCAGACAAATCAGTAACAGCTTGCACTGTACGTGCTTAAGCATTTTCCTGCAAAATGATGGTCAGGTCCTGCAGAAAGTGTCATCACTTTTGCCTCTATGCTGTTCATTTTTAGAACACAACCTATGACCAGCTTAGAGACAGAAGTGATGACACTTTCTGAAGGACTTGACCATCATTTTGCAGGAAAATGCTCAAGCACGTACAGTGCAAGCTGTTACTGATTTGTGTGACTACTGCGCTCCCCTGACTTAAGCCCTCGTGAGTTAACACGATTTCTAAACTGAAGGAAACACTTAACTGGCACTGCTAAGAATATCCTACGACTTCCATATCAATAGCAATGGGTTACACATAATGCTGGTGACTACTTTGAAGGTCGGTAAAACTTTCAACACGACCTGTAAATAAATGGTTGCCACTATTAAAGTTCCAACCCTTGTATAAGTATCCTACCAATTTAGTTAAATGTTTTACACTAATATTTTCATTGAATGAGACTACAGCAGTTTTTTAGTTTTATACTACGCTATTGAACGTATTTGCAATATCTACCTGTCTCAAAGTACCCACAAGTGAATAGTTTTGCAATACAGAACACTTACTACTCATACATGACGCGCTATTTCTGATGACAAAGTAAATATGAAATGATGTATGTGAAACCACCCAGAGTGCTCTTCATTTGTTGCCAACTTAACTGGACATGAACACTATTTCATGAATAACTAACCAATGTATAAAATGGTGTCATACAACATGCAGTCCAAGTTAACTCATGGTTAGCCTATCATTAAGTTAGCTATCCCCAGTTTTATCCCGAGATTTTACGAACAGCCCTCAGTGACCTCTATCCTACCTAGATGTAGATTTCTGGTCTCAGAGCATGAAGCTTCTCCATGCCTGCAGATTCTTGTCATCTCCATAGACCGCCACGTTGCCGTTACATAATAATTACCAACAGTCTGTATGTGATGAAGAGTCTTTACCCGTTTCTAGCTTTGAACTTTAGATCAAAATGTGATGTAGCAGACTGATCTGGGAGCAGATTCGAAATGTATTTTTATTTTGTGCTCTCATGACAGTTTGTGGCAGCCATATTGTAATTATGTAAGAAACGAAATACAAACTTCTTTGGCTGGCACTTGCAGACAGCTGGATTTCGACATCCAGATAATAATAATTTTATTGTCATTTGGCCTTTACAGCAATAGAAGTGACACATATAATACAACACAACTGATAATTTAAGAGAAATAACAGGCTTATTGTTAGTGTCATAATATTATATTAGAGTTGAAACATTCATTTATGTCATAGAATGGGTGGGTAACTAATCAGTCATACAGTATTTATTTGGAGGCTTGTTCAAGTAATTCTTGTACAGGCTGTGGAATCCTTCTAATAATTTGTGCAACGTGAGTTCATAACCGTTTGGTGATTTTCACATCTCTAGTATAGAGTATAAATGCAACTTTTCCCTCTCGTATTGTAAAAATGTACATTTTCTCCACATTTTGTTTCTGGTAATGTCTATTTTGTGTAAATTAAATCATAGTACACGTATATATTTATTACAGTCATAATCTTTCGGTCGCAAAACAATAGTTTACAGTATGCCTTATAAGAAGAACCAGTAATCACCCTAATAGCTTTCTTCTCCAGTATTAAGATGTTCTGCACACAACTAGCTGTTCCCATAAAATAATACGATATGTTACTGTGCTTTGGAACAAAGAAAAATAGGATGTTCTAACATATTTTCAGGTACACAATCCATAAGTTACCTTCTTATATAGGTTACTCCTTACAGCTTGTCACTAATGTATTGTACATGATGATCCCAAGATAATTTATCATCTACATATAGCCCCAAAAACTTAAAATAACTAGGATCATTTGATTTGAGTTTGCCTTTCAGTTTAAAAACCATGTGCTGTGTTTCCTTATTATTCAGTAAGATGTCATTTGCTCCAAAAAGTTTGCATGCTTGATCCATTGTCTTTACAGGCAGATCATTAATCGTTATTAGGATTAGAAGGGCCCAGTACAGATCCTTGTGAAACATTTGCCTTACCTTGTTCTACACTCAATATTTCCTTGCCAACACAGACAAATATCCTACTGTTCTGTAGACATGGTTTTAATAGTTCAAGGCTGTTACCTTAAATGCCATAGAATTCCTTTTTTCCAGAAGTGGTGTGTGCTCTGCACAGTCAAAAGCTTTACTCAGATCACAAAAACTGACTTAAGCAAAGCCTTTTTTCTTAAAACCATACTGTGATTCACTAATTGTTCCCAGATTTTCAAAGTAGACAGATAACTGTTAATAAATTACCTGTTCCAGTACTTGAAAAGCCTAGTCTGCAGAAATTGGCCTCTAAATTTTTTTATGTAGTGGAACTATCCTACACAACCCTAGCTCACCTGGAAAATATCAATCAGATATACACTTGTTTATGTTAAAGAATATACAATACAATGTATTACTTTCATTAACATGTTGCAAGATGTGTCACATATATCTACACTGTCTGATTGTTTTAGTTGTTTTGCTACTTTGAGGACGAGACTAGGCGAGAGCTCGGAGAAGCCAGACATGTTTGCGTTTCCAGGTGATTTACAAACATTTTTTGATAGAATCTCTGATGAACTATATTATCAGGTTTGACAATAGCTTTCTCTGCTTCTTCAGCTTGTTTAATAAAAAATCATAGAATTTTTGGATAGGTATACTAATTTTCTTCTTTCTTTATTTTTACCTTTACTATCTATTAGTTTCCACGTGGCTTTGCAATTATTGGTGGAATTCTCAATACTGCTGAGATTGTGTGCATTTTTGGCATCCACAATGGCTTTTTCATACTAGTTCCAATATTTAACGTAGACTAATCTGGCAAGGTCAGTCCTCAGTCTTTTACAAACATTGTACAATAGCATAAAACGGTTTTTCGGCTTTTTTGTTCAGTATACCACGGATTTTTTTTATTTGCAACCTTACTTTTGAAGTCTTTGTCAATTATTTTGCATTTCTTTATGGAAAAGTTCTCATTAAATTGTGTCAAAAATTCTTTAAAGCTTTTTCAAATATTAGCTTCGCTGACAAATTATTACATGACTTATAATGTGTGTCACCATAACATTGGCCAAACCAGTCTCTGTCAGCATGGGAATTACGAAACCAGATAATATTATCATTTGTGTCAGATCTGGCGACTACAACTTTTGGGACAGGCCTTGCAGTATTACTTGTATCAGCAGAGAATCTAATTATATAATTTAAAGATACAGAATCATGATCTGAAAATGGAAATATTGTCATATCACTAGATTCCTCTGTACTTTTAAAATAGACAAAAAGATGTCAGGACATGTTTCATCCCTTGTGTGTCTATTTTTGATAAAGTGCAAACTGTGGTCTCTTTCAAGATTTTTTAGTTCAATGACACCACATTCAGCTCTCCACCTATAACAGTGTCATGTGCAGCCATTTTGTCTCTCTAGGTACATCTAACATTATGAGCAGTTTTTCTAGAAATACACTGGTGATATCATAAGGTGACCTGTGCAAGAATATTATAACTAATTCAAAGCTGTCAATAACTATACCAGTAACTTCAAAATTCTGTTTGTTGCACAAGTACTCTCGATCTATCCTATTAATGGAGCAACTGAATGACTGGTTAATACAGATTGCTACACCACCTCTTATATGCAATTTTCTACAGTAACCATTTGCTATACCACAACCATTAAGGTTGACGACTGTAAGTTCACCCTCTGTAGCCCATGTTCATTCAAACAAAAATATAAAATTAATTCTTTAGTCCAAAACTGTTCACCAAACATTCTTTATTTGTTACTCCTTTAATGTTTGGGAAGTAAATTTTAATCTCGAAATTGTTATTCCCTTCAGAGAGAACATTTGGCGAGAAGCTGTAGTATCGTTTACACTACTTATCTTATGGGCTTTTTCATCTTGCTGTGTTCCACTAAAAAAGGTTCAACAGAGAGGGGGCACTGTTCTCTGCTTACCTGCAACATTTGACACAACTTCTTCAACTGCACTATGGAGATCCCTGCGCTATAGAATCACAGTCCATATTTTAGACTGTGATGTCACCAGTAATCTCTACCACTGGACTTCACTATCTCATCATCATAGATAGTAGGTACAAATACTTCAAACAAAGAATTGTAACGTTAAATACTGGAATAATGTATTACCTTATATCACGATTTTAAGGGTCATTGTTGCTTTTAGTTCCCTAGAATATTGTTGTTCCTCTACATGTTGTTGTTGTTGTGGTCTTCAGCCCTGAGACTGGTTTGATTCAGCTCTCCATGCTACTCTATCCTGTGCAAGCTTCCTCGTCTCCCAGTACTTACTGCAACCTACATCCTTCTGAATCTTGCTTAGTGTATTCATCTCTTGATCTCCCTCTAAGATTTTTATCCTCCACACTGCCCTCCAGTGCTAAATTTGTGATCCCTTGATGCCTCAGAACATGTCCTACCAAGCGATCCCTTCTTCTAGTCAAGTCGAGCCACAAACTCCTCCCCAGTTCTATTCAATACCTCCTCATCAGTTATGTGATCTACCCATCTAATCTTCAGGATTCTTCTGTAGCACCACATTTCGAAAGCTTCTATTCTCTTCTTGTCCAAACTATTTACCATTCATGTTTCACTTCCATACATGGCTACACTCCATACAAATACTTTCAGAAATGACTTCCTGACACTTAAATCTATACTCGATGTTAACAGATTTCTCTTCTTCAGAAACGCATTTCTTGCCATTGCCAGTATACATTTTATATCCTCTATACTTCAACCATAATCAGTTATTTTGCTCCCCAAACTGCAAAACTCATTTACTACTTTAAGTGTCTCATTTCCTGATATAATTCCCTCAGCATCACTAGACTTAATTCGACTACATTCCATTATCCTCGTTTTGCTTCTGTTGATGTTCATCTTGTACCCTCCTTTCAAGACACTGTCCATTCCGTTCAACTGCTCTTCCAAGTCCTTTGCTGTCTCTGACTCAATTACAATGTCATCGGCGACCCTCAAAGTTTTTATTTCTTCTCCGTGGATTTTAATGCCTACTCCGAACTTTTCTTTTGTTTCCTTTAATGCTTGATCAATATACAGATTGAATACAGGGGCTACAACACTGTCTCACTCCCTTCCCAACCACTGCTTCCCTTTTGTGCCCCTCGACTCTTATAACTGCCATCTGGTTTCTGTACAAATTGTAAATAGCCTTTCGCTCCCTGTATTTTACCCCTGCCACCTTTAGAATTTGAAAGAGAATATTCCAGTCAACATTGTCAAACCTTTCTCTAAGTCTACAAATGCTAGAAACGTAGGTTTGCCTTTCCTTAATATTTCTTCTAAGACAAGTCGTAAGGTCAGTATTGCATCACGTGTTCCAACATTTCTATGGAATCCAAACTGATCTTCCCCGAGGTCGGCTTCTACCAGTTTTTTCATTTGTCTGTAAAGAATTCGCGTTAGTATTTTGCAGCTGTGACTTATTAAACTCATAGTTCGGTAATTTTCGCATCTGTCAACACCTGCTTTCTTTGGGGTTGGACTTACTGTATTCTTCTTTAAGTCTGAGGGTATTTTGCCTGTCTCATACATCTTGCTCACCAGACAGTAGAGTTTTGTCAGGACTGGCTCTCCCAAGGCCGTCAGTAGTTCTAATGGAATGTTGTCTACTCCCGGAGCCTTGTTTCGACTCAGGTCTTTCAGTGCTCTGTCAAATTCTTCACGCAGTACCGTATCTCCCATTTCATCTTCATCTACATCCTCTCCCATTTCTATAATATTGTCCTCAAGTACATCGCCCCTGTACAGACCCTCTATATACTCCTTCCACCTTTCTGCTTTCCCTTCTTTGCTTAAAACTGGGTTTCCATCTGAGCTCTTGATATTCAGACAAGTGTCTCTCTTTTCTCCAAAGGTCTCTTTAATTTTCCTGTAGGCAGTATCTATCTTGCCGCTAGTGAGATAAGCCTTGTCCTCTAGCCATCCCTGCTTAGCCATTTTGCACTTCCTGGCGATCTCGTTTTTGAGACGTTTGTATTCCTTTTTGCCTGTTTCATTTACTGCATTTTTATATTTTCTCCTTTCATCAATTAAATTCAATATTTCTTCTGTTACCCATGGATTTCTACTAGCCCTCGTCTTTTTGCCTACTTGATCCTCTGCTGCCTTCACTACTTCATCCCTCAGAGCTACCCATTCTTCTTCTACTGTATTTCTTTCCCCCATTTCTGTCAATTGTTCCCTTATGCTCTCCCTGAAACTCTGTACAACCTCTGGTTTAGTCAGTTTATCCAGGTCCCATCTCCTTAAATTCCCACCTTTTTGCAGTTTCTTCAGTCTTAATCTACAGTTCATAACCAATAGATTGTGGTCAGAGTCCACATCTGCCCCTGAAAATGTCTTACAATTTAAAATCTGGTTCCTAAATCTCTCTCTTACCATTATATAATCTATCTGATACCTTATAGTATCTCCAGGATTCTTCCATGTATACAACCTTCTTTAATGATTCTTGAACCAAGTGTTAGCTATGATTAAGTTATGCTCTGTGCAAAATTCTACCAGGCGGCTTCCTCTTTCATTTCTTAATCCCAATCCATATTCACCTACTGTTTCCTTCTCTCCCTTTTCCTACTCTCGAATTCCAGTCACCCATGACTATTAAATTTTCGTCTCCCTTCACTACCTGAATAATTTCTTTTATCTCATCATACATTTCTTCAATTTCTTCATCTTCTGCAGAGCTAGTTGGCATATAAACTTGTACTACTGTAGTAGGCGTGGTCTTCATGTCTATCTTAGCCACAATAATGCATGCACTATGCTGTTTGTAGTAGCTTATCCCTATTTGATTTTGTATTTATAACCCTGTATTCACCTGACCAAAAGTCTTGTTCCTCCTGCCACCGAACTTCACTAATTCCCACTATATCTAAGGGATCTGACATTCCACACTCCGATCCGTAGAACCCCAGTTTTCTTTCTCCTGATAACGATATCCTCTTAAGTAGTCCCCGCCCGGAGATCCGAATGGGGGACTATTTTACCTCTGGACTATGTTACCCAAGAGGACGCCATCATCATTTAATCATACAGTAAAGCTGCATGCCCTCGGGAAAAATTACGGCTGTAGTTTCCCCTTGCTTTCAGCCGTTCGCAGTACCAGCACAGCAAGGCCATTTTGGTTAGTGTTACAAGGCCAGATCAGTCAATCATCCAGACTGTTGCCCCTGCAACTACTGAAAAGGCTGCCGCCCCTCTTCAGGAACCACACGTTTGTCTGGCCTCTCAACAGATACCCCTCTGTTGTGGTTGCACCTACGGTACAGCCATCTGTATCGCTGAGGCACTTAAGCCTCCCCACCAATGGCAAGGTCCATGGTTCACTGGGGGGGATGTATTTCATATGCACTCAAATATCATGATCCCAACGAGACTGAATATTTATATGCATATAATAATTGTTTCAACTCACTTTTGGCAGATTTTTTGAACATAAAAGATGATAATACGTTTTTCACTGTAGTACCTGAAATTTAAGTTAGTGGAGCAGACAAAGATCCAGCAAGATACTTAATTAATGTCCTGTCGACAGTGAGGTCATTAAAGAAGGAACAAAAGCTCAGACGGTTTCCAGGATGGGGAAGGGATCAGCCACACCCTTTCAAATGACCCTCCCAGCAGTTTTCTGGAGTGATTCACGGAAATCACGAAAAACCTAATTCTGGATGGCCAGAGATAGATTTGAATCGTCATCCTCCTGAAAGTGAGTGCAGTGTGCTAACCACTGCACTACATCACTTTGTCTTGCTCTAATGATCAGTTGCTAGTGTGCAGTGGTGGTGATAATAAAACAACAAAGTCTTACAACATCAATACTTTATATGAAGATTAGAAATAAATAGCGTAACACTGTCAGAAGTTGCAAAAATGAAGTACATTCCACAAAATCATCACCTTGATCTAATTTCTTTTATCAAATTGTTTTCATCTTCTCAAAGAATGGGAACTATTCTGTTGTGACTTAAGATATGGATAAATTTTGATGGAGATGCTGCTCTGTTGGACTGAGAAAACCCAAAAATGTTGGTTGAACAATCTTATCCACAATAAAATAAAAATTTATGGAGATTTCTGAATCATTTAACTACTTCAAAAATAATAAATGGACATTCAAATTACAGAATTTTCATTTAATTTTTCTAACTATAAATTTGTATTGAACACCTGAAAGACCTTCTAGTTGAAAGACTCTTTCACCCCTTTCCTGTCCTGTGTAAAAATACAAACCAAGTGAAATGTAAAAGTCTAAACACTGCAGTTTTTATAAATTTGAAATATAAAATCAAAAGAATGTGAAATAATTAAATGGACTAGCTCCTGGCAATGGAACTTCATGGAATGCTTGGCAAATTTTTAATATTTCGATTATTTTAGTTTCCATTACTGACTTCTAAATGTTTTAATGAAGAAGCATATTGTTAAGCTTTTTTTGCAGGATTACTTATAAAAATTACTGGACGCTTTTATTTATTAAAGTAACAAGATCTAAAGTGTTAACTTTTTAGGGAAATTGCAAAACAGACTGAGTTTCTACAAATGCCACAAACAAAATTACATATTTTGTTTTCTGGAAGTCAGATGAAAAAACTGCAAACATTTAATACCTTAATTTGTCATTAAGTAACAATTTTTAAAATATTAATCACCAATTTTATTACTTGTCTGTGGGAACAGTGCACAAAAGAGTTTCACAATCCAGTGATAGCAGTGCACAGTGAAGTGTCTACTTCTGAAACAGTTAGTTTGCACCAAGCGATGACGATTGTAAGACATTCCTGTATCGTGATGTATAAAATAAATGCTATATGTTGAGGTTCTATGTGTCTGCGTACCATTGGGTCATTCCCAGTCCATGGCACAGAGGAAACAATCCACACTGAGATCAAAGCACATTTCCGGAAGTCTAACATAATTTATTTGCTAACATTTTCATTGGGGTTCATAAGGAAGAAAAAAGGTGGATTTGTGCAACTGTTTAATATGAGTTTCACATTGCAGAGTCACAGGGGTAACTTGTACCAGTGTCTATATCGTTTTCTTTGCTAATTTGGTCTCAGATTCCCGAAAACGTTATAAAACTTGCACCTACTGTGCATTTACAGATGAGAGAACTGTGAACATTTCATACAAAGTATAAAGGATAATAATCATAAAATGGAAGATTGTAGGAATACTTCTGTGAATGATAGTGCATTCAATTTGAAACTATCAGTGAGTACCTGAGTTCTATAATTGTTGACAGTTAACTGATATTTGTATCATAACATTACAATGAAGTAGCGCCATTTGAGACCTTATATCTGTTTTATACACAATACGATATGGCTAGGGACAGTGCGTGCTGTGACCAGCACAAGCTGAGTTGGGTACTGTCTGTAAACAGCTGGAAGTTGCGTTGGCTTCCGTTGACAAGCTTCTAGCTAATGCTCGAAGTTGCGGTGACATCGGGGGCAATGACAAAGGTGTCACTGGAATCCCCTGGGGACCCACACGTCATGCGGCTTCCGATACGTAACATCTGACTGGTCTGTCCTCACTCCAGAGTGGGTGGAAGACAGCGAAAGAGGGAGCAGGCCGTGCAGCTGGCTCCCTATGTCTTAGGAACAGGTACGAGGTGCTTCCCAGTGTTGATGATAGCTCTGAGCCTGCACGGGATGCCTCTCCTGTTGGGCCAGCGATCTATTTTCCAGCCCATTCCGGACAAGTACAGAGGGTGGGTATGCTAGTCATTAGGAGCTCCAATGATGGAGCTGCTCAGGAGATAGCAGGCAAGGCGAGAAAGAATTCCAGTGTGTATTCGGTATATTTGCCGAGAGGTCTCATCTGGGATGCGGAGGAGGCCCTGCCAGCGGCTATCGAGTGCGCTTGGTGCAACCGGCTGCATGTAGTGGCACGTGTCGGCACGAATGACGCCTGCCGCTTGGGTTCTGAGACCATCCTTGGTTCCTTTCGGTGGCTGGCTGATTTGGTGAAGGCAACTAGCAAAGCACATGGGGTGCAGGCTAAGCTGTCTATCTGTAGCATCGTATCCAGGGTTGATCGCGGTCCTCTGGTTTGGAGCAGTGAGGAAGGTCCAAACCAGAGCCTCAGACGGCTCTGCGACGATATCGGATGCGAATTTCTTGACCTCCGCTATCGGGTGCTGAATTGTAGGGTTCCCCTTAATATGTCACGCGAGCACTACACGCAGGAAGCGGCTATTAGGGTAGCGGAGTATGTGTTGCGTGCACATGCGGCTTTTTTAGGTTATAGGACCCCTCCCTTGGGAGTAAACACTATTTGCCTGTTAAATCAGCCACAGAGACCGAGAGAATCTTGTTCCCCGCATGTCAGAGATAGAAAAGATGATTTTAGTAAACTGCAGGAAAGGTCCCACAATTAGTATCGCTTATTGAAGGTTATAATGCACAGACAGTATTGGGAACAAAAAGCTGGTTGAAGCAAGACGTCAATTACAATGAAATCCTAAGTTCAGACTGAAATGTTTATCGTAAGGATAGGTTAGTCGCCAATGGTGGCGGCGTGTTTATTGCAGTAAAGAACTCGATAAAATCTAGCAAGGTTATCGCGGATTCCGAATGTGAATTAATCTGGGTGAAGCTGAGTATCAAAGAACGATCAAAAATGGTGATCGAATGCTTTCATAGACCACCTGGATCAGGATCTGTAGTTGTAGAGCTTGCAGAATATCATTAGTAATTTTCCTGATCATTCCGTTGTAATAGGGGGTGACTTCAACTTGCCAGGTCTGTAGATTGGGAGTGTTATGCCATCAAAATTGGTGCCAGAGACAGGGAATCATGTGGCATTGTTCTGGATGTCTTGTCCGAAAATTACCTTGAGCAGATGGTTAGAAAACCAACGCGTGAGGGTAATGTCTTAGACCTCTTGGCAACAAACAGACCTGAACTTCTCGAATCAGTCAATGTAGAGGAAGGTATCAGCGATCTTAAGGCTGTGACAGCATCTATGACAACGGGCCCTACAAGGAATGTTAAGAAGGTAGTAAGATATACTCATATTTGCTCAGCAAGGGTGACAGGGCGAATTTCAGAATATCTTAGCAGACAGCACCAAATATTCGGTGATGAGGACGAAGATGTGGAGAACAAGTGGAAAAAATTCAAAGGCGTCGTTCAATATGCCCTAGACAAATATGTTCCGAGTAAAGTTTTATGGAATGGGAAAGATCCACCATGGTTTAGTAGCCGTGTTAGAAAAGCGGTACGTAAACAAAGAGCACTTCATCTCAGATTCAAGAGAAGTAAAAACCTAGCCGATAAATAAAAGCTGAACGAAGAGGAAATTAGCGTATGGAGAGCAATGAGAGAAGCGTTCAATGATTTCAAAAGTAAGACGTTGTCAACCGACCTGTGTAAAAATCCTAAGAGATTTTGGTCATATGTAAAATCAGTAAGTGGGTCAAAATCATCTATTCATTCTCTCAGCGACCGCACCGGCACCGAAACGGAACGTAACAGAGAGAAAGCCGAAATACTGAATTCAGTCCTCCGAAGTTGTTTTACCGCGGAAGATCGTAACATTGTCCCCCCTTTCAATCGTCGTGCGAACATCGAAATGGCAGATATTGAGATAACCGATCGCGGAATTGAAAAGCAACTACAATCGCTTAGTAGTGGAAAGGTCTCAGGACCAGATGAGATACCTATAAGATTCTATAAAGATTATGCAAAGAACTTGCTCCCTTTCTAGCAGTAATTTATCGTAGATCGCTTGAGCAACGAAAGGTACCTAACGACTGGAAAAAAGCTAAGGTCATTCCCGTTTTTAAGAAAGGCCGTAAAACAGATCCACACAACTATAGACCTATATCGTCGATGTCAAACTGTTGTAGAATTATGGAACATGTTTTATGCTGACGAATTATGACATTTTTGGAAAATAAACAACTCCTCTATAAAAATCAACGTGAATTCCGTAAACAGAGATTCTGCGAAACTAAACTCGCTATTTTCCTCTATGAGATCCACAGCGCAGTGGACAACGGCGCACATGCCGTGTTCCTTGACTTCAGAAAGGCATTTGACATCGTCCTGCATTGCCGTTTAATGAAAAAATAGGGGCTTACGGAGTATCGGAGCAGACCTGCGATTAGTTCAAGACTTGCTTGCAGATAGACTCAACATGTCGCTCTTAACAGAACTAAATCGACAGAGGGAAAGGTAATATCCGAAGTACCACAGGTAACTGTGATAAGACCGTTGCTGTTCGCAATATATATATATAAATGATCTAGTAGAAAGCGTCTGATGCTCTTTAAGGCTATTTTCAGATGAAGCAGTTGTTTATACCAAAGCAGCAACGCCAGAAGATAGTAAGAATTTGCAGAACGACCTGCAGAGAATTGATAAATGGTGCTGGCTCTGGCAGTTGACCCTGAACGTAAATAAATGTGACATATTGCGTATACATAGGAAAAGAAATCCACTACTGTACAGCTACACTATTGAAGAGACACAGCTGGAGACAGCGTCTGGCGTAAAATATCTAGGCGTAACTATCCAGAGCGACCTTAAGTGGAATGACTGTATAAAACAAATAGAGGGAAAAGTAGACACAAGACTCAAATTCATCGGAAGAATCTTAAGGAAATGTACCTCATCCATGGAAGAAGTGGCTTATAAGGCGCTTGTTCGCCCGATTCTTGAGTATTGTTCATCTATCTGGGATCCCTATCAGGTAGGACTGATAGAGGAGATGGAGAAATCCAACGAAGAGCGGCGCGTTTCGTCATGGGATCGTTTAGCTGGCGAGAGAGTGTTACACAGATGCTAAACAAACTCCACTCGCAGACGTTACAAGAGAGACGTTGTGTATCATGGAGAGATTTACTAATGAAATTTCGAGGCAACACCTTTCAGGAGGAGTCAGACAACACATTACTTCCCCCACAAACATCACGCGTATTGATCACGAGAAGAAAATTCGAGAAATTAGAACCAATACCGGCAGTTACCGACAATCATTCTTCCCAAGCACTATTCGCGAGTGGTACAGGATTAGAGGGATCAGATAGTGGTACCGAAAGTACCCTCCGACACACACCATTAGATGGTTTGCGGAGTATGATGTAGATGCAGATGGACGAGTATATGACGTAAAACCTTATCAAATGGATTGCTTAAGCCAATTTTCCAATGTTACTTGAAGCTAATGCAAAAATATCACCACCACTTCACTGCAATAATTACTCTTCCCACAAATTGCAGCCATAATGTATATGTGACATTTTAAATGTGGCGCCATATAGATTGTGATCTATGGAGATGTTCATCTAGTACAGAGACTAAATAAATTTAACAAGAAAAAGATCAAACTTTTCTTATGCTTACACACTCAAACTTTTCCTGTTAAACGTGTGTCCTTAAATAGAGCTATTTTATATTAAATCAGCATAAAATCGCACAACTAATAGTTATGTCCTGAAAATACTGTGTATCGTTATTAAAAGGATACCTTCCATATGGAAGCATGGTGTCACATCATCAGAAACAGTTGCTACCATTTAACTTCCACTTTTTGAAAAAGGCTTCTCTAGACTTTTCCATGAGATATAATCTTCATTCTCATGCACCCATGTTGCTCCTACATGTTTTCTAATGCCACCTACCCATGGTCCATTAAATCACTGCATCAGGCTTTCCTTACCTCGAGGAATTTCTTTATTTATCATCCATTCATCTTTCTTTATCATCCATTTGCCTGGCTACTTATTTATTTTTTACCTACATTTAATTTTCATCTAAGTTAGGTCTTCCACTCCAGTTTGTTTTCTGTTCTGTTGTTTATTTTTCTGTCACTTCTGTTGTTGCTATAATACTTCTCTCCATTTCTTGGTGAGCTACAGTCTATTTTTGAATGGTTATCGAATTTAAAGCCTATATTCTACAGCTGTAAGTGAATACAATAGCCGACCGGGGTGGCCGAGCGGTTCTAGGGGCTACAGTCTGGAACCGAGCTACCGCTATGGTCGCAGGTTCGAATCCTGCCTCGGTCATGGATGTGTGTGATTCCTTAGGTTAGTTAGGTTTAAGTAGTAGTAAGTTCTAGGGGACTGATGACCCTAGAAGTTAAGTCCCATAGTGCTCAGAGCCATTTGAACCATTTTTTTAAATACAATAATATACACAAGTGTAAAATTTCTATTTCAGTTACAAGAGGATCTTGTTAATGTGCTGGTTCTATGTCTGCATTGTTAATTTGTAATATTTAGTTCTCACTGTGTTCGTTGCTTTCAGCTGTCTCTGTTAAGATTATTCTTTAGTTGTAGAAGTTTGTTTTCGCTAGAAAGAACAAATTTTGTTGTTATCAGTGAAATGTAAATAGTTTAAGTATATTTTATTTATCTATCCATCATTCATTCATCCTTTGATCGATGTTTAGGCCAATATTGGATATGTCATATACATTTACAGCTACTAGATAATTAATTTAGTTTACAAGATATAGGCACTCAGTTTCACTTTGTATTGTAATGTTCTATTAAAACACATTCATTCCTCTATTTCCCAGACTAAGCATATGGAGACTTCATCTGAAAAGAAGGGAAGATTATGGTTTAGTGTTCCATTGATGCCAAAATCATTAGAGATGTACGACAAGTTCATATTTGGGAAATGTAAGGAAGGAAACTGTCCATGACTTTTCAAAGGATACATTCCACCATTATCCTTGTGCTGTTTAGGAAAATCATGTAAAACCAAAATGATGATGCCAGGCTGGAATTTCAGTCACTGTGTTCCTGAATGTAAGTCCAACTGATCACCTCACTTGGTAAGACTTTCTGTAAGAATGCTAAGAATAGTTTTGCTGATATGGAATCTCCTTGCCATAGTTCTCCTTTTTTCCTTATTCTTAAACGCCCTCCCAATCCAAGAAACCCTGATAGAAGCTGCTGTACTGATGTAATGTAATGTCCTTCACTATGTTGACTTAGGAAGCATCAAAACCTTGTACTCCAAAACCTGTTAGCATAGACTTCATTGGAATTGCGTCAAAACGATCCCCTAAATCTATGCATACCAGGAATAGTTGTAATTCACACTCACTGCTTCACTTTATGAACTCCTTTATGACCTGCAGATGCTCCATTGTGGTTCACACTCTCCCACAAACATACAGTCGCAACAGTTCTCATGACCCGTAATGCAGAAAAAAAATGAGAATTATGTCAGCTTACTTCTAGGAGACAACAAAAAAGGAAACAAATTTCAACTGTTGTTACGGTTTTGTGGAATTTTATTATTCCACAGAGTAAAATTATTTACACAATTTCTTCTGGTGTCCCATTTTATCCCAATTTAAAGTGAATTAACACTTTTCAGAACGTCACCATGACGGAACCGTCACGTTTTTGAGTATCGACGATCAGAGGAATTCCTGAACATCCATACTACACGGCACGTCAACGCCGAAAGAACGTTGTTCCGTTATAGCTAGTTCATAATAAACACATTAGAGGAACTATGAATATTTCATACTGTCGAGACAGCAGTTTTTTACCTGTTAAGCAAGATACAAATAACAATTACGAAGAGAAAATCAAGATTTAGGCGTCTGGTATCACTAAGGCAGAAGCTGATGGTTTGCCTAAGGTATGTCTACATGGGCCGTTATGCTGAGTTAAACAAAATGTCACGTGACTCCGTCAATGGCCCATCAAAACATTCTTCCTGAGAAATATTGACGTGATACTGACGTGACATAGCGTGTCGATTTCTTAGCATTAGCGCATATACTTTTTGAGAAAAGGCTTCTAATGACATGAAAAATGTAAAACAGAGAAAACGAAGTTCAAAGATTTTCTTGTCATACTTCTACATGTAATAAACTTACCTTAATTTTAAAATCCTCCGTTCTGATACTCCTCATCCTCTAGGTTTCTCTTCTCTCCTCTTCGAATCCGCCTGGCCTGTATTTGCAGCTAAGACACTGATCTGTTAGCTTTCTTGATCCTGCTCTCGTCGATGTTATAAAATGCTTTTGTTGTAAACACACCAAGATCTATACCAACTCTCTTCAGCATTTCAATTCTGCCAGTATTTCCGTTACTGAAACATAAGACAGCATCACAGACGCCCATTTTGAGTACTTCAAGTCTACAGCATCTAATTCATATTAAAGTAATGAGGCTTTCACTTGCATTTTGTGTCTTTCCACGTAGACACTTCCTCAATAACACAGGGTCTGCAAGAAACCTGAATGTGGGCTTAATTGCATTCATAACAAGTTCTGGTTATGAGTGGTTATTTGAATATGTCTCATTTCTGTTGCTGAATTTACACCAATCGTCTTTTGGACACAAATTGTGTATTGGTGTTTCATCAGTGGATAGTTTATGGAAAAAATTGCCCATACAGCCCACCTCATTGCCTCTAAATTATGTCTGTTTTTCCTGATAGCTCTCCCATAAAATAACTGAAGAGAATCAATTCCTTCCAGAGTAAGCCTGCCTTTTCCTACTAGTGGTTTTCCATTCTCAAGTACTTCACCTTCCTTCTCTTTCAGCAAGTGGCAAAGCCTACCACCAAGCCTTTTTTGGATGTGCCAACACATTCCAGCTTTTCTATTGTGGTATTGTACGAATTTTTATCAGTTACAGCTTCGAACGAATAGGAGTCCCCATCACCAAGGTATTTATTATATCTAACACCATACTGGTCCTCAGGTGGGAGTGGCCAGTGCAGAGTTAACCAGTTTAACAATTTAAAGGCATTTCTAAAGCTGCTATCACGATAAAATTCACACACAGCATAGATTAAACTGTGTAGATCAAGAAAATAATATTTTTTAAACATCGATTTTTTGGACCAAAATCCATAATATCATCCCTTAACATCTTCTGCTGAAACAGTCGCTTTGTTATTTTATGCTGATGAAATTTGCTTTAAGTGTGTCCATCATAAACATAAATTAGTGTGCATATTAGTGAGATCATGCAAGCAACTATGTATTATACATTTCATTCCACAACTACAAAGTCTCCATAAACAGAAATCTACAGAAACAGAAATCTCTGGCAAAGCAGAATATATTTTAGATGCATTGACAAAATTAACTCTCTATTGGCTATGTTTTTGGATTTCACTGCAGATGAACGTAATATGATGCTCCTTTCAATCATCGCATTAACGCCAAAATGGGAGATGCTGAGATATATGACAGCGGAATATAAAAGCAACTATAATCATGTATCAATGGAAAGGAATCTGGATCAGATGAGATACCTATAAGAGTGTAAGAAATTATGGAATAACTTGCTCTCATTCTAGTAGCAGTTTATCAGATGTCGCTGGAGTGAGTGGAATGACCACATAAAACAAACAGTAGGAAATGCAGATGCCAGATTCATAGGAAATTCAAGATTCAGGCGTCTAGTATCACCACAGCAGAAGCTGATGGTTTGCCTAAGGTATGTCTATACAGGCCATTTTGCTGAGCTAAGCAAAAGAAAGAATCTTTGGGAAGGAAGAAGCTTTAGGAAATATAATTCATCCACAAGAGAAATGGCTTACAAAACGCTACAATTCCAGATATTGTTCAGCGTTTGAGAGCCTTACTATGTTGGATTAATAGAAAAACAGACAACAAAGGGTGGCGTGTTTCATCATGGGATAGTTCAATCGGTGCGAGGGCGTTGTGAAGATGATCAAAAAAACCCAGTGGCGGACATTGCAAGAGAGGCAATGAGTATCAGAGAGGTTTTTTATTGAAATTTCGGAAAGAACGTTCCGAGAGAAACAAAGGACCCTCTAGAATACTCAGCAGTTGGTATGGCTTTTGAGGGGCACATCTCATTCACAAGGATTGAGAATTCGGGAGGGTGATATCGCGTCCCTGTCGGGTTTTTGGAAGCATTCCTCCCTGTCTTGGAGACTGAGCTCCTCAAAGTCCTAGATGATCCAAGATTTAATAATTACTGCTTGTACGACACCCTCCTCAGCTCCCTCCCTAGGCATAGAATCATCTAGAAAGAAAAGAAAAGAATGACTCAGACAGCTCAGTCTAGGCACTTGGAAAACCAATAAATATTACACGAAATTATTTTATCCAAGAACTACGTTTTACAAATGTACATACATTCACGCTGTTCTCCTGCCCTCTCGACCTCTAGCTGATGGGCTAGGTCAGCTAGCATGCAAAGGATGGATTCTAGAAAGACATAAAAGACTGAGTATAATATCCAGTATGGAAAAAAAATCTCTGTAGCATACATACACACATGCACACACACACACACACACACACACACACACACACACACACACAATCTGTTAAAGGGCGCAGCAGTCTGTGGACTGTGGCCCAAACAGATATTTGATAAACAAACACATAACACAGACATATAATATGTTAAAGAGCGCAGTAGTCTGTGTAGACTGCAGTCCAAAATAGATATAACACACACAATCCGTTAAAGGACGCAGCAGTCTGTGCAGCCTGCGGTTCAAAACAGATATTACACACACAATCCATTAAAGGTCGCAGCAGTCTGTGTAGACTGCAGTCCAAAACAGCTATAACAGAAACAAACATTGAACACTGAATCTGTTAAAGGGCGAAGCAGTCTGGACTGTGACTCAAACAGATATTTGAACAACACCGAAAAAGTACTCACCAGGATATTGATCTTCATCTCCTCGGCGGCGCTTGCAGCTGCTGCTGCTGTCGTTGCTGCTGCTGTTAGTACACTTCATGATGAAAGTACAAACGATTGACCTCTGGGAAACTCGTAGAAGTACAAAAGCAGAATGATGGCGAGTTCGGTTATGGCTTGGCTTATATAGCTTCTATGATGTCAAATCACGTCACTGATGCAGTACCAATAGGAACGCAGCATTCTAGGATTGGGGGGGTGCTACGTCATGAATGATCTATGAGTGCGCTCCTAGTCGGAAAACCTCAAACATCTCTTTTGATCATTGAATCTCCAACTGATACATTCAGTTATCGAATATCATTAAAATCGGAATGGAATTAAGTACTTAAGTAACTCATACATTAGATGAGTGATGTGTCAGATGTGTTACATTACAACCGATAGCATATTTCTAGAAGACGATCTATGACATCAGTATGAGTGTGCAGGCTAGAGGCCATGACATCAGCATTCGCGTGCTCGGACCTATACACATGGCACATGCCCTGTTAGAACAGCATGAGAAAGAAATCATTACAACATCTCTTTCTCAGTGCTTGACTGCAGGTAGAGAGGGGGTGACGGGACTTTCACATACTGCAGACAATAGCGCTCTCTGGTGGTGGTACTGTGTACTAGACAATTTGGGCCTCATAGGGAACACACTGTTTGCTGTCATCTTGAATAAGGGTACTTGTGTCATCAGCTGATGTCATGTCCATCATCTTGGATGACAGCGCCCTCTGCTGGTGGTACTGTGCACTAGATCCAGACCTCGTGGTGAACATCCTGTTAGTCGCCATCTTGGATAATGGTACCTGCGTCATCAGCTGATATCGCGGCCGCCATCTTGGATTATGTAACAGGACAAACGACACAACCCTCTGGTGGTGGTACTGTGTATTAGGTCAGTTGGAGTCTGGACCTCATGGTAAACACACTGGATGGCTGGACTGCCTCAAATTGTTTAAATAAAGTCAGTCTGCTAAATAGAGACTTATTTCCAGAACAGGCTGAGTCCTCTCCCAGCCATTTCCTAGGAAGAGATGGCGGTCTGGTGACTTAGTGACTTAGGTTTGTGGAGATAACATTTCTTTCACGCCATTTTCTTAGCTTAGTAGAGATAAACGAATTGACCTTTCTTTACAACCAAAATTCGAACTTGGCACCAATTCCTAGGAAGAGGTGACAGTTGGGTGATTTAGGTTAGTGGGGGTAGCCCAAGTGATCTATCTTCCCCCGATTTTCTTAGGTTAGTAGAGATAACTGTGGTGTGATGCATCACCCTGTTGAAATTTGAACTTCCCGCCTTTATATATTTATATATTTTTCTAGAAGAGAGAGGGGGGTTAGGTTAGTGGAGATAGCCCACTTTTCCTATCTTCCCGCCAAAATTCAAACTTCCCACCAAAAGCCGCCATCTTGGATGACGTCATGGCCGCTATCTTTGATACATCTGGAAACAATGCAGAATGGGCTAGAATCCCCCTTGCCCCAATACTGGTCAGCACAGTAGATCTTGCTGCCACGTGATGTATGCCCTAAGTCAGCATATAACAACTTCAAACTCCTCTTTCTTTGATAAGAGCTATTTAAAACACTGCAGATTTAATAGCAGCAACTTTATCTCTGCCACCTGAGGCTTATATAACAATCATCCTCAGTTTTATCCACCACAATATATATATGTGTTCGCCATGCCACACATAACCCGAGACTGCCTTCCATTTCCATTTAGAGAATGTTCTAATGAGTAAAAAGGCGGTAATTTTGCCGCTAAAACTCATCCACCGGAAAGTCCCTACTGATTACGTCTTAAAACTAAGGTCATGACCCTGTACACTTATATTTACATAAGCTCATGACAATTGCAATGATGAAAGCAGTTTTACAAAATATAGATAACAATACACAAGTCATTATTTGAACAGTAATGTTAAAAAAAATATATTGACGATTTAAGATTTCTTATTTACCTGTCTAGTGGCAGCACTGTACAGTGTTAGGTGAGCTCAGTTTATCCCTGTTATTGCTAGATGGCCTGAGGGGGTATTATGCTTGATTCAGATTACAAATTCCTGCAGATCCTTGTGTGGATAAAGGCCCTTGTCCTTTTCTCTCATAGGTGATGCTAGTCTATATGATCCTCAATGAGGCACTTATGTAATTACAAACAGGCCAATGTATAAGAGTAGCCATTTGTGGTTAAGTTTTCCGTGATTAATAGCTAGTAGACTTCAGGTGCTTTGGGAGCAATACTTCTTGTCCTATATGGAATTGTACAGTGTGCCCTACACTTTTGTCATAAGACTTTTTTCTCTGCTCGGCCTTTTGTCCTATATTTATCAAGGCTTGGTGTATTTTTTCTTCAAATGACATATCTCCCTCAGGTACTTTAGGCAGTGGTTTATCCCACTATTCTATTTCTCATTTCTTAAACATTAATTCTGTTGGTGTAAAACCTGGCGAAGTATGTTGCAAGTAATTAATGATTTGCTGCAATGGCAAGATGAACTCGATGCATTTGGTATGTTTCTTGAGTGTGTAGCTGCGTATAAATCGATTAAATTCCTTAAAGATCCTTCCTATAGCGCTTGCTTCGAGGTGGAATCGCGATACCAATATGTGTTTTATTTTATTTGTGGTCGCGAATTCCTTCCATTTGTTACCTGTGAAGTGCATTATCAGTTAACAGTATCTGAAGCTTCCCTACTCTCAGGTGATAATCATCTACAGTTCTTCGAATAATAGAATCGGTGGTCACTGACCTCATTGCGCACAACTTAACAAACTAGAAAAAAAATCAAATAAGATAACTACATACTGTATTATTAAAAAACTAAAAACCGCCTCGATTGCGAAAAAAAGCAGCTAGTGTTAAGTGTTAACCCAGGTTTCGGTGTAGATAACTACACCTCCTTCAGAACAACAATAAAACCCACAAGTGCCTAAGAAGACCTTTGTCAATGATTAAAAGAATACCATAGCTATAAATTTATAAACGAAAAAGAAAAGGAAAACAGAAACAGTACATATGTACAAAGTCAAAACCACTACTTAACTTAATGGTGTATGCTCCACCTCACATCGGCCTATGTCTGATGGGCCATGACCCGCCATAAACTGCAGCCACAAACAGTGGCTCACTTACAATCCTGATGTGCTATCTATGCACAAGTGCAAGACAAGGGAAGTTACTTGAATGCGCATGTACATACGAAAACGAGAAAGTTTATACATGGGTTGGGGCTAAATAGCCCATATGTTCCCAACCGTGGAGCAACGTATATCAAAAAATGAAATGGATAGAACAAGAGACGTCCTAAATAGGAGATGAAACCTAAAAATAACCACACACGGTTGCTTATGCTAGTAAAGAAACTTATATATGAAGCTAAGTGTTAACCCAGGTTTCGGTGTAGATAACTACACCTCCTTCAGAACAACAATAAAACCCACAAGTGCCTAAGAAGACCTTTGTCAATGATTAAAAGAATACCATAGCTATAAATTTATAAACGAAAAAGAAAAGGAAAACAGAAACAGTACATATGTACTGACCTCATTGTGCACAACTTAACAAACTAGAAAAAAAATCAAATAAGATAAGGAGGAACTCTTAAAAACTATATCTAAAGCCAGTAGTTAGCCTGGGGGGGGGGGGGGGGGATGAGTGGATGTAATCTAAAGACGTCGTGGTAATAAAGCTATAGGGATAAAACGTGAGGTGTTCAACAGGCTAAAATAACCTTCATCATAAAAGGAAAATGAGGATATAAAGAAAGAACATGAACAGCTTGACCAACCACGCTCGCCAATCAGTGTGCGCATGTGATAATCGCCAGATCCTCAGATTTACAAGCATGAAGAACAAAGTAAAGGCACGAAACCTTCAAAAAATTTTCTATTTCTTAGTAGGAGTTGGTCATTGAGAATATTGTCTTTACCATGTTGCAGATGCTTAAAGATCTGCATTTCTTCCAAAACATCCAGTTTTAAGCCCTTAACCTCGGCATGAAGTAACACTAGGTGTTTTTTTTCGCAATCGAGGCGGGTTTTTAGTTTTTTAATATATTAAAAAACGATTGCTGACGTGCTGCGAAGTTGAAGGTTCTACAATTACATACTTTTCACCCCCTTTTCCTTTTGGATAGCGACCAGCAGCATCCAATGATACTAATTCTAAAGGTTTCGTGGGAACTACTCGATTCAGTTCAATTATCTTTCATTTATTGGCGCGTCTGGTCTTCGTACAAGTAATACATTTTCGAATTACTTGGAGAATTCGGCACCGCATGTTGGAGATTGTGTGTTCACCTTATCAGTGCATTAAGAAACACCATAATGATCCCATACATGAATTCATCTACAAACTTTTAAGGTAAACGTACGTACCACCATTTTAGTTAGATGTATGTCTGTGAAAAAGTACTCATTCCTCAATAGTATAAATATTTTTTAAGTTATACTCATTATCTTTTTAAAGTAGTTTGAGTCTTTCCCTTTTCCAACGTGGATCTTCTTCTTACAATTGCTTCAGGCTATAGCAGATTTTTACATATTAGAGTTGGTGTGTTTTATCTTGCATAAGTAGGGCATAGATTTCAAAATTCTGTTCAGTGACTTCTAAAAATTTATTTAACTTTTGGGTAGCCTCGTCAAGGTGTTGGCAGTTATGTTTCACATCTGAGTACATTACCTCGAAACTGAAATCCTGCAAGTAAAGACACCATCTGGCTATTTCTCTGTGCAGCAATTTACACATCAAGAGAAAAGTACATGCTTGGTCGTCACAACAGACTTTGGTGTGTTTTCCCACAAATAATATTCGAATTTCTTGAAAGCCCACACTGCAGAGAAAGCTTTGAGCACCGTTACTGAAAATGATCAGTCACATTCACTAAGAATTCTGCTCGCAAAACAAGTTATCTTGGGTGGTTGTTGTCCATTTGTCTTGGTGATTTGAAATACGTATGCCCCCAGACCCTGCGAAGGCGCATCAGGGCTTAAAAAGAACTCTTGAGACCTGTCTGGATGATGTAATATATTTGCACTGAATAGAGCTTAATTTATGTTGTCAAAGTCGATTGCACACTGGTGCATATCCATTAGTTATCCTTCCATAACTGATTGCATCTAGTTTTCTCGGATCTGGCAGAATATCTTGGATAATATGATGGGTGCTAGGAATTTGGCCTTTTCCTTCACAAATTGAGACTTCTTTACATATGCTATAACACTGTATTCTGAGGAACGATACAGTACATTCCCCAGTAGTGCAAATGCTATTCCCAGATAGGCATTGCTATTAGCTGGTCATCCTCATAGAATGTGACTTTATTAAGAAGTTCTGGACCTAAGCCTTTTTCTACCATGGAAAAGAAGACACCTGCGTCCACATTTAAACTGAAAGGCAAGACACAAAATTCATAGCTTTTGCCCCACCTACAAAGGCTACGTACTTCCTACTGTCTTCATGGAGGTATCTGCCAATACAATGCGTTTCAGTCGATTATGGTAATGTATTTGACTTTATGGATCCTTAGTAACTGTTTTTCTAAGTGGTTGGGACTCGTCCTAACCATCGGCGATAGCTTATATAGGTCTACAATATGGCGAATATGAGTGTTGTATGACACCCCAGTCAATCAGTCTCTCAATTTTCTTTTACTGTGTCCTTCTTGGACCAAGGTATGGGCTATGATGAAAAACAGAACGTTTCATATGGGTAAACGTCCATTTTACATGTGCAGTCTTATATTTCTCCTCGGAACTTTACAAATACATATGCTTACCCAAGTATTAATTCCTGTAGCTCCTCTTTCTGGTCTTCTCACAAGCAAACTGATCCACTTACTTTTGCTTGTACTAGTGTTAGACGCGTACTGTTTTCATGTGGTTGTTCATCTTTTTGGCCATCTCCAAACAATACATCTGAATAAAACAAGTGTACTCTAATGTCTGTATTTGGCAGAGTTTTGTTTCCTATTGTACTTGTTCTGATTAAATCTACTGATATCCTTTGTTCGTTAATTGTAAAGAAACACTTTCCCTGTCCTATGTCAGCTGTACCTTGTAATGTCAGAAGGTCTCCATACCAATTAGTCAATTAACTACAAGTTTTCTAAGACTAGATACAAGCATTTTAAAGAAAATTTTTTTATAGGAATGGATATTATTGCTTGAAGTCTCACCTCTTTAGATTTGCTCCCTACTGCAGTCAACATTCAACAGTTCTGCACCGGGAAAGTTGGTATGTGTTTTCTCTTTTGTAGCTCAATAAATAAACCTTATGAGATCACATTTGTTAATGTACCTGTATCCAGTACAATGTACATATCTAAATTAACTATCCTGGCATTTATTAAGGCTTGTACAGACTCCCTTCTGTTCTCTTCCAAATTGTCAACATTTTTCTGATACAGGTCCTCATTGTATCTACTTCTTTTCCATATCTCAGAAAATCATTTGTAATTAATTTTATGTCCCCATCTCCTTTCTCAGTCTGTGAACGAGGGTCTATTACGCCTGTTTTGATTTTCCTGATTAGCTGGGGGGAAGGGGGTAATCTCTTCACTCTGGGTAACCTCCACTTTATGCACAGGGTCTTGGAATTTGTGTCTTGCGATGCCTGTGAATTAAATGCCCTTTGACCTTGACCTCCGCCCAGCACAGAATTGTTGTTCCACTGGTTGCAGCTATGGAGATGGGGTGGTGGTGGGGGTGGGGGGGGGGACTGCGTCCTGGCTACCACAGGTTGGCCCTTGCCAATTATTATATTGGTTGTTACCACACACCAGGATTTCATTTTGAATCTGTTGTCCAAAACTTCTCTGTTTGGTATACACAGGTCCCTTGTAATTAGGGTTGCAGTTTTCTTTGAAGTCTTGTTTATGTCCTTGGTTTTCCCGGTACCAAAGTTACCTCATCTGTGATCATTATTACATGGGTATTAAGGGTGGCCATTGCCTCCTTCATTACTACTTTGCAAACCACTGATTCAAGGGGGTTCACTTTACACATTATTGTTCTGTTGTTGTGACTGTCCTTCTTCATAAATCAGGGTGGTTGAGTAAAGAACGGATAACAAATATTCTATATCATTCTTGGGAATTGCGATCAATAATTTTTCTTCACATGTGCTGGTAACTGACTTTTGAGTATTTTTAGAACATCCACATGAGAGAGAGGATTTGTCCACTTCCATGTTTTGTTCAGATATTCTTCAAAATTCTTCCAGATCTCCCATGTTGTCTGCTCCTGCACTGCTATGTACCAGAATTTCTCCAAGAAGGCACACTCAAATTGTTCATAAATATGGCACCACTTGGCCATATTGGTAACATCGCCTTGGTTGTACCCCACAACGAACATGATCTTCTGTGCCTTAGTCCAGCTGCATAGTAGCAAGTTGCAGAAGGCTCTGATGAATACCACAGGGATTCTTCTTTTGCCGTCTGTAGCAAAAATCGATAACTGCCAATGCCGGAGTAACCCTTTGTCAGCTAGAAGAATAAACAGGCAGGAGGTACCATCTGCTACTGCCATTGCATGTTTCAGTTGCATACTGGTAAACGCCGTATATGCTGAGGCCACTATTATTGACACTGGCAGTGCCTGTTGCATTTTATATTCCCCATCCTCCGCTCTTGAAGGACTAGTGGTGAACTGCAGACAGGTATTTCAGCTCTCTGTTCACCTGAGTGCAGCAGATTGCTAGTCATTAGTGACTCCTTTGTGATATCAGTAACACTAGTTAAATTTTTCTTCAATTTTTCTTCTTCTGCCTTTAAACCTGATTCAATCCTGGCAATTAATTCATTTTCCTTCTGCTTGACTACTTTTTCTACCCCTTCTGCACAGACATTATGTTCTTGCATTCCCTTCTGTGTCAGTGTTGTCCCTCATCTAGTAATCCTGACTTGGCGTCTCCATTAAGTTCTTTATGTCTTTCTTGTGGTTTCATTACGAACTTACTGCTCAATTTTGAATTAGTTATTTCTACAGACAATTCCTGTACTTCCTCAGGCAAATCTTTACATATAGCTCAATAATAGTATCTTGCATCTCCTTTACACTTTATTAATTTCTGATTGAGTCATCTGCATTTTGATCTGTATGTCACACACATTTTTCTTCTTACCTGCCATTTCCTCTTGTGCCTTGTCAACATCCATTGCCATTTTACTTAGCTAATCTAATTGCTGAGACAGATCTGTGAATAGCTCCACTTTTAATTATTTTCCTATTTCAGTCGACTTACATGTTAAAGCATTTGACAGGGCAGTGTGCAACTTTTTAATTAGGTCCTCAAATGTTTGCATTTTTTTCATTTGGAAGTTACTTAAATCTTTTTGTGTCACATGATTTCTAAAATCAGTAAATGTTTGTGTACATGGTTTTGAAGAATCTTCGACTTTTTTTGTTAAATTATTAAATTTTTGTGTCAGATCATTAAAGTTTTGTGTTTGTTCATTAAATTTTTGTTTGATCATCCCTACAATCATTTAACTTTTTATCATCCTTTGAATAAGCTGTACCAACGTTGGGATATCATTTTGAGCACCTACTGAGCTATATCTGATTACATTCGGTTCCACTTCGCCCGATGTGGAAATTTTAGTTGTACTAGAATCTGTGCTATCATGCCTTTCATTGCCCTCATGTGAAAACATGATTCCCAGTGATATTCAAGAATTTATTTCGTCTCTCAAAAGTAAAGTCATATTATTAATCACAACATTGGTATCCTCAGTCATAGCTGAAATTAAATAATACTCGCGGTTGTCATCTGACTCACCAACATTTCCACACTCACTATCACTTGTTGCTGCATTAGTTGAGGAGATATTTTGTGCTTGTACATTAATTTCAACAATGGTTTCATCTGCTGTATCCATTTCTGTCCTTGTGATTTACTAACTACAAAATTTTAAAATGAATATCCCTTTTTTACTTACTCTGAGAAAATTTTCTAAATTATCGCTTGATGTGTTGTGAACATACACTGCAACTCAGTTTGTTAGCTCTTACACTTACTCAAAATTACCAGCCAAATAATCATTTTTAATAAATAAACTTTTTACTACAATTTAAAATCCTTCAGTTTTAGGATGGAATGGGTGAGGTACGACTGCTGTTAGATAAGTGTGAGGTGCTGCCAACCGTAACCATGCAAGCTATACGTTGGAAGTTGCCTCCCTTCTCGATGGGGTTTTACAATTTTTTGTTGGTAGTCCCTATAAATACTTTTTCTCCCTCTGTGCCTATCCTTCTTTCGTGATCTTTCCTCTATTTCTCTTGGCAATATTATTCGTTTCTTGTAACAAAGAAAACAAAAGAGAATTAATACAATGGCTAATTCTTACATCATGTTTTATATATTTTAAATACTGCAATTATCTATATATGGCACCATCATTTTTATGGTCGCCATTTATACTAATATTTAAGTACTGGCGCCGTAAGAAGGTGCAAATAATGTGGATTACTTCGAGGCATGTGGGTTGTGGATACTTCCATCAGCAGCAGTTCATACTACTACAGTCTCTCGCTATGATTACCGCTGTAACAGTATAAATTGATTGACATAGTATCACTCCTTTGAACAGAGTGATTTTTACCTCTAGTTTCATGAACAAAAGGATGCACCATCCAGCTCCATCATAACACAATTATAAATAATGTCCTGTGTTTTCCAAAGTTTGCAGGCTACGATGTATCCAGGTATCATTTTCAGGATGAAACAATTCAGAAATGAAAGAAACTACCTCCATTTCCAGAATATGTTGTAAAAACTTTTAAACAAATACGTATTGTTGTCTGACTTACATGCAATATGTCCACCCAGAATCATGGACGGGAAGAGACAGATAGCTGAAGAGTGAAAAATTCGATATTGACTTCTAGAAAGATTAGAAGATAGATTTATCTTCGTCTTTCTTTTCGAACCTATCTCTTTTTGGCACAGGCGCGTTTATATTACATCTTTTCCCTGCACAGCTCCCTGATAATTATTAAATGACGTATGTTTTATGGCTCAACAAAAATAAGATCTACCACACAGGCCACAAATGATCCATTCCACAGACACATGCAAACTGTTACTTCGAGACTGTGTGTCATCAGCTGTAAAACTGCAGCAACTCACCCAGTGTTACCTCAACATCACACAAGAAATACTTTCCCTCCACAAAGAGAACCACACAAAATGTTATAAAATTCGCATGTCTAATGACAAGCTCACTGCTGCTCACTGTTCTTGGAAAAACTCACTTGAGAACAGTCTTGTAATTCGGACATTATAGCCGTGGCTGGATCATCAGATGTGGGGCACAACAGCCATACACATACCATTGAAGCAGGTTGCAATATCTGAACTGACATCAACATAGGTCCGTGCAGTTTATCCTTCTTCTGGTGCCCACACATTTGTGTGAGTTTCTCCAGCTACACTATCTGCAATGGAGCTGTTCATAAAATTGACGCCATACCAGGCCCACAAGTCCAACACAAGGTGCTTAGATTAGCTCCAGTTAGCCGGCCGAAGTGGCCGTGCGGTTAAAGGCGCTGCAGTCTGGAACCGCAAGACCGCTACGGTCGCAGGTTCGAATCCTGCCTCGGGCATGGATGTTTGTGATGTCCTTAGGTTAGTTAGGTTTAACTAGTTCTAAGTTCTAGGGGACTAATGACCTCAGCAGTTGAGTCCCATAGTGCTCAGAGCCATTTGAACCATTTTTTTTAGCTCCAGTTAAACTTCATGTGGTCAAGTTGACTATGGATGAGTGATTAGAAGTCAGCATAATCATACAGTCTCATAGTCCTTGGGTATCACACATTCACCTCATACCAAAAAAGGAAGGTACATACACACTTTGCAGCGACTATTAGGCCCTTAACAGCTGCTTAATCCCAGACAGTTATCCAATTCTGAATATTCAGGACTTAACTCATTATTCAGGATGTGTATTTATGTTCGATGCATTGAACGGTAAAAAGACTTGTTGAAGATTCTCATGAACCACTAGGGTGTGCCAAAGACAGGTCTTATCACCACTTTCAGACTTTAAAAAATCCTTTACATGACTCTTGGTCTTATAAATCCTGCCCATACTTGGTCAATGTTCATAGATAATGTTCTTTTTCCTTTTACTACTCCTAATTTAGTCTTCTCTACTTCTCAGCATGAACATAAAGAGCGTCTCTGACAAGTTTTCGATGCCCTACTTGTGCTCTGCAGGAGTGTCAATTACAATAAATGTCAACTGCAACAGTCAGAGGTTACCTTTCTTGTCTATCCAGTTAGCAGCTGAGGCAAAACAAGCATTGTATCATTGCAACAGGTTCAGAGGAGACCGAGTGTGCTCAGTCTTACCCTAGTTCACCACTACCAGCACCACATCACCATAATGCACCTGTGCTTCACATACAAAAGATTACACCATAATTTAGAAGTGAAATTTGAAGTTAAAGTAAATTTTCCAAACTTCTTCAATGTATGTTGAAGTCTGTTAATTTTAACATTGTAATGTCTCAGAATGATCAAATGAATAGATTAGGTAAAATATACGATCTTAAAAAAAAGGCGCTGAATAATAAAAGTAAAACGCTAAAATTACTCAGAATATGCAAATGTATGTCGCAATTACAAGAGACAAGTCTCAACTTGATCAAAACAATATTATTGGTGGTTTTATAAAAAAATGAAGCCACTAATTATTGAAGCTGAAAATTCGTTTGAGCCTGAGTTTCATGTAAAAAAATTAAATACATGATAACAATAAGCTACCTCTATTAATTTTCAAGTTTTTCACTAAAAACCAAATTTCTAACACAAATGTCCTTATTTGTAGTAGATTAAATATCACTTCTATTTAGAACAGAAAGTTCTAATTACAGCGCTCGATTATATGCATGAAATAATACAGCTGTACCAAGTTCCAAGACTGTATTGTAAGTAACAATTGTTACAAGGAATTTTAAACAGGCACGTCAGAGGTCATGTTCTACTATTCATTCCATTCTAAAAATTCTAATCGGCAAAGTTTAAATGCTGTCGAGCTAAAATGTTTTCAGTAACTAAACTTAACTCTATTTATATAACATTAAGAATTTGTAAATTGTCAAATGGCAGAGCTATTAACTAATACATATTGGAGAATTGGATTATTTAGATACTACTGGTCATGCCTAGGTCAGTTGAAAGAACATGTTCTGTTTGGCGCTCCACTGCGCCTCTGTATAAATATAGCCAGAGAGGCAATGATAAGAGACACTTTGGATGAATATATCATGTCAGTCAAATGCCCACGTGTGTTGTGCTTCGGATGACGTCAGCGTCAGCGTCAGTGTAGTTTTCAGGCTCTTGTAGATGGCGAAGGTACATAGAAAGCATACCCAGACAATTTGAAAGCCTTTTCATAATTACATAATGATTGTTACCCATCACTCCACATATGGTCTGCTCACAGGATACCGAAGTGAAATACACCGAAACCAATGCGAGAACAACGTTAAGATTCGCTCACGAGTGCGGGAACTATCTTGTGAATGTTAGCCACAGAAGAAGACACAACATCGCTGCTACCGCTGCCGCTGAGGTTAGAAGAAGGTAGTGGATCATCAGGGAGCTGCATGGACCTGTAAGTTACCTACATGCTACTTCACGTGCCCCCTAATGCCCATGAGCCCCTGGAGTTAATGCAGTAGGCAGCATCTGCAGCCATCCTCACCACCATAGCTGCTGTTGCTACTTCCTTTACATCGCAAAATGTCACATCATGTTTGCTGGTATACTCCGGCAGCATCACTCATCGAGGTCAAGCAGTGAAGTGAACTCAAGAATATCTAAAGTATTTATTAATTGGTTGTAACAAGCTTTTACAAATGGAATCTACCGATAAGAATGATGTGAAAGTTAAGATGGAACCAGTCTCTGATGATAAATTCTCAGAATTAGAAACTGAAATTAATGAGGAGGGTTCTGCCAAAGTAATAAATCCAAAATCTGAAGGTGATTTGTCAAAAATAGAATCGGAGATAAATTTCAATGTTGCTGCAAAACTGGAATCAATTTATGATGACGATTTAACTGAAGTTGAAGTCAAAAACGAAAAGAAGAATTAACAGAATTATCAGGTGATGAAATTGAGTTCAATATTTCTGAAATCCAGCCAAGTCAGGGAATGCTAGACACTCATTTAAAACCGGTTGAAATGCCAAGTGGCAATGTAGAGGCACCAAACTGGATGCAATTACTGTATTCTAAAGTTGAATCGCATCATAAGGAACTGGATAGTAAGGTTGATTCTAGTAGTAAAGAAGCAAAGGATAAATGAAGTTAAAACTGAATAGCTTAAATTATAAAATGATTCTAACCACCATGATCTGTATGTCAAAGTATGGCAGCAGTTAACATAATTGCTTAGTATTTTCAAAACCTAATTATGAAATTCATAAAGATTTCAAAGATGCAGATAATCTTTTGGAAGAGAAGTTGTCAGAAAGAATAGGAAATGAATCCAAACTTGGCTCTAATTGGTTTGAGGAAGTAACTAATACAGTCAATTCTTCTCTGGAATATTAAGAAAGTAAAGTATGAGTGTTTAAAATTATGTGAGGAAATTGATATTTTATGACAGAATGGAGTCAGTTGAACTACAAGTAGACGAAATAAATATTAGTATTACTAACACAGATAAATAAGAGTAAACTTTGGTAGCTCTTATAAAACTGTTGTTCAGCATGTTGTTGAGTTAGCACAGGATGCTGTCACTTTTTAGGTTTTGATCTAGGCAAACAAATTCACCTGTTGAATATCCGTTTTTTACATCATATGTTTGCCTGTTAATGCATTCAGCAGTGGTGCCTGCATGGCAGCTGCATGAGGTAGGTTGTTGTTGTTGTTGTTGTTGTTGTTGTTGTTGTGGTCTTCAGTCCTGAGACTGGTTTGATGCAGCTCTCCATGCCAATCTATCCTGTGCAAACTCTTTCATCTCCCAGTACCTACTGCAACCTGTATCCTTCTGAATCTGTTTAGTGTATTCATTTCTTGGTCTCCCTCTACGATTTTTACCCTCCATGCTGCCCTGCAATGCTAAATTTGTGATCCCTTGATGCCTCAGGACATGTCCTACCAACCGATCCCTTCTTCTAGTCAAGTTGTGCCACAAACTTCTCTTCTCCCCAATCCTATTCAATACCTCCTCATTAGTTACGTGAACTACCCATCTAATCTTCAACATTCTTCTGTAGCACCACATTTCGAAAGCTTCTATTCTCTTCTTGTCCATACTATTTTTACTTCCATACATGGCTACACTCCATACAAATACTTTCAGAAATGACTTCCTGACACTTAAATCTATACTCGATGTTAACAAATTTCTCTTCTTCAGAAACGCTTTCCTTGCCTTTGCCAGTCTACATTTTATATCCTCTCTACTTCGACGATCATCAGTTATTTTGCTCCCCAAGTAGCAAAACTCCTTTACTACTTTAAGTCTCTCATTTCCTAATCTAATTCCCTCAGCATCACCCGACTTAATTCGACTACATTCCATTATCCTTGTTTTGCTTTTGTTGATGTTCATCTTATATACTCCTTTCAAGACACTGTTCATTCCATTCAACTGCTCTTCCAAGTCCTTTGCTGTCTCTGACACAATTACAATGTCATCGGCGAACCTCAAAGTTTTTATTTCTTGTCCATGAATTTTAATACCTACTCAAAATTTTTCTTTTGTTTCCTTTACTGCTTTCTCAATATACAGATTGAACAACATTGGGGAGAGGCTACAACCCTGTCTCACTCCCTTCCCAACCGCTGCTTCCCTTTCATGCCCCTCGACTCTTATAACTGCCATGTGGTATCTGTACAAATTGTAAATAACCTTTTGCTCCCTGTATTTTACCCCTGCCACCTTTAGAATTTGAAAGAGAGTATTCCAGTCAACATTGTCAAAATCTTTCTCTAAGTCTACAAATGCTAGAAACGTAGGTTTGCCTTTCCTTAATCTTTCTTCTAAGATAAGTTGTAAGGTCAGTATTGCCTCACGTGTTCCAAAATTTCTAGGGAATCCAAACTGATCTTCCCCGAGGTCGGCTTCTACCAGCTTTTCCATTCGTCTGTAAATAATTCGCGTTAGTATTTTGCAGCTGTGACTTATTAAACTGATAGTTCGGTAATTTTCACATCTGTCAACACCTGCTTTCTTTGGGATTGGAATTATTATATTCTTCTTGAAGTCTGAGGGTATTCCGCCTGTCTCGTACATCTTGCTCACCAGATGGTAGAGTTTTGTCAGGACTGGCTCTCCCAAGGCCGTCAGTTGTTCTAATGGAATGTTGTCTACTCCCGGGGCCTTGTTTTGACTTAGGTGTCTGCAATAAAAATTTGCCATACAGAGAAATCAGCATAATTCTTGAAAGATCCATGGCTATGGTAGTTGATCAATGAGCTCTGTCTGTTTTGTAATAGGCTGTATGCCGTTACTGTTGGAGCGTTGGGATGGGGGATAATAATCACATTATCGTTACATTGTTATGTCATTTGTTCGTGAGTGCTTTCCACCTACCTTCGCCATCTACAAGACCCTATTTTCGCGGTCAACCAGAAAGCGATGGAAAACATACTGACCACAATTTCCAATCTGCAAGTCCACATTACTCCTAGAGTTCACCGAAAGAAAACGCTCATACTTGCTACCTACTTAGTGGGATCAGGAACTATGACTATAAATAACAGTTTTGAGTTTGACCTGACTGATTGTGCAAAAGTTCACATGCACAAAATATAAGTCTCAGTATTTAATTAGTATCCTTATAGGAAACAGCACTATTAACAGTGCCAGAGGCGACCTTTATGGGAAACTCTAAGTAGAACGGTCTACCTCCCTGGCTTTTATTCACCAAAAGGTAAATGCTCAACTTAAAAGTGGAAAATAATCTCACCAATTGCCATGCAGTTTTTTCAACATTACAGGCGGCACATAAACAATTACTTCTGTGAAATCTAAGCGATCCAGGACAGTGAACGGTCCTCACGAGTTCACTCCTTACTTTTACCGAAAATGCATTCAAGTCTGTCCAGCCCTAACGTCATTCGAGACACAATGCACTCGTGCATTTGACTCATACAAACTCTAACTATAAGAATTATTTGCAAAAATTTCTCATCATTCACGTTTCATGTGTGAAAAGTCATGCTTTTGCATATGAAACTGCATTTCACAAAAATGTGTTGCACTTTAAGGCCAATTCACGCTGGCCATCACATCACGTCCGATCCCATCAAAACATTCTGCAATGCATTTCAAATGGTGGCATCCATGCTGGCCATCCCATCCCATCCCACCACATCATATCAAGAGACCATCTAGGTTGCTTGGGAAGAAAATTTGATGGCTGAAGTATCCATCTGTTGTTGATCACATGGCCCCAAACGCTCAATTTCTCCCAATACATCGCCATGCGAAGATCATATTTAATTCTATTGAGGTTTTTGTGGTTAATATCAGTTGATTTTTCTTTTTTTGTTTGTTATAAATTCTTTCGTTTCCTTTTTTCTTTAACTAAAATTTATAATACATGGGGAAAGGTTACTCGAAACACTGAGGCAGCACTCTTAATTTTACAAAGTGAGCATGCCAAATTAGTTGCCCTCTACTACATTTATAAAGTAGATTTTTATAGATACTGGTACCAAATTTAATATTTTACAATGAAGTGCATTCCAGTATAACTGTAACTTGAAATGAAAAATGTATTGTGGGCAGAATCAGACTGATTAGTTAGTGGAATTAATTGCATATTATCAGGAATTTGTAGCTTTTCGTAAAGGAATGGACTGAAACCTCCTGACATTGCAATTTGTCTGTTTAAGTATGGGTTTGTGGTGGGCTTATTTATTGTTAAGTATCTCTCTGGATTGTGCGTGAAAGAGTTTTGCAAGTATCTGTGGTCAACATTTATGTAGTTGCACTAGCTAACACCAGTACAAATAAGGTACTTGAACTACTAAAAGCAAAAAAAAAATTGTAAAGAAAGCATATAAATCTTGAAAGGAAACATATTGAGGGAGATATGACTATTGCACAAAAATTTTCACTGAACTAGCAACTAAACTTACCTTTAAAGAAATCAGTTTTTCATGGGATGTGATGGCAGCCCTTAACACTGTGTTGTTTTTAATAATTCTGGGTGCAATTGGAAGTAACAAAAGAAAAAATTGGTGCTTCAACTTTCTAAAATAATTATAAAATGCAGATTCCTCTTCCTTGAGCTCCTTATATAGTGTGTGAAATTCCCTTTCTGTACCACGTAATGACATTATTCAAACCACACTCTTTTTTGTGTTGTTTTGCATTTCTATCTTCCTTCTCTAATACACAGTGTATTCCTGCACGCTACAAAGAATGTAAGTTCAATAAATGTCATTTTCGTACAAATGTGGACTCTAGCATCCAAGTACATAAGCAACCACATTGTGCATGTGCACTTTGTGCATAAAAACAGTTGAAAATCATCTTGTGAAGATCACAATTCTCGTGAAAAAACAGTTGTGGACAGCCATGCAAGTCTATATTAAGTGACTTGAATTGACTTGATGTGCCATGATGTGACGGCCAATGTGAATTCACCTTGATGTGATTGTGCCATCACAGACAATATGAATTGGCCTTTAAGCACTGCATTTGTATATAATGTAAAAAACAGGTTATTACAGTTGATTATCGTTTCGTTGTTTATACATAAAAGATTTTGTAATTCACATAGGTCATCACAGCACCATCACATCAAGGTGTATTCACACTATCCGTCACTTCATGGCACATTAAATAAATACAAATCATGTGATATGAAATTGCATGGCTATCCACAACAATTTTTCACAGGAATTGCGACATTTGAAAGATGATTTTCAACTGTTTTTACGAGCGGAGCGCATAAACACAACAAGACAGCTTATATTTGTGGATGCTGGAGTCCACAATTATACAAAAATTACAGTTATTGGACTCAGTTGCTTTGCAGCTTGCAGGGAAAACTTGTATATTAGAGAAGGAAGATGTTAGTGCAAAACAACACAAAAATAGTGTGTGAGTCCGAAAAAGTCACTAAGTGGTACAGAAGGGGAATTTCACACAGTATACAAGGAGCTTGGTGAAGAGGAATCTGCATTTTATATTTTAGAAAAGTGAACGCCAGTTTTTTATTTGTTAGGTCAAATTGTACCAGAATTACTAAAACAAACACAGTGTTACGAACTGTCATCATATCCTGTGAAAAATCGGTTTGTTTGAGGTTTAGTTGCCAGTTCAGTACAAATTTTTGTGCAATTGTCATATCTCCCTCAATTTATAAGGTTTCTTTACATCTTGATTTTGGCTTTTAATATAGTATCTTATTTGTACTGAGGTTAACTAGTGAAACCAGGTAAATATTGACCACTGATCCTTGCAAAACTCTTCCACATATCATCCAGAAAGATATATAACAATAAAAAAGCATGCCATATATGCATATTTAAACAAACGACTGTAATACATTACTTTATTTATAGTTCATAAGTAATGCATATTGCCTCTATTGCAGTGTCTGAAAATTTCAGCCTGATTGTCTGTCAGACATTACAAATGTCTGACAATGTACAAATAAATTCCACTAATTAATGAACCTGATACTACCCACAGTACCTCTTGCACTTTAAGCTGCAGACATACTACAATCCACTTCATTGTAAAATATTAAAAATGGTGCTGGTATGTACAAAAGTCCACTTAATAAATGTAGTATACTACAAATAATTTAGTATGATCGTATCACACAGTTCAGACTACTCCCTCACTGCTTCAATTAATCTTCATCATTTATTACAAATTCTAACAAAAGAAAAAATGAAACAAAATAATTTATAAGAAATAATGAACAACAAGCAATGACATCAACTACAGAAACCAAGATGAAATGAAATATGGATCTTCACAGGGCCGTGTATCTGGAGGAAATGAACTCGGGGGTCATGTGATCAAAAGCAGAGGGACGATGTCAGCCATCAAATCTTTCTTCCCAAGAAATCTTGACAGAGCTAGGATGTGACATGACAGCCAGTGCGGATTTGTCTTTAAAGCTTTATGGTTGACAATGCATAAAATTAAACTAACCTGAAATGTCCTACACAAATAACTGTCTGAAAAAACGGGTACTTTATTTCTAAGCAATAGAAAATGCTTTACTGCGTTTTCTCCAAAAACTGCTGTGATATCTTGTAGAAAATTTGATAGTATTTTGTCATGCATATATTGCTTCACAGTTCTGCTTATTTCAGTGATGAATTCCATACTTAATTCGAGGAGGCAGACTAACAGTGGCCACCTCAAGCAACATAGTTGGAAAGACAATACAAATAACCTATTCCAGATCAGTCGTCCAAATCAACAAAAATCTACATTGGTTGCAAAGTTATGGCGGTCCAATGGCAAAATTATGATAAAGTAAGCCTTAGGTACCAGGATGAAAAATATTCCTGTCGCAGCACAAAAAAGGTGAAAATGTCCTGGGCAGAGTTAGTGATGTGAAAGAAGGGAACTAGCTTTTCGACTTATCTGGCAGCTTCAAAGACATTTAAATCAGAATATCTCTTAGCTGCAAGGAGCTGGCATGTCTGCATATTGTAGTCCCTAAACTATGCTAAAAATCGATAAGATTCGTCAGGCATGGTAAATAATACATAGTACCATATGGGTGAAGAGCATACACTTAGTAGCTAAAAAAGTTTTTCTGGGGTGATAAAATTTCTGGAGTGTATCTGATCCTGGGATACGCTATTTATCTATTTATTTATTTTTATTTATGGGTGGCGAGAGTTGATTTTTTCCCCAAGGGGACCATTTCTCCCCCAAGTCCAACTCCTGTTACATGTATGGTGAGGGACGTAAGAACAGAAAGACATGAAGTTTTGTGCTTCTTGAGAGTAGGAATACCATGTTGGATGACATGATGGCATGTGTCATGTTGTACAACATTACATCATGTGTCATATTACTTTACTTGACATGATCCATCACATTACATGACATAATTAATAATACTAACAAGTAAAACAGCCCGATTGTGTCAGGATATTTTTATTTAAATGTTTTTGAAACTGCCAGTTAAGTCGAAAAGCTAAGTCCATCTTTTACACCCCTACTCTGTCCAGGAAATATTTTTTGTGATATGATAGGAGCATGTTTCATCCTGGTAAAATATATTTATTTAATGATCTAGATTTTGGCCATAAATTATTTTCAAATGCCACGCTGTATTGATTGTTTTTCTTATTTGGAAGTGGATTTTGTCATCAGGTGGATGCAACTGGGTCTGAAGACCAAATACACTTCAAATGCTTCATAGTGAACAATAACAGTGTTCCACTAGAAAATAGCCTAAGGTCGAAATCTGGAACAAGATATAAGTATGCTTTATACAGTCAAATGGCATTAGTATTTTGTACATGACTGTTAGCTGATAAGCGACATGTTTTTACTGCTTTATTTTAGGGGCAGGGAAGGTTGTTGATATGTATTTGAGATTGAGGGTGTTAGAGCGCTTAATAGTCATATAAATAGGGAACTAAAAGTGATCTTGACAATATTTAACGAATCATCATGATACCCTGCAACACATCGATTATGGCACCCATGGTCAACCTGCTTTCAGTCATAAAAGATGGTTTTACCAGTCACACATTGCACATTTCATACAGTTTCATGATTTGACATCTTTAATGTCTTGATTTCTTTTATGGATTTCAGCCATCGCTTGGACGTGTGTGTGTGTGGGTAGTTATGGGTGCTCAACAGGATTACCAGTGCTCTTAATAAAATAATCGGACAAATGTGGTTAAAATACCTAAAGTATTAAAAAAAAGAGATAAAATACAGTTTTGTAAGTTTCACTTACTCCCTGCCAATTTCACTCATGCACAGCAACACACTCACATTATCACACGAACTTTAAGATACTGTAAATCTGAATTTTTATTTTATTTTACGAGTCTACTTCCATAGGATCCAATTGTAGATCAAATCTCCATGGTCATGGAACATGTCAGTACATGAAATTACAACTGAAACATAATTTTGCAGGTAAAATAAAATGTTTGTGGATCCTAAAAACACCACAAGCCTTAAGTTTATATAAAGTTACTCAAGAACATAACACAGTAATCAGCTTAAATTTTCAAGGAACTCCTCTACAGAATGGGAGTGACCCATTAGGAACCACTTCAGTTTAGATTTGAAAGCCTGTGGATTTGTGTTAAGATTTTTGAATTCTTGTGGTAGCTTACTAAAAATGGATGCAGCAGAACACAGCATGCCCCTCTGCACAAGAATCAAGGAAGTATCATCCAAATGCAGATTGGATTTCTGTCTAGTATTAACTGAGATAAAGCTGCTAGTTCTTGGGAATAAGCTGATACTGTTAACAAAAAGAGACATTAAAGAGTAGATCTAGTGAAAGGCTGTCAGAATGCCAAGACTAATGAACAGTGGTTGACAAGGAGTTCGCGAACTTGCACCACTTATTTCCCAAACTGTCCCTTTCTGAGCTAAAAATACCCGTTGAGAATAGGAGAGTTACCCCAAAATAAAATACCAAATGTCATAAGTGAATGAAAATAAGCAAAGTGGACTGCTTTTTGTGTCAAACTGTCACTTACTTCAGATACTGTTCTAATAGAAAAAAGTCAGCATAAAGTCTTTGAACAAAATCCTGAACATGAGTGTTCCACAAGAGTTTATTACCTATCTGAACACAAAGAAATTTGAATTATTCAGTCTCACTTGATGTAAGCCCATTTTATGTAGCTAAAAAGTCAGATTTTGCTGAACTGTATGTTACAAATTTAAAATCTGAGTCTTATTGTGATTAACTTTTACTTTATTTTCTACAAGCCATGACATTACATCTTGAACTGCTCTATTTGAAATAATGCCAACTTTGCACACATCCTTTACTATCAAGCTAGTGTCATCAGCAATCAGAAATATTTTAGAATCACCAGCAATACTAGAAGGCAACCATTTATATAAATAAGGAAAGGTAGTGGCCCCAGCACTGATCCCAGAGGTACATTCCATTTAACCACGCCCCACCCAGACCCTACATCATAGCCATTCTCAGTAGTGTGGAGCATGACGTTTTGCTTTCTGTTCTTGAATGATGAGGTGAATCAGTTGTGAGGTACTCCCCATATTCCATAATGGTCCAACTTCAGGAGCAATATTTCGTGATCAACAAAATCAAATGCATAGTGAAATGAAAAAAGATGTATAGCGTTCGAAATCTTTCGTTTAATCCATCCAGTACCTCACAGAGAAAAGAGAATATAGCATTTTCAGTTGTTAAACCACTTCTAAAACCAAACTGTACATTTGATGACAAATTATGTGAAATGAAATAAACATACAAACACAGCTCTTTCAGTAACTTTAACAAACAATGATGGCATAGAAATAGGTCTAAAACTGTCTCTAACATATGCTGTGCAGTACTTTAGTATTCTGCCAGGTACTCCATCCATTAGAGTCAATATTCCTCAATGATTTAATCATTGACTCAATCTCCCCAATCATTATCACAGAGGAACAGTTCAGATATCAGTCTCAGAAAGGCATTTTCCAAGAGAGTTACAGATTCCCTGTAAAGGCTGTTTTTATTTAATTCACCAGCAATGTTCAGAAAATGATTGTTAAATATTCTACATATATCTGACTCAGGTGTAAAGGAAACATTTTTTCTATGTACTGACTTTATATCCTCGACCTTGTGCTGCTCATCAGATACTACCCCCATGACTGATCATAAGGTTTTGACTCTGTTCTGTGAATTATCTATTGTATCTGCATTCTACTTAAACTTTGCCTTCCTAATAACATTTTTAAGCATCTTAGAGTACTGTTTGTAAGGGGATTCTGTAGCTCGACTGTAACTACTTCTAACATCTTGATGTGATTCTCACTTTCTTCTACATAATATCCTTATTTCACTAGTCAGCCATTCAGGCTGCCTTTTACTATTAGTACCCTGTTTTCAACGTTCTAATGGAAGGTATCTTTCAAAGAGCATGAGAAATGTGTTAAGGAAAGCATTATATTTGTCAGCTATGTTATCATATGTTATCAGCACTGTAAACATCCTGCCACTCCTTTTCCTTTTTTTTTTTTTTTGTCATCAGTCTACTGACTGGTTTGATGCGGCCCGTCACGAATTCCTTTCCTGTGCTAACCTCTTCATCTCAGAGTAGCACTTGCAACCTACATCCTCAATTATTTGCTTGACGTATTCCAATCTCTGTCTTCCTCTACAGTTTTTGCCCTCTACAGCCCCCTCTAGTACCATGGAAGTAATTCCCTCATGTCCTAGCAGATGTCCTATCATCCTGTCCCTTCTCCTTATCAGTGTTTTCCACATATTCCTTTCCTCTCCGATTCTGCGTAGAACCTCCTCATTCCTTACCTTATCAGTCCACCTAATTTTTAACATTCGTCTATAGCACCACATCTCAAATGCTTCAATTCTCTTCTGTTCCGGTTTTCCCACAGTCCATGTTTCACTACCATACAATGCTGTACTCCAGACGTACATCCTCAGAAATTTCTTCCCCAAATTAAGGCCGGTATTTGATATTAGTAGACTTCTCTTGGCCAGAAATGCCTTTTTTGCCATAGCGAGTCTGCTTTTGATGTCCTCCTTGCTCCATCCGTCATTGGTTATTTTACTGCCTAGGTAGCAGAATTCCTTAACTTTGTTGACTTCGTGAGGATCAATCCTGATGTTAAGTTTCTCGCTGTTCTCATTTCTACTACTTCTCATTACCTTCGTCTTCCTCCGATTAACTTTTCCTTAATGAGGTTTAAAAAGCTCTCTGTTGTCATTGGATTAGCTTTTCTACATAGTTTTTAATTATATATAACATATGTTTGAGTAGAAAAACCTTTAAGTGTTAAAATTTGTGCATCATGATCTGAAATGGCATTCACTCTTTTCTAAGAGAAAGCACATCTAGTAATGAAGAATGAATAAAAATATTGTCTATGATTGCGTTACTGTTTCACTACTCCTTCATTGGAAAAAATAGTTTGTTTCAGATCAAATGACTTTAAGAGATCTTCCAATGTCCTTTTTTTACACAATCAGATACAAAATTAATATTGAAGTCACCATGAACAACTAATTTTTGGTATTTCCTATAGTGTGAACCAAGAACTGTCTGTAGCTTGAGCGTAAATGCTCTGAAGTCATAGTTAAGGGACTTATAAATAATAACAATTAGAAGTTTAGTTCCACTAAATTCAACTGCCCCTTCACAAGATTCAAATACCTGTTCAGCGCAGTGCTTTGATACAGCTATGGACTCAAATGGAATACTGTTTTTTACATACATGGTGTTTATAATTAAAGTTAAACTTTCAAACTGCTGTAGAAATAACATCATTGATCAGAATGACGTTGAATTGCAACGGAATATTATCGGAGAAGGGCAGAAGAAAAATAAATAGTTACAAAATGTAGCAATAGATGGCACTGTAAGTATCATAATTTAATCGTAGTCGATTACAAATGACAAATGAATCATACAACAATGTTTAAGGTGTATGTTTGACGTTAAACAAACTGTACTACTCATTGTGCATGGCTGTAAAGGTATGATACTGTTAGTTACATAAGCCCATCCACCACGGCAACGTCATACCACATTGGATGGGAAAAATTGGTTTTTAATTGTCCTGAAGCGAAATAGCGAATAAAAAGCGTCAATCATATCGGTTTTTAATTGTCCTTAGGTCAAAAACCACATAAAAAGGATAAATCAAAATCAAATCGGATTATTGATTTCCGTGTTACTGGCGCATAGTATGTTCAATATGATGTCCACCGTATTCTGCAACAAGTTGAAATCGAGAAAGAGCATGTTCCACAACTGATCGAAGTGTTTCTTGGGTCACGTTCGGAATGTGTTGCGCAATGCATGCTTTCAATGTAGCTAAGTTTGCAATCGGAACACTGAACACATCTTTCAGATAGCCCCACAGTACAGATTAAGATCAAGTAATGAGGATGATCCGGCTGTAGGGAGATGGCAGTTGGTAATTCTAGCATTTCCGAAATGGCGCTTCAACAGCTGCTTAAGTGGATTTGCAATGTGCAGAAGTGCGTCATCTGCATAAAAATGATCCCGTCCACACATCCACGCTGTTGGAGAGCTGGAATGACATGTTTCAGCAAAAAATACTCATAGCACTTACCAGTGACGGTACAGATAATAGAATCAGAAGCACCCTTCTCTTTGAAAAAATATGGGCCTATGATAAATGATGCTGTAAACCCACACCACACAGTGACCTTTTCAGGACGAAGTGGTACTGGTTGATTTGCGTGTGAATTTTCCGTTGCCCCGATATTCGACAGTTCTGTGTATTGACATATCCTGTCAGATGGAAGTGGGCTTCGTCTGTCCACACAATCTTCCACAGCCAATCATTGTCCACATCCATGTGAGCAAGAAATTCTAAAGCGAAGGTCTCTCTTGCTGGCAGTTCAACAGGAAGAAACTCGTGTGCATGGGTGTTTTTGAATGGATAGCAAAGAAGGATGTTTCATAGAATTTTACGCATCATGCTCACAGGTATGTCCAATGTTCGGGCAATTCGTGCACTACACGTTTGCACACCACCGCTCGTCTGCTCCTGCATTGCTGTGGCCACTGCTTCCACCTACGTCGAATCAACACGTTTCCTCCCTCCATTTTACGTTTCACATAAATTTTCTCAGCCTGTTATAGTCTTAGGTGGAGATTTCAATTTACCAGATGTAGACTGGGACACTCAGATGTTTAGGACGGGTGGTAGGGACAGAGCATCGAGTGACATTATACTGAGTGCACTATCCGAAAATTACCTCGAGCAATCAAACAGAGAACCGACTCGTGGAGATAACATCTTGGACCTACTGATAACAAACAGACCCGAACTTTTCGACTCTGTAAGTGCAGAACAGGGAATCAATGATCATAAGGCCATTGTAGCATCCCTGAATATGGAAGTTAATAGGAATATAAAAAAAGGGAGGAAGGTTTATCTGTTTAGCAAGAGTAATAGAAGGCAGATTACAGACTACCTAACAGATCAAAACGAAAATTTCAGTTCCGACACTGACAATGTTGAGTGTTTATGGAAAAAGTTCAAGGCAATCGTAAAATGCGTTTTAGACAGGTACGTGCCGAGTAAAACTGTGAGGGTCGGGAGAAACCCGCCGTGGTTCAATAACAAAGTTAGGAAACTACTGAGAAAGCAAAGAGAGCTTCACTCCAAGTTTAAACGCAGCCAAAACCTCTCAGACAAACAGAAGCTAAACGATGTCAAAGTTAGCGTAAGGAGGGCTATGCGTGAAGGGTTCAGTGAATCTGAAAGTAAAATTCTATGTACCGACTTGACAGAAAATCCTAGGAAGTTCTGGTCTTACGTTAAATCAGTAAGTGGCTCGAAACAGCATATCCAGACACTCCAGGATGATGATGACGGCATTGAAACAGAGGATGACACGCGTAAAGCTGAAATACTAAACACCTTTTTCCAAAGCTGTTTCACAGAGGAAGACCGCACTGCAGTTCCTTATCCAAATCCTCGCACAAACGAAAAAATGGCTGACACCGAAATAAGTGTCCAAGGAATAGAAAAGCAACTGGAATCACTCAACAGAGGAAAGTCCACTGGACCTGACGGGATGCCAATTCGATTCTACACAGAGTACGCGAAAGAACTTGCCCCCTTCTAACAGCCGTGTACCGCAAGTCTCTAGAGGAACGGAAGGTTCCTAATGATTGGAAAAGAGCACAGGTAGTCCCAGTCTTCAAGAAGGGTCGTCGAGCAGATGCGCAAAACCATAGACCTATATCTCTGACGTCGATCTGTTGTAGAATTTTAGAACATGTTTTTTGCTCGAGTATCATGTCGTTTTTGGAAACCCAGAATCTACTCTGTAGGAATCAACATGGATTCCGGAAACAGCGACCGTGTGAGACGCAACTCGCTTTATTTGTTCATGAGACCCAGAAAATATTAGATACAGGCTCCCAGGTAGACGCTATTTTCCTTGACTTCCGGAAGGCGTTCGATACAGTTCCGCACTGTCGCCTGATAAACAAAGTAAGAGCCTACAGATTATCAGACCATCTGTGTGGCTGGATTGAAGAGTTTTTAGCAAACAGAACACAGCATGTTGTTATCAATGGAGAGACGTCTACAGTCGTTAAAGTAACCTCTGGCATACCACAGGGGAGTGTTATGGGACCATTGCTTTTCACAATATATATAAATGACCTAGTAGATAGTGTAGGAAGTTCCATGCGGCTTTTCACGGATGATGCTGTAGTATACAGAGAAGTTGCAGCATTAGAAAATTGTAGCTAAGTGCAGGAAGATCTGTAGCGGATAGGCACTTGGTGCAGGGAGTGGCAACTGACCCTTAACATAGACAAATGTAATGTATTGCGAATACATAGAAAGAAGGATCCTTTATTGTATGATTATATGATAGTGGAACAAAACAGTGTAGCAGTTACTTCTGTAAAATATCTGGGAGTATGTGTGCAGAATGATTTGAAGTGGAATGATCATATAAAATTAATTGTTGGTAAGACGGGTACCAGGTTGAGATTCATTGGGAGAGTCCTTAGAAAATGTAGTCCATCAACAAAGGAGGTGGCTTACAAAACACTCGTTCGACCTATACTTGAGTATTGCTCATCAGTGTGGGATCCATACCAGATTGGGTTGACGGAGGAGATAGAGAAGATCCAAAGAAGAGCGGTGCGTTTCGTCACACGGTTATTTGGTAACCGTGATAGCGTTACGGAGATGTTTAGCAAACTCAAGTGGCAGACTCTGCAAGAGAGGCGCTCTGCATCGCGGTGTAGCTTGCTCGCCAGGTTCCAAGAGGGTGCGTTTCTGGATGAGGTATCGAATATATTGCTTCCCCCTACTTATACCTCCCGAGGAGATCACGAGTGTAAATTTAGAGATATTCGAGCGCGGACGGAGGCTTTCCGGCAGTCGTTCTTCCCGCGAACCGTACGCGACTGGAACAGAAAAGGGAGGTAATGACAGTGGCACGTAAAGTGCCCTCCGCCACACACCGTTGGGTGGCTTGCGGAGTATAAATGTAGATGTAGATGTAAATGTAGATGTACCAGGTTGCTCTCACCAAAAGGAACCGTCTTTCCGAATTTGCGAATCATTTTCTCCAGACCCTGGTAGTTATCGGACCAGCGCCTTTTTTCAAACCCTTCAGTGTGCGGAACTTCTGCAGAGCGACGTGTGCGCAGTCATCATTCTTGTAACACAGCTTTACAAGCAGAGCGCGATCCTGCATTGAGACAGTATGGCGAACGTCGCAGACGCGAAAGGAGGAAAAGCTATGTACCCAGCGTTTTTATACCAACTTCAATGGTTCGTGAGCATGACAGGTGTTTTCATTTACGTATTCTGAGACATACAGCGCCATATATTGATCAATTTTCACACTATTTTTTCCTTTGCTGTACGTTTTCCCCCTTCTCCGATAATATTCCTTTGCAATTTGACGCCATTCCGACCAGTGGTGTTATTTCTACAGCGTTTTGAAAGTTTAATTATAATCACCTTGTATATAGCCACTCCCCCAGTTCACAAAGAATTCCTTGAAAAAACAGCCGGCTAATGTGGAGCCTGGTAAAGGAAGTCTCTGAATGATCATATTATTTAAGTGATACTCTGATACACCAGAAATGTCAGAGTCAACACTTATAAGCAGTTCACTAACAGTATCTCTAATACCTCTTATATTTTGATTAAATATGTTAATTTCTTCACTATTTGGATACCTGACCTTCTTTGAAGGTGGTTTCTTAGAGGGACCTCCTTTAGGAACGGATACTTATTGGCTGACTTCAATCTAAAAAAGATGCAGCTCATACACCAACTGCTGCAGGAATTTTCCCATAAGTGATTCCACCGCTGCCCACTAAACACTGTCACCTACAAGCTTTGCAACCTCCTCTTCCCACACCTACTGAGGTGCAGGCTCACCTAGTGATACTTGATCTATTGATAGAAATGACTGACTCCGCCGCATGTGAGTCATGCTTTCTGTCATCAGTTCATTCTGAAGTCTCATGTTAAGGCACCCAACATCAGCATTAAGATGAGGCTGATCATGTCTCCGAAACAGTTGCATGAAATGCACATTTATGCCACCAGTTTAAGTAGCTATCTTTTCCAGGTCACCACCTGCATCACACTCCCCATCCCTGTCCAGACTATTCCCAGATCAACCCACAATTATTACCTGATCCTCTTTCATAGAATGTTCACAAAACTCCCCTAAGTTAACAGTCACTTGTGTCAAGCTTGCACTAGGCTCACAATGCTGGTGACCTGGTACTCACTCCCCAATACTTCCTGCAAGCCGGCCGAAGTGGCCGTGCGGTTAAAGGCGCTGCAGTCTGAAACCGCAAGACCGTTATGGTCGCAGGTTCGAATCCTGCCTCGGGCATGGATGTTTGTGATGTCCTTAGGTTAGTTAGGTTTAACTAGTTCTAAGTCCAAGAGGACTAATGACCTCAGCAGTTGAGTCCCATAGTGCTCAGAGCCATTTGAACCATTTGAACTTCCTGCAACTGCAAGAAGCCTCTCTCTACTAAACTCCAACAGCTGGTCAAATCTATTGGTGATATGCAAAGTGTAATTTTCTGAATATTCCTCATCCTAGCTCCCGTTTTGCCAACTGTCAGTTCCCTTTCCCCAGCGCCCTTCTCCCTCCTCATCCTATCTAATTCCTCCTCTGCATTTTGTAACTGCACCTGAAGAGCGTGGGTCTTATGCCCCTGTTCCTCTATTAATCTGCTACAGATTCTCCATTTTCAGGAGAGGATTTTGCTAGAATGCCCACTAGCACACTCACTGCCTTCCCCACTGCATCCCCCTCTCCCCATGAAGATACGTGGAACTACAGATACTGCAACTCCAGGAGAGGATTTACCTAGAATGCCCACTAGCTTCCCCACTGCATCTCCACCCCTCCACCCCACCCCCCAAATGAAAATACTTGGAACAAATCTCACACTGTAACCCACTACTCACAAACCTACAACAAAGCCCACACTTCTCACTCATGATAAAATGTTAACAATTACTGAAAAACTATGTTCAGTTACTACAGTAGAATGATTTAAAGAACTAACAACAGTGATCTCGAATTTCGCTCTCCACTAAGAAAGCAACTACATCTACTAATACTACTAAACCACAACTAATACCAATGCCATAAAAACTTCACACAATTTCTTGTCTAAAGCCAAAAATCCAAACGTCCACTGGAACATCAATGAAACTATACATAGTGAGCGACAGTTTTAACCGAATATTTCACTAGGAGCAGCAAGAAACATTGGCTGTAAACCACCACACTAAATTTAATAAATGACTACAATGCACAAAAACTTCATACCACACAGTGAGTGAAAGCTTAATCAAACTGTTATTCCACAAGAACTGGCACAAGACACTGCTGAAAACTACTAAATTTTTTTGTCGAATATAGTGCACTGAACTTTGTCAGCAGTTGCAGCTTGTAGATACACATTCTCAGTGATGAGAAATTTTTAAATTCAGATAAATATGAGCCTGCAAAATTAATAGCATCTGCTGTACAATAGTTATGCTTATCAACATATTTATACAACTTCAGTCACTGTCAATAACAATAATAATAATGACAATGATGATGAAGACGATGATAATAATAATAATAATGTGTATAATGTGCCTAAAAACGGAACAATTTTTTGTGGAGTTTTGTTGTTTTGTACATAATTAAGATCAGTTAATGAAAAGAATGGAATAATGTATAAGCTTTCACTAAGCCCCATTTCGCATTATTGTGTAAGTGAGAGTTTTCGTGCTATTTTTATTTTTTTGGACAAATGTACAAAGATCCCTACTACATGTCTTAGTTAATGAATTAACTTCTGGCCAAAAAAATCATACATTATTATGTTGCACCCACACAACAACTTACACTTATTATAGACTTTTTTCTTAAATTTTCGCTTGTAGTCACTCTTATTTAATTTCATCACTTTCTCAGGCAACGGATCTGGTCTGGGAGCCCTACATAATTTGAGGTTAACTTTTTGTGGTAATTTCCTGTTCTGTCAGCACGTAGTGCAGGTTCAACGGAGTTAATGTTGACACTGCACAAGTTAAGCCGATTCCTGCACAGTAAACAATCAACTCCTAACACAAACTGCCATTAGCGGAAAATATTAAATACAAGTAGTACTATCTACCAACAAGGTAACTTGTATACAAATGGGGTGCTGAGAGCCGTAAGGGCCAAAAGCACACTGTCTTTGAACCCCCATATTTATGTGAATATCAGAGAAACCAGTGAGACAGCTTTCTGCAAATGTTCAGATATACATACAATTTGGGCCTACAGTACAGATTATTTTTCTTTTTTGAATTTCAATTCCCCACATGGGGCGGGCTGGCAGCAGCATATGTGCTGCTCTTCAGCCAAAAAAACAATAATGATACAATGGAAGACATTTAAAATTACAAAGGAGAAAACATGGCAGACAAAAAGATAAAAATAGGGAATATAATGGACGAGAACAGAGAAAAAGGGGGCGACTGTAAAATGGAGACAAAAACCTTAAAAAGTATTGAGCACAAAAAACCACACACTGAGACAATTAAAAGAACACAAGGCGAAGTATGGCTGCAGCATAAAAGTATCGATGGATGGCATAGCACATAACGATCACTGACAGTAACAATATGTACAAGTCCACCACATTATTAAAATCACAGCACTTGACGCACAGGAGAACAGCACCAAACACAAAACTGACGTAGCACATTCATGACGATGAGCAAAACACAGGATCTTCCAGGGGCATGGAGATGAGGGAGAAGGGAGGGTGGGAGGGGGAGACGGGCGGTGGTGCGACGAAGAGGTCTGCGGAGGGAAGGACGTGTGAGGGACACAGTTGAGGAGGGGGGGGCAGGGACTCAGGGGGGGGGGGGGGGGGGGGAAGGAGGAAAATTCGTTCTGGGAAGAGGGAAGAGGAAAAGGGGACCCTGGGGAGGGGAAGGAACAAGGGCGGATTACAGTTGGAAGGAAGGGTAGATGTCACGGCGAAATTCAACATCCAGGAGGGGGAGAGTACAGATAAACCTGACATACCATAAGATCAATAGATGTCAGATGCATAAATAAATGCTAGAGCCTCACAATCGGCCGTGATGTGCTTTATGGTTTTCAGCGCATCAAATGGATTACTGTGTGGCAAAATCCAAAACTTAATTTACTGTACCTCATTAAGAATCCCACAAAATAGTTTTTTATCTGTGTAATTATAATACATAGTGATGTACAATCTAATTTCACTATACAGTGAGTGAATTGACAAATGTGTAGCGTGTGCTACCGTCTAGCCGGATTTATGCCAAGCAAATGTGGGTAAGTCTGCTGCTGTGTGCTTCCACCTGGTGGCATTGACCTAAACTTGTAGTTGAGTGGTAAGGCCTTGCACTGCCGGTGTGAACCGTGCAAATTGTTTATCAAATCCATATGTATTGGGCCCATAAGGCAATTATGCCACGCCTGCTGCGCAAGTGCAGAAGCTCCTTAAAACATCCACAACTGGAGGTATGCTCGCAACCCGGACGCCAAATTTCACCGTGTCTAGTGGAGTAATGTAGAACAGCGTGGTAGATGTAGTGCCGTGTATTTCAGATTACCGCATCTGCATTACGTTTAAGAGCATTCAAAGCAAAATAACCAATAAATCCGCAAGGTGTCAAAAGTTAGGATTATAGGTAGTGTGGGGGCAGGCGTGGTAATTACAATGATAAATAATCATTTGCACACCCGTCACTTACTGTGAATATTTTATTCTCGCAACGTAATGCGTGTAGTATAGAGCGCGTACTACAGAGAACTGATCTGGCAAAGTTACAGTTCTTCTTGCTGTGATAGGGCAGCGATATTATTGGAGGGTAGAGCCAGTGGTTCTACATCCACATAGGGCTTTCACGTTCACTTGTGCTCTTACACAATATGCGCCACTGTTTGTCAGTACTTACAAGGGCATCTCCTCATCGCACACACCTCAGATTTAGTGGTAAGGTGGCGCAGTGGTTAGCCTGTCAAAATGAACACAGATCACGCATGAAAACAGAAAGAAGGTGTACTGAACTGTGAAAAAAAAAAGTAAAATAAAAACCATGGAGGTAAGAATAGAGGGAGACGCCATGACGTCACAACTGTGAAGCTATGTGAAGCCGAAGGTAGCCATCTCAATCCGACCAAAACATTGCTGCTGTAAGCTTGTGTGCATAGGCTTGTCGCTCGCTTTTGGAAGGATTTTGCGCTATTATGGTGACTTGTGTGGTGTTCGGATGTACGAATCGTTCTGATTGTGATGCGAAATCGAGGGGAATAACATTTCATGTGTAAGTTGTCTCGTTAAGTGTGATTTTACAACTTCATTGTGAATGAACGTGTGCTACATCGGTACTTGTACTATAGCGTGTTTTTCTCCTGTATGATTTTAGATTTCCTAAAAATGAAAGTCGGAAAGCTGTGTGGGAGAATGCCGTGAGGAGGAAGAATTGGCGTGCGTCTAAATGGAGCACTATATGTTCTCAGCATTTCCGAGAAGAGGATATAGACCGAACTTCCCTTTCAACAGTAAGGCTCCGAGAAAATGCTGTACCATCAGTTTTCCCTACACACCCAAAACATTTTCAAAAGGTATGTTAATTCAAAGAATTAAATTCTTAGTTTTCAAGTTCACGTTTCAGTATAATACGTACGTATTGTCGATAATCGAAGTGTTGAGTAACTCACTTTGTCTTCATCATGTACCAAATTAAAAGCTAACACTACATTAACTGGCGTAAAGTATAGGCCTAAACAGGACACTGTGTAGATTTGCCATTCTATGTACCGTATTTCAGTAAATATTGGTGGTAATGAACAGTGTTTCCCAGTAGTGTAACGTAACTGAAATGTCCCAGTACGTATTACAAACAAGATGTATTTATGGGGCGTCGGAGGGAGGGAGGGTATAGCTAACTTAGTTTTCAGTTTCTATTATTTAGTTTGTGATACACGTTTATTACTGAATTAACAAAATTGTATCGTTTACATTGAAGGCTAGCTATTCGTAATATTACATTAAAAACTATTTTTAATCAGAAGAAACACAGAATTTCGCCTTTACGAGATTTTATTTTAAACAAAAACTTTGAAACAACCAATCTGATGACGTTACATGCGTATATGGTGCAATTAGCGACTGTAATACACGCAGCGCTATAGCACACTGGCAATGTTTTGGTCAAAGTGTCATGGCAGCGAGCCACGCCCCCATGGTTTCAAAACGTAGTACGGCTGGGATACGTAGCGCCATCTCCCCTTATTCTTCTCCATGATAAAAACAGTGAACAGTCCAAGTTTAACAAGTGCAGTATCGAGAAAAATCGAGCAGTTGCGATATCGTAGTTCAGTGGTCATTTATTTTTATTTATTTTTTTTTCCACAACATTATGAACTGTCTTTCCGGTCATTGAATTGTTTGTTTTCCTTCTGTAGTCTTGGCAGTTGTCATACTATACGTAGGTTATAGAATATGAGTCATGTGGTAAGAACTCGTTACCACTGCAAGTGCCGGCCGCGGTGGTCGTGCGGTTCTAGGCGCTCCAGTCCGGAGCCGCGCTGCTGCTACGGTCGCAGGTTCGAATCCTGCCTCGGGCATGGATGTGTGTGATGTCCTTAGGTTAGTTAGGTTTAATTAGTTCTAAGCTCTAGGGGACTGATGACCACAGCAGTTGAGTCCCATAGTGCTCAGAGCCATTTGAAACATTTTTTTTTTTTTTTTTGGAACCACTGCAAGTAAATCTGATGAGTAGCGAGAGCAGGCGAGATACTACATAGGCGTCTCACAGAAATGAAAACAGTAAATGAATTGATGTGAACTATGCTACAACAAAGGAATTCAAGGGTCAAAACTTCCAAAACGGATCGCAATTTCAAAGTTAAGAACATATGTTTTGACACAGCAGAGAGAAACTATGTGATTGTGAACTGTTGCATTATTTTTTGCATCTTATGTGAGAAACTATCATATTTCCATCATTTCCTTGGGATTAATCACATTCACAGTCATATGAACACCTAAATCGGGCAAGGAAGCATAGGTCACTTACTTCCCAGGCATACAAATTACCAGCCCTGGATCTACGATATCTCCGAACCGGGGCAAAAACTTGATGATGGCGCCCCGTCGAGTATTTGAGATATGACGCCAAAAATTTAATTAAATCATATGTTCATTTTGTAGTGCACATTTTTCTGTAGTGTTGGATACATAAAACATACGTTCGAGGAAATGTAAGACATGTTACTTGGTCCTGCAAAAGTGCACTGCCACTACTCTTCACACAGCATTCTCCGGTCGCACGTCACGGTATTTCGCTCTGTGGAACTCAAACTCATTTGTTTTATATTGCAAATGGACATTACACCAAAATATACACACAAATTTGGATACATCGAATAGTGTGTGGGGGGGGGGGGGGGGGGGGGAACTGGCACGAAGGAGGTTTAAACACGACTCGTCCGCTTGGCAGTCCAACACCGTGACCACTTAATGACGACACCGTTCCTCTTTCATGCTGCTCTATGTAGCACTTTGTGTCCTTGGACTGTTCGCTGTTTCTATTTTGCTTCTTTCTTTCTTTTTTTTTTATAATTCAGTACACCTTCTTCCTGTTTCCATGCTTGATCTGTGTACAATGTTTGAAGGGCTGTCCACTGTGCCCTCTTACCACTAAATCAGACAGGGTTGCGATGTGTAGTTTCCCTTGTTAGCTCTAGATCCGCTGCAACTGTACGCCGCGAAGAGTAAAAACTTCTCTTAAAACATGACTAATATAAGGAGAAAATTAGAGACACCAAAGGAAAATTCCAGGCGAAAATTGGAGTGACAAAAGGTAGAAATAGTAAAGATATAACAGAAGGGTAGGATGTTGAGGAAAGGTGGGCAGGATATGTAGGAAATCTGTACAAGATAGAACTGCATACTGACAATGCTGACAGTGATGAAGTTAGTGTTATATTAGAACTAGAGCCTAATATTTTGGAGAGTGAAGTCAAATAGGATCTCCAAAATATGGCTAAAACCAAAAATAGTGGACATGATGAAATTCCAGCAGAATCGTTCACAGTCACTGGAAACAATTCAGTGATAGTGCTGCATTCTATGTGCTATAAAATGTGGAGGACGTAACAGTTTCCAGAAGACTGGAAAAGATCAGTATTATTCCCAATCCCAAAGAAGGGAATTTCTAAAGAATGCTCAGATCACCAAACAATAACACTTATCTCACATGCTAGCAAAGTCGTGCTGAAAATCATGCAAAATAGACTTCGCCAGTATCTAGAGAGAGAACTATCGGAAGAACAAGCTGCATTTCGTAAAGAAAGAGGAACCTGAATTCAAATTACCAACATTTGGTGGATTATGGAAAAGGCAAGAGATGGTTCAAATGGCTCTGAGCACTATGGGACTTAACTTCTAAGGTCATCAGTCCCCTAGAACTTAGAACTACTTAAACCTAACTAACCCAAGGACATCTCACACATCCATGCCTGAGGCAGGATTCGAACCTGCGACCGTAGTGATCGCGCGGTTCCAGACTGAAGCGCCTAGAACCGTTCGGCCACTCTGGCCGGCAAAGGCAAGAGAATTTCAGAAAGACATATACCTCTGCTTTATTGATTACGCCAAAGCCTTTGACTATGTCAATCACAGTAAATTATGGAAAACTCTCAAAAATATGGACGTACCAGATCACCTCATTTATCTCATACGGAATTTATACTCTGACCAAGAAGCCAGGGTGAGAACTGTGTATGGAACAATTATATAGATTAAATGGAATTAAAGTAGCTGGGAAAAATATAAACAACCTTAGATACGCAGATGATACTATACTGTTGGCAGAAACTGAAGAAGAGTTGAAGTTTCTATTGATGATGGTGAAAGAAGAAAGTGAAAATGCTGGTCATAGGCTGAATATTAAGAAAACGAAAGTTATGTCAACTATACCTATCATTTCATGGCATACAGGAGCAGCAACACTGAAAGCCATGTCTGCGTTCAATTACCTCAGTTCCTAGAGTTCTGCTGATGGTGACTGCAGCCACGAAATCAGGAGACGCTTGCTGCTTGGTAGAAAGGCAATGTCAGACCATGACAGGATTTTAAGGAGTAGAAATATAACTTCAATAACAAAGATCCATATTGTAAGGGTTATGGTCTTTCCAGTTGTGATGTATGGATGTGATACCTTGACCATTAGAAAGACATAACGGTGAAGAATAGACTCCTTCGAACTGTGGTGTTGGAAGAAACTTCTTGGAGTCCCATGGACTGCAAATAAATTGAAGACGTCAATATCTGAGAAAATAAAACCAGAGTGCTCCCTGGAAGGTCTGATAATAAAGCAAAAGCTAATCTACTTTGAACACATCATGAGAGGACATGTTTCACTGCAAAAAAACACCAATGCTAGGGAAAATCGAAGGCACTAGAAGAACAGGACGTCAGAAGATGAGGTGGATCGATGGTATCACAGATGTAATGTGTTACAACATATAAAGCCTACGAGAGAAAGTACAGGACAGACGAAATTGGCGTTCTTTGGTTCATGGAGCCACAGAGAGTCAGAACCGACTAACTGTACAGAGAGAGAGACAGACAGGCAGAGAGAGAGAGAGAGAGAGAGAGAGAGAGAGAGAGAGAATACAAGGAGGAGGCTAAATCAGTTATGTGTGGTCACTTACAGCAAACATGTATTAGTTAGCCTCCCTGAAAACAAATAAAAAGTTCCTCTGTAATATTTTAAGTCTTTAAAACAATACATAGGAATTCTTAATTTAATTAATAAGTTGAGCAAGTTGGAAATTTCATAGAATCTAAAAAGTTGAGCCACAGTCCTCTTATTGCTTGCCCACTCTCAGGATATAAAACAATCAACAAAAATATGGTACATAGCAATCTGTTCATCACAAACATTGCACACTTGAGGGATCTCAAACTGGAGCAAGAAGCTATGGGTGATACGACTATGTCCTAAATGTAGATGCATGAGATGGACCTTTCTCGAATGTGGGGCTGAAATGAGGTATGCCACCATCACATTATTGACTTTACTAGCTCCAATGTCTGGTCCATCACTTCCAGCTATTTTTCTCTTCATCTACGCATGACTCTGTGCCTCAACAGTAAGATGGTTACACGTTAGGGAGTTTTCATTTCTACACATATGCCTTGAATCTGTTTCTGTTCCACTGCAACATGGGAGCTATCTTAGTGGCGAGGCTTACCTCTGTATTTCCTCTTAAGCTTCCATAAAATCGTGGAACCTAAACTGGATGGTGGATTGAATGAGGGCCTCACAGACTGAAGTCTGCTGATGTGTCACCGATTCCATCAGAGAAAATAGAGTTGAGTGGTCTGACAGCCTTGGACGTAAGTTTTCTACTTTTATACTAGGCCTAACTTTCAGTCATAATGGAGATTTAACTAGCATACAGGTGCTAGTTTGTTCTTTATGTAGGTGTTGTTTGCTGTGCACTATTTGTAAGTGTGGTCTTATAGTAAACCGCTTTGTAGTCATTGCATTTGCAGGTGCATGGTTTTTTCTAAAGAGCTACATATAAAGAAATGGCATGCCCAGTGGGAGGCGGCAGCTGCCTCTCCCTCTCAGAAAAATAGTGATCTTCAGAATTCAGTCACATCCTGCACTGCGCAAAGACAAACATATCAATTCAGTTTCAATCTGATAAGCAGCAAGTATACCCAGAACCATTTACTGAGAAACCTCAAAACTGTTTTATCATTCACTATGAAACTAATCAACTGTTCTTGTCTACATGAAGGCTACAGCTTTAGCAAAATTGAAACAGTTATATTTTGCAGAGATCAGTATGCAGAATTACAAGTATATGCTTGTGAAAAGCGACTAAAGAGTACCGGTATGTCATAAATAACTGCAGCAGTTCCCAGATTGCCATTTGCATACTTTGAACAGTTCATTACATATAATGATTCTTTGTTATGCTATCTGGAAAACAAAAACCATCAGATAATGGTCTGCAGTGATTTTGATACACATTTTCAAACGTATTCTGAGAGGAAAAATGATCTAGAAACACTATTTGGATCACAATTTCTTCCTCTTCTTCTTCTTCTTCTATGGCTGACTATGGTTGCTCCTATTTGTCTATCTTATTTCGTGGATTTACTGGACCAGCAGCTTTCCCTCTCTCAGGTGGTTATCTGGTTAGTTGTTCCACTTGTGGTCATCTGTGGTTACAGATTTTAGCTAGTCTTGTGGAGTCCGTCCTTTCAACATGATCCAGTTTCTTCTTCTTGTCATCATTCATTTATTTATATCTCGTATTCTACTCTATTCCTTTAGCAGTAGCCTACATTTGTTCTTTGGTCCCACATGATTACACCTTGGATCTGTTTTAGTACCTTCATTTCCACTGATCTTAACTTTAGTTTTATCCTTTTGATTTCTGCTGCATATGTTGTAGTAGCACACACAATTGTTTTATATAATTTTATTTTCCCCTCAATTGTCATAAATTTGTTTCTTCATACAATATTTTGCAGGCATTGAGCCAACCTTTCTCTTTAGATTTTTCACTTCAATGCATTTATAGGTCAAAGTAAGTAAATAAATTTCAAAATAACGTACATAGCTGGAGCAGCAATTGTATGATAAAATTTTCTTGTAGAATTAATAAACAGCCAGTCAGTTGTAAAATATAATGTTTGTTTAACCCCTCTGCCATAGTTTCAAAGTTTACAGGTACCATAATATCTCTTTAATACAAAAGACTATTCAGGCTTACTGGTTTGCAAAGTGGTTCAAATGGCTCTGAGCACTATGGGACTTAACTTCTCAGTTCATCAGTCCCCTATAACTTAGAACTACTTAAACCTAACTAACCTAAGGACATCACACACATCTATGCCCGAGGCAGGATTCGAACCTGCGACCGTAGCGTTCGCGCGGTTCCAGACTGAAGCGCCTAGAAACGCTCGGTAACTCCGGCCGGCTTACTGGTTTACACATTGTGACGTTCACCTCCATAATAATTAAAACATGCAGAACATGGTTGTTGTCACTAAGTATTAACGTTACCCATGTATAGCTGGTGCACTGTCATCACGTACGCAACATTTGGGCCAAGGAAAGCTTCCGGCAAGAAAGGCACTAGTAGGATGCGCGAGTGGTTGCCTGATAGTGAATGAACATTATTAATACTAAACTTGCTTAAAGATAGTGCGAATAGGACACTACAGCAAAAAATGAGGGAGAGAGGGGGAATGGGGGTAGAGGGAGGTGAGGCGAGCATTATTCGGTCTAGAATCTTACTCATAGTGCGAAACACTCATTAAACAAAACAATTTATCCCATATTAATGTAAAACACGGAAATGCGTTCCACGCAGAAAAAGTACTAAAAGTTTTTTCTTATTCATGCCATTTATTCAAAGAAATTATACATCAGTATTATGTACTTCAATATTCATGATAGACAGCTGATTTTGTTTTCCTACTATCGCAAGTTGAAAAAAGAGAGAGAATCAGAGAGGGTGATATTTATACGTGTATATGATAAATACCTTCGCTCAAAATTATTTTTCTTCTTCATGCCTCCTGTGTGTTACCACAGATGAGGTGTCACTGATCTCATTTGTGCTATGACTGCAGTACACGCGAGGTGCCTATTTGCTTCCACTGCCGTGAGTGGAATGCATAAGTTCTAATAAATGTTCACCAACCTGCAGTCTCCTATAGTTGTTGTCCCCTGCGCAGAAAACAACACATAGGTCGTGAATCCGTAATCTTGAGGCTGTAAGAAACGCTTAGCGAAGAACTGTTGTTTTATAAATAATTAAATTTCCAAACAGTTTGTTTATAGGGCATGCCGCTCATTTTTTTTTTTTTTTTTTTTTCAGAACACGAGAAACTGCATATTCACATTCCACTTTAGAGTCACAAATATTTTCCATTTTTCAACAAAATAATTAACTGCGTATTTCTGTAATTACAATCACACTGTTCTCAACTAGACATTGCAAGTTAAATCTTAACATACACGGCGGACATGACCGTCCTCCGAGACTGCCAAATGAGCTCTGATCTTAACGGCCGAACCACTTCGCCCGCCATCCAGGTTAGGCTCGATCCGAAGTGCTTTGTCTGGCTTTTTGTTTTGCAGTTGTTTATTATTCTGCTGGTTATTAATACTTGTGAAATAATGGAATGATAGCACACTATTGAGAGATGCTTTAATTTGAAATTCAAGTAAATACGCTATTTAGTTTGTCTAGTATTAATAATAGAAGATTACCATTTTGGTGCGCAAATTCCGAACGCAACAGCCACTCGCGGAGAAGGACCACAATTTAGGCGGTCTTTCTCACGAAACCTCTACCGAACAAAATCTGTCATCGGTACCTCACATCACATTACGTCATCTTGCCCTAGCTGCCTTCTCAACTGCTCTAAGAAGAACTTCTTGTAGCCGAATATGATGGCTGGAAAGCTTAATAATATTACACTAGGAAGCTATCTATAGTCATTTGTTTCTGCCCACACCTCAACACTTGGCGGAAATGCAACATAATATTATCATCAAATAAATTTGTAGCACGCTTAACCACTGCTTTATTGGTGTGATGACTTTTCAGTGTATGATGCAACCGATTGCCATGCTTTCAGCATTTCTCTTATTGCACCATAAGATTGCTGCTTCTCTGTTGCTGCCTCCTCCTCCTCCTCCTCCTCCTCCTCTGAAGAGCTCCTCTCTACAACTTCCTGCTGTAAAACACACTGCAACTCCAGAAGCTCTTCGGTAGTCATTTCATGGCTGTGATCTTCCACCAGCTCATCAATATGATTGTTATACATTTCTAGTCCCATGTTCTTGGCCAAAGACACAATCTCGTTGACTACGGGCTAGACAGGTACTGATTCAAATGTCTCAGAATCACATTCGACAATGCACTCCGGCCAAAGTTTCTTACAAGCCGAAGTGAGAGTTCTCTTTGTAACCCCCTCCCACGTCTTTTCGATCATCTTGGTGCAGGCAATAATGTTGAAATGATGTTTCCAAAACTCTCTGAGAGTGAGATTGGTAGCTTTAGTCAACTCGAAGAACTGTTTGAAGAGTGCTTTAATGTAGAGCTGCTTGAAGTTAGAAATAATCTGCTGTTCCATAGGCTGGAGTAACGGAGCAGTGTTGGGAGGCAGAATTTGGATCCTGCTGAATTGAAATTCTTCAAGGAGGTGGCCTTGTAGACCTGGAGAGTGCGCAGAAGTGTTGTCCATAACAAGCAAGACATGGAGAGGCAGATTCATCTCAAGTAAATATTTTTTTCCCCGAAGGACGAAACACTTCATTGATCGAATCACAAAAAAATCACGTTCAAAATGGTTCAAATGGCTCTGAGCACTATGGGACTTAACATCTGAGGTCATCAGTCCCCTAGAACTTAGAACTACTTAAACCTAACTAACCTAAAGACATCACACACATCCATGTCCGAGGCAGATTTCGAACCTGCGACCGTAGCGGTCGCGCGGTTCCAGACTGTAGCGCCTAGAACCGCTCGGCCACTTCGGCCGGCAAAAATCACGTCACCCAAGCCTTGTTGTTGGACTTCTACATCACATTTAATCTGCTCTTCTGGACTAGACACTTTCTAGAGGCTCGTAGAGTTGCTGAATGGTAAATAAGCAGCGGTTTAGTTTTCAAATCGCCGCTTGCATTGGCATAGAATAGCAGTGTGAGACGGTCTTTCATCAACTTGTGACCGGGCAGTGCATTCTCCTCTGCTATTATAAAGGTACGCTTCGGCATTTTTTTCTAGAACAGACCCGTCTCTTCACAATTAAAAACCTGTAGTGGCAGATAACCCTCAAGATCTACGAGCATCTTGAAGTTTCTGATGAAGTTCCTGCTCCCTTTTTGTCGGAGCTGGCTGCTTCCTGTACCTCACAATGCTGTGGATGCCGGTTCTTTCTTTAACTTCTCGAACTACTCACGGCCTCCCTTAAACACTTCTTCGGCCCGTGACACCCTGGCATCTTCTTAACGAGGTCGGCGAAAATAATTTTCGTTAATGGTGTCGCCTTGCAATTGCTTCTCATTTATCCGTATAAGAAGCAACGTTTCGACATCGTCCAGAATAAGAAACTGTTGTTTGCATACTTTAGTCACTCCCTTTGAAGCATCTGCCTCTTTAATCTTGTTCTTGAGGATAGTGCAAATAGTTAATGTAGATCGATTGTATGTGCGTGCTAAATCAGCAACGCTCACATCACGTTCGCGTTTTTCAATGATTTTACGTTTCATTTCTAAGGTCATTTTCTTTCTCTTGTGATCATCTTCTTGCAGTTTTATCCTCGGGGACATTTCTACGAAGGTTATTAAAATTTGCACACAAAAAACACTGTGTGAACCCAAGTTTAGATAAATGTGCGATCACAAGCTGCTGTAAATACTAACAGAAAGAGCACTACACCCAGATCGCAATACATACGTAAGACACTGTTCGTATACCGCTGCCGGCAATGAAAGGTGTTCATGTTGAACGTTTCCCCCGCCACGTGTGAACGGCTGTTAACATCGTACTAAATCGTCGTCACTCTTTATGAGAAACATTGCTCGTTAAGTGAATCATTGTTTTACAATTTGTTTTGCTCGTTATGCGAATTATGCGTTATGGAAGATGCTCGTTAAGCGAGGATCCACTGTTACCTTACAAATATATCTGAAATACTGTTAACATCATAGCATCTAGAAATACATTAGCATCATAACAAAGAAGAAACACAAGTAGCACTAGCATTAAAAGATGAGGAAAATGACATATCCAATAGTCATGTGAAAGATCGAGCCACTTCTCTGTTTCATTAACGGAAATACGGCTCTGAAACTATATGGAATATTTCTGTTTTAAGTTGCATGGATCCATCTTCTAGCATGTCAAGCCTGTAACCTTTCCTTTCTTTACGAAAATGCCCTAACTGTTCTAGTACTCTGCTGGTACTTGGGTTTCTTCTTTTTTATGATGTAAATGTATTTCTAGAGCTTTTAATGTTCACAGTTTTTCGAAAATGTTATATTTTTGAGTTATAGATTGTACCAACTTCCCCTCCCCCCTACCCTCCCACCTGAAAATCTCTTTCCACCACCTTTCCTCTCCTTCCTCTATCCCAATTCCCCCGTGTCTGTTTTTCTTTGCTATTGTTTTCAATGTGCTCTATCTCACAGTTTACATAATTTGTGTTTACCACAATGACCTTTTCTAGATGGTAACTTATTATTTGTCATATTTTATTAATTTTAAATATGTACACAGCTAAATATGACCTGGGTATTAAAGTTATAATTTTAATTTCAACGTCTTAAGCAAGTTTAGCATAATAATTTTCATTCAGCATTGTGCACATCAACCCACATACTACTAGTGCCCTCTCTTACTGGAAGCCTTCCTTAGCCCAAGCATTGTGCATGCGATGCTGGCACACCAGCTGTACATTGGTGAGATTTATGTTAACTATAACAACCAAGTTGTGCATGTTTTAATTAATATGGAGATGAAATATTATATTTGGCTCACGCCTTTTGGCTATGTTGTTGTTGTTGTTGTTGTTGTTGTGGTCTTCAGTCCTGAGACTGGTTTGATGCAGCTCTCCATGCTACTCTATCCTGTGCAAGCTTCTTCATCTCCCAGTAATTACTGCAACCTATATCCTTCTGAATCTGCTTAGTGTATTCATCTCTTGGTCTCCCTCTACGATTTTTACCCTCCACGCTGCCCTCCAATACTAAATTGGTGATCCCTTGATGCCTCAGAACATGTCCTACCAACCGGTCCCTTCTTCTGGTCAAGTTGTGCCACAAACTTCTCTTCTCCCCAATCCTATTCAATACTTCCTCATTAGTTATGTGATCTACCCATCTAATCTTCAGCATTCTCTGTAGCACCACATTTCGAAAGCTTCTATTCTCTTCTTGTCCAAACTATTTATCGTCCATGTTTCACTTCCATACATGGCTACACTCCATACAAATACTTTCAGAAACAACTTCCTGACAGTTAAATCTATACTCGATGTTAACAAATTTCTCTTCTTCAGAAACGCTTTCCTTGCCATTGCCAGTCTACATTTTATATCCTCTCTACTTCGACCATCATCAGTTATTTTGCTCCCCAAATAGCAAAACTCCTTTACTACTTTAAGTGTCTCATTTCCTAATCTAGTACCTTCAGCATCACCCGACTTAATTCGACTACATTCCATTATCGTCATTTTGCTTTTGTTGATGTTCATCTTATATCCTCCTTTCCAGACACTGCCCATTCCGTTCAACTGCTCTTCCAAGTCCTTTGCTGTCTCTGACAGAATTACAATGTCATCGGCGAACCTCAAAGTTTTTATTTCTTCTCCATGGATTTTAATACTTACTCCGAATTTTTCTTTTGTTTCCTTTATTGCTTGCTCAATATACAGATTGAACAACATCGGGGAGAGGCTACAACCCTGTCTTACTCCCTTCCCAACCACTGCTTCCATTTCATGTCCCTCGACTCTTATAACTGCCATCTGGTTTCTGTACAAATTGTAAATAGCCTTTTGCTCCCTGTATTTTACCCCTCCCACCTTTAGAATTTGAAAGAGAGTATTCTAGTCAACATTGTCAAAAGCTTTCTCTAAGTCTACAAATGCTAGAAACGTAGGTTTGCCTTTCCTTAATCTTTCTTCTAAGATAAGTCGTAAGGTCAGTATTGCCTCACGTGTTCCAGTGTTTCTACGGAATCCAAACTGATCTTCCCCGAGGTTGGCTTCTACTAGTTTTTCCATTCGTCTGTAAAGAATTCGTGTTAGTATTTTGCAGCTGTGACTTATTAAACTGATAGCCGGCCGGAGTGCCCGAGCGGTTAAAGGCGCTACAGTCTGGAACCGCACGACCGCTGCGGTCGCAGGTTCGAATCCTGCCTCGGGCATGGATGTGTGTGATGTCCTTAGGTTAGTTAGGTTTAAGTAGTTCTAAGTTCTAGGGGACTTATGACCACAGCAGTTGAGTCCCATAGTGCTCAGAGCCATTTGAACCATTTATTAAACTGATAGTTCGGTAATTTTCACATCTGTCAACACCTGCTTTCTTTGGGATTGGAATTATTATATTCTTCTTGAAGTCTGAGGGTATTTCGCCTATTTTATACATCTTGCTCACCAGATAGTAGAGTTTTGTCAGGACTGGCTCTCCCAGGGCCATCAGTAGTTCCAATGGAATGTTGTCTACTCTGGGGGCCTTGTTTCGACTCAGGTCTTTCAGTGCTCTGTCAAACTCTTCACGCAGTACCGTATCTCCCATTTCATCTTCGTGTACATCCTCTTCCATTTCCATAATATTGTCCTCAAGTACATCGCCCTTCTATAAACCCTCTATATACTCCTTCCACTTTTCTGCTTTCCCTTCTTTGCTTAGAACTGGGTTTCCATCTGAGCTCTTGATATTCATACAAGTGGTTCTCTTATCTCCAAAGGTCTCTTTAATTTTCCTGTAGGCAGTATCTATCTTACCCCTAGTGATATACGCCTCTACATCCTTACATTTGTCCTCTAGCCATCCCTGCTTAGCCATTTTGCACTTCCTGTCGATCTCATTTTTGAGACGTTTGTATTCATTTTTGCCTGCTTCATTTACTGAATTTTTATATTTTCTCCTTTCAGCAATTAAATTCAATATTTCTTCTGTTACCCAAGGATTTCTACTAGCCCTCGTCTTTTTACCTACTTGATCCTCTGCTGCCTTCACTACTTTATCCCTCAAAGCTACCCATTCTTCTTCTACTGTATTTCTTTCCCCCATTCCTGTCAATTGTTCCCTTATGATCTCCCTGAAACTCTGTACAACCTCTGGTTCTTTCACTTTATCCAGGTCCCATCTCCTTAAATTCCCACCTTTTTGCAGTTTCTTCAGTTTCAATCTACAGGTCATAACCAATAGATTGTGGTCAGAGTCCACATCTGCCCCTGGAAATGTCTTACAGTTTAAAACCTCGTTCCTAAATCTCTGTCTTACCATTATATAATCTATCTGATACCTTTTAGTATCTCCAGGGTTCTTCCATGTATACAACCTTCTTTCATGATTCTTAAACCAAGTGTTAGCTATGATTATGTTGTGCTCTGTGCAAAATTCTACTAGGTGGCTTCCTCTTTCATTTCTTAGCCCCAATCCATATTCACCTACTATGTTTCCTTCTCTTTCTTTTCCTACACTCGAATTCCAGTCACTCACGACTATTAAATTTTCGTCTCCCTTCACTATCTGAATAATTTCTTTTATTTCATCATACATTTCTTCAATTTCTTCGTCATCTGCAGAGCTAGTTGGCATATAAACTTGTACTACTGTAGTAGGTGTGGGCTTCGTATCTATCTTGGCCACAATAATTCGTTCACTATGCTGTTTGTAGTAGCTTACCCGCATTCCTATTTTCCTATTCATTATTAATCCTACCCCTGCTTTACCCCTATTTGATTTTGTGTTTATAACCCTGTAGTCACCTGACCAGAAGTCTTGTTCCTCCTGCCACCGAACTTTACTAATTCCCACTATATCTAACTTTAACCTATCCATTTCCCTTTTTAAATTTTCTAACCTAGCTGCCCGGTTAAGGGATCTGAAATTCCACGCTCCGATCCGTAGAACGCGTTTTCTTTCTCCTGATAACGACATCCTCTTGAGTAGTCCCCGCCCGGAGATCCGACTGGGGGACTATTTTACCTCCGGAATATTTTACCCAAGAGGACGCCATCATCATTTAATCATACAGTAAAGCTGCATGCCCTCGGGAAAAATTACGGCTGTAGTTTCCCCTTGCTTTCAGCCGTTCGCAGTACCAGCTCATCAAGGCCGTTTTGGTTATTGTTACAAGGCCAGATCAGTCAATCATACAGACTGTTGCCCTTGCAACTAGTGAAAAGGCTGCTGCCCCTCTTCAGGAACCAAACGTTTGTCTGGCCTCTCAACAGATACCCCTCCGCTGTGGTTGCACCTACGGTACGGCTATCTGTATCGCTGAGGCACGCAAGCCTCCCCACCAACGGCAAGGTCCATGGTTCATGGGGGGGGGGGGGGGGGGGCTTTTGGCTATATTTTGACATATCTCTGATATGAAACTACACGTGATCCAGCAAGTTTGAATAATATTTTGAATTCATAATGGGATATTATTAAACCTTTTCAAATACGTTTTTTTAGATTGAAACACTGGTAAAGGGTTTTAAATAAACCTTCAATTTTGCAACTGATTGGTAGTTTATTAATTCTGCAAGAAAATAGATGTCTGCACTGTAACTAACAGACTCTCAGATCATGATGCACAGGTTGTTAGGGTAAACCGCATATTGCAAATGGTTCAAATGGCTCTGGGCACTATGGGACTTAACATCTGAGGTCATCAGTCCCCTAGAACTTAGAACTACTTAAACCTAACTAACCTAAGGACATCACACACATCCATGCCCGAGGCAGGATTCGAACCTGAGACCGTAGCGGTCGCGCGGTTCCAGACTAAAGCACCTTTAACCGCGTGGCCACAATGGCCGGACCGCATATTGCCAACATGCTTTCCATATTAATCATCGTCCTCTCTGAAGCATGTAACGCCTCACTAACACATTTTTCCAGACAGATAAGAATATGTAATTGTTCAAACCGTCTATAAGGAAGGTGATAGGAGTCGTGCAAAATCACCTACGCATTTCGTCTGGCATAATTTTCTAACATTTTTGAGAAGGTTGTGTACTCTACTTGGTGATTCAAAAGAACGCTTACAAATTGACATGGCAAAATAGGCATAAAACAAGGACCAGTTATCACACGGGAACCAAAGGTTGCAAATGCCGTGAGAGGGTGCTACGTTCACGAGAGGGCGTTACTATACAACTAAGGGCAGAGTGCATGAAGACCGCCGCCATTCACACTGTGGAAGCGTTGGGAGTAACATGGCTTCCTGGGACAGTACTGGAAAGGGCTTGTGTCTGAAACACCTGCTACATTGCCACAGGATTGTTGCTGCAGCAGGATGAATACCAGGTATCTTTGGCATGGTGCGCCATTCACTGCAACGTCGACATTGACATTCCTGCTTTATTTTTTGGTTGATAGTCGTTGGTGTCGACGCATTGCATTGTTATACTGGCTAAAAATAGGGGGTGGAGGTGGAAGTTCAACACTGACTACTGTAAATGATGTAGGACAGTTGCACTGTTGCATTTCACAGTTCTTTACTTTCACTGTTCACAACCCCCCAATATTACACAATTATATGGCCAGTTCATTATAGGTAAATGTTAAGCCTCATTAATAGGGTGCAGGCAAACATCAGCATACTTCTACAGTAGTTTGCTGCTGAACGTGTATGAGCTGTAAATACCTAATCACACCTTCACAGTTATTGCAGAATAATGAGGTACGCGTGACACAATAAATTGAACAGACACTGTCATTGTTTTGACCCATAGCCTATTTATGTTACACTAATTTCACTGTTATGTTGATGCATTGTTGTTCAAATGGTTCTGAGCACTATGGGACTCAACTTCTGAGGTCATTAGTCCCCTAGAACTTAGAACTAGTTAAGCCTAACTAACCTAAGGACATCACACACATCCATGCCCGAGGCAGGATTCGAACCTGCGACCGTAGCGGTCTCGCGGTTCCAGACTGCAGCGCCTAGAACCGCACGACCACTGCGGCCGGCGATGCATTGTTGTTACTTGAAACAACAAAACTGAAAATTGGCTGTTGACTGACTGGCTCGGGACCAGAAATCGGGCCTTGGAAGGGTTGGAAGTTTAATAGTGGCAACTACTTATTTACAGCTCATACAAAACAGATACGTGTTTCAAAGTTTTACTGACCTTCAAAGTAGTCACCCGCATTGTACATAACCCGTTGCCAGCGATGTGGAAGTCGTAGGATACTCTTAGCAGTGCCAGTTGTGTTGACAGTTCGAGCGCCGCGGTCAATTGCCCGACGACTTTGTAACAATTCTGAAAAAGCTGTTGCTGATATGTTTGACTGATGGCGCTGCTAAGTGCTACACCACCTACTGCACTCCCCTGACTTAAGACCTCGTGAGTTTAACTCGATTTCTACCCTGAAGGAAACACTTAACGGCATTCGCTTCAGAACTGCTACAAATTCGTCGGGCAATAGACCGCGCCACTCGAACTGTCAACACAACTGGCACTGCTAAGAGTATCCTATGACTTCCACGTCATTTCAGTACATTATGGTTCTCATTTAAACTTACTCGTTTTCATTACCCCCTACCATTAAGTTTTAGAACTCTGTCTTCATCATAAAATTACAGTCATATTCAAACATAAAATCTGTTCCCAAGACGATATTCATTGCCAAGATAGGCACAAGAAGCCTACTTGTTTTAAAATAGCTTCCATCTATCCAAATCTCGAACAGCTTGCTGCTCCTATTGCTGGACAACACTGGGCCATAACAGAACAAGCATTAAATAGAATAAGGCAGCAGCTTATAAAAGAACTACTTAATTTTTTTCTTATTGATAAATGTGTAGATAATTATTCGACTCTCAGAGCAAAGATCCACTTGAAAAGTAGCTTTATGCTCTTCGTTTATTAGTTTTAGTATCAGTTACCTTTCGTTGTTCTCATGTCCAGGTGACAAGACGTGTGTGTAATTTTAAAGTAACATTGTGATATGCAATGAAAGAAATTTATGAACAATGTGATTTTTTGACTTACAATAGGCCGAGCGGTTCTAGGCGCTACAGTCTGGAACCGCGCGACCGCTACGGTCGCAGGTTCGAATCCTGCCTCGGGCATGGGTGTGTGTGATGTCCTTAGGTTAGTGAGGTTTAAGTAGTTCTAAGTTCTAGGGGACTGATGACCTCAGAAGTTAAGTCCCATAGTGCTCAGAGCCATTTGAACCATTTTTTGACTTACAATACCATGGATTCCAGCTCCTGTAACTCTGGAAGATTATTATTATTTTAATTTTGTATGGAGAATATACGTGGAGGCGACGCTACTCAACAGTAGAGGTACTTGAATGTGTTCATCTTTTTCCCTTCGTGGCCGCCAATGACAATTTCAATATATTTGCAGCGACATTCAGAACCTGCAATCTTTCTTTTCATTTAATTGCGAAGTCCGATTACTTTCTTTCTCAGATGAATAAATGCATTTCATTTAATTGCGAAGTCCGATTACTTTCTTTCTCAGATGAATAAATGCATTTTAACCACAATTCTTTTTACCCAGGCAAAGGGGAATGATAGTACTTTAACGTACGTGCCTCTATCCCGATCGTAGATTCTCGTATACTTGAGTGTGCACCAACATAACTATACTTATGACCTGTTTCCTTTACAGTATTAATTCTAATTTTGAACCACTCACTCTCGAATGTACATGCCCTCTTATTTTGTATAGTCAGCTGGGTGTACTCCTTAGTATCATTACTTTTAAAATTCAGTAGATTGGTTTCCACAATTGACCTTTGCCTGTGTCGCAATGGCACTTCACGCGAAATACTTATTACGTGACATTCATAATAACTCTCATTTTAAAATTACGGCACTGGCTGACTAAGCTTCTAACAACTGTAACAGGGCAGTTACGATGGCGACCATGACAGGACCTTTGTTTCAGAAAAAAATAGTACAAATTTTAAGTTGAAATATTTAAGTATTTTTTTCCATCCATTATTGCGACTATAACCAATTGTTTCTGTTACATGTTCCGCCAACTGCGTACTAGATAAGAAAATTATTACCTAAATCAGTCTATGGGATTCACAAATATTTATCCCAACAAAAATTTGGAAATGAAGGAACTTTTGGAGCATTAAATATTAGACTGACTACCAAGAGAACCGACCGGCTGAAGAAAATACATAACGTAAGAGCAAAAGCACTACTATACTTTTGGTTGATCGTAAATGTGGGCTAGTTTTTCATTTTTCCGACACCCACTGCGTAGAACGCATTAATATTTCCAAATTCTTTTGATATGAATTTGCGAAAAATTTAGTAGTCTACTTATACGTGAATGTATCACAAGATGGCGCATCATTTTCATTGATTGCGCACGTAGAAGTCATTTATCACTCTACTGTTTCACCAGAGACACATTTTACTACATTGAATTTCACGAGCGAGCGCGACATCATCTGTGATTTGTTTACGTGTAGTAGGAGCTGCAAACGTAGCGAAGTTCGGCTGCACGCTGGTTTACAGTTACATACAGTTATGTTGAAATTAAGATCACAAACCAAAACGATGGATAATTCATCCGACGAGGACTCAGTTGCTCAGCCTATGCCTAACACAGAGGGAAAAAAACATTGCAGATACTGATAACGCAGTCGCAGCGACCAGTGGTACTCAGTCGCAAGTGACAGACGATAATGTGTCAACTTTGGAAACTATTCCATATTCCGCAGATGTACAAGGTGCAGTAGAGCCAGACATTATGCAGATGTTTAGAGTAATGCACACAGATTTGATGTCACAATTTGTAACACAAATAACAGCCCAAATAAATACACAGATAGGGAATGTAACAGCCCAAATAAATACACAGATGGGGAATGTAACAACCCGAAGGAATACACACATAGGAAATGTCACAGCACAGATAAGCAATGTCACTACACAGGTAGACACTGTCACAACACAGATAGGGAATGTAACCACTCAAATGAACAAGCCAGACAGTGATGTATGAAACCTTACTGATATGCACAGTAACCTGACAACACAACTAAAAAGAGAGGTAGTGGATCAGGTAACAGAAGTGGTGCGTGAAGATTTAAATTCCATGAATCAGGCAGGGTATTGATAATTTGATAACCACAGTTAAGGATGTGCCAGATCAGATACGTAAGTTAACTGAAAATTTAAATGCTATGACTGTACAGCAAACCGAACTCCATACAAAAATGCAGGAAACTGTAAATCAAGTTGAGGATATGACAAAACAGCAGTCGGAGGACTTTTTAGAAGAAGCAGACACACACATAAACCGTACTATAGAAACAGAGCTACAAAAAGCAATAAGCAACACAATGGAACAAGTATACACTACACAAAACTAATCTGCAGGTAAACTGCGAACTGACATGGGCCAGATACAGGAAACTTTGACACAGGACTTACTAGGCTGGCAGAATCAAATAGTCGAGCAACTTAACAGGAAATTTAGTACAATGAAAGTTCGACACCAACACGCCGAAGAAGAGCTTGACAGTATACCCACAGGCAGTCGCGGCTCGTGGTTTCTCTACTGGAGAAGGCTGCGCTATTTATCGATCGGAGCCAACATAGAGCTCGGGTTACGCTACAGATTAGTCTGACATAAACAACTAAGAATTCATAGTGGGGGGGGGGGCATATCACCCTCTACCCATAATTTTACGTACTGTGTCTTTTGTAATCAGGTATTAAATATCATTAGAAGCTAACTTCGAGTTAAAATCTTTGGTTAGTGTTTTTATACGTCATCATTACATTTTCTGACACTTTGCAGCAAATCATATGAAAAGACGCGTTTCGGAGAGATCTTTAATGCGATGAATGTTAACTTTGTGGCTGCTTAATATTTTAGGTGTTTTCAATTCTAAACTTAAGGCGTTTATTGTGGTTTACCTCCAAAGCTCGAAGTTTACGAGTTCGCATGACGATATTGTGATCTTTTGGTGACGTCACATGTCTTGTGCAAGTAAAACTCACTAAAATCTTGCAAAATACACTCCTAAAAAGAAACTTGCTAATATCACACGATATCAACAAAAGCAGTCAGCATCAGCAAGCAAGGAAAGTAAAGTAATGGAACAAATTTCGCGCGCTTTGTTCTCTAATCACTTATGAAACTCTCGCTAGACGGCAGTACTGTTTTGTTACTGTAGTATAGTGCACTCTGGCGGGATATTTGCAAACTTATTCTAAATGTGGATAAAACAGGCAATGGCAGAAAGAAAACAACTATGTAAAACATTGTCAAAACAATAATACTAAATGTCGATTAATGACGCATCGAAGCGTAGTAGAGATGTGCAGAGACAGAGATTGGATAGCGAAGTTTTGGCCACTCTACATTCCTTTATTACATAGATACTGGAACGTGAAAAACGTGTGGTGGTTGGTATGACACCCTTAGGCTGCAAGCTCTGAGCCTTTGGGTCGCCCATAAAGAGCAGTACTATGTAGAAGCCACGCCCCCAAACCGCTACTATATGCAGCTTACGGACGTTCCAAGGCGCAGCCTAAACACTATTAACCGTTCGGAAAACATCTATCGATACAAACAGTTCCAAAAACGTTGACCATCGTTATTTTAATCGGAATGGGAAATATGCGAAATTCGTCCTGATAATTTAAATTATGTAATACGTTCTTGCAAAATTTACTTTAACATATATTTTGGGGCGGCTCCGCCTCAGAGCCTTTAATTACGAGCCGCGCCTGCCCACAGGTAAGAGCGATAGTGTAATTCGTGACCATCCTACCCCAAACGTACAAGTGTGTTCACCAAATTATGAGATGTAGGATAACCAACGACACCGTAATGAAAGAAAGCACCAGCAGATAGCTGAACCCACTTTGTCATCAGTTTTGTTAGAAGACCGTCTTATAAAACACAGGCAATTTCAAGTGTTTATCCCTCAAAAGAAGTCTGTGCATCTGGTAATTTTTATAAAGTCATTCAAAAATGTACTGCCTAAAACGTGGTCGGAACAGCAAAAGATTCTGTATGTTATGGGTTGTATCCAAGGCGATGGAGCGTTATGGGCGATGAAAATGTCAGAAACTTGTAAGACATTTGAACAGTTTAAAGCGTTTCTTTCGAAGTACTAGTCACATGGCATTCAAGAGAGGTTAAGAAGAGCGTTATTAAACCGAGCGAGGTGGCGCAGTGGTTAGACACTGGACTCGTATTCGGGAGGACGACGGTTCAATCCCGCATCCGGCCATCCTGATTAAGGTTTTCCGTGATTTCCCTAAATCGGTCCAGGCAAATGCCGGGATGGTTCCTTTCAAAGGGCACGGCCGACTTCCTCCCCCGTCCATCCCTAATCCGATGAGACCGATGACCTCGCTGTCTGGTCTCCTTCCCCAAACAACCCAACCCTCTAAGTCACAAGTTGCACACAAGAGCGTTATTCAACCCTGAACAATAAAATCCACAATTTTGATCATTGCAAAAGTATTTTGGGAAATATTTAAAAAAGACGAGGTTCTGGGATGAGCCAGTGACACACACTGACGTCACGCGCATTCTGAAAGCTAAACTACCGCTTAATATTCGGGAAAAGCTAGTACAAGTATCCGAAAGCAATTTGGAGTATTTTCTACCTGTCTTGGGCTCTAATGACTTAATTAATGAAGATGCAAGACAGAGCTACACCAACCAAAATAATTTCCGTAGCAGTGGTGGCAACCAGCCTCTGCAGCGCCAGCAGCCGCAACATGGCGTCAACAATGTAGCGTGCGCGGCTGAGTCACGACCGGCTATTTTCGATCCCGTCACAGCAGCGCATGTGCCAGGCCCGAGTTTGGGAGGCAATTTTAGTAATAACTATAGCCAAAATTTTAACCCAGAATATAAAAGGAAAAGAAAAAATGGTGACAGAAACTACTCTGGCTACTTCGGTAACCGGAAACGAAATGGGAATAGAAACGAAAACGGGAATCAGTGGGGTAACACAGTAATTTTCAGCCTCAATTTAATAACACGGCTGACTCACGAAATGTGCAGTGGCAGTACCCGATTAGTAATCAATCCTATCAGTCCAAAGCGCAAAATAATATTACGCCTATAAACTAGGGGCAGAATCATGATGGGGATGCGCAACAGAGGGGTGAATATTATAGAAGTAACAGACAAAACACCTACAAACAGTAATAACGGGGCCTTAAATTAAACGTGGCCTCATTATGTTCCCCAGTGTTGGCCATGGATAGCTGTGGGGGCGATCCATGCTACCATGACAGTAATTTGCTAAGGTATCAAAATGAAGCATCACATCTGTGTCCGCCCCCGGTAGCGGAGTGGTTAGCGCGACAGACTGATAATCCTAAGGGTCCGGGTTCGACCCCCGGCTGGGTCGGAGATTTTCTCCGCTCAGGGACTGGGTGTTGTGTTGTCCTAATCATCATCATTTCATCCCCATCGACGCGCAAGTCACCGAAGTGGCGTCAAATCGAAAGACTTGCACCAGGTTAGCGGTCTACTCGACGGGAGGCCCTCGTCACACGCCACTTATTTATTTATCCCATCTGTAACAAGACAACCAGTAGATTTAAATGAAAAGGTAAGAGAGGTTTTGGTCTCTATTACAGAACAAGCTCAACGTCATAAGAGGCACTTTGACAAACAGCCACATGGTGTTACCAGATTTGTGGTTAGACAAAAAGTATTACTTAAGACCCATGTGAAATCTTGTCTGTTCAAGAACGCTAAGTGGCAAATAAGGTATACTGGTCCGTATATTATTGTACATATTCCGCATGACGGATGTTATTTACTTGCGCATCCTAACAATGGTAAAATCAAAGGACTCTCTGCACACAGACACTTGAGGAAATTCCACCATGTTTAAGTATCACACTTTACATCTATGCACACGAGTGAAATAAGTAACCTATGGTAAAAAAAAAAAAGGAATACGATTAGGGTAAAGTAAGTATATTTTATGCAACTACATAAATCAGAGCACTTCACTATTTCTGTTTCCATTTGTCAGTGACTGTGGATACAATACACAAGCAAGCTAGGACATGGTTCAAATAGCTCTGAGCACTATGGCACTTAACTTCTGAGGTCATCAGTCCCCTAGAACTTAGAACTACTTAAACCTAACCTAAGGACATCACACGCATCCATGCCCGAAGCAGGATTCGAACCTGCGGTCGCGCGGTTCCAGACTGTAGCGCCTAGAACCAGCCACTCCGGCCGGCGCAAGCTAGGACATACACATCAATTGATGTGTAGCAATACTGGCACAGGGTGTACTTGGCAGGTTTGACTGAATAGTTCATGATCACAGTGGTGTTTTAATTTTACGTTTATGCATGAAGGATTCTGGAGTGAACAATTAGCACAGACCTCGAAACAAAGTACCGGTACCTGTAAGTTTGTTTTTATGCCGCTTGTGCATTAAGGTTGTAAGGTACAGGGTAAGTTACAGAAAATATTGGACTCCCTAAAATACTGCACAAGTGTATGGTCACGCAAGTACATGTCATGGTGCAGAGAGATTTTTTTTTTTGGGGGGGGGGGGGGGGGGGGATATCCACACCACTAGGCATTATCTATGAATATGCCGAGAAAAACAATATTTTTTTTCTTTGTATGCTGCGATGATGAAACGACTTCTGGCTGCTAATGAAAGCCGGCCGGAGTGGCCGTGCGGTTCTAGGCGCTACAGTCTGGAACCGAGCGACCGCTACGGTCACAGGTTCGAATCCTGCCTCGGGCATGGATGTGTGTGCTGTCCTTAGGTTAGTTAGGTTTAATTAGTTCTAAGTTCTAGGCCACTGATGGCCTCATAAGTTAAGTCGCATAGTGCTCAGAGCCATTTTGCTAATGAAAGTTTAGTGTGCTATATACCATACGCACGATAACCTAATCTAAGTAAAGTGCATCTAAAGATATAACCTATGCATGAAAACTAGTGTGATCTTACTGAAATACAAATATTTTTTTTCGACTTTATACCCACGTTTGAATGCAAGTACGCTGTTGAGGTAAGATTTCTAAATGTTATCTGAGGCAGACTTAAGACTATCTCTTATGATAAAAACAAAACAAAAAATGTACGAGTTAAGTTACAGGAAACTGGCCAGAAGAGAAATTAGGTAATGCCGAAACAAACATAATACTTTACAGGTGACATTCATCGAGATGCTACGAGACTTCAATCAGCGATGAGAAGCAACTATGTTACACTAATGTCACTACGATTTACGATCTATGTTATAAAATATTACCAAGATCACTGAGACGTACACTACTGGTCGCTCAGTAACACCATAGAATTTTAATAATTTGTCTTTTCTTCGGACTGAAAATACAAAGAATCTATGTTTACTTTAAAGGAATACACACACAGATTCTCTTTTATGTTTATAATATTTTATCCAATCTGAGTTGAAGATATTTTGTGAATGAAATAAAGTAGGAAGTGACTAAGGTCACGTTCAAAATATATGTATACGGGGCAGTACATCTGAAGTTTCGGATGAGATTATCTCTAAAACTATACGTTGGGTAAAAATAGTGGGGAAGACAAGTTCGTAAGCTCAAAGGAGGACATCAAATGATACTACACGTAACCCCCAGCTCCGTCCCCTTGGACGGGGTGGGGCAACTTTTAAATCTTGAATGGAAACTTCAATTTTTATTGCAGATTCGGATTCTCCTTAAAAAAGTAATCAAGTTTTGTCTGAAACATGTTTTTAAACCATTGGCAGATGGCGCGAAATCGAGAAGAATTAAAATTGAGGGAAGAACTCCGATTTATTTAGAATGATCCGAGAAGGATGCATCAAATCGATACAAAATGTGCACCAATTCTTTCATTACGCCAAATTAAGCTATTTGTTTACAAAATGTATGTTACCCACCACAGTTTTTGATGGAGTGAGGCGGAATGGCATTAAAATCTCGTTAGGGAACTCTTCACAATTGCATTACTCACCCGACTGTGGCGCTACCGTGGCCAAACTGCGGAGTATGGCTCACAGGCTCAGTATAAAGGTCGGTGCAATGCGATCCGACACACAGGAAAACAGTCAACAAGACATCGAGACTGTAACCCACACTACCATCCCCCTCACAGAAGCAACACGGGCGCCACAACCTCTGTCACAAAACATAGACACAAATAACACAAATGCCACTCCTAACAAGACACCAAACCCGCACAAGCGGCCGCTAACTCTACAACAGCACCTCAGGCTGCCACACCCAACACCAACACATCATCTGGTGGAGTACTGGAAACACTATTCCCTCGACACACGACCGTTCAAATCCTTACCAAGGTGCTGCCGGTCGTCACTACAATCATCACCCAGCTCATGAGCGCCGAACCCGGGCAATACTGGGCTGTCATACACGCTGCCATCACAACACTCTTTCACATTCTTACATGAATAACATACCACACCTGGCCCGTAACGCAAACCCGCCCACACTATCACAGATCCTGTTCTGGAATGCAGACTCGATCCACAACAAAAGGGCAGAATTTGCCGCGTTCATGGAGCGCAAGGGAGTCCTTGTCGCGCTACTGAGCGAGACTAAGCTTAAACCGCACAAACCGTCAAACTTTCCTGGCTACTGCGTCTATCGTACCGACCGACCGGGCGACGCCGTGGCAGGTGGAACTGCAATCGTCATACACAAAGCCATTGAGCACACAAACATAGAGCTCCCTGAACTGGAAAAAATCGAGGCTACGGCCGTCAGAGTCAAGTTCAACGGAGCCTACACCACACTGATATCGGTATACAACAGTCCTGTAGGCATTTCAACACGCGATATCAGCACACTACTCAACATCTCACCGCGAGTAATAGTCGCTGGAGATCTGAACGCAAAACACCCAGAATGGGATTCATGCATACGAAATCCCAACGGCAAAAAACTGTATGAACATTCACTAGGCAGAAACTACATTGTACTAGCGCCGACTGAACCGACGCACATTCCCTATCAGATGGGACACAGGCCAGACGTGTTAGACATGGCCCTCATCAAGGGCTTTACATCGACACTCAACGTAGCCGTTGAAAACGATCTGCCCTCAAACCACCAACCTGTAATACTATACATTGAGGAAACACTGCAGCACATGGAACAACGCAGGATGTTGGACTACGGGCATGCGAATTGGACATTGTTCAAGGAAACGCTCAATAGCCACATCCCACCCATACACGAAATTAACGAAACAGCACAAATTGACGAGGCAGTAGAAACCCTCACTAACGCCGTCCAGGACGCAATGGCGGACACCATACCTGATCGCACCCCACAACAACACAGTGCTGCCCTGCCCCAGGAAATCCTGGACCTAATCTCAATGAGGAATCGCCCGAGGAGACAATGGCAGCGCACCAGGCGTCAGTACTTCAAACGACACATTAACAGGCTACAGGGCATCATACACGATAAAACACAAACACATAGAACACAACAGTAGAACCAAAAAATCGAAGGGCTGGACACCACGCGACCTGGCGTGTGGCAACTAGCCCGACACTTCACCAGGGAGAAAATATACACCCCAAAGCTTCAAGGGCCTGCCGGACCTGCATACTCAGCGGAAGAGAAAGCAGAACTAATGGCCCGCACACTCGCAGCGTCATTCACACCGAACTTGGTACCATCAGATCCAGTGTTCACACTTGCTACTGACCAGGAGGTTACACGCATTTTAGCCCAACTATCGCGCGACGACATGCGACATGCTAGCACAGCCGAAGTCTGCTGGGCTATAATGCATTCCGCTGCTAGGAAAGCCCCTGGTCATGATGACACTCAAAACCGTGTCCTCCAGGAGCTCACAGATAAAGCAGCTGAGTACCTAACACACATAATGAATGCCATACTAAAACACCAACACTTCCCTGCCTTTTGGAAGACGGCCAAGGTCCTGATGTTCAGGAAGCCAGGGAAAGACCACAGCCTCCCACAAAGTTACCGACCCATCAGCCTTCTGAGCTCGCTCAGTAAGATTGTTGAGAAGGTAATTCTCAAACGCATCACTAGGCACTGCATAACAAATGACATCCTGCGACCGGAGCAATTCGGCTTCAGGAATCAACCACTCCACAACACAACAACTCTTACGGGTCGTTGAACATATAACACATGGCTTCAACACAAACAAAGCAACAGGGGCAGTGTTCCTGGACATCGAAAAGGCTTTCGACCGTCTATGGCACAACGGCCTCATTCGCAAACTCAGCGACGCGGGATTCCCCGACGGGCTGGTGCGTCTAATACACTCATACCTCACAGACAGGAGTTTCAACACTGGCATGCAAGGAAAACAATCAACACGACACGGTATACACGCAGGAGTACCCCAGGGAAGCATCCTAGGGCCCCTACCGTTTAACCTCTACATAAACGATCTCCCAACAACACACAACACAACGATGGCAATCTACGCGGATGACACAGCCATCCTCGCGCAAGATTGGAAACCATCAAACATTACGTCACGCTTACAGACTGCACTCAAGAGTGGCTGAGCCTTGGTTGGAGAAATGGCGTGTTAGAGTAAACATCGACAAGTGCGAAGCCGTTCTGTTTACTAGAAGACCGAAGCAACTGCGCAATCAGCGATAATGCAGACCAATAACTCTACATGCACGCCAAATACGTTTCCGTGAGAAAGTCAAATACCTCGTGTCTTGCTGGACCGGAAATTACTCTGGGGGGACCACATACAACACATGACCAACCGAACAAGCGCGAGGCTCAAACAGCTGTACCCTATGCTCAACAGGCGTAGCACACTGAACAGAAGGGTGTCGAGGTCCATGTACATGACACTTATTCGACACCTGATGACGTACGCAGCTCCTGTCTGGAGACACGCTGCGCCTACACCCCTGCGCCGTCTGCAGCTCATACAAAACAAAGTTCTCAAAATCATAAGCAATGCTCCACGATACACACGCATCGCGGACTTTCACCGGGAATACCGACTTGAGACTCTCACGGAGGTAATCCACAAACTCACCACAAGACTATACAGAAACTCCAGACATTCGCAGAACCCGTTTATTCTGAATCTGGGGAACTACGACCACAACCATAGATGGAAAAATAAAAGACCAAAAGACATACTTGTAAGGACCTAACATCTATGGCCAAGCACACGCAAACACAACGGTCCAGGTGAGCCCCTGTTAATCAGACGCCATTACTGGATGTCCAGCTGGAGCAAACTGCCGATGCCGAATAACTGGCACCACGCAGGGAAGCCGTAAAGTACACTGCATGCAGACAAGCTCCACCCCCCCCCCCCCAAAACACACACAGTGAGATGATCTATGGCCGATCTCCCTCTACTATATAACGATCTTGATTGTTCCGGGAATGCAGCGGCTGCAGCAACTGAGCCTTCGCACTTTTTTCCCCTCTGCTCTTCAAATTGCTACCCTCATTCGCGTTTCGTCCACTATCTATCACCTGATGGGCCGTGTTAATGCGTAGTCTTACCCAGACGCACGGATATCACAGCCCAGCATCCTGTGATCCACTTACTAGGTAAATGTTGACGGAGGTGAAAGTAGAACTTTTGGTCTGGTCACTACGTTGGAGCGGGCGTGGAGGGGCCCCATCTCTATTTGATCAGACGTCACTTCACTTTCAGATTTTGAACCGTAAACATCAACTGACGAAAGTAAATTATTCTTTAGCGAAACATGGCTCACTATCCTCCTACAGAAATTGTTGATATGATGTTAATTTTAGGTGAATACCATAACAATTACGCTGCAGCTGCGCAACTGTATGCGGGTCGTTTCCCAAACAGACGAAATCCAAGCGAAAACATTATTCGAAATTGCACTTTAACGAGCTCGAAATGGATACATGCACCGTCCACCTCGTCATCGCAAATACAATGAAAATGACGCTCGTACCCTTACCGTTCTCGCCTGTGTTCAACTGGATCCTGAAATTAGTAGTCCTGCGATTCAGAGATAAACTGGAATACCGAAATCAACTGTTTTGAGGATTTTGAAGGCACATAATTATCATGCGCATCATATTACACTGACACAGGCATTAAATGCAAATAAAATATGCAAATAAATGTGCATTTCTACCAATGGACCTTGGAAATAATGAGAGGTGAAAAAAATGGTTTAAGTAGTTCTAAGTTCTAGGGGACTGATGACCTCAGAAATTAAGTCCCATAGTGCTCAGAGCCATTTGAACCGTTGACAGTTAACACAAATGGTCGTTAATGGTCTGGTGTGGAATTTTAAACGGTTACTTGATAGAACCGTATTTTTTTGACCGAAATGTTACTGGGGAATCTTATTTACAACTTCTCCGCGATGATTTGTTGGAGCTAATGGAAGATGTTGATTTAGAAACTAGGTAATGAATGTGGTTCAAACAGGACGGAGCAGCTCCCCATTATGCTAAAAATGTGCGGAACGTTTTAAATTTACGGTACCCTGGTCGGTGGATAGAAAGAGGCGGACCAATTCAGTGGCCTCCACGTTCACCAGTCCGAACATCTCCTGATTTTTTTCTTGTGGGGTTATTTAAAAAATATTGTTTATGAAAGACAGCCCACAACCAAAAACGATATGGAGCAACACATTCGAAGAGCGTGTGTGGCCATACCACGGGATGTGCTGCTCAAAACTGTGGACAACTTTCGTAGACGATTGACTTTATGCATTGAAGCAAATGGGGATAATTTTGAACAATTTCTCCGGGGCTAGTTCCATTAATTAAGCACCCCAACATGTGAGAGGCAAGGGGAATCACACTAACGAAGCACCCCATGGGAACATCATTCTACTACGTCCATGCTGTTGTTCCTGGGTGACGCTAAAAGTAGGATACAGTACATTTTGTGCAAAAATAGCTTAATTCAGCGTAACGAAAGAATTGGTGCACATTTTTTATCGATTTGATGCGTCTTTCTCGGATTATTCTAAATAAATCAGAGTTCTTCCCCAATATTACTTTTTTCTCGATTTCAGCGCCATCTGTCAATTGAAACTTCCTGGTAGATTAAAACTGTGTGCCCAACCGAGACTCGAACTCCGGACCTTTGCCTTTCGCGGGCAAGTGCTCTACCAACTGAGCTACCGAAGCACGACTCACGCCCGGTCCTCACAGCTTTACTTCTGCCAGTACCTCGTCTCCTACCTTCCAAACTTTACAGAAGCTCTCCTGCGAACCTTGCAGATCTAGCACTCCTGAAAGAACGGATATTGCGGAAACATGGCTTAGCCATAGCCTGGGGAATGTTTCCAGAATGAGATTTTCACTCTGCAGCGGAGTGTGCGCTGATATGAAACTTCCTGGTAGATTAAAACTGTGTGCCCAACCGAGACTCGAACTCGGGACCTTTGCCTTTCGCGGGCAAGTGCTCTGCCAACTGAGCTACCGAAGCACGACTCACGCCCGGTCCTCACAGCTTTACTTCTGCCAGTACCTCGTCTCCTACCTTCCAAACTTTACAGAAGCTCTCCTGCGAACCTTGCAGAACTAGCTCTCACTCGTGATACATATATAGGGTGGTCGATTGATAGTGATCGGGCCAAATATCTCACGAAATAAGCGTCAAACGAAAAAATGTGTGTGTGTGTGTGTGTGTGTGTGTGTGTGTGTGTGTGTGTAAATTGTGCACATACGAGTGATACAATGACGAGCACATGAACATGAAAACGTGTACAAACACAGACATAGATTTAGGAAGCAGTATAGCATACAGCAGCCAAGCTTCATTATCAATCTGTTTTTCGTACTACCTAGCATTTTAATTTTCTATTTATGTGTGAATTTAAGTATAGTGGTTTGTTTATTTATGTGTTATTATTTCATTCTACTTGTTTTTGATGCGTGTACCGTGCTTTGTTACAATGTTGGGTGACGTAAAGAATTCTCTCCCCCCCCCCCCCCCCCCCCCCCCCCAAGTACCTTGCGGGTAGTTGATGCACAGATTTTGCTTCATTTGGAGACAATTTCTATAAGTACTTTTCGTGTAGTCATTTTTTTAATAGTCGTTTCAACGTATAAGTGCATTTGTAATACGATCCTAAGTTAGGGAAGTGCTGTTGCTCTCGAAAACATGTTCTCTCATGCCCTGTGAGATGTCAGATACTATCGCGACCGCGAATTGTAGTACTAAAGGCACGTATTTTTTGAGAATTCATTCGCCTACCAACTTGTGTAATGAAATATTTTGAGTAATATGTACACCTTTAAAGATCTGAAAGAGAATACAGGAGCAAATACCTAACCTGGGCATAAACTACTAAAAACTAGCCAGTTGTCTCACGACCACAGTTTTTTCTCTTTTTTTTTTTTTTTTTTTTTTTTTTTTTTTTTTTTTGAATGGTAAAAATGAACGAAACAGTGTATAGTTACTCAACGACAGTGAGTTATTCAGTGACGGCGATTTACTCAGTGATATGTGAGTTACACGCATAGAGGCAAGTTAGCTTCGAAATAAAGGAGACTTGGTGAATCGAGGAAGCCTGCTACGGTACGGGTGTTTGTGCGGACAGTGTGCCGCTGGCAAGCTAAATAATAAAATGCAGTACTTACCTTCGTGCAGTGAACGCAGGAGGTGACCTGGGGTCCCTTCTCACAGCCAAGGTGTTCGACGAGTTGAAGTAGGCGCAGTAGTTTCGATAACGCTGCGAACGGCGCACAAAACATTTCATAAAGATGTATTGACCGTCACGGCTTGGCAGTGAGTGCACGATTAATGGACTCCAAACGGTGCGTAGTAGCATGCTGCCAGACTAACGGTTGCGTTTGTGGATACTTGTAACTGACGCATTACTGACTGACGGCGTGATGCAGGGGGACAATCTAAATGGAAAGCAAACTCTATTTTCAAATGGACACTCACCGTATTGCAATGAGATGTAGAGACACTGACCCACTAAATAAAGTCTTACCACTATAGTTCATGATCTACGTCCCACGTTACGAAGTAAAAACGTCACCCAGGGTTCACTGAACTTAAGGCACAACAGCACCTATGTTTATGTATATGTTAGTGCTAAGTTAGACTAAGTACTAATCTCTGTGAATTTTATTTGTTACATGTTTATCTTCCCCGCTGTTGAGACAACTATAAAACCCAGAAAGGGGATATACTGGGACGTTATCAAAATATCCTAGTGTAAAAGAGATAGGCAGCGGGAAGCATAAGCAGCCGTAATGAAGAATTTATCACACTTACCACTATACCCTTGCTAACCCTACAGCCTGGATCGGCACACCGAAATATACGACGTTATTGTGAAGCTTTTTTTTATTTTCGGGAAAAATGTAATTGTAGAATCATAAAAAAGACTTGTGAAATGTAATTTTGTTGTCAGCAAGCTACTGAAAATGTTATTTGTATGCAGGACCAATAACGATGCAAACCGTCGTAAAGAACTGAACTATGGACTTGTATAAAATGTAATGTAATAATCATGTATTTGATGTAAAGGACGATGCAGTAATTTTTGTGTTTAGTATGTAAGTTAATGTTTATTTTGTGTATCCTAGTGTAAAGATTTTGTTTTCGTTGCTAAGTGCCAGGGCTGGCAACAGAACTATATAAGCAAAGTGATGGTCAGATATCCCTTTAAAAGACACGAACAGTGCAATTCAAGTACGTGTGTAAAGGAGTGCAAGAACTACCAGTGAGTAAAGTGGATGGGCTCATTGCCCGGAATTTGACATTTCCTCGGACAATTCGCCCAGGGGAGGGGGGGGGGGGCGATATAGAGGAACTTTATAAGGATTTAAGTATTGTGCAGGTACTGGGACCAGCGAGTGGCTGCTGGACGAGTATTTGACGCTATAGTGTGATCGGTGTGGAGTAAATGTGTCTGGGCGGCAGGGAGAAGCCTGAGGGAGGCCGCTGTCGGTCACGACACGTCCCCCCTTCTACCTGGGGGCACGATGGAGTGTGCCGCCCGCCTGTTTAGCGCAGTGTACCACTGAGGGCTACGGTGGGGACGAAGTCTCTCCGTCGTTTCTAGGTCCCCAATTCAATACATACAATGTACAGATAATTACTCGACTCTCACACCAACGATCCACTTGAAAAGTATTTAACACTGACTGACAAAAGAAGCTTTATGCTCTTCGTTTATTAGTTTTAGTATCAGTTACCTTTCGTTGTTCTCATGTCCTGATGATAAGACGTGCTGTGTAATTTTAAAGTAACATTGCGTTATACAATCAAAGAAATTTATGAACAATATGATTTTCTGACTTACAAATACCATGGATTCCAGCTTCTGTAACTCTGGAAGCTTATTATTATTTTAATTTTGTATGGAGAATATACGTGGAGGCGACGCTACTCAACAATAGAGGTACGTGAATGTGTTCATCTTTTTCCCTTCGTGGCCGCCAATGTCAATTTCAATATATTTGCTGCGACATTCAGAACTTGCAATCTTTCTTTTCATTTAATTACGAAGTCCGATTACTTTCTTTCTCAGATGAATAAATGCATTTTAATCACATTTCTTTTTACCCAGGCCACGGGGAATGATAGTACTTAGAACGTACGTGCCTCTATCCCGATCGTACGTTCGCATATATTTGACTGTGCACCAACATAACTATACTTATGACCCATTTCCTTTACAGTATTAATTCTAATTTTGAACCACTCACTCGCGAATGGACGTGCCCTCTTATTTTGTGTAGTCAGCCGGGTGTGTTCCGTAGTAACATTACTTTTAATATTCAGTGGCTTAGTTTCCACAATTGACCTTCGCCTGTGTCGCAGTGGCACTTCACGCGAAATACTTATTACGTGACATTCATAATAACTCTCATTTCAAAATTACGACACCGGCTGACTAACTTCTAACAATTGTAACAGGGCGGTTACAAGCTAGAGACAGGAAAACCTGTGTGGATACAGGAGCGCGAGAATATAGTTTTCGTATTGGGGAAAAAGTTTTGGTGAAATCTTTTCGGCTTTAAAATAATCAAAAACAGAAACTCCAAAACGTTTTTCTCAGTGCACAATGGGCCCTACATGGTTAAAAGAATCGCCCTCCAAAACACGTACAAACTTGCAGGGCAAGAAATCCATTGGTATTCACCACATATCCCACATCAAGCCGTTTGTGGTATGTCTTGTGTGTGAAACAAATGGGAAAATTTTGTAAAATAAACTGGGTTAGAAAACATCTTTCCGTTGTATACATAATTTGTGTAACTTGTACGGGCTACAAAGCGACATATGATCTTGCGCGATGTTGGTTAACTCTGAAAGCGAAGATAGGAGCTGTGTCGGACGAACTCACTTTTCTGGACTTTCCTTTACATGGGGGAGCCAACACTCTTCCGAGTCAATGGAAACACAGACTTGATATTCATGTAAGTTTTGTCTTTACACCATACCTATTACTATGTCTTTGTTGAGGAAGAGTTACTGGATGTATATCGACAGTGTTCTGGGCACGCCTTACAACGTTGCACCATTTGTTTGTTTACGCAGTTTTTGTCACAGATGTTATGGGCACACTATTGCAGTGTTGCACCTATTTTCAATGAGATTTTCTTTCTTTCGTTGGTGCGTTGGGTGCACCACAGTGCATTGCACTATACTGGTTCAAATGGCTCTGAGCATTATGGGACTTAACGTCTAAGGTCATCAGTTCCCTAGAACTACTTAAATCTAACTAACCTATGGACATCACACACATCCATGCCCGAGGCAGGATTCGAACCTGCGACGTAGCTGTCGCGCGGTTCCAGACTGTAGCGCCTAGAACCGTTCGGCCAACACGGCCGGCTGCACTATACTCTTAGGGTTTGGAGGCGGATATACAAAGGTGTACCCGCCCATGCCGCTGCTGCTGGGAGTAACCTTTCTGGAGTGGGGCGAGTTTCTCGCACGATGGTATGTCCCGTCCCTGAACGTGTGCGGTCGTCGGAAATTATCGTATGAGTGGCGTATTGCAGAAGGTTTGTAAGTTGCGAAGCCTGCCGTGTTATTTGTGTAAATTTTCCAGCATAAGTTTCAGTACATCAAGTTCCATCTCAGACGAGCAGCGACTGACAACTTATCGGCTACGCCAGAGACAGCAACATCAATCTAGTTGTCTCAACGGGGCAGCACAGGGGCATATGTAAGATAAACAGGTGTAGTTGATAAGTTACATTAGTATTTTTATTAATTTCCATCACTGAGGAAATTGCAGCTAATTTTATCTGTCTAATATGCGTTCATTGTGTGTTTGTGTGCAGTCACCATGCCTTGAGCAGTTTCAGGGATCCATCGAGGCCTCTGGGATCAGAGACGGCGAGGCGCAAGCAGTGGCGCCAGTAGATGTGTAGTTAGGGAAGTTGTGAGCATGCTCCTGTGATGGGTAGGCTGTAGTTGCGATTACGTATAGTAGTTTAAGGTTACGGGTAGTGTACTTCAGAGTATTCTTTATCTTAATACGTCAATAATTACACACACACTAATATTAACAATGGGCCCATAGGTTAAGTCACCATTCTTTATAATTAGTACTACTACAAATTCTGTCAGCAGAGTATAAGACATTTTATATTTATAATGAATTAGTGTAACAGTTCTATTCATGTAAATATTCATTTCTATAATTTCTTTTTTTATTGTACAAAATATTACCTGAGATAAATGTATGAATTTCTTATTGCTTTATTTGTAAAAAAGTTTTGGGGAGGCACACTTTATAAAAGGATTTAAGTATTGTGCAGGTACTGGACCAGCGGGTGAATGCTGGACGAAAATTGGCGCTACAGGGTGGTCGGTGTGGAGTAAATGTGCCCGGGTGGCAGGGAGAAGCCTGAGGGAGGCCGCTGTCGGTCACAACACATCCCCCCCTTCTACCCGAGCGCTCGAAAGTGTTGCCACCTACCTGATTAGTGCAGTGAATGTAAGATGGGGGCTCACTTGGTGGATGGTTCTGGGTCAGTTGCGAGCGGACACAACCCTCAGAATCCCCCCGGGATGGGGGAACCTCTTAGCGACTGGCAGGGGAAATAGCATGGCGCCACTCAGCAGTGATGCAGAAATGGGGACTCCAATGCATAGTAGGAGCCGGACAACGAAGGTGTGCTCCAAGAATTGTGGCACGAAGTGTCGGAGAGAAGGGCTCTTGAGCCACACTTATGACAGTTGCCGTTTTCATTTCCTGCACGAGTTTACATAACTAATTACAATAGGCCGGACTGCATGCCCAAAGCAGTTCTGTGCTGGGTATTGCTGGACTGCAGTTTGTTGTGATTATCTCCTCTCCTACAGAGAGCAGTTGAGCAATCAAGCACATTGATTGATCTATTATCCTTGTGTTAACCTAAATTGGATGATTCCATGAGTGTTGGGAGTCACTATAATAGTAGTATCCCGTATTGCAATTTTTCGGTCTATATAAGACCAAGTGTCACTGTCTTCAGACAGCCAACTACCTGTCCCATGGATCTGTCCCAAATCTTGCTATCCCCAATGACAATCAGAGCCTATACATGTGCTTGCCATCGCACGGCACAGTACTTCAAATCAACAATAGGCTGTCCTACCACCACATGAGCCTCCTGTCGACTGACGACACAGCTACAGAGAGAGAATGATAGTGGAGACACCTGTCGCTCACACCACTAGTCAGTCACACTCCTCCCAGCAGGCGCTCTTTACTCCACGCCAGGGACCACAACCCCACTCCATAGACAAGTGCAGAAAAGTCCGTGTTTTGAGTGATTTGTTGCGTGATGTTGGGGCGTGAAAGATGTTATGGTCAACTATCCTTTTTCGCTCTAACAGCTGCATGAACCCAGTAAAATTTCAGAGACAATGTCAACTACATGTATATTGTTTTGTTATATAGCTTCCAGTTTTTTTTTTCATACATATTCATGTTCAACATATCTTGGTCGCCTATCACCCAGTCAGCTTGGAACAAGGTTTTTTTTTTTTTGTGATGAACACTATGTTGCATTATCTTGATCACACAGGTACACTTACACAATTTCTGTCTTTTTTGTGTATTCCATCTTACTTATGTTGATGCCTGTCAATTACTGTCACTATGTGTACAAATTTCTTGTGTATGCGCCAATATTTACTAAATGCTTTACACAATAATATGCCAAGTTACACGAGGGTATTTTTGTTTGTTTTGTGTATGAACAGGACATCAGCGGTACAATTCTGGTTAATGGACCTTCAGTCAACCAACCAATCACTTTGAAAAATTTTCATCCTTTCTGTTCAGGGAGAAAGAGAGAGAGAGAGAGTGTGTGTGTGTGTGTGTGTGTGTGTGTGGTTAAATGTTTCAACCACGAAGCATAGAAATATTGTTTGGCGTTTTGGCTTCATGCAGAAGTATGTGTGAGTTTGAGTTGGACACCAATCGCTAATTCTTAAATGTTACCTTAATGAGAAGCTTGCAAGGCCAATAAGTCCACATTTTACTGCAGCTTCGAATTTGGCCTTCTGGCATGTGTTCAACATTTGTATGAATGTGCGAGAATGTCCATGAATGACAGTGGCTTCCCTGAGGGTGAATCTGTGTTGGGTGTAACTTATTCGTCAATGTAAGATGTTGGCAAAGTCATAAGAAAAATTCCACCTTTCTTTTTATCAATTTCCCATTTAATCTGGCAATTTATTGCGACATTCTGGAAACCGTTTAGACAAATTCTTTTGGGGTGACAGACACACTACCTCTGTCAAGTGAATCAAGCACTACCAAAAAATAATCTGAAGTGACTGGGGGAGGGGAGGGGGGTAATGAGAGGTTTCATGCATTTTTTTTTGCATGTTGCCTCTTATTTTCATCAATTTTATTGATGTTTTTTTTATCATTTCACAGTGGAAACTGGCCGAAGAAGGTTATTCTGAGAGTATCTGTACTGAGAGTTCAAATTACTTTTCACTTGATTGCTATGCATGTTGGGAACTGTATCTGGTCTTGCTTTTAGTTTTCTCTGTTACTTCCCAGTGTGGTTCATTGTGAGATGAACCCCAGATGACGTGACATACTGCGTTTACGTGAACAGGGAGAGGGTGATACACTTTGGGCTTGAGCACCTATCAGGGCTACTGACCTCGGTGGAGTTTCACCTACTGTATGGAGGGTGAAATGACCTGCAAGCCACTCGAGTGTCGTCACAGTTTGTGTGTTTACCATTCTGGTGCATCTGGAACGAGGATTGCTGGTGCCATCTGACTGTATTGTCTTCATGATTCTGATAATTCTTGTGGACGGTGCCCTGCTGTGTTCAACTGCCTGGTGCCGGTGGTCCTGGCATGTTGTTTTTGAGGCCAATCAAACGACAAGTTCAGTGCCCCAGCTAAATAGCAGAGGCACGATTGGTCAACTGAAATTGAGGCCAGTTGATGTCACAAAGCCCTGAATGAAATTGGAGGGGACAGTTGCTATTGGTGCGAATGATGTTCTGAGATAGTGTGGGGGAATTTTGGAATCAGCACTGAACGCTGATTCGTGACTTTTCAAGGACAGTGGGGAGTTGAATAACGTTGGCTTCGCTCTTGCACTGTGCGAACGCATGGCACTCTGGATCTGATCTTCATCAGAATCGCATGATCTTGCCACACGACTGTCGCACTTTTTCGAATCGTTGTAGAGCATGACTTTGGTCATACTCCAGTTTCATTCTGCAACTTAAGACCCAGATTCTGACTCTGTGTTTTCGCACATGTACAGGGCGAGTTTAGGTGGTTTTGCTGTCTCTCTTCCTGGAGATACATCCTTGTGCATCCAGGAGTTTCCCTGCTTCAGCCACTTGAGAACTTAGAATTCTCGGAAAGCATTCGAGTCCATGGGTTAAAACAGAGTTGCTACACAGCAGGAGTCGGCACCTACATCATCAGAACACTGCCTACCGACGATGTGTTGCAGGTTCAAGTCTGGTAAAGTATTTTGTGGCTCCGGCACTGTAGGAATCATTTTTACACTGAAGTCCTCAGCATCACGCACACTTGCTTGGCTACAAGCCCACCTTATTTGTTTCTCCATGTGTTCCCACTGGAGCTCTCACTATTAATCGTGACACTGCACTATAGTCGGGGGAGTAATATTTGATTTATTTGGACCTCCAGTCATTATCGTCAATCTATTGCATCACAGAGAGTAGGAGCCCCTTGTTCTCTAGCCAACTCATCCTCATAATAGTTCAGTATACCCTATCCTTTAGCCTACTTTTGGTATTTACAATCAAGTACCTTTATGTTCTGATTTATAATAAATCTCATTGTAATATTTAATCCGCATATCATTTCACAGATTGATGCAGAATCCCATTTCCTGTCGTTTACAATGATAAAATTCCCTTTTTTTACTGAGTAGATTACAATTTTTATTACAATATTGTGAGCGTGCACTTTCTATTTTACCACCTAACAGGGTCCACCATCAATTCCTTTTGTTACTGTTGTGCACATAATTAATTAGGTGGTAGTTAAGGAGGTGGTCGAGTGTATGTCTAGTTGTCACGCAAAATTCGCCAGAATTAAAGATGTACAAACTCTTCTCCACCCCAGCACCTTGCATAGTGACTCAAAACACAAACAAGAGGAAGGTAATTTCTGCTGTTCCTTCTGTTAAGTCTCTCACTTGCTGCTAGGACGCGATGTCTTGCAGAAGGCGATATCAGCGATCATAATTTGTGGCAAAGAGATGATGCAGTGGCGGAGCGGAGACACTAGTTCAGCGGCAGCAGGGCAGAGATGACATGGAGGCGGCAATGGCAATGATGCTGCAGTATGATGTGGAGATGGCACAGAGGCATCATGGTACGAGTAGCAACATGGTGGCAGCATCAGCTGAGATGCTGTGGTGCTGCGCAGCTTGACGATGATGGCACGAAGATGATGTGGCATTGGTTGTGACACTGAGGCAGCAGCCATGCCATCAGGCAGCAGCATTGCAGCAACACTGTGACACCTGAATGCTGCAGAACAGTGTAGAAAGACTGTGACATTGGCAGACAGTGGTGTGGTAAGTGGCAGCCCCTTGATGACAGTAGCTCTGTGGAGACTAATGTAAACATGTGGCACCCGAAGCTGTGAGTCAGAGACTGTGCTGTATACACTGTGGCATCACGTGATTGCAACCACTGCAACAGCAATTGTTCACTTATGCACAACGATTGCACTGCCTTTAGCACAGAGCTCCCACACTAACTGTTCAGAGACCAAAACCTTTAGAGGGACACCGGCCCCAATATAAATCATGGAATGGAATGCAATCTGTTCCAGATCAGTCTATCCTCTTGCAATGTACTGAGTCCGATGGTGCTTTATTTTTGATGAAAACTAACCAATTTTCCCAAACCAGGTGGACAAGCACACAACAGTTTAAAAGATTTAGTGGCTTTACTAACAGTGTGGGGATGTGGTTGTGTGCATTGCACCCTTTAGAAATTCTTTAGATAATTGACCCACCTAATGAACAGTCAATGAATAAATTGAAAGCACAATTAAATAGAATAATGAAATAAGATGAACTGGGAAAAGTTTGTTTGGACAATCACATACCTTAATGCTGATTTAGATTAAACTTCAGTTTTATTAACGTCAAAGAAAAACATTCCCCAAGATGGTGGCCTTTTAGAGACTAATATTCACAATAATTAAATACAGGGTGTTTCAAAAATGACTGGTATATTTGAAACGGCAATAAAAACTAAACGAGCAGCGATAGAAATACACCGTTTGTTGCAATATGCTTGGGACAACAGTACATTTTCAGGCAGACAAACTTTCGAAATTACAGTAGTTACAATTTTCAACAACAGATGGCGCTGAGGTCTGGGAAACTCTATAGTACGATATTTTCCACATATCCACCATGCGTAGCAATAATATGGCGTAGTCTCTGAATGAAATTACCCGAAACCTTTGACAACGTGTCTGGCGGAATGGCTTCACATGCAGATGAGATGTACTGCTTCAGCTGTTCAATTGTTTCTGGATTCTGGCGGTACACCTGGTCTTTCAAGTGTCCCCACAGAAAGAAGTCACAGGGGTTCATGTCTGGCGAATAGGGAGGCCAATCCACACTGCCTCCTGTATGTTTCGGATAGCCCAAAGCAATCACACGATCATCGAAATATTCATTCAGGAAATTAAAGACGTCGGCCGTGCGATGTGGCCGGGCACCATCTTGCATAAACCACGAGGTGTTCGCAGTGTCGTCTAAGGCAGTTTGTAGCGCCACAAATTCACAAAGAATGTCCAGATAGCGTGATACAGTAATCGTTTCGGATCTGAAAAATGGGCCAATGATTCCTTTGGAAGAAATGGCGGCCCAGACCAGCACTTTTTGAGGATGCAGGGACGATGGGACTGCAACATGGGGCTTTTCGGTTCCCCATATGCGCCAGTTCTGTTTATTGACGAAGCCGTCCAGGTAAAAATAAGCTTCGTCAGTAAACCAAATGCTGCCCACATGCATATCGCCGTCATCAATACTGTGCACTATATCGTTAGTGAATGTCTCTCGTGCAGCAATGGTAGCGGCGCTGAGGGGTTGCCGCGTTTGAATTTTGTATGGATAGAGGTGTAAACTCTGGCGCATGAGACGATACGTGGACGTTGGCGTCATTTGGACCGCAGCTGCAACACGGCGAACGGGAACCCGAGGCCGCCGTTGGATCACCTGCTGCACTAGCTGTGCGTTGCCCTCTGTGGTTGCCGTACGCGGTCGCTCTACCTTTCCAGCACATTCATCCGTCACGTTCCCAGTCCGTTGAAATTTTTCAAACAGATCCTTTATTGTATCGCTTTTCGGTCCTTTGGTTACATTAAACCTCCGTTGAAAACTTCGTCTTGTTGCAACAACACTGTGTTCTAGGCGGTGGAATTCCAACACCAGAAAAATCCTCTGTTCTAAGGAATAAACCATGATGTCTACAGCACACTTGCACGTTGTGAACAGCACACGCTTACAGCAGAAAGACGACATACAGAATGGCGCACCCACAGACTGCGTTGTCTTCTATATCTTTCACATCACTTGCAGCGCCATCTGTTGTTGAAAATTGTAACTACTGTAATTTCGAAAGTTTGTCTGCCTGAAAATGTACTGTTGCCCCAAGCATATTGCAACAAACGGTGTATTTCTATCGCTGCTCGTTTAGTTTTTATTGCCGTTTCAAATATACCGGTCATTTTTGAAACACCCTGTATGATTTTAGTATAGCAGGGCAAAAAAATAATTGGTACATACACAGGCAACATCTTACTCATACAGTAGCATTGCCCAGTACACTAACTCTTAAGTGTGTCAGTTCCCAAAATTTAACTAGTTCACACAGCCTACTGAATGACTGAATCTTAAATAATAGAATTGTTCATACTAACAAACAATGAACAAAAATGGCAGAATTGCAAACTGTTGCAACAAAATAATTAAGTTCAAACTATCTGCCAACCACATTGTCGCAAACTAACATCATCAGAACTTACCCCGCAAATCTCTCATCGAGACTGAGTACACTGACAATAGAACCCTACACATGTGCTGCTTTCTTCCTTTCCAACTTGATCACATGACCACTACTGTAGTCAAATTAGCTTTTATGTTCTAGACCACCATTTGAAATTATTTACAATTTTTAAACATATTTAATATTAAGCATATAAGATACAGCTCCGTGATGCATTTGCATACCATTATTACTGATAAATTTGGAAAAAATGGCTTTTGAATACTATTTTTATGTGACAATACAGAACTGCACAAACTTAGTCAAGTTTATAACTTCATTCTTCATGCCCTTATGTTGCTATTCCAATCAAATGACTCACTTACAGCATTAGATTATCAGAATTCCATAAAAGACAACAACACAAACTGTTTATGCAGTGAGTGTGTGTGTGTGTGTGTGTGTGTGTGTAAACTTCAATAACATTACTGATTTTTTTGTAGTACACAAATGATGATAACTTTCTTGGGATTATCGTTCTATTGTGATTTTTTAGTGTTTTCTGTGACAATATAATTTAGTTTTAGATATGCTTAGAACCTCGCCTAACATTGTGGTATTTCCTGCAAGCTGGATCTGTGTATTTCCTTCCACTTCAAGATTTACTTCCCTTATTTCTCATTTATATTACAAGGATGCACTATTACACAGATTATGTTCCACTTCTCGTATTTTCCACACACAATAAATACCTCCAAAGTTATTTACAGCTACAAGTAATGTAATCATTATGTGCAATTCTGATTCACACAGAATTAATCATCCCCGCTAGACACTTTCAGAGAGCTTCAGGCACTACTTCCATTCCAGTTGTTCATATAACCGTACAACATACAGTGACATTATTTTATCATAGTCAAACAACTTATCATTTGTCTGTTTCAACAGCCATACTTCTCACTATGTTGTTGGATCACAAAATAAGTTTCTCCAAATTACTTTCAGCTGCTACTTCACATCCATGTTAATATCTGAACACTGCTATGTGTGTGTTTACAAATTAACACCAACCTCCCTAAAATCCTCACTTATGCATGGGATTAATATTTTCTGAAAGTGCTTGGTATGTAGTATTAAGTAGCTAAACTCTACCATTGTAGAGGGTGTTTCAAATGAATATACGGGTTTTAAGGCTTTGTAGCATTTATTACATTCATATTAGAAATATTACACCAAGTAAAAGAGTTACTCAAAACATTTTGTTTGTATAGCTGTGCACCATGGGATGTGTCTGAAACGACCAAAAGTGACTGAAGAACTTGCTAACTAGGTGTGTTTTTTATGCGCATGGCCCCAAGATAGCAGTTTGGAAGGTTAGTCATGAATTAGCAGTTTCAGTGGTGTCCTTGGTCAGATTTTTAATGTGATGCTTACAACTATGTCCTTACTGTCTGCAGTTACTACATGCTCTAGGGCCTACAGGCTTTGATTTACATGCCAATTTTGCAAATGGAATGTTGCTGCATGACAACAAATATTTTCTGGATCATATCATTTTCAGTGATGAATTGACATTTCACATACACCGAAATGTAAACACACACAACGATTGTTACAATTGCAGTGGAATGACTGAAAGCTTTTTGTGCCATATCCTGATGAAAGTTTATGGGCCTTCCTTTTTCAATGGAGCAACTATAACTGGTGGTTCTTGTCTTGATACACTAGAACTATGGCACAACTGCAAAAAGCTGAACCATAGAACTTTATTTGGCAGCAGGCCAGAGCTTGTTTTGCATGACTTCCATGTTCACACACAATTTTACCGTCAGGGTTCATAAAAGATCATCTGCATGTGCCTCCACTACCATCTGACCTACTCAACTTTAGAGACAGCATTGTTATAATTACTCCGGACACACTGACCAAGGTTTGGAAAAAGCTCGCTTGTCTACTCAGTGTGTGACAAATGGTGCTCACATTGAACACTTGAAGAGAAACCGTAGGAGTAAAAAAAAAAAAAAACACTAATGGTAAGGTCTAATGGGAGCAAACGGCATCGGTTCGGTCCCTAAGCTACACACACACACACACACACACACACCTGTGCCCGAGGAAGGACTCGAACCTCCGATAAGGGGTGTGGTGCGGACCGTGACAAGACGACTTAGACCGCGTGGCGAGAAACCGTTTGAGTTGCACTAAGCTGTTTGAGCTGCTCTTTCAGGTGACTCCTGGAAATGGAAAAAAGAACACATTGACACCGGTGTGTCAGACCCACCATACTTGCTCCGGACACTGCGAGAGGGCTGTACAAGCAATGATCACACGCACGGCACAGCGGACACACCAGGAACCGCGGTGTTGGCCGTCGAATGGCGCTAGCTGCGCAGCATTTGTGCACCGCCGCCGTCAGTGTCAGCCAGTTTGCCGTAGCATACGGAGCTCCATCGCAGTCTTTAACACTGGTAGCATGCCGCGACAGCGTGGACGTGAACCGTATGTGCAGTTGACGGACTTTGAGCGAGGGCGTATAGTGGGCATGCGGGAGGCCGGGTGGACGTACCGCCGAATTGCTCAACACGTGGGGCGTGAGGTCTCCACAGTACATCGATGTTGTCGCCAGTGGTCGGCGGAAGGTGCACGTGCCCGTCGACCTGGGACCGGACCGCAGCGACGCACGGATGCACGCCAAGACCGTAGGATCCTACGCAGTGCCGTAGGGGACCGCACCGCCACTTCCCAGCAAATTAGGGACACTGTTGCTCCTGGGGTATCGGCGAGGACCATTCGCAACCGTCTCCATGAAGCTGGGCTACGGTCCCGCACACCGTTAGGCCGTCTTCCGCTCACGCCCCAACATCGTGCAGCCCGCCTCCAGTGGTGTCGCGACAGGCGTGAATGGAGGGACGAATGGAGACGTGTCGTCTTCAGCGATGAGAGTCGCTTCTGCCTTGGTGCCAATGATGGTCGTATGCGTGTTTGGCGCCGTGCAGGTGAGCGCCACAATCAGGATTACATACGACCGAGGCACACAGGGCCAACACCCGTCATCATGGTGTGGGGAGCGATCTCCTACACTGGCCGTACACCACTGGTGATCGTCGAGGGGACACTGAATAGTGCACGGTACATCCAAACCGTCATCGAACCCATCGTTCTACCATTCCTAGACCGGCAAGGGAACTTGCTGTTCCTACAGGACAATGCACGTCCGCATGTACCCCGTGCCACCCAACGTGCTCTAGAAGGTGTAAGTCAACTACCCTGGCCAGCAAGATCTCCGGATCTGTCCCCCATTGAGCATGTTTGGGACTGGATGAAGCGTCGTCTCACGCGGTCTGCACGTCCAGCACGAACGCTGGTCCAACTGAGGCGCCAGGTGGAAATGGCATGGCAAGCCGTTCCACAGGACTACATCCAGCATCTCTACGATCGTCTCCATGGGAGAATAGCAGCCTGCATTGCTGCGAAAGGTGGATATACACTGTACTAGTGCCGACATTGTGCATGCTCTGTTGCCTGGGTCTATGTGCCTGTGGTTCTGTCAGTGTGATCATGTGATGTATCTGACCCCAGGAATGTGTCAATAAAGTTTCCCCTTCCTGGGACAATGAATTCACGGTGTTCTTATTTCAATTTCCAGGAGTGTATATATAATTGTAAATTGAATACAATGAGTACCACAAAGCCTTAAAACCCATGTATTAATTTTGAAACACCCTGTATATTCTAATTTTTCTTAAGTCTTTTAAGTTATGTCACGCCACATTTGACACCAGAATCTAATTTCATGGAATTAGTAAACAGACAGCCTATTTATAGAGTACACTGAATCAATGACAGATACCATAAGAACTGGAAAAGTGTTATTTATTCTATGAAATTTCGGGCAAATTGCTGGATGGAAGTAACAGCGGCAACAAGTTATTGACGTCTGGCAGATTTTCTGAAATTTCATGGAACAATTTATACACCACAAAAGTTTTAAATTACACAAGGTATTATTTATTTACAGAAATGATGCACATTATAAAAAGTATCTAAATGCTAGTTTATTTAAAGCCCACAGACAATTGCACAAGTAAGTTATACAAGTGTGAATTCTAACGAAAATTTCATTTTAGATCTCAGAATTTTAAACTGGCAACTACTTCATATACTGCACTTGGAGATGGATGCTGACGTCTGTAACAACGTGGCCAGATTTAATGTGAACATATCTCACTTCTCGGTTTTGTCAATGCGTGGCACTATACTATCAAATTAATACAATCTAGTAGATAGTAATACTTCTGGCAGGTATTCCGACTGAGCGTAGCTCAACTGCATTTCTAATTACAAATTGTAGTAGCTTCTATGAGTGAGACATTTATGCCAAGAAACTGGTGGTGTCATCTTGCAATGAAGGGGCTGGATCTCTGAGCTACGAGTACAGAGGGTCTCATGGCCAATAACACATGGAAGTAGGTTTAACATGAAAATCAATACCTATGTGAAACTAGCTCATGTTCTGAGCTTCCCTTCTTCTCACAACAGGTGAATCCCTTCCAACCATGGATGAGTGACCTGTCATCTCCATAGCTCCTCCCCTTTCTCCATTCCGAAACTATCCAGCTTTCCTATCTAAAGGAGTAACATATACTTCTATAAGCCAGGATTACCATTTTTACCTTTCAAGTGTGTGTATCAGCAGAATTAGGACTGGTCATAAGTACTAGCCAGCCATTCCATCTATCTTTGCAGTTTTTACAATTTTGTCAACTGAATTTTCTATTTGATACAAAACTTTTGATAATATCACTAATACCACCATTAAGACAGTTTCATTACATTCTGACATGTCATTTTCAAGCAAAAGCTGAACACAGCAATTAAATGATAATCAGTTGCCTAAAATGTCACTAAGCTTAGTGACAACTAAGAGGAAGTGGAAAATCTAATAAACTGGTCAAATTTGAATTGAATTATTTGTGTGGATATGATTACTGCAAAGTATTCAGAGATCTGTTTCGCAGATTGTCTCCTGCACGGTAAATCTCACTAGTGACTGCATGACATTAAGAAGAAATTTTTTTTTACGATCAGGAGAAAGGCTACTAAAAAGCCAATTGAGTCTAAAATTTGATGACCTTATGTCTTATTAGCACTGTAGCAAATCACCAGGAGTGTTTTATTGTGCTGTCATTTGCAAAACATAGGGTGGTTTTTGTGGTTAAGAAAAATAAATATATGGGTTATGTAACTACTGTAGCTACATCTATTGCTGAAGCTTGTCAGGAAAACATTCTGTGCGAATGGTAACTGATATGGTGGAAGTACTTCAGAACTTGTGTTGCCCGACCATACCTACATCAGTGTGCAACTCCTGTTTTGTGAGATCTCTTAAAGTTTTTGATTACTTTAAGGGCATGACCATGAAATGGGAAACAAATTACCACGAAGTGTAAGAAGGCTTCTGTGAGACACCATACATTGACCTGTATTCTGGACATGCCCTAGTTATAAATACCATTATTCAATTCCCATGGAATGTACTTAACAGAAAAGGAAGAATAAAGAATGCTTATACTGATTGTCATGTAGTATGGCTGACCAGAATATAGAAGAAATCGATTCAATTCAAAGCAAAAATGCAGGCACACAATTTGATATGAGTATCTGAAATGTGATACACCCAGTCTTGTAAAGCAAGCTAGAAAGCTGCTTGAAGAGAAAAACAATTACATTGATATTCAGCTGTCAGATTTAACAATGGAATAGTAGTGACACCCTATTCTCATTTCAGTCTTGATTTTCCAGAAGGCTACTTTCAAACCAATCGAAACACGACGCACTTAACACTGCCATTCATTCTGAAGCTTGTTATGAACAGATACATTCCTATGCCAACAGAGGATTAAATTCTTTACTCTTGGCAGTGAATATGCCATCTTGAAAATTTCTGAAAAGTGAGTTTTAAGGTCCCACAAAGCGATCATGTATCAGCAATTATTTTATATTAATTGTGATTTACAGTTCATATTAAATTTTTGCAGTTGAATACAATCTATATTAGTAGAACATATGGCTCAAAAATAATTTTTCACTGTACAAGGAAAAGGGAGGGGGGTTAAAAGCAGCTAGAGTACCTTCTTTCTATGGGTGGAGGAGGTATGATAGTCCTGCCATGTTTTTCTAGTGAACTCTAGTTTGAATCAGATAATAAACTATAATCGATATGGAACTATTAGATTAGAGTACAGTACAGCATCAATTTTCTGAGCATCAGTCAACCAAATGCCTGCTTAACTGAACTGTAACTAACTCACACATGCCGCCATTCCCTGCCACAGTCTAGCTGTCCCCTTCCTCTTGCACCAACGCCAAGTTGCAGACAATAATAACCATTTGCATTGTTACGATCACTTGTGCCAACTTTGCCGCATAAAGTAAACTTGTGATATAAAACACCTAAATGTAAACTTGTTATCCATTCTGTGGGAGATAAGTACAAGATCAGTATAAGGTTAGATGAAGGTGAATCTGCAAGCAAGTTTTTAATGAATACAAGGTGGATAAGCTGACAATTACGGATACAAAAACACGAAAGACTTGCACCGCAAATTTTATATCGAAGCTGATGGATCAACAAATCATAAAACTATGAAGGTCGCTATGAACATGGATCTAGATCAGGCTCATCCAAGAATTGCTCCTGGCGGGTGTGGCTGCGCTACGTGGGCGCAAGGCACTGTAGTTCAGTGCCCCGTACATGACTGTGTGTCGCTAATGCCGGCATAGGAGCGAGAGAGATAGCTGTGGAGCGAGTGAGATCCACAGCACTGCTCTGTGCTGGACTGTCCCGTGGTCAGATCCAATGTAAATAAAATAACAGAGGAAGTGCAGCTCAGTAAAAGTGATCAGGCAAACCATTTACTGTTTAGGTAACAATTAGTGTTCGTGTTGCAGAATTACTACGCAAAGCTGTAGAAAACAATATACAAAACAAGAATCGAAGAACTACTTAGAAGTTGTGGAATAATCGGGTCTACTGCTGAGCAACACAAACATCTGGCAGTAGACCCGAATATTCCACTTGTCAAGATCTCGCCGGGAAAGCCTGCAGAATTAAACTTAGAAGTTTTCTGACCCACAGGTTGAGTCTGTTAGTACTGTACATGCACACTCGTCATATGAACAGCAGGTGTCTTTTGAAAGGTATATCAATTTCTTAAATGAACTAATGTCATAAACATTGTATTTCAGAAATAATTTTATGTGAGGGATATAGTGTCATTCCTATTGTTAGTAGTTACAAGTCAATATTTTTTGTTGAATTTTGTGCTATAGCTTTTTGTATCCTTTTTCAGAGTTTAGACATTGGATCCTTAGTTTGCTGTTTTGTACGCAATATTTTAATTGACCAAGTTTGAAAACTAATTAAAAAATAGATTTAAAGTTATAAAGATCTTTAATCCTTACAGTCAACATTGTTAAAGATACAATTAACATTTTACATGTTTTTCTTCCTCGAGGAAATGATTATATCTAGGTTTGGTACAACATTCTGGGAGACTGCTACCTTCAAGGGAATTTTGTGGTAAGGTTCTATGGGACCAAACTGCTGAGTTCATCGGTTTCTAGGCTTACACACAAATTAATGTTACTTAAACTACATTACGCTAAGGACAACACAAGCACATCCATGCTCAATGGGGGACCTGAACCTCCGATGGCGTAGCCGCACGAACCGTAACAAGGCATCTCAGACCGCGCGGCTCCTCAAAGAATTGGTCAAATTTGTATCGCTAAGTAGTGAACGGTTCTTAGTTCTAGCAAGCTTTAAATGGGAGAAAAAACGCTCACAAATATATGTAGAATGAAACACTGAGTGAACTTTGGCCGTGTGCTTGTGCAGAAAGAGGATACTTCTCTCATGGAAAACAGCTGTAAAAGTCATTTAAAGTTTTACACATAAGAAAGCAGTCCTTCAGGTGAAGATCACAGTGCACGTGAATCAGCTCTAGTTGGAACACTTGTGAGACGTCCTCTGGTCAAAGGGAAAATTGGTGAGAAATATATCTAAGGCAGCTGAAGCTCACTTATCTTCAAAAATCTGTTTTCAAACTCTCCTTGTAATTCGCAAATGATTTGAACATAATCTGAAAAATCCTCATCTTCTAATGCAGGGAAGCGTCCACAATTCTTCTCGCGCAACTATTTTTCCCGCAAAATAAGTTTTTTGTTATGCTTTGAAATCGTCTGCACTAAAATAACAACAGAGTGGTTTTCGCCTCGGAGTGATTGTTCGAAGTGTTTAAATGACCAGTTAGGTCCCTCAAAAAAGTGAAATTCGCCACCCACTTAGGATCAAGAAGTAATACTTCTGGACATCCTTTCACTTCCAAAAAGATATTGATATCGTCCTTCAAGCAGAAAAACTGATTAGGCACCTTCCCTCTACTCAGCCATCTTACTTTGGCATGGTAGGGCATGTCCGGGTATTCCGCTTCGATGTCAGCCAGAAGTTCTTTAAATTTGAGATGTGCGAGTCCATGCGAGTGAAGATAATTAACCGTTTGAACAACTGTGTCCATAATATTTTTTATGTTGACAATGTTTGCACAAAGTGCCTCCTGGTGTATTAGACAATGGACTGCCGCAAATAAGGAACAGCCAACTTCAGCCATTTTTGACCTGACGTAACCCTGGAATCCAGTATGTATCCCTCTTAGCGCAGGGGCTCCATCCATTGTTACACTGGTCAGGCATTCTCATTTTAAATCCATTGACTCAAACACATTTTCCATGGATACAAAACTTCCAAACCAGCTGTTGTGTCGAGAAATTATTTGGTGACGTGGAGAATGTCGTCAGAGCCCTGAATGAGTACGACGAGCTGAGGTCTGTCTGCAACGTCCGTGAACTCGTCAAGAGTGATGGAAAATGAAACGAAATTTGCCACAGTCTCCATTAATTGCTACTCCATATCTGCGGCCATATCTTCGATTTGGCGAGCAACAATTTGAGGCGGAAGACTTATGTTTTCATATTTTTCTGTGGGGTCTGCTGGACAAATACAGGCCGCCTAGTCGACCAGGCAATCCTTGATGAGATTCCCAGCTTCAAAGCGTTTCACTGCATTCGCAATTCTCAGTGAGCATTTGTAGCTTGAGTGCAAACTTTACCCACCCGTTTTCTGCCACTGCCACGGTAATTTTTTTTTTTTTTATTATTAAAAAAAGAGCAACAACTTAAAATTAATTTTGTACAATCCTGTTTTTAAAATACTTATCATTTAACATGTTGTGAAGACCACAACAACAACAACAACAACAACATCATTTTAACAATTAATTGTTTCATTTGTTGAAACCAAAATAAAAAAAATAACAAAAAAAGATCAGTTTTAGGTGCGTTTTCTCCAGTTCCTCTGAAAAGTGGTCATAGATGCAAGTAAGGACAGCGAGAAGTGATCGCAAAGTAAATTTTTATCTATTGGAATATTTGGGTTTTAATTAATTGAAAACATAGATCAAACTACAGCATATGCTTTTCCATCCGCCATAACACAACAACAAAGAATGACTCTTAATGACACTTTGCTGTCCAAGAGAGCACTTTTGACGGCTTTTCAGAAAGTGGCAAAAAAATAATGCACCTGAAACTTTTTCTTGTGTCTGTGCGACACAATTTAATGCAATCCAAATATAAAAATCAACGAAAAAGAAATGTTCCTCGTTGCTGACAATCTGATATTCGATAACTGGCACATTGCCAAGTGACGTATCGGATTATAAAATATAGTTTTATTTATCACCTTTATGTATAGTAAAGAGTCATACAATAGGAAACACTTACTTCACTGTAATGCTGCTTGAAATTTTCTTTCAGATCTCCTCTTGCGCCAAATTTTCAAACTGATCTTTGTGACAGGAATTAAAGTGCTGTTCAATCGAGTACTTTTTAAAATACGTGAGGTTCTGATGACGTAGTACACATTTGGCATGATTTTTGACTGCAGTACAAAAGAAATTAATTTCCCAGTCTGGTTTCATAGTGTGGACGTTCTGCTCCTCCTCTTTTTTTTGTCTGCTGCTGTTGACCATCCATCTCGATCTACTGTAGTCTTACATCTGTTGACTAATGGCTTTGTGTTGTATCAATGCTTTTAACCACAGCTGGTGCGGCGGTCTGTTTTCCGTACGAAGTGCTCGTCCAATGGTACGGCGAGGTGGGACGGATGGACCACATGGTCAGCACATGACACGGCTCAGCCACTGCAACAACATACGAATTCGCCCGGTGTGCTGGCCTCGAGTGATTGCAGGCGCTAGTGCCCCAGGGGCACAGTTTGGATGAGACTGATCTAGATGATGCCTTAGCCAGGAGATGATGGGTACGAAACTCATCGAGACGTTGCAACCAACGATGCCACCACTCGGCTGATATCCCGAGAATTCATCATTGGAATACGTCGAGAAAGACTGCGATCAAACAAACCATGTTGTTTCAAAAACGTTAATGTGTCTGCGATGCCTATTGTTTACATCTCACAAAAGAGCACCTGGGTGAATAATATGATCTCCAAGGCATTATTGAGACGTTCAAACGGTGTTATAGAAAAGAACTGTTACAAAAGTTATTGTTAGAAAGGGAGGAGCAGAGGAGGGATAGGGAAGTCTATAAAGAAAGCATAAAAATATTGACTTGAAAGATACATTCGGAGCAGTAGAGGATAGGGTAAGGAACAGAACTTGATAGAAGTGTGGAATAAAATAATCATTATGATAAAAGAACTTAATTGCTATGAATGTGAAGAAGACTTTCAAGAATGGATGAGAGTTGGCAACGCAAATTAAGGGCACCAAATCATGCAGAATAGTGAAATTGTAAACCTTACCCCTGATAATCTTATCAACTAGAAGTCCATAAAATGAAGGTGAAAATATATCAGCTGCTTCTGAAGCATTTACATGTTTCGGCACTGCCTTGCAATGATTTGACACTCAGGATTGAAGCAACCACTATCAGAGATTTGCCCTGGAAAATGTGTGTTTTGTTTTGACCATTGTTTACAGAGACGTGGTGCTATGTTGGAAAATAGTGTGATGTAACCATGCCACTTTGAAGTGTGGCGCAGCATTCAAATAAAAGTTACCTGGCTTGCCACATTACTGTGTAACTTACTTTTTGAAGTCCACTAGTATTCTGCAAACGCTTTCACATATAGGGCAATTTTTGTTTCATATCTTTTATGTGCTGAAAATACTTACCTTTTAGGATACCTTTCATTTTAGGGAACAGCAAAAAGCTGCAAGAGTCAAGATCCAGTAGGGCAGATGCAAAACTGTTGTCATTTTGTTTTTGGTAAAAGAGTTTCATGACACTAAATGCTGTGTGATTGAGCTTGTTCCAATGGAGCAGCCGGTGCCACAATGCAGACAGTATTTCTAAGTGTGCCTCATACATTATAGGGTTCCCACAAAGCATCATTTGAAAAATGTTTAACTTGGAAACTATTAGAAATGAGAGGACTATAGTTTGTTGTTAGCAGCACTAAAAGCTTTTTTCCACCCTCCTTTCAAACAAAGGAACAAGTTGTTCCTAGAGGAACAACAACAATAGGGTTCTGGGCAACTCTTCCAAACTCCCACTATTTCCCACACCTCACTAATCCTTTTCCTTCATATGTATTCTTTCCCCTTCAACACTTCTGCCAGGAGGAGGAGCCACTGTGTCTGAAAAATTCCAAATTTCAATGTCTTTATATGTGTGTACTCCCACTGCTGCTTGGTGAGGACAGACTGCTACTCACCATATAGAGGAAACACTGAGTCACACACAGGCACAACAAAAAGACTGCTATACGTTTGAGCTTTTGGCCAATAGGCCTTCTTGTAAAGTAGAAAATACAAACATATTCAAACAAGCACACCTCATGCACAAATGACCACTGTCTCTGGCCACTGAGCACAGAAACTGCAGCTGATGGGAGAAGCAATCTGTGGGTGGTGGTGATAAGGAGGAGGCTGGGACTGGGAAGGATAGCAGGGTAGGGTAGGGTAGGGTAGGGTAGGGTGGGGTGGGGTGGGGTGGGGAGTGTGCTGCTTGTGGAAGTGTGCAAGAAGCAGTGGGGAAGTCTGAAGGGAGGGGGAGACAGAAAACAAGAAACAGAGGACCGGAAAAAAACTGATGATTACATTAGTGGTATAAAAGGCTGTTTAGTGCTGGGAAGAAAGCAGGGAAGGGAATGGTAGGTGAAGGACAGTAACTAGGAAAGATTGAGGCCAGGGGGGTTACGGAAATGAAGAATATATTGCAAGGAGAGTTCCCACCCGGGCAACTCAGGAAAGCTGATCTTGGCAGGAAGGATCCAGATGGTGCAGGCTGTGAAGCATTTTTTGAAGTTAAGAGCACTGTGTTGAGCAGCTGTTCAGGAACAGGACGGTTCAGCAGTCTTTTGGTCACAGACGTCACTCATGCAGACAGTTTGTTGGTTGTCACACCCATGTAGAAAGCAGCATAGTGATTGCAACTTAGTGTGTCGATTACTTGACTACTTTCATAGATAACCTTGTCTTTGATGGGACTACATGCCTGTGACCAGACAGGATTATATGGTGGTCGGTGGATGTGTGGGACCCATCTCGCATTTAGATCTATGCAGGGATATTAGCCACGAGCCATTTATGCATGAATCAATAAAGCTATCAGAATTGTTGATTCTGCATACTGAACCATACATGGCTGGACTTGGATATCACCTGGGTCTTTTAAGAGCAAGTAATGCACAAATTTAAATTCTGGAAAAACAGAAAAAAAACTTAAGAGCGCTGCTAAAAATCTGACGTTTCCAAGTTATGATTTTTTCGAACAAAAGCAGGACATTTTGGGAACCCTGTAGTTTTAGCACTTGACAGTTGTATGCTGGTTAACTGGGTAAGCTGCAGAACCATTTGTGGTAAACCACACCCTTCATGGTAAAAAATTAAATCAACATGGTATTCCCAATGTTTATCATTCATTAGGCTTTCTTTGACCTTGATTCTGCAGTAATCTTCAAACGGTTTGACTACTGTTTGGTTTCTAAGCTGAAATTGTACCATCACATTTTGTTGCCAATAATAATTACTAATATAGTTTGATGCTAAGCATGTTCTATCACATCTGCAACGAGAGAAACAATGTTCATGAAATCAAGCACTCCAACATAACATCTTTGCAGATGGTGATTGGTTAACTGATTCAAACCACTGTGCAGGGATGTAGCAGGAGAATCCTACACTACGATCAGTTAACTTGCAAGGAATTAATTCTTTTAGGCCACCACTTCCATTCATAGCCTCTTATCCAAGTTCATTTTCCCATTGACAAGATACATTAACTTCTCTGTAAAACAATATTTCATTAATTCCATCTGAAGGCACATCCAACTGCTCCTACGGAATAAAAGTTTTCAGAAGTTAATACTGTGCAAGATAAAATTTAGCTTTTGAGCCGGATCCCTTATGAAATCCTCAAACTTAACTGTTGAGACAACATATTATCAAAGGTTTTTCATGCAAATATAAATAGAGTGGCTGAAAGAAAGAATGAGAAGAAGATCTGACAACTTTTGTTTGATGTTCATGGAAGAAAATGATTTTAAAACTTCACTTTGTTTGCAGTACTACCAACAAAAGAAACTGAATCTCAACTTTTACTTTGTGCTTTGATAAGAGAGCATATAAGCTTTTTCTAGCTGTTTTCCACAAACCAAACCACAACAATTGTATGATTGGGTGTTATGTTGGTGAATGCCACTGTTAAATAAATGATATTCAGTGTGACAATTGCCAACACATTTATGACTATTTGAGTTCTCAGACACAATACAGGACAGCATTGACACTGAAACAATACCACATAATTTCAATGTTTAACTAACTTTGTCAAAATTGTTTGAGTATTCCGCTCCTTAATGAAAAACATGAATTACTTGTTGTTGCTCCAACATTTAATTACAAAAGGAATGACACAAAATTATAATTCATAACAATGATCACAGTTTAATAAGTTACATATAAAACATTTAATGTTGTCTATAATACAATGACAATTTGTTTTCAAGTTAAGTACAAAATTAATGGACTCAATTGACAAGGCTTCTGCTGTACAAGCATCACTTCTCACGATGTTTAGCAAACCAGTTTTTGTTTTAAATATAAAAATACAATTTATTTGGTTAATAAAAAGCAAAAGCCCCATCAACTTTTATCCACAAATTTTGCCTTGATCTACTATGTACAATTGATAAAATATCTCAACACAATACATATACACAATAAAAATGTACACTAACAAAAAAATTGCCATTACGGTCAGTCCATACAATTCAGCATAAAATATACAGCATTTTGAAGGAGTTTCTCTCTCTCTCTCACACACAAACACAAACCACTTGGGGAAAAAACCACAAAAACTTATGGATAATAAGAATGTTTACATGAATTGTCACGTTAAGAAGTCCTTTTATTTGGGTGATGATCATCTTCCATCTGCAACAAATTCAAATCACAGAATAATACACATTAGATAAAATATAAAGGAAGAAAATCGACAAATGAGCTTAGGGATAAACTGGAAATTTATATGTAGCAAAATAAAAATTTTGGTATTTCTTCAAATGCCGAGGGTGCAACAAGAGATATGAGAATTTATAAATAGGGAGATAAGTTCACTGGAGTGTTGAGGTGTGTTAGAGAGTGAGACACACACACACACACACACTGAGTGAGTGAGAGAGAGAGAGAGAGAGAGAGAGAGAGAATTTTTCCTTGCCGTGTTGTCATGAAAATATGATAAAACACACATTAGTTTCTGCTGACATTTCAAACTGTTACAACATACACCCTTATAGTTTACTGATGGGAGCTTTGCTGGTACTATTCAGCATCTTAGAATGATGCTGTTAAGTCCTACTTTGTGTTTCAACGTATCTCCCTGCACCATGCCACCTAGCCCTTTATCTGGAATAGTTCCAAAACATAATCACATGTTACATATGAGAAATGAAGTTTGCCAAAAGCATGGTATTGCAATGGATATTGTTTTATAAATAGTTCTGATTTGGTTTCAAACTACAAAATATGTATGCTCTTCTTAGCTTTCAGATGCTATAAAATACAAATTAAATTATGGGAATCAGTGCACAATAGAATGTTATAAATCATTTGAAACTCATTTGCCTTTCATTCGTATGTTTGAGTGTATTAAATAAATAAAAGAAGCTGCCAAATTTATAAAAATCAAAAAAGTCTAAAGAACGGAATAAATACATGTGAGTAAATTATTTAAGCAAAGTGGACTTGGACACACATTGAAAGCTATTTACATTCCTTTTATGGGGGATGCAAAGAAGCTGAGATGTGGCCTCAAAGGTTTTTGGGACAGCATTATTTACCAAAATTCTCTGAAAAATTTTGCACTACTTATTTAGAAGGGATACACTGGTATCTGCAGCCCACCATTTCTCAAAGACAGTGAGTTAGAAAGCTCAGATTGTTACTCATATGAGGTGTGATTGGAAAGTTTTAAGAATGGATCCCCTACTGCTTACTGCTTTGACGAGCAGGTACATGGAGGGTGGGGAGTGAGTCATTGCCTTGTACTTGAACTCCCTCTGACAGGAAACCGCGTTTCCTTTATTCAGTTCATTGTGAAAGCTGGTTGAGTGCGGGTCAGTTGGCTTGTTGCCAGATTCTGTCTGCGTGAAAATGAACATAAAAACAGAGAAATGAGTTTGTGTGAAAATTTTGTTTTAAAACTGGGAAATCAGCTTCTGAGACTTACGAACTATTGGAAACAGCTTTTAGAGGTAATTTTAGAGGTAATGTATGAGCCAGTCAAATGTTTTTGTCTGGTTCAACATGGCTGCAAATCATTTGAAGATGAAGCATGGTCCGGCCGTCTTTCACCTCAAAAACGAATGAAAATGTTGTAAAACTTGGCGGATTTAGTGCGCTCTGATCGTAGACTTACAATTAAGGAGATGGCTGATGAACTTAAATTAAGTTTCTATGCAGTTCAGTCAATTTCAACAGAAGATTCCAGGTTCACCATGACCGAAAAAAGCATGGAAAAGTCAGTCGAAGGTGAAGACAATGTTGGTGACTTTTATTATTATTATTATTATTATTTTGTATTCTACTGGTATTGTGCATCATGAATTTACCCCTGGAGGACAGACAATTAACCAGGTACACTAAAAATGTGTCCTTGGGTGTTTGCGCAAAAAGACGCAGAAGAAAAAGCCTCCATTGTGGAAAGACAGGAGTTGGGTGATACACCATGACAATGCTCTGGCTCATAGTGCCTACTCCAGCGTTGAATTTTTGACCAAATTCAAAACTCCTGTGCTTCCACAACCACCATATTCCCCTTATTTGGCCCCTGTGGACTTTTATCTGTTTTCTAAACTGAAATTTTCACTGAAAGGGAAGCGATTTGACTCTATTGAAGACATCCAGGCAAACACAAAGAGCGTCCTTAACACACTCCAGAAAAAAAATTCCAGGACTGTTTCCCAAAGTGGAAACACGGTTGGAGCTGCTATGTTCAGTCAGAAGGGGACTATTTTGAAGGAGATGCATCACAGTAGCATGTAAGTACCACCACTGTACAATTACAAGCCCATTTTTAAAAATTCCCAAACACACCCCATATGTGTGAGAATTTCACACTTCTTTGAACGACCTCTAAAAACATTTGTGTATATTTACATAAAAAACTCACAAGATTCAATTAGGAATTTACTGAAATATATCAAGAGAGGATTTTTACACGTAGTTGGTAGGTATATCCAGAGTTTATATGCAAGAAAAAAAATTGCTTTCAAAATTAATGATTACATACTGGAAAGTGACTGCTATTTTTTTTTTTAAAGGAAAATGTGATTGAAGTATTATCAACAGTAAAACCTCAACAGTACTAGCTTCTTTACATAAGGCATTACTGTAACGTCTAAACACTGACATGGACCAAACTAGAACAAGAACTGGTCCAACAAATGTGCTACACTAACTTTGAAAGGAATGTTGGTGTTTTCATAATAGCTCATTTTAATGCCGAGAATAACTCAAAAAAGCATAGCCATAGAAAAATTGTGTGTTATATCCTACAACAATTAAATAGAAAGAGGAATCCATTTCCAGATCATAGAAAGATGTTTTTAAGACTTAGTACAGTAAAATAAAATAAAGTGGAAGATACTAATTCATCAAACATCTGTAAGTACTCTGCGAGTTAAAAATTAAAGCTCAAGCTGTATTTGATAACCGATCTTACATTTAGAGATATCTTGCATTGAAGAAACTTGACCAGTACTTTCACCAGTTACTAAACGGTAACATTCATTTTTTTCAAGAAGGATTCTACAAATGACGCAACTTTTTGTCAAAGAGGTTGCATTACACAAAGGTTAACCAACACATTCTTCAGTCATCATCAAGTGTGTTACTATTAATCTATCAATTTATGTTCACAACTGCCATACATACACAGCAAAGCACCAACGTCACTTGGGTGTCTTTAATGACACCAATGCCTAAAAGATATTCCAGATTAGACTAACTGTTTTAGAAAATGCTAGACCCCAATTTTCCATTTTTTATTACCTTTGTTCCCATTTATAGACAAGATACACATTTAGACGGGCTGCTCAATAAAAAATGATGATAATTTTTTTATACTCATAATTTCTTGTGCTAGAATTTAACTTAATGTGTAACACACTATACTAGTTTCACTGTTGGCACTCCTGGCTCCCAACTGTGAGAGGTAGGCAAGCTGAGACGTGTGCAGTATCACCTACTGCAGTAATAGAGATGACGTGCAATGCAGATTTGAAATTCTGCTTTTGTCTGAAAAATCTTTGACTGAGGTTATGCAACGATACAAGAGACTATGGAGACTGTTCTTCCCTATGGCACAATCTGAGAAGGGTCGAAATTGTTTAAAGAGAGGAGACAATCAATCAGTTTCAATGGAAGGTGGACCCAGTGCTCCAGTTACTTCTCTTTATGAAGAAAACATCAACAGCATTGCTGTAATTGTGCAAGATGATGGACAAATAATCTTTTGAACACCTTCTGAAATACTGGTGGAAGCTGCACCACGATATGCACAGCTGCACAGTGCAAATGTTGTTACTGAATACCTCGCAAAAATCAATGCTAAGTGTATCCCTTACTCTCAATCATTAGCAGCGGTAGTGATGGCTGCAGAGGTGATTCTGAAAGGTGTTTCGAAAAATCATTTCCAACATGTCTTTTGCAGACTGGCGGAAATGCTGGGACAAATGCATATCATTCTCCATTGGCCAGCTCTCATATAAAGACGTAAAAGATAATAAAAATTATACCAGCAGGAAATGTAACTTGTTTGTGGACATAAAATTCAACATTTAGATAAGGGCTTTAGAAGAGGATCGTCAGTTTGCATGGATGATGTAACAAGTATAGCACATCTGACAGATGACTAGTGTGGCAGTTAAAAATAGTGAAGGAGGGTAACATTTGGCATTTGTAAGTTTCAATAGATTAACTTATCAGCAATATCTTGAAGTTAGAAACAATGTTGCATGACCTCTTGTCACTTCTTAGTTACAAAATATGTGCTTTTGTTAACACTATTTATACCCACTGGCGTTCACAAAACAACCTACACAGTATACTGTAAACATACTTACAATTTAATTTATTCAGAAATATGTGTCCCCACAAACCATAGACCATGCAGTGGTGGGGTGTCTTGCACGTCTCAACATTACAAGTGCAACCACACCAGAAGGCTATCTACAGAGTGGTCGCCGAAGATGGGCAGCAGCATTCCCAGTAGTTGCACGGGCAAGTCTAGATAACTGATGTGGCCTTGCTACATTAGCCAACATGGCCATTCTATGTTGGCAATGTGGCACAGCTGAAAGCATGGGAAACTACAGGTATAATATTTCCCAAGAAAGTGCAGCTACATTGCATGGTTTAATGATGATGCAATACTCCTGGTTAAAATGTTCCAGATGGAAAATAGTTACGCATCTGAATCTCTGGAAAGGGATACTAAAGTGGATGTTCTTACCAGGAAGAACAAAACTGGCATCCTATATGTCATAGAATGGAATGTTAGATCCTGTAATTGAGCATGTGGGTTAGAGAACTTGAAATGAGGAACAGATAGATTGAGGTTAAATATAGAGTGGTGTAGTGAAGAAAAGGATTTCTGTTTAGATGAGTACAAGATTATAATCACAAAATCAAAGAATGGTAACAAAGGATACGATGAATAATGAATTAGAAACTACGAAATTAATAGGAAGTGTAGTGAATACATTGTCATGCTCAAGATAGACACAAAGCCAATCTCACTAAAGTAGTGCAAATGTAAAGACGAAACTGCAAAATTATATGATGAGATACAATAAATTATTCAAAATACACTGAGGTGACAGAAGTCATCGGATACCTCCTACTATCATGTTGGACGTCCTTGTACCCGGTGTAGTGCAGTGCAACTCGGCGTCGCAAGGACTCAACAAGTTGTTGAAAGTCCCCTACAGAAATCTTCAGCCATGCTGCCTCTATAGTTGTCCACAACTGCAAAAGTGTTGCTTGTGCATGATCTTGTGTACAAACTGATCTCTCAATTACATTCCATAAATGTTTAACGGGATTCATGTTGGGCAATTTTGGTGGCCAAATCATTCGCTCTAACTGTCCAGAATGTTCGTCAAACCAACCGCAAACAACTGTGTATTGATGACATGGTGCACTGTCGCCCATAAAAATTCCCCATTGTTTTGGGACCATGAAATCCATGAATGGCTGCAAATGGTCTCCAAGTATTCAAACACAACCATTTCCAATCAATGATCGGTTCGGCTGGACCAGAGGACCCTGTCCATTCCGTGTAAATACAGCACACACCATTATGGAGACACTGCCAGATTGCACAGTGCCTTGTTGACAACTTTTGTCCATAGCTTTGTGGGACCTGTGCCACACTCAAACCCTACCATCAGCTCTTACCAACTGAAATCAGGACTGCAGAGTCCCACATAAATGGACCACAAAGAAACCGTTAGTACAAATTCTTCTAAATTTCGCCACAAACTTTACAAAAAGATCGACAAACAACTAAAAATCACCTTTTCTTATACATTGCAGTAAAGTCAATGAAATGAAGCAGACTCTCGCACATCGACATCATCACATAGAAATGGCATAACAAACAAAAAATGCACTTGAAAATGGGAATCATTTCCCGAAACATGTTGAGCGAAAAATAAAGAAAATCACGAATGGTAGCAGATGAGTTATTTGTAACCAAACCTATTGTTTTCACAGTCACAGGCTTTCAGAACAATTTATGATTGATCAGATCAGATTAATTCTTGCTAACACCTGCTTGAGACAGAAGGCTTGTATGCATTGGAGAGACCTGGAGACAATGTAATTCAGCAGCTGATGCTGAAGAAATTGCATTATGGTTGCAAAGGGGACCTGGATAACTTGGGACAACCAGAGGTTGTTGAGATTTACAAAGAGATGATAACAGGTAAAAGAAACATGATAGAAGATGAATGGGTGCTTTTTTGAGATGGATTACTGAAGACAGCAGGAACAGCTAGGCAAAGTCACAAAGGCAGCAGAAATCCTTGGGTAATTTACTTGACTAAAGAAGAAAATTTGGAAATGCAACAAGTGAATATGGCAAAAGAGAGTGAAGATGTCTCAAAAATGAGATTCACAAACATTGCAAAATGGCAAAGCAGGATAGGCTACAGGAGAAGTGTAATGCTTTAGAAGAACGTATGACTACAAGAAACAAAAATACTGTGTATAGGTTTATTTAAAAAAATAATAACCTTTGGTGGGAAAAAGACAAGTTGGTCGGTGAATATCAAGAGCTCAGATCATAAGCCAGAACTATGGAAAGAAGGCAAAGCTGAAGAGTGGAAGGAATATTTAGAATGGCTGTATAGACGAAAGAAATTGTACAATATTTGGGAAAGGGAAGAAGAAAAGGATGAAGATGAAACAAAGCATACAATACTGCAAGAATAACTTGAGAGACAGCTGAAAGACCCAAGCAGAAACAAGGAACCAGGAGATGACATTCCCCCACAATTATGATTCTTGGCGAGGACCAATCATGGCGTAACTGTTCCACATGGTATGCAGCATACACAAGACAAGTAGAGAACATCAGTCTCTAAGAGGCATCTTATAAAAAGATGGACTTGCCGTGAAGTGTATGTATGAGTCATTGGTTCAATAAGTCGTGGCTGAATAACACTAACATGAATCTTCTACAGAAGAAGGGATGATATTTATAAGTAGATATGGAGCAAGAAAAATATGGCTTCTGGAGAAATTTAGGAACATGTGAGGCATTACCAAACTTGTGAATTATATTAGAAGGTGTGTGGTGGTGGTGGTGGTGGTGGTGGTGGTGGTGGTGGTGGGGTGGGGTTTGCGGCACTCTTTATAGCATCCATAGATTTAGAGAAAGCTTTACATAATGTTGACTGGAATAGCTTCTTTGAATTGTTAAGTTATCAAAAATATAATACGGCAGGCAGAAGGTCTTCTACAGCTTGTAGAGAAACTAGACTGCAGTTATAAGAGTTGAGAATGCAGTAGAGGAAACCAAAGGGAACGTCAAAAAAGAAATTAAAGTTTAGGGAGAATAAATAAAAACATGGAAGTTTGTTGATGAATTTAAAATTCTCCCTAAGAGTTGCCAAAGACTTGAAAGATCAGGTAAATGCAATGGAGTGTCTTGCAAAGAGGTTATAAGATGAACATCAACAAAAGTAGTTGAATTAAATCAACTGAAGCAATTAGATCAGAAAATGAGAAACTAAAAGCAGTGGACATGTTTTCCTATTTGGAAGCACAATAACTGACAATGGTCGAAGCCGAAGCAGAGAGGATGTCAAATTGCTGACTGCAAATAGAAATGTATTTCTGAAGGTTATTTTGCTGGAGTGTAGCCTACATCTACATATATACTCCACTAGCCACCAAGTGGTGTGTGGTGGAGGGCACAATTTGCACCAAAGTCATATTCCTCCCCCCTCTGTTCCACTCGCAGATCGTGTGAGGGAAAAACGACTGTCTGAATGCCTCAGTACGAGCTCTAATTTCTCTTATCTTTGAATGGTGATCATTGTGCGATTTGAAAGTTGGTGGTAATAATATATGCTCTACATCCTAGGTGAAGACTGGATTTCAGAATTTAGTGGGCAGCCCCTTTCATTTAGCGGGTCATCTATCTGCAAGTGTGTCCCACTTCAAACTTTTAATCAGATTTGGTACACTCTTGTGATGGCTAAATGTACCAGTCACGAATCTTGCCGCTCTTCTTTGGACCTTCTCAATCTCTTGAATCACACCCAAGTGGTAAGGGTCCCATACAGATGATCAATACTCTAATAAGACTGGACGAACTAATGTACTGTAAACAATTTCCTTTGTTGAAGGACTGCAGCGCTTCAGGATTCTACCAATAAACCACAATATAGAGTTCGCCTTGTTCGTTACTTGTGTAATCTGCTCATTGCATTTGAGATGATTTTGAATAGTCACACTCAAATACTTGACGGATGTTACCACTTCCACAGACTGTGCATTTATTTTGTACTCTTACATCAATGGGGATTTTCGCCTTGTTATACACAGTAGGTTACACTTACTAATAATGAGAGATAACTGCCAGTCATTACACCACGCATTTATTTTCTGCAAATCCTCATTGATTTGTTCACAACTTTCATGTGATGTTACTTCCTTTAGACTACAACATCATCGGCAAACAGTCTAATACCACTGTCAATACCATCAACCAGATTGTTTATGTAAATAGTAAAAAGCAGCGGACCTATTATGCTGCCCTGGGGCACACCTGAAGTTATGCTTGTTTCTGTTGAAGTCACCCTGTTCAGGATGACATACTGCTTCCTGCCTGTTAGGAAACTTTCTATCCAATCGCATATGTCATAGAATAGACCGAAAGCATGAACTTTTTGTAGCAAGCGACAGTGCGGAACGAGTCGAACACCTTTCGAAAGTCGAGAAATATGCCATCAACCTGGGAGCCGGTATCAAGAGCCTGTTGTATATCATGCACAAAGAGGGCCAGCTATGTCTCGCATGACCGCTGTTCCCTAAAACTGTGCTGGTTTCTGCAGATGAGCTTCTCAGAATCTAAAAAGGTCATTATGTCTGAACACAAAATATGTTCCATTATTCTACAACAAATTGACATCAGTGAAATTGGCCGGTAATTATGTACATCAAATTTTCTACCCTTTTTATAGATTGCTATGACCTGGGCCTTCTTCCAGTCCCGTGGAACTTTCCGCTGTTCCAATGATCTCTGATAGATGATTGATAAGAATGATATTATATTTGTAGCATATTCAACATATAATCTTATGGGGTCACAGTCTGGGCCAGATGCCTTCCTGGTGTCTAAGGATCTTAACTGTTTTACAATCCTAGATTCACTAACCACTATGTCAGCCACCCTTGAGTTTGTTCAATCATTGAAAGGGGGAATGGTGCTGCAGTCCTATACCGTAAACGAGCTTTTGAAAGCTAAGTTTAGAATTTCGGCCTTCTGTTTATCATCATCCGTTACATTACCCGCACTGTCAGCAAGAGAAGCTATTAAATTATTTGTAGCATTCATAGATTTTACATATGACCAAAATTTTTTGTGGTTATTTTTAGAAACTGCAGATAAAATATTGCTTTCAAATTCGTTAAAAGAATCTCTTATTGACCTTTTGACAGCTGTTTTCATTTCACAGAATTTCTGTTTGTCAGCGGAGCAGTGACCACACTTAAAACGACTGTGCAAAATTCTCTACTTCCTCAGCAACTTCCTAATGTTTGTTGTACTACGGTGGATCCTTTCCCTCCCCTGTATTTTTGCTAGGCACATAATTCTCTAGCACATAGTGGGCAATACCTTTAAATTCCTACCAAAAATGCTCAATATCTTTGTGTGCCGCGGTGAATGCTTGGAGCTGACTATGAAGATATTCATTAATGACACTTTTATTTGCTTTCCCAAACAAGAAAAATCTACACTGTTTCTTTGGTTGTTATGCAACTTCCACTGACATATAAGCCACAATGACATTATGGTCACTAATACCTTCTTCTAGATTAACTTCCTCAAAAGATCAGGTCTGTTTGTCATCAAAATATCTAATATGTGGTTTTCTAACCAACTGCTCAAGGTTGTACGTTGAGAGTGCTCCTAGAATAACTTCACACGAGTCTTTGCTTCTGCCTGTAGCGTCGCAGCTATTACATGTCTGCAGATTTTTGCAGTAAGTTTTGTTACGTTATGGCAAGCTGTTTTGGAAGCCTGCAGTATAGTAGCATTCGGCGACGGCCGACTTGTGGCCTGCCGAATGCGTCATAGCCACACCTGTAGCTAAAGCGGATCGTGAGAATGCTCACTGTGGCACGCACTAAAATCACTTGTTCACTTCACCTAAGAAACTAAATAACTATGTTAAATATTATCTGTTTTATTCCTAATTTGGTACATGATCTTTTGTTATTCAGATGAACTTTGTGTCAAAATTGGATATCACTACCTATAATAGTTTCGGAGATAAGAAACCCATTAAAAAAACCACTTAACCGACACTTAAGAAAGTAAGTTCAGATAGGAACAATAACAGTTTATATTTATTTTGTTATTTGAAAACAGTAATAGCACTCTCAGTGTGATGATTTATTTTATAAAGAATTTCAATTCTAAACTTTTGGTAATTTTTCTTTTGTAATGAAAATAACAGTTTTAAAAGTTAATATTTATATTTTGTGTTAGGGTGAGAGTAAATGAGAGTGAATGTGAGCTTGTATGTGGGACATGCGTCAAATTTCAATTCCATATTGTATTACACCTCACACAACTAACAAGTGTTACGCCACCAGGGTTTCATGAAAGCAGTAAATTGCCCTAAATGGCGGATGACTTACGTCTATGAGTATTTGCTTTTGTAATAAGGAAGCCAGAAAGGTAATAAGAGGATAATCAGTTCTAAAGTATATTTCAAGCTCAGTTTTCGTTTGGTTTGGTTTGGTTTGGTGGAACATTTTGTTAATATTTGCAGCTTGAAATGACATAAATGCATCTGCGAATGTTAATTGGAGTAAAACAGTTTAAGAGCGAATATGATCTTGAAAGATTGATCTGATTGGCTGTTCATTTTGATCAACCAATCACAGTTAAGTCTTCCCCACACATTGGAATGAGTTATATGCCCTGAAAGCAACGGCGTTCAGTCAGTCGTGGACTAGCTGCTGGATGAGAAGGTAATGTTAGACATGTCCGAAAAAGTTATTTGTAAAATGAAGAATAGACTGTTATTTCACATTTGGCTTATATCGCCATGCAAGCAGATGCAGTTACGGATAGTTCTGTGAATTTTGGGAGATTTTGGAGTGTTTGTTGTAGAGAAAACTGCGTGTGAAACTATCGATCTTTGTGAAGAATTCTGTGTGGCGTGCTCAGTAAGCATTTACAGAACATTTCTTGGTGAGCATCTTCCTTTGAAGAATCCAATGAAAAGGACTGAGTGTGAAACTTATTTTGTAGCAGAGTATTGACTGTATTAATCTTGTAATATTTCGGGTTGGACTTAGTACATTTCTGGCTGTCTTGCGTGTGATATAAGCTGTGTGAACTAGCAGTAGATGTGCTACTGACATAAATGTGGGCTTGTTGACAATAAAAAACATTAGTATCGAGAAGAGGACATTTTCAATGAAGGAAGGAAGCATCCACTTTTGCCAGTTATTGCTAGAGATTTATAGGTTTATTTTGTTACTTGAGTTACAAGGACTATGTAATTGTAAGTATGGATGATGGTTTTCTTCAATGCTGCTCTTAACATCAACTATGTAGTACCTACGAATGCAGAGCAATGGATGGTGAACGAACGCTGTACTGAGGTAGGTGAACATTGATTTGCAGCTTGCTTCACTCAGTGCTGGCGAATATTTTAACACCACTCTGCCGCATGCCCCCTGTGATAAATGCATAATTTTCCCAGTCAATGGATGCTAGATTAAAGTTTACACCTATAACTAATGGATAATTTGGATATTTATTTCCTTTGTACTCAAGACATTCCCTGAAAGGTTCTGCGACATTTGTTGCGGATGCTGGAGGTCTATAAAACATCTTTATACAATGGTCAATCCTTGTCTGATTGACAGCTTTATCCAGACTATTTTGCAGTCTGATCCTAACTGCAATGAACACACCACCTCCCATAGCATCAGTTCTATCCTTTCTAAACGCCATCCAATCCAAGTTCAAGATTTCACTGCTACTTATGTCTGGTTTTAACCAGCTTTCGGTACCTAATACAATATTGGCATTGCTACTGTTTATTTCGGAGAGTAACTTGGGGATCTTGCTACAGACACTTCGATAATTTACTAACTGAGATTTAGCATATTTAAATCCTTTGGAATGACCTGTTTAGGCGAACTAACAATTTTTACAGTTGGCACACCCACGTGAGTGTCATGAACCGGTAATTTTTCAGGCCAATGGTTTGTTTCCTGTGGGGAGGAACTTAATCTAAGAAACCCCCATGTGCACGCCCAAAGTACTGTGCTACCCATGTAGCCTTGTACAAAGTGAAATGTGAGCGATAAACATTTCAGGTGAGAACAGTGTAGCTAAGAGATCTAAATGTGCTGATACGAAAGGATACTGAAGATTTAAATCACGTAACCAATGGAAGAGGCACTAAATTGAGCACAAGGGAACAAATTCTTATGGCATAACCTGACTAGAAGACTGAAAAGGCTGATATAATGCATAATAGGACACCAAGAAATAGTCAATTTGGTAAAGGAATAAAGAGTGAAGGAAAAAATGGTAGAGAGGGACGAAATCTTGAAAACACGTAAGTATGATGCAGTACTGGGCAAGAGAGAGACACTTGCACGTGGTAGATTAGTGTGTTTAGATCCATCAAATCTATTTCTGGGTTGAAGATCATAACACAAACATGAATGGCAGCATCTTCAAGGTCTTCTTATACTGGAGGAACAAATGAAGAGGCTGAAGTAAATTTTTAGATAACACGGTTGGAGATAAATTTGCAATAGATTGCTGTTTTATCACTTAATGAGACAGCCAAGATTGCAAATAATCATTCATTTAAAAGGATGACTGGTTTTGGCCTTTATGCTAGCCTTCTTCGGACGTATGGCACCATATGGCTGAAACTGGTGGTGCCCAGAACAGACTCCTATAAGTACGAGCTGGTACATCCGCCATTTTGTTTCCCAGAACTCTGAAGTGTAAATAGGGAGTTTATGCAGACAAAAACCACCCTTGTAGTTCATCTTTTAGCGCAAATCTTTCTGAAAAGTCTGAAACATAAAGCATACGTGTTCGAGGAAATCTAAGACATGTTACAAGGGGGAACTTAAATAGTGGCAACTATTTATTTACAACCGATACAAAAGATTTACATGGTTGCACCTTTTACTGACCTTCAAAGTAGTCACCAGTGTTGTGTAGAACCCATTGCCAGTGATGTGGAAGGCGTAGTACACCATTAGCAGAGCCTATTTTGTTGATGGTGCGAATGGAAAGGTCTACTGCCTGTCGAATCTCTACAACAGTTCTGCAGCGAATGCCACGAAGCGGTTCCTTCATCTTCAGAATCAAACCAAAGTCACAAGGACTTAAGTTCCATCGACCGAACAGAGCAACCACAGCTTACGCTGTATGCGCCCAGGCACTGTCGTGCAAAAAATGGGTGGATTGCGCAGAAATTGTCGCAGCTTCTTCCGCAAAGCTGGTCGCAGGTGATGCTCCAAAGACAAACAGTAATACTGTGAAACTTCTTGGCAGATTAATTGTTTTATGTTTCAGACTTTTCAGAAAGATGTGCGCTACAAGATGAACATATTTTTGAAAATTCGATTTCATTCTAGTAATGCTGTGCATTGATGGTCTGCTGTGGGGGAACGTAATGCGTTAGGATATCATCAGCACAGTCGTACACGAGAATCACCGTAACTGCTAACGGTGTACTACGCCTTCCACATTGCTGGCAACGGGTTCTACACAATGCTGGTGACTACTCTGAAGGACACTTTAACAGGTGCAAGCATGTAACTCTCTTGCATCAGTTATGAATAATTTGTCGCCACTATTTAAGCTCCAACCTTTGTATTTTGTCTTATGTGTGAAAAAGTGCAGTGCCACATCTCTTCATACAGAATTTTTCTGTTGCACGTCACTGTATTTCACTCTGTGAAATTGAAACGTGTATATTTTGTAATGGACCCCATCAAACTATATTTAGGACAGTGGAAATTGAAATGTCCTGTGGTGCCCCTCCTGCACCCAGTTGGTTGGATTAATCTCGCAATTAATAGCAGATGGGATTATTCGTAATTGGGAGAACAAGAACTCTTCAGAAAATTTGCACTCTTTATTGCCTGTTAGCTAATAACTTGCTGTTTTGTGTGACGTAACCAATATAAACAAGAGACAAACAAGAAAGTACACATTTCTTCAGTCCTTAGCTCCCGGCATTCTTTTCTCTGTAATCTTGCTACAGCTTTACACGGGGTGCTTTCCTTTCTGCAAAAGAATCTATTACCTCATCAAACGTTTTGCTACATGAAAAATCGAAATGTCGTTATCTAATACTGAAAAAGTTGTTAATACAAATAATACCCAAGACTGGTGTGGTTTCTCGATTGGTTTCGTGTATTTTGTCACTGTCTGCTTGATAAAACAAAATAGCCCTTTCTAATATTGCAGCAGTTTTATAACGCACACCAAATAAACGAGACTGTTTTGGCACAAACGGTCATTTTTATAAAACGACAGAATATAATTCACGAAGTACCAATATCAAATGCCTATTAGGCCTACTACAAGCACAAAGCTTTACGTTTGGAAATAGTTTCACATTTCATTCATACGCTCCAGCTTCTCAAGCATAGGATCGAAAAGTAGCAGTACGAGATTTTTATATAAATTTGGAATCGTCATTTTCTTCCATAATTTGTGTGATGTCCCCGTTTCTTATCCTTCCTGGTTCTAACAAACAATCCTGTCATTTCTAATTCTGTAACTATTCCTACCAGCGTCAAAACCTATTCTCCGGTTAGCTTCACTAACCCTGCCACAATCACTGGTTTAGTTTTCCCGTGTTTATTCTCTGGTTCGGCGTTATAACGTGTTCATACAATGCGCTTTCCGCGCTACTCCCAGAATAGAACTTAGGCGGCTGCTACCGGGTACTGTACTACTGGCCCTTACTAGTGTAGCGGTTGGGCCAAAAATTTTCTATAAAAATTTCATTTTCTTGGCTACACCGAGAAGACTATACGTAACCTTTCTTACCTGTTATTCATTTATTTCCACTCTGGTAGTCTGAATCTACGGATTTCAATGGCAATAATAACAACGCTGATCATTTACAAACCCAGTCAACCACATAAACAAACAGCGATTGGCATTCACCCGTTCGGCTTTATTCCGCTCAGCTCGTATAGCCCCATCCCCTTCTGTCTGCAGGAAAGTTCATTCCTAAATCCCCACATTCAAAAATCAACAGGGATGTGTTCAAAATCATATGAATAATCAATAGACCAACGTGCGCTGGATACTAGGTGCTTTGTGAAACAAGGTTTTTTTCCTCAAGAATATGAATTTACACCCCCCCCCCCCCCCCCCCCCCCCCCCCCGAAATTGTGGCTCCGGGCAGATACCCTAGTTTTCCCCCAGTGAATCTGGCAGCTTGCGCGTGCCAGTAACATTTTTCAGAATAGCATCTTGCTGCTTGCTGCTACTGCTTATACAGCTAACAGCCACACTTCTGTAGCCAGAAGTGAGAGAAGGCACTACACATGCACGACTAAACTGCGCATATGCATGAGCCCGCTCGTAATTGCTAAAACCAAGCTAATGTAAACCATTGTGATGTCATGCTCACTGGAGGCAGTTTGTTGTCATGAAGCACTGCA